>NC_143562.1:70825000-71560000 GCF_054136105.1 Typopeltis vanoorti | reverse complement strand
CCGAATTTAGTAAAATTAGAAATGAGTTTGTGTTAATCTAAAATGTTTGATGAAAATAAATGCGCAATATGAATAAAAAGTTAAAAATAAAGGCAATATATGCCAGTCTTCCCTTGGGAATGGATAACATATTGTAAGGAGAGTATAATCTGAAGTATTTCTGTGGTAGATTTCATCAGTTCCACAATTGCTAAAGAAATTGTGGAATTTCTGCAAATAACAACAGCTGTCCAGTAAATTTAGAAACTCTTTAAACTACCGATTATATGTATAATTTAAAGCATAAAATCAGATGCCAGTTTAATCTTACATAGCAATTCTATGCATAAATTAAAAATATATTTATAATAATGACAGCGATGCATATTATTAATGATGCGTATATGTTCGCCATCATTTCATTCACTGTGAACCTACAGAAACACCGATAAAAACAGTGTGCATGTCGAAATTTCTGCTTGTTGAATACATAAAAAAGTTTGCATTAATTATTGTTTGCAGGAAATTTTATCACCAGTGGCATACACGAACACTGTTTCCTGTGAACAATTCGATAATTTGATCAACTGTATATCAGTATAAAATGAACAGGACAAAATGGCAAGGAAGGTTCTTTGGATAATTATATCGATAAAAACTTGCACCCGATTTAATTAAAAGCAAAGAATGGAAGGAAACACATGTCCATTGCATGCTCTTTTTAAAGCAATTTGTCAAGTTGTGAAGCTGTAAATTGTGGTCTGAAAAAAAAAAAAGACCAGAAAAAAAAATCACACGGATGTGATCAGGATAATTAATTCGACGGAAACGTTTTTTCGATTTAATTAAAAGTAAAGAAAAAACCCACAGGAAACACGTGGTTATTCCATGCTCTTTAGATATATATATATATATATATATATATAAAATAACCAACTGATTTTATCAGCTAACTCCGTTTGAATTATTTTGCTGCTAGCAACAATGCAAGCTCAACTTTCCCTTTTCGTATTTTTGTTGTTCCCTGTGTTCTGTTGGACATTTGCATTTCCTCAAGAAGAACAAAATAATGAAACTCGAAGACCATCATCAGATGACGTTATTTGTAGTAAGTACATTACATATTGTTGGTCGTTTTTTCAGTTGCTACTGGTGTGTGTGTGTGTGTGTGTGTGTGTGTGTGTGTGTGTGTGTGTGTGTGTGTGTGTGTGTGTGTGTGTGTGTGTGTGTGTGTGTGTGTGTGTGTTTTATACAGTGTTAACAACGTAAGTAAGCACCTAGAGTATTACACTCATATATAAACTCGTTTCCTGACTACTACCAGAATTCTAAGGAAGGGTGTCCCAAAATTCGCGCGAGAAGTAATTTTGATAGAAAACACAGGTTTTTAATTAAAAATTGTAATTTCTTATTGATTCATAAGGTATACAGTATAGGGTTATGCATGGAATAGCATATCGGGTAAATGGCCTCCCCAGCTTTGCTGGCATATACGCACTCTTTTGTCGACATTTTCCATGACCGTTTTGATTAAATGTGGCTGAATTTCGTTGATACAGCACTCAATTTCCTCCTTCAAGGCATGGGTGGTCGTGGGCTTGTTGGCATAACCCTTAGACTTCAAAAAACCCTAAAGAAAAAAGTCCAACGGCGTAAAGTCACATGATCTGGGCGGCCAATTCTGATCACCAAAACGGGAAATTACACGACCAGGAAATGACTCAAGCAGTAATTGAATTGTTTCTCGGGCTGTATGGCATGTGGCACCGTCTTGTTGAAACCACATGTCGTCCACATCCATATCTTGCAATTTAGGCACAAAAAACTGGATTATCATGTCGCGATAGCGAGCACGATTAACTGTTATTGCCTTACCAGCCGCATTTTCGAAGAAGAATGGACCGATGATGCCTCCAGCCAAAAATCCGCACCAAACAGTGACCCGTTGTGGATGCATTTGTTTCTCAACAATCACTCGTGGATTTTCTGAACCCCAAATGCGACAATTTTGTCGATTAACGAAGCCATCAAGATTAGAATGAGCCTCATCACTGAAGATAATTTTGTTCGAAAAATAAGCATCCACTTGTTGTTTCATAATCCATTCAACGAACTCTCTTCGCTCTGTGTGGTCGGTAGGCTTCAGTTCTTGAGTCAATTGAACTTTGTAAGCATAAAGATGCAAATCATTCGTGAGAATACGCTGCACAGAGCTTCTCGAAATGCCCAATTCAAGACCACGGTGTCGAATTGATGTTCCTGGACTCTCAGCAACACTCTCACGAACTGCTTCGATGTTTCCTGTTGAACGACTTGTTGAAGGACGGCCAGAGTGTATAAGATCACGAATTGATCAAGTTTCCTTGAATTTTTAAATTAATCTTTTCACAGTTGATGAAGTTAAATCACTATTCCGACCATACTTTGTACAAAAATTGCGAATTGTAGCTGCCAAACCTTCATTATTTTTAAAATATTGCTCAACAACGAAAATACGTTGTTCTTTCGTGTAGCGTTCCATTTTTGATAACCCTAAACTCTCAGCTGTCACGCTGTCTTTTCTTTTCTCGTTGGCAACACTTTACCGCACAAATGGCACTAAATTTAAACCTTGTGTGAATTTTGAGACACCCTGTATAACATAGGTTTCAGAGAGTATGCTCTGAGTAACCGTCCACAACATTTCTAGTTCATCTAGTTCCTAATACTAATGGTAACAGAAAAATGTGCTGATGTCGACTTCGTCAAATCAGCATAGAAAAGTGCAGTAATTCTGATATATTCCCTCGTGGTCAATGCCTAACCAAACCATTAATATGATAAGAATTCTGTGTAAATTAACAACATATATTAAAATTAAAAGCTGTGTTATAGAGCACGAAATTAGGAAACACTTTCTACTGAACAGATGGAGGGATGGTAGTGTGGCGAATGCCAGGAGACCGCCCCTTTCCAGAGTGCGTAACCGTAGCTATGAAATTTATTATTGTAATATTAGGAACAGTTTTTCCTGGTTTGGCCTCGCAATTCTGTTTGTGGTCCCACGAACACTGAACTCTTAGTATCTGAATATCCTGGACAATGCAGTACTTACTACGTTGTGGATTTTCTAAGAACCGTGTATTGTAAAAGAATTCACCGTTTCATAAGGCTGATTCGCTCTGATTTGTGGGTATGAATGTCACCATACTTGATTGGCCTTTACAAAGCCCTGATCACAACCGTATTGAACATCTGTAGGGGTGAAATGGAGCGTCGGGTGAGGTCAACATACATCCGCCCCACAACAGTCCACTACCTCATTACATGCCTACAGGATGAATGTTCCAAAATTCCCATGGATTGCTATTATACGCTTAGTGAAAATATTCTCTGTAGGATTGCGACAATTATCGCAGCGAAAGTAGGTGGTCGTGCATATTAATAAGGTGGGTGCTATGATCCTTTGTTTCAATGGTGTCCGTTGACTTCTTTCCCAGACGATTACCGCTCATGCATGATGACAAGTAAGCATGGATCGATATGTAATATTCTTACTTCCAGATTTAGCAAATTCTTTACTTCATATAACTCTCTTTCATTATTCAAGAAGGTATAAAAAAGCACCACTTTAAACCGGAAGTATCAAAAATGCAACTGAACTTCGAAGTAAGAACGTGGTTAAGTTTTGCTTTGAAAATTCCATACATAGAACGGAATGTGCTGATATCTTGACAGAATAAGAAACACATTAACATGTCACAAAAGGTTTATCAGGGAATTCATCATTAAATATTTAAAATTCGTTATTGGCTTTAAGACAACGGACTGCACATGAAATGTAATGGCTAAGAAAATTTAGTTCACAAGTATATGGTTTCTGCCACTACTCTCTTAAACCTATTGGAAGTAAATGATGGATGCGTGTGACATTTTCATAAAACTTCACGGTGCACGTGCAATGCACAGTGTACCGTTGATACCTTAATTTTTAAGGTATCAACGTATCAGCATATGCACAAAGTTCTAGTCAGTTTTTCTTCAGGTATTTATGATTGGTTGCTGAATAAGGTTTGATCAAATCTAACAAAACTATAATAACTTTTGTTGGTCTGAAAAGTACTCGGCCTAACAATCAAAAAAACGAATTTATAATTTCAAAATTATCAACATAATATCCCTGAATAAATGCATGTCTTAAGGGATAATGTTGGGATAATGATGCTTCAGCACCATCATCCCATCCCTGTAGTGGTTCTCAGTAAGGTCTGCAAAATTCCCCTTTACAGCTGCAATTACCTCTTAATTCAAAGAAAAACGCTGAACAGCGAGGAAGAGTCAGTTTTGGGAAGCGATAGCAGTCAGAGGGAGCCCAATCTGGGGACCAGGGGGGGATGTTCCAACAATTCATAGTGCTAATCCCTTAATTTTTCCATTGCCAAAATATCTTTGTGGGCTGGCGATTGTCATTATGAAAGATGATTTCTTTCTTCTGCAAACTTGGTCTTTACGCACTAATTGTTTTGCCTAATCTGGTTAAAAGATTGGAATAATATTCCCTGGTTTTTTTTTAACCCTTTTCAAGATAATTAATATAAATGAATGCCTTTACATCCCAAAACACCGATGCCATGACTTTTCCTGCTGATGGAAACTGTGTCTGCTTTGGCACTGAACAACCGGCTTCTGTCCACAGTTTTGACTGCTGTTTCGATTCTGATGTGTAAGAGTGAATCCATATCTCATCCATAGTAATAAATCGACGCACAAAATCAGTTTTATTCCTGTTAAAACGCTCCGAGCACTGTTCAGAGATTTTCATGAGAGTGCGTTTTTGATCTACTGTGAGCAAGTGCGGTACTCATCTTTCACAAACTCTTGCATTTGCAATTCTTCATGAAAAATATATCCTACACATTCTTTTGAAATGCCTATAGTCTCAGCAATTTCAAGCACTTTGACTCACCGATCATCCAATACCATATCGTGCACTTGATTAATGATTTCTGGTGTTACACTTTTTGGACGTCCTTCACGTGGATCAGCTTCAACGCTGGTAACTCCACGTTTAAAATCGGAAGTCCAATTCTTTATTTTCATAAAAGAAGCTGAAAAATGCAAATAAACGTTTATGAACTTCGAATGAATTTTGAATGGCGATAAACCTTATTTTACAAAGAATTTTATAACCGCACGATACTCAATTTTATCCACTTCAAGTGATACAGAAAACACTTTGGCTTCAGGTAGCTGTATAAAACAAACTACTTGATAGATTTACTTGCTATTTCACACAGATGCTTATCACAGATGTTCCCACGTAGGAAATAAAAATCTTGCCGATAGTGTTGCCATCTATGGTTTAGGTCGAGAACTTTTCAGACGATTCTCGTATTGCAATTAGACTTTAACTGAAATTATTCTGATTAAACATTTTCGTGCTATTATTTTTATTTGCTGTGTTTCCCATATTCTTTTCTCCATAGAGCTCAGTGATGTTAATAATGTTAACGTTGCAACATATTTCAAAATGTGTTTAGAAACTGGACATTAATATTTTTAGGTACCCCCGAAACAATAACATCAGCAGCAGGGTGCCTAAATCTAGTTGTTGGAGATGTAAGTATAAAACGTTTTATAGCTACCTAAAATAAATATATAACTCTATTCATTATCTTCTTCTTCCTGTCAAATCAACAGAAGACACTCCTCACAAAATTCCTTCAAATGAGTATACAAAGCACATATCAGTTTTTCCTTGATATGTGCTTTGTATACTCATGATATTTTCAACTTTTTGTGTCGTCTTTTCATTTTATTCTGCTTCTTCCACTTTTCTGACTTTTAACAATAAATCCCTCAAAGAAATGCCTTCTTTAAAATGGGTTCCGGTTTGTCTTCCCTCCAGGCATTAAATTGAAGAGTGCGTTAATACGACTAATCTGTTAAATTTATATTTCCATATTCAGATTTCAGTAGGTGTTGTGATGATTTTGATCGAAATTTTGGAATAAACAGAAAGGGAATGAATAATTTAATAACTATATTAAAAATTGACAATTTGAGTTATTGCTATTCCAAGCTAATATTATTAGAGGACGTTGACGGCGCACACTAACTGAACAAAAGTTAAAATGACCTCAGGAACGAGGACGGTCAGTGTAAACAGGGAGAGGTCGAGACTCTGCGGTGACATTGTGTGATTACGGGTGAGTAAGGCAGTGCGCCAAAATTTAGGAAGGAATTCCCATCGGTTCTCTTCCAATTCATTAGTTTCTGTAGCATATTCAACAGTTTCCACCTTTTTAGTCAGTCTCTCTGATTACAAATGTGATGTGTGCAGTTGCTCTGTTTTTTCTTTTACCTTCTGATGGAAAGTCCTTCATCTAGAACATATGCTAGTTCGCTTTATTGGTTGTCTACATTTTGAATATATTTTTATGTACATTTCTTCTTAACATTGTGTTCGTCCCGTCTGTCCCGAGTACTGGATGCCTGGGAAGGAGTGGATTACGTGGATCTTAATTGGCTTGAGAAAAGTGGACCATATGTGCAGAGATTTGCAAACTGTTCTGATTTGGTGTTGCTTTAGGACCAAGCCCAGTTTATCTGTCGTATCTTTAATTATTGGTAGGTATATGGTAAAAATGTAGTCTGTTTGCTGTAGTTGTTTGTTGTTCTTTTTAAGAAGTTTAGAGATCTGTTTCGTTCAAAACAGGTATTTAGAGCTTCAAGTTTTAGATGAAGGAATTCAGATTCTTCGGACGATATTCCTTTGGCCCTGGAGGCAAATGCGTTTAAAATTCCGAGTATTTTGACAAGATAGAAATGTAACGTGCCCGCGCGGTTAGCGAAGTGGCTATGCGCCTCGCAACCATTGGCCTTGGAAAGGAGGGTTCTGGGTTCGATTCCCGTCGCTGACGTGAGGAGCTTATTTTAGTTACCTGTTGAACGGGCTTCTTTGAATGTTCTAGAATGGTAGTTCTCTTCGATGTAGGGCATATGACTCTTATCCTATTCAATATTATGGTTGGTAGAGGCAAAGTAGGGATAAAGGCCTGATATATCTTGTCTGTTATTCCTTACATAGCCTATGTGTTCTTTCTTTCTTGTTTCATAACTTCTAGATGTCTGTCCGACGTAATTGATACCGCATGAACAGGGTAAGCTATAAACTCCAGAATATTTGTAGAAAGGATGGCTATCTTTCGGTGATCTTTTAAAATTTTCAATGGTCTCAATAGGTTTGAAGGTTACACTGATGTTATATGGTTTTCGAAGAAGAGCTAATTTTTTGAATATGGTACTAACAAAAGGAATTGTTATAGAGCCGATGTATTGGTTTTCATCTCGTTGTCTTTGTTGTATGTCGCTGAAGAGAATCTTGTTGATGATTCTTGCAGGGTAGCCATTTAGGGATAGATCTCTGGATATTTTCATTAATTCTTCTTATAAGGTGTACCAGGATCTGTGGTACACCGTATAGCTGTTTTTTTGAGTATATGGATAATGCTGAGTTTCTGGGATATGTGGTGAGACGAGTTGAAACGGAGGTAGCGACCAGTGTTAGTAGGTTTTCTGTATAACGACAGGTTGATGCTATTGTCAGTTTGTTTCTTAATAAGTACGTCTAGGAAAGGAAGTTTATTATCTTTTTCTAGTTTTAATGTGAACTTAATGGTATTATGGAAGCCATCAATTTTGTTCAGATAATCTATTAGTTCTTCTTTTTTGTGATTCCAAATGATGAAGATATCGTCAACATACCTACACCATGTGGTTCGTTTAGTGGTAATTTGGGATAAAATTTGAGTTTCCAAATTTTCTAAGAATAGGTAGGCATAAGAACGAGAGAGAGGGATACCCATGGCTAATCCTGTAAGTTCCTGCAATGCTTGAACAACTTGGTGATGTTTGGTGGGAACAAGTTTTCTAAGATGTCGATGATTTCTGAAACTGGGACATTTGTGAACAGAGATGTGACATCCAGGCTAGCCATAATATTATCTTCAGAAATACGGATGTTTTTTAATTTTTCCAAGAAATGTTGGGAGTTCCTGATATAAGAATCCGTGTTGTGAATGTGTTCTTTTAATATTTTGGCTAGATATTTTGATAGTTTGTAAGTAGCGGAATGGATACCATCTACTATTGGACGTAATGGTGTACCTTCTTTATGAATTTTGGGAACACCATATACTCTTGGAGTTGACGGATGCATATATGTTAGTTTTTTGATTAAGTGCACAGGCCAGTTGGACATATCACGTAATAGTTAATTGGTATCAACATGGTTTTTGTGAGTAGGATCTGTGTTATGAATATCATAGATAGATGTGTCCGATAATAGATTATTGATCTTTTCTTCATATTCCTTAGAATTTAAGATGACAGTATTGTTGCCCTTCTCTGCTCTCAGTATAATGATTTCTTTGTTTTTATTTAATTTGAGTAGTACTTTTCTTTCCATAGTGCTAATGTTAGTGTGAGAATATCTAGAGGGCGCGAAGAGGATTACGCTGCTTTTTAGTCGTAAGTAATTGGCTATTGTGTGTGGAAATAATGAGGAGGCTTTCTCTAAGTTGCAGATAAAGTCCATTTTTGGAATAGTAGTTAGTTTTAAGGTGAAATTGAATCCTTTTTTTGAGACTAGAAATCTTTGGTTTTGTTAAGATGTGATTAGATTGGTTGACAATGACTTGGTTGTCTGGTAGGGAAGGTTTAGAGTTGATGTGGTTATCATATAGTGCGTTAAATGTTTTAATTTGTGTCTTTTTACTTAGATTGAAAGTTTTTGTATAACTTTTTTAAATCATGTTGTCCAAAAGATGCCAGGTTTCTTCTTCTAGGATATTATAAACGTTTGTGAATAAGTCATAGCATCGAGAGGCTATTTGGTTGAGTATGAATCTCGAATGACAAATTCTTTCTCTAAGTAGAGCGAATGCTGTATTGTGGTAAATGATATTAGCTTTTTCGATTTACACACAGAATTAAGTCTTTAATCAGTCAAACGTTATTTTAATTACAAGTATTTTATGTAATTATTTTTCCATGTAAAATCGACATAGGAAAAAATATTACTATGCTTTTTTCTATACCCGATTTTACAATATATATATATATATATATATTGTAATATATATATATATATATATATATCCATCCTTTCTGAGTTTATTAATATTAGTGTGAGAATTTATTTTATATAGATATCTAGTTTCGTATATTATACTGGGTTATAACTGAAAACGTCATCCACTATTTACACGCTTTTCTTTTAGATTCGTGATGTAATTCTCGCCTGCGTATCAGATCAATTTCCCCAAGCTGAAAATCCACTTTTAACATTCGTTAGTAGCTACTGCAATGACGAAGATGCTGGAGTGGAGGTAAATTTAATAGACAGCTATTGCATTTGAAAATATACATATAAATAAAAAAGAACATGCAATTTTTCTGTCATTACGGTTTATTCACTTTTCAGTTTATTCAGTCTAAAAAGAAATTCATAAATCTTACATATATTTCTTCGATGTACCGAGTAGATTGTCAGTTGTCAGTTGTTTTATATAACTATAAAATTCTATCCATGACAATTGTGAAAACTACTGGCGAAGATGGAGAGAGAGAGAGAGAGAGAGAGAGAGAAAGCGTGTTGTGTGTGTGTCTGTGTGTGTGTGTGTGTGTGTGTGTGTGTGTGTGTGTGTGTGTGTGTGACTGAGCAGGCATAAAACATGCATTTCCTACGTTTTTCTTCTTCAGTTTTTTTTTAATTTATTTCATATGTCATATTTCATTATTATTTCTTGCATTTGTTTGTAATTTCAATTCTCCTCCAAAATAACTGCAATTTTTGTTACATAAATTAGAGTATTCAATTGAATGCAAAGTATTACATCAAAGTGTAGAGATTTACAACATGGAGGATGTGAAGACTCGTTAAAATAAAAGCTAATAAAATAAATTATTATTATTATTCGTGACACCTCCAAGGACTCCGAAGACTCATCGAGGGAGGACACCTGCTATACAAATGTCTCCATTTCTACTATCAATCATCTACATCAACGCCATCTACCGCCCACCATCACAACTAGTATTTTTTGTCTGTAAATTGCGTGTGTTCTGAATGGCCGATTTGTCTGTATGCGGGATGAAAAACACCAGTTTCCGGGAGAAAAAACCCTGCTTCCTCCGTATGAGATCGGCTAACTCATCTTCGATTGAAAAAGTCCCATAAAGATTCCTCCCGTCACGACGAGAATCGAACTTAGGGATATTCCAGTCGAAGGGCGCAATGTACCGTCGTTCTTCCAATTGCGCTACGAAGTGATATTGTGAACATACAATTATGTCTCGTATAATCACTTCTGATCTCATAGCATGCTGTAAAGAAACTCAGGTTGGGAATGGTTTCTGATAATTTCCTGAGTATAAATTATTTGGATTTATATTTACAGCCGAAGCTACTCAGAATATTGGTTTATTGTATTATGCGTGTTAAATAAGTATGCACCAAGGCTCATTTGTTTGTTTTGAGATGAGTTAGCCAGTCTGCTAGATAACTGACTAACTCACTTTCATCGAAAAGCCCAGAGAAAGGTTCTTAAATGGTTCTCAAAGTACATAATTATAAATAAAACAAATACATACATATAATGAATATAAATTTGATTCTAATAATGAATGATTGGAAGCAATTTTTGAATATATATTTTTTTTCTATTTCAATTTAGATTATTTCGTGCATAAGTCAGAAAGTCGACCCAGTAAGTATTATCAGTTTTCTTTTCATGCAATATTAATAAATTGTATTTAGCATAATATCTGAAAGTGCGGTTTATATTTTAATAGATAGAATTATGATTTTTTAACATATCGGGTTTTAAATGGCGCATTTACTATTAACTAAACTGTCTTAGAGAGCTTTCTTTTAAAGTACATTTTAGAGAAATGATTTGTTTCCTTAAACGCCAATCATAACTTGCTTATTGCTCTCTTTGCCTTGGTCTTCACATAGCAGATATCACTTAATATGCAGTTTCAGAATTTTTCTTTGTATTTATTTGGTTTGGAATTAACAACAACAGGATTACTGTGGAATTGCTTTGGTTTTCTGCTAACATGCATTTAGTATACTAAGATTTGTTGATCGTTTTTTGATGATACGAAAGGGGTATTTTTACTAATAGTATTAAAGTGTCTAATATTTCTTTGAAATTAGCAGAGTAAGTTGCTTAAGTTAATTATTGGTGATTGAATCTAAAGTTATTCGCGCTGTCTTCTTTCATATGAAGGGATCTTAGATTTGCAGTTAGTCAATCATTCTGGGAAAAAGCATCTTAAATGCTATGTTGTACTTCTTTGGACATATGATCCTACATGTGTAAGCTACTCTGAAATACAATTCTCAATTGTTTAGTGTTTTTCTTAAATTTATTTGTTAATTGTTGGATATACTTTATGATTTTAATATTTCTGTTCCCTTATCTTTAACTTTTGACGAATTACAAAACTTTGACGTCAAAGGAATTACTTTCCTCCTCCCCCAAATCGATTTCATCTTTCGCCGTGTATTTATATATTCTTAGGTTTTACTAAGGCCATTTCATTCTTTTCTTATCTTTCTCAGTTTTCACGTTGTAATTTTTAATCTTTAAGTTTTATTTTTTATATTTTACAACACTTATAATGTGTTACTAATAATATACCATCATTCGTTATCGGATTTATTGTCTTCTTTTAACAGTGTCCTCCTAGTATATTTGTGCTCTCAACTCTTTTACTGATATCAGTTTATAATTTTAAAATTCAGTGGAGCTCTATCATATTAGTTTACTTATAACAAATATCATACTAGTTCTTCGCCATGTGCGATCTCCACTTAAATTTTCAAGCATGGTTATTTTCAAAGGTTCGAGAAAGGTAGATAATATGTATGAAAACTTCATTGAAGTTTTATTAAAATAGTGGTGGTGTCAAAAGACACGTTGTGATCGAGAGTGCTATGTAATAAAAGCTTTGCTTATCTCTTTATATCAGTATACCATATTTATTATTGTGTTTAAATGCTTTGTTAATCTTGGTTATCTGTACACTGAAATTGTTTGTCAATAAAATAATGTTTCACTTTCTTCATGTTTTGACTGGCGTAATGGTATACTTAAAATATCATTACTTCTTAGTGTGATGCCAGTCATATGATATAATTCAATATAGGAAGCGCTAGAATGAAATGCACTCATTTAGTTTAGTAAGTTCAATAAAGGAACGTGTTGCGCTAATGATACCAAAAAGCCTTCCTCAGAAAAGATAATATTCTATAAAAATGGCTTATATATGAATTATAACTACACCGTTCTAGAACATTCTCTCAACTTTCAACAATCTTCATCATTCTCTATTCACTTTTAAAATTTCTAAATGAAATGATGCGTGTGAACAGTGGAAAACCGTTCCATCAGATGCTGGAGCCTCTTCGGGAATAGCGGAATTCAGCTTCTTTTCGTCAGCCTAAAAGTGTGTTTCTCAGAATGTTTCAATCAGAGGACAAAACAGGCATACTTGGTGGTAGGTGATTAGGGACTTTTGGCGAGAAGGAATGATCAATCCAGACAGCTATTTAAATTTTGTGCAGTCTGTATGACGTCGGCCGTTTTCAAAGAAGGTTATTCATGTTTCTGGTGGGTAGGACTGTACGGATAGTTTTGTGCAATTTCTGCAACGACTTACTAAGTCATTCTGATATACCTCTCCAAAAGAATTTCTCATGGACAAATCAATCTTTTACCCGGACGTACATTTGCAAATGCCGCCAATTTTATTAACAGGTACGCTGAGCGCATACGATCCATCTCATTATTACTCACTATTATGAAATAGGAGACAGCTTGATGAAGAATAAACGTTTCTAGTTCCTCGAATCCAAAGAAAATAAAAGAAAATAGGAAACAGCACGAAACTGGAACCTGCAGTCTGGAGATAGAGGTCACCTAATCTCCTCTGCTTCAAATCTCTGTTAAATATGTAACACCTTTGAGACATAAATAAAATACATAAGAAGTATTCATCTTTGATTTGTAAATTCAAACATTTTCATGACGCTAAAACAGGTAAAATGAAAATATTCGGAAAACATTTTGGTTTACATCGTAGATAACTTAGTCTACATTAAAGTGTTGATTAAGTGATATGATTAATCTATTTTAGTTTCAAAATGAGAAATAAATCATAGTTCACGATTAATAAATAAACATTATTTGATAATGTTGTTGTAAATTTCAGACTACAGTTAATGAAGATGAACAACATGGATATTACGTAAGTAGTCGTTTTAATCACTCTTCTAAGATAGCATAAATATCTCTGCACTTAAGCAAGCTACACTTTTATTATAGACACATCGTACTTCTGATTCCCTGTCTCTCCAATGTGTGGCATCTGCATCTAGTGGAGATGCCACGCATTGGAGAGACAGGGAGTGTGTGTGTGGCATCTGCGTCTGGTGGAGGACAACTCTCAGTAACAGTACTACCACTTTCCGTTCTTGTTCTTTATTTCTCTATTTTACTCTACTTTGTTGATTCTTTTTTTTCTATCCTGTTTTACAAACTACCATAACTGGGATCGAAGCTTCGTTGCTGTGTTTAACCTGCATTGCGATCACATGACATATGGAAAAGAGAATTTTTATCATGGGTCCCAACGTTTCGCCCCACAAAGTAAGGCAAAACCACGATTATTCGTTAGTTGGCTTGCTGACATGGATCAGCGGTATTGCAGTACGTCTACTATAACATTGTTGCAGAACACTGCCTAAGGGGTTCTGTTTGCTCATACATATACCTTTCGAAGTAATCCTTCCAATTCACAGTGGATTTATTTAATATCGAAATAGCGGCCATCCATGTAGTGCTCTGTGAAACATAAATGTAAAGAATTCAAACAAACGACTGTCAGTGAACCAGTTATATATTACAGATCTGCAGTCAGCAACAATGATAAAAACATATCAGTTAATACAATGGTGCCAAAGCTGAGTGATGAGATTCGAAAAATGATGAGTATGAAGAACACCATTTGTGGACTTTGGAACACGGTGTATTAATAGACCTCTATAATCTAGGTCTCAGGGATATCGTACCCTTTTCATTAACACTTACTCTCTATCCGAATCTCTTAATGTCTGTGAGTACATGATGTCAACCATTTAACCAAGAAGTCTATGTTCCATACACATGTGTCTTAAGTGTAGTGTAGCACTGTTAGCTGTCAAAGAGAATTCAATCACAAAACGGCTTCCTTCCATAGCAGGCAATGCTCTATATGCTTATGATATCGCAATATTGTATCATTCGATTTAAATGAGAATCAGTCAAAGTCAAATTCAACAAGAAATCATTAGATATCTTCATGGGTTCTTTCTGAATGGTTCAAGTTTTCAACAGAAAAAAAAGTGTCTGCATATATTTCTCCCGGAAACACACTCGTCACACAGGTTCGGAGTTAACGATGGTAGAAATTGTATTCCAGTAGCATGAGATGCTAAACACACATATTTTAAAGAAACTTTACATTCTTAGCACATATATTTGTCAACCAAGGGAAACGATGAAAGAGCATTAAATACCCTTTGCCTTCCCAACTCTGCCAAATGGGAATCAAATCGATTTTTCTTTCTTCATCCAGGGAAAATAACACACACACACACAACACACACACACACGTAACACGATGGAACTTGTTGCCGCTTAGCTATGTCCTGAAATAAAATATCCTTGCAGAGTAAGTAGTTCTGTATATGTTAATGGCATCAGAATTTATCATTCTATTGCCATTAACATATACATAAAAATAAAATAAACCACCTTGTTTATTTTATTTTTAAATTTATATATATATATATATATATGGATGAGGGTCTAAGTGCATCCAAGGTGAGGATGCACTTAGACCATCTTAATGAGGAGCCAAGCGCGCAGATCGGTTCGCATAATAAATATTCTTCAATATGGTGCCCTTTCTCCATAAACCACCCTATTCCAGCTTTGTAAATATAAATATTCCATCAACAGAACCATTAAAGTATCAAAGTAAGAAAGAATATTTATACCTTTTTAGAACGAAACAGAAATTAGGAAACTCAGCGATCAATAAAATATTACTTTCACTGTAAAAGAATAAAAATATTATGAAAATGTAATTAACATCTAAATAAATAATTAAAATAAATGTATAAATAAAATGTATATACATTTATAAAATAAAATAAATAAGGTAGTGGGCCCAATGCCTCCCATTGTATACTAAGAAAAAGTTAATTATTATATGTAGTTTTCTAGGCATCTCTCGTTTGAACTAGTTGAGTTATTTCTTGTGGAGAGAAAAAAGAAAGAAAGAAAGAAAGAGAATCTGTGCAGATAAGGGGGGTTAATATACTGCCAGAAGTTGTTTAGTTGGTCTTCCGTCCTGATGTAGGTGGATAATAATAACGAACCTTTAGGTGGATATGATTCGTCTTCCGTTAATGTTGTTCTTTCAGTATTAGAAACTATTAATAATCTCTGAGATTTCAGGGATTATTGAGATAATTGAAGATCTGAAAAGATTTGTAGCAAGATATTTGAATCACACCTCGTTCTAGCATTATGTAATTAATTGATAAATATAATTGCATGTCCACTGATTGCATGTTAAAATAAATGTATAAATAAAATGTTGTTTATACATTTATAAAATATACATTTATACATTTATTAGAAATATAAAACCATATTTCTAATAAAAATTAAGATTTCTTCCTTGCTTTTTACCTGATCTAAATTTCGTTTGATTTTCGCATTTGTTAACCAATTTTCTTAATTATATCTTTTAAGGAATGCATTCGGAATCTTCGAAACAGCTTAGCAACAACAAATATCTAATATCCAGCGGACGACGACATTGAACTTCAGAAAGCACACTGAGATTAAGAAGAGCGACGAAGTTATGTTAATATACTATTAATATTCTTAATTAAAGTTATACAGACACAATATGTATTGTAATCTATACTCTGTAATAACATATTGTAACACGTAATATATATTTGTAGTTCAGAATTTAAATGTGTATAATTGTGCAGAATTTAAATGTGTATTTTTTGTCGTCTATAAAAATTCATATGTTCAGGAAAAATATGTTCAAGGAGTGAAGGAGAGAGGGAACAAGATGATTTTTGAAGAGAAATATTTGATGAAAATCAGTATGCAATATGAATAAAAAGAATTACGAATAAACTCAATATTGCCTGCTTTTCCGTTAAAAGGAAGTAAACACATCACATTGAGAAACACTTAATCCAAACGTCATGTGATGACGTTGATTGAATTTAGAAACGCGTCCATACGTTATCAATAACAAAGTGAAACAACACAGATAGCCAAGAAGAAAGCTCATGAAACTCGTGAAATTTCTCATCAAATAAACAAACAAATCAGCTATACCAAAAAATTACATTAAGCATTGGTAAAGTTGCTAGTGTAAGATGATTTCAACTCTTCATCATTAAAATGTTAAGAGGTATATAATTCAATTACTACCTGAATACATCTTATAGCAGATATGCTTGGTATCTAATACAAACAAAACATTTGCTGAAACTTACCGATGTATATTTTATAACAAAAACACTGCCCAGGCGTCGGGAGTGTTTTCTCACTAACAGATGAGCATTCGAGTATTAATCTCTTTATGTGAACTCCACCTTGCTCACACATTTTTTTAAAAAGAGTAAGAGCTGAATTATGAAAAAAGTGGGAGTAAAAATAAAACCCCGCAGTGCGTTTGATCATATATCATCTTAGAGACACTAGTTTCTTTTTTCTACTGAATCCATCCACAGGAGTTAAAAGTAGCGATAAGCACATCAGTGCCAAGTATGACAGGGAGAACTTTATTAACGTTTAGAGAAGTTTTGGACTTTTTTTGAGAGATGCTGGATTTAGTTGTTTGGAGAACTCTCATGTGGATGACTGATCCATACGAGAGAAGCGTGTGGAATAAAAGAGGAAGAGGAGAAGCGAGTTCTGTATGTTTGGTGTCCAACATCCCTTTACTGTACAAATGTACAGTCAAAGACAGCAAAAGACAGCCATCGAATGGTGGTTGGCAGTTCAGTGGACCACTGACCATTGAATTACCTATACAACAGACATTGTTCTGAATGCCTGTGAGATAATAGACAGATATCATCAATGAGCTATTGATGTGATATATTTATGTCAGGAGAGATTGGAGGTAAGCATTCAATGGAGAGCGATCTGGTCTTGTCAGGTCAGTTAGGAATTAATGAGTGTAAAGTTAGGTGAGTTCCAAGAAATTAAAGAAACTTAAAGATCATACGCACGTACATGAAACACAAAAGTCGAAATGTGTTTTTGCAAGGAATGCTATTTGGCTCATGCTGCAAGTTTACTCAAATGTCTGTGAAAAGGCTTTTATTATTGAACAACGAAGCCCAGCATGTTTAGTTGCCCAAATTAACCTAATTAACTAGTTGAATTTTAAAGAATAATTGAAGAGTAATTTTGTTTTCGATGGTACATCAAGTACTCAGCATGCTCCAAAGTTGATAATCTGCTATCCAAATCACTATCTGGATGTGTATTTCTTTCTCTAATAAATATATTCAACCATGAATTCTACGATTTTAACGATCTGTGTAATATTCAGCAGAGAATAACGTTTCTCACAACCAAAAGTGTTGTCTCACTCGGTTTGATGTTTTTGATCTGTCTCCTCATATTCTAGAAAGCGATTTTTCACCTGAACCCCCCCTCTCTGCTCTCCCCTTATCATTTCACTTTCTCTCTCTGCTTTTCTCCATCCCCTCTCTTCTCTCTCTTCCTCAATCTCTGTCTCGCATTCTGTCTGTTTCCCTCTCTTGCTTTCACTCTTATTCCATCTTTCTCTCTTTCTCTCTCTCATTCTCTCTTTCTGTCATTATTCTGGAAAAAATTCAAAACACGAAGACGGATGTGCAATTCTCCGCATGTAATTCCTCCGTTACCACACATGCCCAATATCTAGAGAGAGAGCCCAGATAAGGAAACCTTTCTAATAATATAAATAAGGACTAAATAAGGGATAAAATAATTTTTATTTTTGTTAAAATCCTTGACAGGCTTATATATTCAGTACCTGCGAACTGTCGACCCTGTTACTTGCAAAGATATCCCAAAACAATCTCTAGTTAGAATATTTTGTTTGTAATTGCTGTAAATTTCACAACTATCATTACTAACTAAAAATAAAACACAGACGTGAGAGAGAGAGAGAGAGAGAGAAATCATGCAGCTCATTCCATTTAGGTAGAAGACAAATACGAATCAGGAACCAGTGACAAATCTGTTGTATATTCTGCAGCATTTCAACTGCTCTACCAATGCTAACTTGGAAATTCTTCAGAAATCACAACCACTGACCAGTAAGCTTAATAGCGCATTCTTTCTTGCTTCTGTAGAAACAATTTGGTATTTTTTACGACTACTCGAATATTCCTTCTTAATTCTTACACAGTAATGAAAAACTTTTTATCCAGATCTAAACAAGTCTAGACAATATGGTAAGTTTGATGTGCAATCATGTTGTACAGAAAACAAACTTCATTTTAATGCTAATGACAAGAATTAAACACGTGCGTTATTTTATTAATTTATGCTTTAAATTAAATAAATATTAAGAATTATAATTATATGACCATTCACGATCGTTAGCATGAACAATTAATTGTATAATCCTAACGGTCACACATAAGAAGAATATGGGTCACTATGAACAAAATAGGGGTAGAGTAAAGAGTGTTGAGGTAACATCACTGCATGTGGTTATTATACCAAAGTCCGAAAAAATTCGATAATATTACGATATCATTGCAGATAACCACGACAGCCTCGGTTATCTGTAATGTAGTGCAGATTATGAAGTTGAAAACGAAGACTGTATTGTTCTCAAATGCCAAGCTGGTGAACGTGTTGTCGAGGCAACAGGAGATAGAGTGAGTAAAGTTTTCTCTTTGACCTGCAAAGGAGCTGAGAGATTTTTGCCCAAAATGCATGATATTGGCAATCATCTACTGTTCATAGAAACTGAATTACTACATGCTGTATAATGAGACGGGTTAGAGGAACTAATCTCAACTGTTCAATGGAAAAATTAGACTTTCAAGATTTTATTCCTGTAGTTTAAATTAAGGATGACATACCACACACTTAAACCAAATCACAGCGCCATCTGTTCACACTACAGTGAAGTTAATCTAGGAATGTAAAAACGGGGGGGGGGATACTGATATCCGGTGATTACTTTTGACAAGAAAATGTGAATACAAAAAAAAAAAAAACACTTGCGGTGCCTTCTCTTGGCACTAAACTAAAAATTCTTATAATATAATATAAATTAGGGATGAAATATCACACACGTAATTTATTGAAAAACTCGTGCTGCCACCTATAGACAAATATCATCACCCATAATTACATGCTCAACCTTTTACCCGTAATTCCACCCTCGAACCAAAGACACAACATGACGTCATCGACAGCTGAGTTTCCCAAATCACTTACCAGAATTTCACACACAAACCATTACCCAGAATTCCATACTTTAACCATTACTAAAATTTCCATATTCGAACTAAAGGCCCACTACATCATTTACAACTGACTTCAAGAGGCCACTCCCCCGGAATTCCACACTTACGGATCATGCATCGCCCCAACTCAACAAAAGAGGGCGCTCACACAACTCATGCATCCAGGATATAGATGACATCTCGAACAGCTGATGCACCAAGGCACTACAATGACGTCACTAATCTACATCTGATAACAGACATCACAAAACTCTACCTGATAACCACAGACAGTGACGTCACGAGAGATGTCACATCCTCTCTTTACCCGACGGTTATTTTTTTTTCCAGAGTAATCGCTATTTTTCTCAAATAATTGAAATTATGTGTTGATTTGCAAAGTAAAAGAATTATTACTAGTCCAGTTTTTATAACTGCATTTATCTAATAACTGCAATTATCTGAGATCTGCACGTATTCATCTTTGGGGGAGGGGGGAAAGTGGAATAACGTAGGGAAGTCCTGTGAACTGTTTTCTGAGAAAGAGTACATCTTCAGGATAACCTGGAAGAATGGCAAGCTATCGAATCCATATCAGTAACTGTAAATTTGTGCGCTGTTGCGTGATGAGATTTAAAAAGCCTGTTATTTTAGTGGGATTACGACTGGATTAACTGACGAGGCTGGAGGTCTTGGGTTATGGTTGATAGAAAGTTGATGTTCAAAGATTACACGGGAAAATTTGCAAACACAACTCAGACGATTACGTTTTTTATTGAAACAAACACTGATATGAATGAGGAAGTCATTTTGTCTCTTTATAAGACTTTCATTTAATCGCACCTGGACTACTGTGCACAGATTTGGTATCGTGATCTGGATGAAGAACCTGTGGAAAGAGTACAGAGTAGAATAACTAATCTGATGTGGTGAGTATGAATATGTAGATTGAGAATAAGGGTCACTGCAAATACCGGTAGAATGAAAGAGGAGTGATATGATAGAGTCTATAAACTGCTAGAAAGTTATTGTAAGTTATCAACAGATGAAATGTTTCGTTATATAGAAGGAAAAAGACAGAGAAAAACAGAGAGAGAGGAAAAGGTGGAAGGTATCAGTGGAAATTAATTTTATGTGCGGTTAAGAATGAGTAAGAGCTAGATTTTTCTCTCAGAGCAGTGGGTGTTTAGGGCAATTCTTCCGTTGAAGTGCGAGTTCATTCACTACGAATGAGTTTAAAAGAGAGTATGGCAGCTGATTTTAGTCCGCGCGGTTTGCCTAGTGGCTTTACGCTTCGCAACCATATGCTTGGTGGAAGGAGTGTTCTAGGTTCGATTCCCATCGCCGACGTGAGGAGCTAAAGGATCTGCCATAGCCAAGTTAGCCGGGCGTGGACAGCAGGGTTTTTTCCGCAAGTGTATCTGGTGTTTTTCATCCCGCAAGCAGGCAAAACCGGTCCGAGGACACACACGGATTACAGTCAGGATTACTGACCCAGCCATAGGTCTGATTAGTCAGCCTATGTCGGTTCCGGAGCCCGAATAAAATTTGGGGGGACTAGATGGTACCGTAAAAAGGGGGAACGCTGTATCATCACACGGAATTTATTTTATTTGCCTAATGTTGATGATCTTCGGGAGTCCTTGACACCCTGAAAGGTTTTGATAGTGGTAATAACGATGGTGGTATTGGATGTAAATCTTATTTAGAAAATAGGCAAAGTAATTTACGAACATTTTTTTTCTAGTTCAACCGAAGTGGATAGCATAACAAGAAACGTCCTTCTGTAATACGAGATTCCAATTCCCGCGTATATTCTGTAAGCATTGTTCAGAATTATGCTTAACTTTTCACCCACTAAAATTAATACACTGACTCTAGGTTAATATAGGTGGACCGATGAATAACTCAGTGATGATAATTTGATGTTTTTTGTTGCACTGTGTAATATTATTCCTTAACTGCAGGTTTACAAAATTTATATATATATATATCTTTGATATCTGCAGTCATGATACGAGTTTTCCTTTTGTCTGTCTCTCTAGAAGTTAATGCACTTTTCTCTCTGGATGCATTCTCACTAGAGGCGGGTTAACCAATCCAATTGTTGTAGTCTGAATGCATGGCTAAGCGATCTAAAAAAATCGTCTTATTCAATCACTTCTTTGTAATTCCGTTCTGTCTGATTTTAATATGAAAAGCTAGAAATTTTCTTTCATCTTCTTTTTTTTAATTCCCTATGTGTAAGCAGCATTAGACTACCTAGAATGATAATTAAATCATAAAGCTTTACTTTCAATCCTTTCGATGATTTTTTTTATTAACGTATGTTTTCTATTTCACAAATGAGAATTTTAACATTTCCCTTATCTCAGGTGTGAGGTTAAAACTCCTCCACTCTCTTTCACTGAACCGCTGATGGAGTTCAGAACAAACTTACCTCAAGGACAATGTAGGAAGGACAAATATTTGGATCAGTAACAGTAAATAATATGTACAAGTGTTACTTTCATGATTTTATAAGTACAACGACAGGTCATTACTGAAATAAACAAAACTTTTTTTCTAAACATTGAATTAATTTCTTTGGCGTCGAAAGGACTACGACTTAATATTATGGGAAAAATAACAATTCGGTTATTATTATGATAATAAATATTATTAAAAATAGTAAAAATAAAATTATTAAAAACTGGAAAAATATGTGCATTGGCATCGAATGTTACTAAAATATTACTAAAATAAAAAATAAAATTATTAAAAACTGGAAAAATATGTGCATTGGCATCGAATGAGGAAAATCAAATGTGTTTATGAAGGATAACGCATTGGCTCATTGTAAGTTTAAATACTGAAAAGTCTCTATTAAGGCATTTACCACGGTACAGCAATAATTATCATCTTCTGTTGTTACAGTAGTAGCATGTTCACTTTTCTGGACACACAAGAAATCAGTTTGTTTTATGTTGTACAACATTATGGGAAGTAAAAAATGTGGATACAAGATAAATGTAACGAGAATGTAAGGTTTACTCTGTCTGCTAAAAAGAGGGAAATATAAGATTCAAATGGCGACAATATTTTTTTTTATTCTTTTTGCACTAAAAATGTGTACAGTAAGTGCTACAGGTGGTGATTAACTCTGTTATGATAACCTGAAAATAAAACAGCTTTTCAAGAAGATCAGTACTGCCTCACACAAAGGCATATATGTCTTATTATTCATTAAGACCTTAATTTGTTCTTGGTCTAAAAGGTATTAATACAAGTTGGAAAATTCAACGCGGCTTTTGCATACAAAATAGACATTTTCGTTTAGCAGGAACTTAAGCCGAATGCTATAATACAACTGTTACTGCTGAGAATTCTGTCATTTGGCTTTCTTGGAATAAGCAATGTGCAATTTCCTCATCCTGCTTAATCAGTGAAGTTGAAGAAAGGGGGGGGGTTCTCCTTATAAGGAAGTTCATTTGTGTCTCATCTTTTGTAGGAAATTACGTCGATTTCGTGCTCGGAAGAAGGATGTGTTATGTAGATGCGCACAGTTTTGGTCCTGTGTATTTTTCGTAGATAATAATCTTCTTTTATGAATTGTATTATAAAAGTTATAATTTTATGGAATCAATGGTTTGACTCTGATTTCAGGAATTTGATGAAATTTGTTATTAAGAACCGTAGCCAAGACACTTTTGGACGAAAAAATGACACGTTAATACAAAATTACACAATGATTTACAATCCACATTTATTAAGTAAATTTTCTACATATCGACTTAATAATTTGATATGCAGAAAATTTAAAGTTGATATTATTATTATTATTGCTGTTATTATTATTATTATGTTACATCTCCATCTGTCTGTGATAATTATATGGCAATCAAATCATTATTTATTTTATTTCAGCCAAATCTAGGGTTTTGTTTATGTAAGTATGGTTATTATTATTTTTATTACCAGGATAAAGTTTAACTTGTCCCATTAATATATGTCGGTGATTTGAATAAAGTTGTTTTTTTAGGTTTCCAGTTAATCTTATTTGATGCATGAAACTGCGATATAACCAGTGATCCGATTTTTCTAAAATGCTAGCATTGTTCTAAATAATCGGGTATGTATTTGAAACCATTTTATTATTATTTTTACACTGTAATGATTTATATAATAAAAACGCTCAATCAAATATAATCTGACAGCACTCATCTTTATTGTTTATATACATAACTGAATAAATTCACGTAGTAGCCAATTTTGTCTCATTGATCACATCACAAGGCGTTTAGCGAAAAATACCTTAATAATTTTTTTTCAAGTGTTCTTAAAAGATATAAATAAAATTATTCCGATCCTTGGGAATTTTTGATATTCTTCTTAGGAAGGCTTCTGGGACGATGCGGTGACCCAATGAAGAAGAATCTCTAATATAATAATAAGGAATCAAAATGACTGCGTCCAAAAATGCGAATTTATTTTTCAGTAAGCTGATGATTGCTTCCGGACCGTTAAAACCTTTTCTGTTTCACAGTCCATTAGCTTGAAGATTTCGCACCCTTTCCTCTTCTACTTTGAAACTGAGGTTATTTAAACATATCTTAAAAACAAAAAAAAGAAAAAATTATATATAATTTTTTGTAAATGTATTAATCAACATTCTAACTGATATTTACTAGTTACAAAGCAATAATCCTAAAAATGATACTAGCGTTATTTATGAGCACGCGCAGAAAGTATAACGCATGAAGGATATAATGACTATTAGCTACGTCACAATGTAATTTAGAGGAACTCGCGTGATGTTGAGCAGGTTTCCTCTTACACACACTCCCAGACACCCATACCCACGCACACCCATTTGCAAAACGAAGCACAACAACATCACTTGAGATCAAGGTATTCTGGTTTTAATTTTATTTTTCTTCTTTGACCATTTTTGTCACAGTTAACACTTTTATCAACTAATAGCATGATGATCTAAATTGAGTTTCTGTACAGTTTAAAACACCTGTTACGTTTGTGATACATTTGAAATTAATTAACTTTATATCACAAAATATTCATATTTTTTTCTAATTGATTGGATTTTTGCAGTTCTATATCTTCAATTTTAGGATTTAACTATAAATTTTATTCACTGTATTTAGAAATATTTTACGTTACTTAAAAATAATACTTACATTATACTCCTTTTGTTCAGCCATTTTTTTCACTGCTGACTGAAATTTAAAAAAAAAAAAGAAATGGTAAATCTCATATTACACAACAAAACTTTATGCTGTTTCACTAAATGATTGGATTTTATTCAAGCATTCTGTTAAATAACAATTTTCGATAGGAGATGAAGTTGGATAGGATCTGACCTTGTAGTTTGCTGGCTTAGTAGTGGTAGCATCTAAAGCCAATACATTACATTTAATCATATAACTATTCCATACGTTTAATCATTGCATTGATTTAACTACATACATTTAATAATATGAATGTTTTGGCTGTGGATCTCGAATGATAACTTTTATACAATGATATTTTTATGGATTGATAGAAGGAGTGAAATGAAAAAATATATGCGAGCTATGTACTGATAGATTTATTTGTAGTGCAATAATTTCAGTCCAAAATAGTCAGGCAGCTCTGAAACCAGCATGTGATAACATCTTTTAAGAAACACTGTGTACATTAGTTGTCAAAATATTTCGAAAACCGTTTTAATTAGTAGCAATTTTTTGGTTAAAAACGAAATAAATTATATATAAACAATACTTACTCCTGATGACATGAGCTTCTCCCGAACGCAAAATCCAGCCTAAAATAAATTATTAGAAATTAATTATTATTATAAATAAATAACTCAAATTCATTATGATGCATTGTAGCATTTAATTTGTTTTAATAATCGGAGGCTAAACAAAAAGCTTACTTTAAAAGAATAGAAAGTGTAATATTTTACGATAAGAAGTTTACTTCTAAATGAATATGCATTTAATTTAATTTTAATAAATTAAAATTCATGCTACAGTGTACCTCGAATTGTATCCATGAAAAATTCGTTTATATTTTTCTCTTTCTCTCCTTGTTTTGTGTCTATGCTATTTGGGGATGTCCGTACTCTGCTTGTGAAAGTTCCATGTTTGGTTCCACAGTAAAATTTTCAAGGTTTCTAACCCTTATTGTACGCGAAGTACAAACATATACAAACATTACCAACCTTTCGTGGAGAGGATTAAATACATAAAAATAAATAAAACAAACTATAATTTATTTCGTGGTTTAAATAGAACGTGCAGTTAGAAAACACCGAATATATACCTCAATTGATGGACGCTCTTGATTACAGTAACTGATGGTGAATGTAAGGAATGGATTGTCATTTGTGGAGAAGTATTGAGAAATGCATTCTGTGAGCCATCCTCGGAACTAAAAATAAATAAATAAAGCATTATTCTTTAAATAATCAACTGTTCATTGTCAATAAAAGTATATTTGGTTTCTATAATTAAAAATATTTCATGTACAAGATAAACAGCATTGGGTGTTCATCCCACACATCCTTAAAATAGAGTTATCTGTAATAAGAATTATTTCATACAAAATATCTCAGGGAGAGGAAGAAAAGTAACACACACACACACACACACACACACACACACACACACACACACACACACACACACACACACACACACACACACACACACACACACACACACACACACACACACACACACACACACACACACACACACACACACACACACACACACACACACACACACACACACACACACACACACACACACACACACACACACACACACACACACACACACACACACACACACACACACATTCGTATACAGAGGTATGATGTATTCTTAAGCATAAGAGTTAGTTTTGATACACGAAGGACTAAAAATGGAAATAAGTATTCTCATTCTAGCATGTTTTGTTTAAAGTAAGAAGAGATAAGGAAATATGAATTAGAACTAAAAACCTACGTGAGATTTATACTTACATCTCCTGTTGTAAGATTGAGACATTGTGCTGTTTCTTTTTTCAGTTCTTCGTTATCTAAAGGAAAATAAAGTAATATTTTTCGTTTCGCATATAATGTGAGTTAATGCAAAAATGAAAATCAATGTAGGTACATAAAATAAAAAAGTAATTCATTTCACAAAATAAACATGAATGAAAGGGTTGATGACAAGCTAACACTCCAATGAATTGACTGAATCTATTAATTTCTGTGGTATGGTATTCAAATCGAATTTCTCTTATGTATTCTATTTACATATTCAATAGACTGTGTAATCAATAATAATGAATAAATATATGAGTATATAATGAATATAAGCTATCATTCACGAGAGTGATAAACCAAAGGAGTTTGACAGGATTGTTCCCTTTCAGCAATTCTTTTTAATATTTATCTAAATGAAATAATAATAAAATGGAATTAAAATTTCCAGAAAGGTATTAAACTTTCTCCTACTGTGAACGTAAACACTCTTCTTTTTTGCCGATGACCAAATAATAATTACGAATTCTGAAGATAATTTACAGAAAGATATTTTAAATTTAAATGAGATAGCCAAAGATTGTGGAATGATAATATCAACAGAAAAATCGGAAACGATGACCTTTAAAGGACAATATCCAGTAAGAACTAAAATAGTAATAGATAACAAGATTTTAGAACAAGATTTTAGATTTTAGGTGTATTCATTTAACTACCTAGGATGTATGATTATATATGAAAATAAAAACCATATAAATTGCAAAATATTTAAAAATAACAGTAATTAACTCTATATTTAAACCAAACCTAGTTCATAAACAAACCAGACTGAAAGTATACAATACATTATTCCTACCAGTCCTATTGTATGGAAGTGAAATCTGGACAATAAAATAAAAAGACAGACAAAGATTAATAACAACTAAAATGAAGTTTATGAGAAAAATTACAAAGTATACTCTATTTGAACGCAAAAGAAACGAAGAAATTATGAAAGAATTAAACTAGGAATTAGTAATAGAAAAAAATTAAAAAAAATTATCAACATAAATAGATGGAACACGTCGAAAGAATGAAAACAGAAAGATTACCAAAACAAACGTAAATTACAGACCATTAGGAAAAAGAAAACTAGGACGTCCTCTTAAGAGATTCAGTGATGATTTCTAAGGCTGGAACAGGCCACCCTAGGCCTAAATCCTTGATAGTCATGATGATGATGACGAATGATGAATATAATAATTGAATAGTTTTAATCTACTGTTTTTTTAACTTAATTTGACACAGTTAACATGAATAATACTGTCTAGAAGGTTTAAGCTGTTTAGATACAGTGTGTTACGTTGTGTTATATTTCTAAACAAAAGTGTTTAGTTTATCCCTTTGCGGGAGAAAAAAGAAAGTGGGGCATTTGGAATATTTACGTAATTTTACTTTTGTTCTTGTATGTATTCTGAGTAAGAAAACGTGTTGTTCAGTAATAATAATATTCGTATTTATTAGACATATTGATAACAATAGTACTAGAGAAATGTGTACGGCTACTCTCTATTACTGTGGTTAGCATCATGGACATATAATACAAATTAAATATAAGTTTGTAAATAAAACTCAGTGAATACTTACAGCATATTTGTTCTCTTGTGATCTGCCGAGGTTCATTTGGAGACGGTGGAGTCTCTTCTTTCTGTGCAATCACACAGGACAATAACGCTATAAAAAGTACGCGAAACACAACTAGAATGTTCATAATTTACTAAACAACACAAACAACGTTAATGAGCAAACCGTATTACGCTAGCGGCATTATATGAAGGACGAAACGATGACGCGTTTCCGTAAAGCAATTCTCACGACGTAATCGATTTGAGGAACTTCCGCTCGCTTTTTAGAGCAAGTTACTTTCTTTTCCAATTAGGTATGCAACGTGTATGAAGGAGTGACGAAAATGATGAAATACACTCTCTCTCTCTCTCTCTCTCTCTCTCTCTCTCTCTCTCTCTCTCTCTCTCGATCGTCTTTCTCTTTTAAAAATGAGGTCGTTATAATGCTACGGTCGACATCCTGTCAAGCGAATTACCAGGAAACTTGACAGATGGTGACCACCCCCTATTAGAGGTTAGGAAGGGAATATTTCGTCACCAAGACATCGCAATAAAAGAACCCTCCCCTTGATAAAATAATAGCAATTTGCATAGAATTAGTGAAACTACTAAATTATAAATAATTAATTTATTTATTACTCTATCGGGTATTATGGTGTAATAATTTATATAATATTCAACGACACTCTAAAACACTCATATAAAATCGTAAAATTTGATCCTAGTGTTCTATTTTTTTACTATTACTGAGCTTACCTTTTACTGCTGTTACTTGACACATATACTATTACTGGAATAAACTGTATTTTTAAAGAAAAAATAAATAATTTGTAAATGTCTTAATAATGTGAATGCCCTTTTTCGCTATGTGATCTTACTTTCGTTTTTCATATTTTTAAAACTAACACAGCTATTTGGGCACCTTTCTTCAAAATAACCATTTCTCCGTATAGCAAGCATTGTTTGAAGCAGAGGTATGGCCTACCCCTTAATTATTACAGTCTGCGTTTTGTCTCTAGAGAATGGAATATAAATAATCTATTCCTTAACGTACCAAGTATACTTAACGTAAGATTACTTTACTAAGGTGATTAACTGAAATAATAAAGGGGCTCTTCTTTGGGCAATATTGACAATTGACACGTAAACGTAGACCACTGTTACGACATTTTATGATAATACCTCTTGGAAATCCATCTATTCCTTTTGACATATCATTAAGTAACTAACTATGCAAAATCTTCTCTATACGGTAAACAGAGCAAGTGTGCTATAACTTTTATTCAAAAGTATATAAATTATCTGGATCGAGAGAGAGAGAGAGAGAGAGAGAGAGAGAAATGGAGATACCTCAATATTAATCTTAGGATACGTAACAAGCGGCTTATACATTCGCAATATATTTTGTAACGAAATTATGATGGAAATACAAGGATGCAGCCTCAGCTAAGCAATACACATGAGTAAAGGTACGTATGTGTATTACTTAGCTGAGGCTGACATTACTTAACTGACATTAAAATGCTATTTTATATCCAAAATGATTTTTTTATGATAAAGTTTATTGAGCATGTTATGTTTTTAATTTTTGAATTAAAAGCGCTGTCTTCTGAAGAGCTGCTGCTGTCATTTTCACCACGTGTCTACAAGTGCAGATCAATAACTGATAGCACGAAATATCCGTTTGATAAAACATGAAAATATTTTCCAAAATTAAATCATGCTTACACGCCTAATATGCCGTCATACAGCTTACTGACAAGCATCTTTTAAAACCTCTTTTTTTTTTTTTTTTGAAACACGACCTTCATTTGTACCGCAAAACGTTTCATAGGATGGGAGCAGCTTCATTGTTATGACGAAATCTTGCGAAAAGCAATTCGCCAGTTACTTTCTCGAAGGAGATTTTTAAGCTTTATAATCATAGTCACATTACGTATCTATTATCTAGACATTCCTTCATCCAAAGCGGAACTTATTTTACAAATAAGAGCTACAATAAAGAAATAAGATTCGAATTGTAATTTATTTATCGAAATTTCATTTCATGCAGCTTAGTAGTAACGACACTGCATTCAAGTGGGATGTTGAATCCCACTTAAATGATCTTGACCCCATTATATTATAACTGAATATAATGAGGTTAAGAAAAATAGCAGTAGCACAACCAACTGAGGTTTCCTGGCATTGCAGATAATATTTTCAACATCCATGCCAATAGTTTTCTGTCATACTCTCTTTCACATGCACATCAAACGGGCGAATGAGAATCTGATTTACGGGTGACACTTCTCAATTTCTCACTAGTTTGCCGAACAGATAGGCCTGGCACACGGTATCCCATGACAATGCCCCTTTAAACTCCGTCAATTACCTTCCCGCAGCTATTTCACCCTGATATAGCTGCACTGACTTGAGCATCATATTTCTTCAATTCATACCGGCTTTAAACACGTTACATGGCACGATACACTTTGCCCACGGGGGGGGGGCGTCTGTTAACTTATTTCCAAGCAGTGTATATAGTTAGAGAGCTTATCAGAATGTGCGGGATACGGATTGCATAAGAAAACTGTTGACAATGTCAAAGGGACAACGAAGCAGATATCGCTTAGCAGTAGTTTCTAAGCAAGATCACAACACAAACATTATTTTGGTTTTTCTATTTATGTTTCTTCTTTTCTGTCTCACATAACATTTAATAAGCCTTTTCGCAGAGAGTTTCATGTCCACTTCCTTCTCCTTCCCAGCTGTACATTTAATAAGAGAATTCATTCTGATTAGAAATATCACAAATATCACTTCTAACTTTAGATATCTCTGATTAGAAATATCTAAGTGATCTACTTTTCTAATTCAAACGCAACCAAGTGTTTTTGGATACACTGCTAAATGCACTTTGCGATTTTTTTCTAGTTCTTTAACTGTACAATGCTCTGAGCAATTCTTATTCCTTATATGGAGTGATGAATGCTTCTTTCAAATCCTGCTGCTAGAAATACATTGCGTATAAACTGACCAGTTCGCATGATGCGGAAGCAGCTAAATGAACATTCTTTTTGGTCATATGTTCTGTTTTGAAATCCTCAAACGTGTTTTCGTCTGGTGGAAATGATCATATTATAATCTCCTGAATGGTATAATCTCGTCTTCGGTATGGCTTTGAATAACATATCTAATCTCTCATTCGAAAAATCTTACGTTTCATATATGATCTCTTCCTGCTGGACTGATTTCAATCTCTGTGGCAATGTTTTATCTTTATACGCTTCTATAGGCACTTTCAGGGTTACTGCTCCACTTACCAGGTTACCCGTCATTCTTCACATACGTTGGCTTGTTAAACAAGGGTAGGTGTTTCCAGCTTCGCTTGTCAATACCATGGAAACGCCGCGAAGCTACTTTACCTTCTTTCTGTTGGTTCAAGCTGCTTCTCTCCTCTGAATCAACCTTCATCGTTAAATATTTCACAAACATTATATCCTCCAACTTTCCAGATAAATATGAATGGATTTCTTCTTTGTCAGTTCTTATCTGCACTTCTCTCACAGTACTGATATGTAATACGTTCTTGTACCTTCTATCTTTCACGTTTATCTATGGAATAAATATTTAAAAAAATCTAAATTAATGATAAAATCTATAGTTTACAAAATCGTTTTTTTTTTTTTTTTTAAATTTTTCTCAGCGATGACTGGGAAATACTTAATACATTAGCATTTTCCTTTCGATAAATTTCGATGATAAATCGAGTAGTATACAGTCCGGAATATTTACCTTTGATATTAAGAACATTCTTAGCAGATATAACAGATTTTGAGAGAGTTTAAAATCTGTTGTTCAGTTACACAGAATTCTTATCGTATTAATGGTTTGGTTAGGCACTGACCACGAGGTAATATATTTACTGTTTCCTTTCATAAGTTATCCAGTTCTCTTTTTATGTTTTAGGAGATTTACATTCAGAAGTGTAATAAAGCAAGTGATTGAAAATTGTAACTTCTATTCAATATATTTGTATTAAATAACATCAATAATCAGGATAATCATACAAGGTTTAGAGACACTAGTAAATTTGTATACTAGTGTCTCTAAGAGGAGGTTGAAAAATCCAAAACTAGTTGAATAATTAAAAAAAGCAAGAAAGAAAAAACAATAAATTTATTTGGTCATTCCAAGTCGTTTAAGTCGTTATTCTTATAAAAATAGTAGCTTGTTGCATTTCCTACGTAATATTATCAGTATATGTTTATAAAGTTTATAAAGAAAAAAAAAGAACAGATAGTGTTCGAGTGGAAAAAAAGGGGTGTGACAAGGATGTATGTTTCCTACTTTTTTAATATTTATACTTATGAGAATGACAGACGTAGACTGAGATCCAGCTGGAATTAAGATTGATGGTATAAAATTAATAATTTACGATGCAGATGATACAACTCTCATAGCAGAATCTAAGGAAGATCTGGAAAGGTTGATTCTATTGGTTAAGAGAGTAAGTAACAAAGTCAGGTTTAATTTAAACATCGGCAAAACAAAACTGTTGGCTTCTGGCAATATAATTTAATTTATAATAGAGGAAGATAAAATAAAAATCGTTGAAAGTTATGATTTAATGGGATTCAGAATGAGAAATGACGGTAAATGTGAAGATGAAATTAAAATAGTCATGGGGAAAAAAGGCCTAACAAAAATTATGAAAGATAGAGGTGTGAGTAAGGCCACGAAAGTTAGAATTGTTAAAGCAATTGTATTTCTAGTAGTAATGTGTGGACATGAAAGCTGGATTATTAAGAAGAGAGACAGAAAGCGAATTGATTCATTTGAATTATGGATGTGGAGGAAACAATTAAGAATCACATGGACTGCACGAATCATGAATAAGATTTTAGAGAGTATAAAGACAGAATGCTTCTTTGAGGTAATGATTGCTAAACAGAATTTGATGTATATTGGACATAATATGCGAGCTGATGAATCATTGCAAAAGGCAGTTATGTTAAGGAAGATTGAGGTAATGAGAAGAAGAGGAAGACAACAAAAGTGTTGGATACACAACATAAACGAACTTACAATTACTGAAAGAAAGGAAAAGAGATCGAGTGGAGTTAAGAGCCTTAGTCCACAAGACCACCAATAGTCGAAAATGACTGGATGGTACATTACAAGAGCACATTTATAAAACTTGGAATAAAAGGATATCCAGTCATGATTTACATGTTATAAAATGTTTTTCTTTTTTTATTTCCAAAAAAAAAAAAAAAGTACTGTACTTGGCTATGCTGATTTGACGAATTTACAATCAGCATTTTCCTTATTCTGTTACCAGAAGCATATTTTCTTTATACATTAGTCTAATAACAACTGCATTAAAAGTTACTATCTTATTTTATATATAAAAGAGACTTAAAACGATGTATTTTCCGTAATGTCACGGATTCAGAGAATGCGCTTTGAAACGTTCGCTATGTGTAAGAATATAAAAATTACAGACTGCCCAATTTCACCAGGACTTCCCCCGTTTCCAGATTTTTCTGATTATAGAAGATTGTCGACAACTTCTGAGATACGGAGTCGTTCCTTTCATTAGTTCGACTGTCTTTCCCTCATTTTCTCAAATTGCAACAGATCCATTGAACTTTGTCTTACAAGAGTTTATGATAGTGAATAATCACACACACACACACACACACACACACACACACACACACACACACACACATACGTTGCGGTACTTTATTCACACTCTTTGTGTGAGGCAGTACTGATCTTATTGAAAAGCTGTTTTATTTTCAGGTAATCACCACCTATAGCACTTACTGTACACATTTTTAGTTCAAAAAGAATAAAAAAAATATTGTCGCCATTTGAATCTTATATTTCCCTCCTTTTAGCAGACAGAATAAACCTTACATTCTGGTTAGATTTATCTTGTATCCACATTTTTTAGTTGCCATAATGTTGTACAACATAAAACAAACTGATTTCTTGTGTGTCCAGAAAAGTGAACATGCTACTACTGTAACAACAGAAGATGATAATTATTGCTGTACCGTGGTAAATGCCTTAATACAGACTTTTCAGTATTTAAACTTAGAATGAGCCAATGCGTTATCCTTCATAAACACATTTAGTTTTCCTCATTCGATGCCAATGCACATATTTTTCCAGTTTTTAATAATTTTATTTTTTATTTTAATATACCATTTTTAATAATATTTATTATCATAATAATAACCGAATTAAGTTTTTTTTTTCATAATATTAAGTCGTAGTCCTTTCGACGCCAAAGAAATTAATTCAATGTTTAGAAAAAAAGTTTTGTTTATTTCAGTAATGACCTGTAGTTGTACTTCTAAAATCATGAAAGTAACACTTGTATTTACTGTTACTGATCCAAATATTTGTCCTTCCTACATTGTCCTTGAGGTAAGTTTGTTCTGAACTCCATCAGCGGTTCAGTGAAAGAGAGTGGAATAGTTTTCACCTCACACCTGAGGTAAGGGAAATGTTAAAATTCTCATTTGTGAAATAGAAAACATACGTTAATGGAATAAATCATCGAAAGGATTGAAAGTAAAGCTTTATGATTTAATTATCATTCTAAGTAGTCTAATTGCTGCTTACACATGGAGAATAAAAAAAAAAAATGAAAGAAAATTTCTAGCTTTTCATATTAAATCAGACAGAAGAGAATTACAAAGAAGTGATTGAATAAGACGAATTTTTTTAGATCGCGTAGCCATGTATTCAGACTACGACAATTGGATTGGTTAACCCGCCTCTAGTGAGAATGCATCCAGAGAGAGAAAAGTGTATTATCTTCTAGAGAGACAGACAAAAGGAAAACTCGTATCATGACTGCAGATATCAAAGATATATATATATATATATATATATATATATATATATATCTTTGATATATATAACGAAAACATTTCATCAACTGATGAAATGTTTCCTTCTATATAACAAAACATTTCATCAGTTGATAACTTACAATAACTTTCCAGCAGTTTATAGACTCTATCATATCACTCCTCTTTCATTCTATATATATATATATATATATATATATATATATAAATTTTGTAAACCTGCAGTTGAGGAATAATCTTGCACATTGCAACAAAAAACATCAAATTATCATCATTGAGTTATTCATCGGTCCACCTATATTAACCTAGAGTCAGGTTATTAATAGTGGGTGAAAAGTTAAACATAATTCTGAACAATGTTTACAGAATATATGCGGGGCATTGGACTCTTACAGAAGGACGTTTCTCGTTACGCTATCCATCTGGGTTGAACTATAAGAAAAAGTTTCGTAAATTATTTTGCCTATTATCTAAATAAGATTTACATCTAATGCCACCATCATTATTGGATTGGTTAATAAAAAGTTTTTGATCGTTATTATCACGATCAAAAACTTCCAGGGTGTCAAGGACTCCCGAATATCATCAACATCAGGTGTCATGCCCTTTTTATACTCATTCGTAGTGAATGCACTCACACTTCAACGGGCGAATTGCCCCAAACACTCACTGCTCTGCGATAAAAATCTATCTCTTACTCTTTCTTAACTGCACACAAAATTAATTTCCACTGATGCCTCTCACCTTTTCCTCTCTCTCTGTTTCTCTGTCTCTTTCCTTCTATATAACGAAACATTTCATCAACTGATGAAATGTTTCCTTCTATATAACGAAACATTTCATCAGTTGATAACTTACAATAACTTTCCAGCAGTTTATAGACTCTATCATATCACTCCTCTTTCATTCTACCGGTATTTGAAATGAACTTATTTTCAATCTACATACATTTCGTACTCAATATCACATTAGTTTTTCTACTCTCTACTCTTTCCACAGGTTCTTCATCCAGATTGCGATACCAAATCTGTGTACAGTAGTCCAGGTGTGATTAAATGAAAGTCTTATAAAGAGACAAAATGACTTCCTCATTCGTTTCAGTGTTTGTTTTTGAATAAAAAACTCAATCCTCTGAGTTGTGTTTGCAAATTTTCCCGTGTAATCTTTGAACATGAACTTTCTATCAACCATAACTCAAGACCTCCAGCCTCGTCAGTTAATCCAGTCATAATCCCACTAAAATAATAGGCTTTTTAAATTTCATCACGCAACAGCGTACAAATTTACAGTTAGTATCACCTCATTGTTGGACGTGCTCATGCGTTCAAAGTCTCGTGAACGCCAAAGTTGGATGGCAACACAATGGCAGTAGGATAGATTATAACCGAGGTTGTTGTTAAGAAATATTTGATTAAGGATGAATTCTTTAGATTCCGCAATTCTTCTTTCTAGTTCATCATAGCATCGAAAGATATTTCAGATGTGTCCCACAAGACGTTTAACCAAATTCCATTCACTGCGCCACACCATTTGGCGCAGTTGCACCAAATTCAGTAGCCCACGGGATATTTATCATTCTTTTTTAAGTCTACTTAAGAACGGAGTTTCAGTAGAGGAGTGAATGAAATCCAGATGTTTTATTTCTTAAATTCTCTGGACAATTTTGGCGAAACACAGCAGTATCTCTGTATTTCCCCTACAATGAGGAGATACAGAGAATATCTTCAAGTGTTCCCACGCTAACGCTTTGATGTTTAGACTTTTTTTTCTTTGAGACTTTTTTTTTGGTTGTTCTCTCTTATTGAGCACCTGGAGAAATCTTCTTGAAGACAAAACTAGTCGTACTGAATTAAAACAGTATTTTTTACTTTTTATTTATTGGCTTTTTTAATTTTTTTATAATTTATTTTTTAATCTTTTTAAAAATATGTCTCTCAGCCGAGTACACACACACACACACACACACACACACACACACACACACACACACACACACACACACATATATATATATATATATAACTCATATGAATCTTTTGATCTGTGTATATTCAACAATTGATTTGATGTAATTTTAAAGATCTCAAAAGTTCATTACGTTTTCCTAATTAAATGTTAACCGTTTTACTATAATTAATCAGAATTGTATTAAGGGATAAAATTATGGATTTGAATATCAATTTTTAAGCATAATAACTGAACAAAAAACTTTGTGAATTCACTGTGACTTAAAAATTAGATGCTGTATAACTTAAGTATAGAGAACACATTAACGACACTAAAATGTGTTCATTTAAGTTTAAAAATGCATATTTTAGTTTACTGAAATACTATTTACAAGTATATTCTCAGAGAATAATTCGAGCATGTAATTACCTAGAAATATTTCACATGATTTAGTTTACACTCTTCACATTTCCAATAGAAAAAAACGTACTCTTCATGAATTTAATAAGAAAATTGTTTATTTCTCACTATTTTTGTTAGAGTACATCGACATAGCTCGTCACGCAAAAGAATTTTTAGATCCAAGAGCAGGGGCGGCTCATGCATAGGCACTGAAGAACTGCAACACCCCAATTTTTCTCCATATATAAATATATTTTTTACTTTATTTATAGTTGATTGTAATATTTAATTTAATCATCAACAATCTATAGAATTCTCTTATTTTGTATAAAAAATAATAAAAATCCATCTTGTAGCATTTAGGAGGGCGAAGGACGATAGCAGCACTGTGTTGACCACAGTGTCATATTGCTAGTATTTGCTATGCTTGCAAGCATATGGAAGTCATAGTGAGATCCGAGCTATTAGGTTAATGCGGCACTGTCCGTTGCGCAGTTCCACTGTTGTTTATATGCAGTTTGCGCCAGTAGTAGAGTGTTCGTAGTGCTTATCGTGTTTACTCCGTCTCTTTAAATATTTGGACATTACGATTAAAGAAATAACATTTGTTATAGTTTTTATTTTAGAATATTATTCTTAATTAATTTAACAAGGATAAATTAGCTAATTTTAAGAATAAATTGCCTACAGAAGAAACAAAATTGACCACTGAAGCATATCCCATCATCAACAAAGAAAAACTTGAAACTGAACTTCGAGTATTCTGCAGTAGACATTACAATAATCAGACATGCATGATTATTGTAAATTAATTGACTTGTTAAAATTTATAACAGAAAATAATTTAGATTGTGTTCTTAGTGAAATTACTTTTTTGATAAAAATTCTCTTCACAGTTCCTATGACTACATCAGAGCCTGAATGCTGTTTTTCAATATTAAAGAGAATAAAAACATTTTTGAGGAGCACTATGATTCAGGATAGGTTAAATGCACTTGCGATGATTCAACGGGGGAAAAAAATCTTAAATAGTTACACAAACATCAAGGAAAGAGTTATTCACCTTTTGGCTCAAAACATAAAAAGAAGAATGGATTTTATTTTTAAGTACTTTTGAATTTTAAGTAATTTTGAATTATACCAAACACTATAATTTTATCGCTCATAAACAATATTTTTTCATGTTTAATTTTTTTTTTTAATTTTTACCATAATTTTCATATTTCATCTGAACACGTATAGATACAGTGTATATGTATATTTCGAAAGTTGCAGTACTCCCACGATTTCAAGCCACGAACTGCCACTGTCCAAAAGCATGGTAGGAACAGTTCCGTACATCTGATCCAGTGTTAGTCGTGAATGTACCCGATGTCGGCCTAAAGATTCCATGTATTCCTTTGTCATCAAAGGAATAACTGGAATCTTTAGGCAGACAAATACACACAAGTAGTCTTCTTGTAGTGTTCGTAAATGTCCCAAAATAAAGAATTTTTATCGAACTAAATAAAATCTTGAAAGTCTAATTTTTCCATTGAACAGTTGGGATTAGTTCCTCTAACCCGTCTCATTACAAAGACAGCTAATAATTCAGTTTCTATGAACAGTAGATGATTGCCAATATCATGCATTTTGGGTAAAAATCGCTCAGCTCCTTTGCAGGTCAGAGAGAAAACTTTACCTACTCTATCTCCTTTTGCCTCGACAACACGTTCACTACCTTGGCATTTGAGAACAATACAGTCTACGTTGTTAACTTCATAATCTACACTACATTGCAGATAACCGAGGCTATCGTGGTTATCTGCAATGATATCGTAACATTATCGAATTTTTCCTGACTTTGGTATAATAACCACATGCAGTGATGTCACAAGTGATGTTACCTCAACACTCTTTACTCTACCCCTATTTTGTTCATAGTGACCCATATTCTTCTTATGTGTGACCGTTAGGATTATACAATTAATTGTTACTGCTAACGATCGTGAATGGTCATATAATTATAATTCTTAATATTTATTTAATTTAAAGCATAAATTAATAAAATAACGCACGTGTTAAATTCTTGTCATTAGCATTAAAATGAAGTTTGTTTTCTATACAGAATCATTGCACATCAAACTTGCCATATTGTCTAGACTTGTTTAGATCTGGATAAAACGTTTTTCATTACTCTGTAAGAATTAAGAAGGAATATTCGAGTATTCGTAAAAAATACCAAACTCTTTCTACAGAAGCAAGAATGAATGCGCTATTAAGCTTGCTGGACAGTGATTGTGATTTCTGAAGAATTTTCAGGTTAGCATTGGTAGAGCAGTTGAAATGCTTGCAGAATATACAACAGAATTGTCACTGGCTCCTGATTCGTATTTGTCTTCTGCCTAAATGGCATGAGCTGCATGATTTCTCTCTCTCTCTCTCTCTCTCTCTCATGTCTGTGTTTTATTTTTAGTTAGTAATGATAGTTGTGAAATTTACTGGAATTACAAACAAAATATTCTAACTAGAGATTGTTTTGGGAAATCTTTGCAAGGAACAGGGTCGACAATTCGCAGGTACTGAATATACAAGCCTGACAAGGATTTTAACAAAAATAAAAAATTATTTTATCCCTTATTTAGTCCTTATTTATATTATTAGAAAAATTTCCTTATCTGGGCTCTCTCTCTAGATATTGGGCATGTGTGGTAACGGAGGAATTACATGCGGAGAATTGTACATCCGTCTTCGTGTTTTAAATTTTTTCCAGAATAATGACAGAAAGAGAGAAAGATGGAATAAGAGTGAAGACAAGAGGGCGGGAACAGAGAGAAGGCGAGACAGAGATTGAGGAAGAGACAGAAGAGAGGGGATGGAGAAAAGCAGAGAGAGAAAGTGAAATGATAAGGGGAGGGCAAGGGGGGGGGGGTTGAGGAGAAAAATCGCTTTCTAGAATATGAGGAGACAGAACAAAAAAATCAAACCGAGTGAGACAGCACTTTTAGTTGTGAGAAACTTTATTCTCTGCTAATTATTACACAGATCGTTAAAATCGTACAATTCATGGTTGAATATATTTATTAGAGAAAGAAATACACATCCAGATAGTGATTTGCATAGCAGATAATCAACTTTGGAGCATGCTGAGTACTTGATGTACCATCGAAAACAAAATTACTCTTCAATTATTCTTTAAAATTCAACTAGTTAATTAGGTTATTTTGGGCAACTAAACATGCTGGGCTTCGTTCTTCAATAATAAATACCCTTTCGCAGACATTTGAGCAAACTTGCAGCATGAGCCAAATAGCATTCCGTGCAAAAACACATTTCAACTTTTGTTTTTTTTTTCATGTACGTGCGTGTGATCTTCCAGTTTCTTTAATTTCTTGAAACTCACCAAACTTTACTCTCATTGATTCCTAACTGACCTGACAAGACTAGATCACTCTCCATTGAATGCTTACCTGCAATCTATCCTGACATAAATATATCACATCAATAGCTCATTGATGATATCTCTCTATTATCTGATAGTATTTCAGAACAAAATCTGTTTTATAGGTAATTCAATGGCTATCGCTCCACTGAACTGCCAACCACCATTCCATGGCTGTCTTTTGCACCTGCTAAAACAAGCATCCCTTTACTGTACAAATGTACAGTAAAAGGATGCTGGACAAATGTACAGTAAAAGGAAACAGCTTTACTGTAGAAATGTGCAGTAGCAGCTGTCTTTTACTGTACATTTGTACGGTAAAGCTGTTTCCTTTTACTGTACATTTGTCCAGCATCCCTTTACTGTACATTTATACAGTAAAGGGATGCTGGACACCGAACATACAGAACTCCCTTCTCTTCTTCCTATTTTATTCCATACGCTTCTGTCGTCTGGATCAGTCTTCCACATGAGAGTTCTCCAAACAGCTAAATCCTGCATCTCTCAAAAATTTCTTTAAACGTTAATAAAGTTCTCACTGTCATATTTGGCACTGTGTGCTTATCGCTACTTTGAACTCGTGTGGATGGAATCAGTAGAAAAAAGAAACTAGTGTCTCTAAGATGATGTATGATCAAACGCACCGCGGGGTTTCATTTGTACTCTAACTTTTTTCATGGCTCAGCTCTTACTCTTTTTAAAAAAAAAACGTGTGAGCAAGGTGGAGCTCACGTAAAGAGATTAATACTCGAAAGATCATCTGTTGGTCACAAACACTTTCGACGCCTGGGCAGTGTTTTTGTTACATGACGTAAATCGGTAAGTTTCAGTAAAGTTTGGTTTGTATTAGATACCAAGCATATCTGCTATAACATTTATTGAGGTAGTAATTGACTGATGTACTCATTAACATTTTAATGATGAAGAGTTGAAATCAACTTACACTAGCAACATTACCTATAAGAATTTAATTTCCTGGTCTGGCTGATTTGTTTGTTTATTTGATGAGAAATTTCACGAGTTTCATGAACTTTCTTGTTGGCTATCTATGTTGTTTCAGTTTGCTAATGATAACAAATGGACGTGTTTCTAAATTCAAACAATGTCATCACATGACGTTTGGATTAAGTTGTTTCTCAATATGATGTGTATACATTTTAACGGAAAAGCAGGCAACATTGAGTTTATTCTTAATAATTTTTATTCATATTGCATACTGGTTTTCATCAAATATTTCTCTTTAAAAATCATCTTGTTTCCTCTCTCCTTCAGTCTATTGCTTTCCTGAACACATCTTTATAGACGTCAGAAATACACATTTAAATTCTGAACTTCAATTATATATTACCTGTTGCAATATATTATTACAGAGTATATATCATAAGACATATTGTGTCTGTAAAACTTTAATTAAGAAAATTAATAGTATATTAATAGAACTGTTTCGCTGTGATTAAATTCAGTATTCGTACTGTAGTTCATGTCGTTGTCCATTGGATATTAGTCATTTGATCGTTGTAAACTCTCTCGAAGATTCTTAAAGCATTCCTTAAAAGATACAATTAAGAAAATTGGTTAACAAATACGAAAATCAAACGAAATTTAAAGGTAAAAAGCAAGGAAGAAATCCTAATTTTTATTAGAAATTTGATTTTATATTCAATTGAAATGCAATCATATTTACAAATTAAATAACGTTAAACGAGGTATGATTGAAATATCTTGCTTCAGATCTTCAGTTATCTTAATAATCCCTGAAATCTCAGAGAATATTAATAGCTTCTAATACTGAAAGAACAGCATTAACGGAAAACGAATAATATCCACCTAAAGGTTTGTTATTATCCATCTACATCAGAACGGAAGACCAACTAAACAACTTCTGGCAGTATATTAACCCCTTTATCAGCACAGATTCTCTTTCTTTCTGTCTTTCTTTCTCTCCACAAGAAATAACTCAACTGGCTCAAAACAGAAAACAGAGATGCCGAGAAAATTACATATAATAATTAACTTTTTCTTAGTATAGAAAGGGAGGCATAGGGCCCACTACCTTATTTATTTTATTTTATAAATGTATATAAATTTTATTTATACATTTATTTTAATTATTTATTTAGATGTTAATTAGATTTTCATAATATTTTTATTCTTTTACAGTGAAAGTAATATTTTATTGATCGCTGAGTTTCCTAATTTCTGTTTCGTCCTAAAAATGTATAAATATTCTTTCTTACTTTGATACTTTAATGGTTCTGTTGATAGAATATTTATATTTACAAAGCTGGAATGGGGTGGTTTATGGAGAAAGGGCACCATATTAAAGAATATTTATTATGCGAACCATTCTGCGCACTTAGCCCCTCATCCCGATACCTTGGATGCACTTAGACCCTCATCAATACCTATATATCACATAAAATTTATATAAATTTAAAAATAAAATAAATAAGGTGGTTTTCCTTATGCCACACAGTGTACCCTTCGTATGCTTCATGTTCTCAATGACGGTTTGCCTGCTTGCGGGAGGAAAACCCTAGATAAACTGGGGAGAAAATGCAGTCTTCGCCAAAAACAGGCTAACTTGATTATCTCTGAGAAAGATCTTAAGCTCCTCAAGTCAGCGACGGGAATCGAACAAAGGAGACACTTGTTCAAGTTTGCGAAGCGCACAGCCACTCGGACTAATTGAAAGATACATAATAAAATTATATTTTGTGAAATTTATCTTGCACTGCATATATATATATATATATATATATATATATATATACACATATATATACATGTATATATATATATATATATTAGGGTTACCAAGTAATTTTATAAGCTTGGTTATTTAACTCCTAATTCCAAGTAAGCAAACATTTAAGTTTGCGCCTGAAACATAGCTTAAGTCTAAAGATGGTACAACACTAGGACAACTCGTTGTAAAGGTGCATAAAGCTCTGATCACTATTCTTAGTATTTCCCATAATGTAAATCACATCTCACCAGAAGATGTATACTGCAATACATTATGGGTGGGGTCACTACCCAGACCGGTTTCAACCTTTCTTGAGGTCTCCTCAGTGAGTAGCTAGACCCTAAATACCAAGGTTTTAGTAATACAGAGCCTTATTACTAAGTATTACTAAAATCTTGGTATTTAGGGTGTAGCTACTCACTGAGGAGACCTCAAGATATTTATATCAAGATTTATATATATATATATATATATATATATTTGCGTTCATATTTGCTCGGTAAAAGTAATATGAAAATTAATATAGATTAGATGACTATAACACCGAGAATAAAACAGAATAAGGTTTAATCGAATAAGCTTTACTAGCTTCGTTGAAAAATCAACTTTTTTCAGGTGTAAAAGCCCAGGCTACAGCCCTGTCAGCCCCACCCTTGTGCGAGCCATGACTACAATAGAACCCGAGCCAGCGCTCTCTCAAGCCACGTTTTATTCTCCATAAACTCCGACGAAGGCTGCCGACACCTCATAGACTGGTATCAAACATCCAACATACATAAATATTTTGATGAACTTGAGAGACGGATTCTCGATTCTAAAGAAATCTCCTTCGATTAAACCCATATGAATAATAGTCTCAGCTACAATTTATCTGATGCGCACATTTCTGCTGTCCAGTATTGGCTCTCCCGCGATATCTCATGCACGAGTTGAAGTTCCAGCTGAAGATAACTACGTGCATGAGATATCGCGGGAGAGCCAATACTGGACAGCAGAAATGTGCGCATCAGATAAATTGTAGCTGAAACTATTATTCATATGGGTTTAATCGAAGGAGATTTCTTTAGAATCGAGAATCCGTCTCTCAAGTTCATCAAAATATTTATGTATGTTGGATGTTTGAGACCAGTCTATGAGGTGTCGGCAGCCTTCGTCAGAGTTTATGGAGAATAAAACGTGGCTTGAGAGAGCGCTGGCTCGGGTTCTATTGTAGTCATGGCTCTCACAAGGGTGCGGCTGACAGGGCTGTAGCCTGGGGCCCGTAATTAGGGGATCCGGCTTGTCGGGTGGGCAGTTAAGTGAGACTTACAAAAGACAAAAAGAAACTTTACAAATTATGAATGAATATGTGCCTAGGGGGACTACTAGCTTTTGTAATCGTTTCCAACCCATTATCCATCTTTTCACACTTATGGTTCCTCTTCTGATCTTCACATTCGCAAGGATTTACTTTAGTTGTCGGTTTTCGTTCGCCTTCTCGCTTTCTCCTTCAGCACTGAACACAGACTTGAAAGAATATTTTAGATCTTATAAAGGTATGCTAATGACAACGTTTTGGTACAAAATATTAGCAAATATTGAAAATAAGAACATTATTGTACAAAGTGAAGGAATTTCTTTTGAGGTCGAGTCCGCGCTTATAAGAGAATTAGTACAAGAGATACAACGCTTACGTCAATCGTGAGAAAGTGCTGTCCAAGAAGCAAAAGTAGTTGCTGAAGCAATCTGTGTGCAATTTTGCAAAAATTGAAACACTACTGTAGAACCTTTACAAGATTTCAATATTTTCGTAATTTATCAAGAATTCGATTTCATCATGAATGATTTAAAAACAAAGTTTGAAGCAGCAGATAATATGTGTGAATTATTCTCACATATTTTAAATTTCCACAACTTGGACGATGGTCAACTTATCGCAAAAGCAGCAAAACTTGTGAATATGTATGAAAAAGATCTGTCAGAAGAGTTACTGAATGAAATTCTTCACCTCAAAAGTATTCATAAGATAGTTTTTGGCACAGAAACAAGTCCGGTGAGACTTCTGAACGCAATTTATGAAAAAAAAAACCCAAACCTGCAAGGTATATTTGCCAATATCTGCCCTGTCATTGAACTATTTTGCACAATACCGGTTACTGTCTCTCCACATGAGAGATCATTCAGCAGACTTGCCAATTCATTGAAAACATGGCAAAGAAGCACAAGTAGCCAAGAATGACTAAATCTTGTGCAATTTTGTGCATCGAAAATGATTTGGCTAAGCGAGTTGATTTTACTGACATCATGGATAAATTTGCGTCACCAAAAGCTAGAAAATATACTTTGAAGTAATTTTGAATATTATTATTAGTTGTATTATGTAGATTTTGGTAATTTTTTTTAAAATAAATATTACTTTTGTATTATCATTTAAACTAATCGATTCTAAACCATGGAGAGTGTATAGCAATGTGTTGTCCTTAACCTGAGCGATAGGTAGGGGGCCCGCTTCAAGATGTAGGTGCAATGGCACAGACTCATACCATTACTGACCTTCACTAAACTCGATGTTTGGAATGATGCAGTCCTGCTGGAACCGTTCCCAAAGTAATCTCCAGGTGCACAAAAGTAAACCTTCGAGTGAAACATTTTTTAAGCATAAATCCTGCATGGGGACTCGCTTCAGGATGTGGAGGCCATGATTGTAGGATATCTCTCTTTTGTGTTCTTCAATACGGAAAAGGATAGATTTAACAGTCTGTCCGTAGTTCGGTTTACCACACTCACAGATGATCTTGTAAACTCCTGGATACTGAAGAGAAAGATGATTTACTTTAGGTTGACTAAGTATGGAAAGAATTTGTGGAATTCTCGTGTTAATTTCAGAATAAGTGTCAGTTTCCAGTAATTCTTAGAATAGAATAGAACCCGAGCCAGCGCTCTCTCAAGCCACGTTTAATTCTCCATAAACTCCGACGAAGGTCGCCAACACCTCATAGACTGGTCTCAAACATTCAGCATACATAAATATTTTGATGAACTTGAGAGACGAATTTTCTATTCTAAAGAAATCTCCCTCGATTCAACCCATATGAATAATCGCCTCAGCTGCAATTTATCTGATGTTCACATTTCTGCTGTCCAGTATTGGCTCTCCCGCGATATCTCATGCACGTAGTTAGCTTCAGCTGGAACTTCAGCAGGTATTTAATTTTTAAACTGTAGTACAGTTTATATTAGATCTGTTGTTGTTATGTTATTTTATAATATTTCTGACATTTTTATATAATTCTTTGTATTTTGACAACTGAAGAAGTTGATTTTTCAACGAAACTAGTAGTGTTTCTCGATTAAACCTAATTCTTTTTTATTCTCGGCGTTATAGTCATTTAAACTATATTAATTTTCATACATACTGTATATATATATATATATCAAATCTGGATGAGTCAATAGTTTGCCGGATGAATTTTCCTCTCGATGAATTTTCCACGTGATAAATTATTCCGCGATGAATTGTCCGTGAAGCATCCCATATTCACAGTAACATTAATATGGGACTCACAAACGAAATCTGGGAAAATCGTGAGATGACATAATGACTATGTCTGAAGTCTCGAACACTATAATCCTAATGTGGCTGAGATTCAAACACAACGGAACATTAAAATTAAGGATCTTTATTTTATGCAACATTTGTCGAATATTATGACGTACCGAAAGCATATTGTACATAGGATTGGAGATGGTTCATAAATAACTTAATTAGTCTAGATAGCCATACATATTTGGTAGCGAATTCTTTCAACTATACAAGCGCAATTTGAATGACAAGCAGCTCTGATGCATATTTGCTGTATTTATGGGTGGTCTGAGTTGATATAATGCAGATATAAAACACCAAAATAGATCTAAATGAGGTCTATAATTTGGAACAGTTTTTGACTGGTAATAAATCACAGCAGAGTGATCGGTTCTGAACGTATTAAAATGCGAGTAGACTGATGATCATGTATGAGAAGTCCTTAGCTATAACAGCAAGAAATTCTAAACTTGCTGTGGAGGAATGCCAACAGGCTTAGTAGAGTTATTCCTGTCGACATTCTTTCATATGCACTGGAAGGTGGCGAATAAAAGTCTAATGTGCGTAATATTGAATTTCCCAATATAGAGAAAGTAACTGCTTGTTGAAGTTGCCTTTCTATGACTCTCATTTTAAAAGAATGATAAATTCTGATGCCAGTAACATATACAGAACTACTTACTCTGGAAGAATATTTTATTTTTAGGACATAGCTAAGCGGCAACAAGTTCCATCGTGTTAATAAGTGTGTGTGTGTGTGTGTGTGTGTGTGTGTGTGTGTGTGTGTGTGTGTGTGTGTGTGTGTGTGTGTGTGTGTGTGTGTGTGTGTGTGTGTGTGTGTGTGTGTGTGTGTGTGTGTGTGTTATTTTCCCTGGATGAAGAAAGAAAAATCGATTTGAATCCCATTTGGCAGAGTTGGGAAGGCAAAGGGTATTTAATGCTCTTTTATCGTTTCCCTCGGTTGACAAATATATGTGCTAAGAATGTAAAATTTCTTTAACATATGTTTGTTTAGCATCTCATGCTACTGGAATACAATTTCTACCATCGTTAACTCCGGACCTGTGTGACGAGTGTGTTTTCGGGAGAAATGTATACAGACACTTTTTTTTTCTGTTCAAAACTTGAACCAATCAGAAAGAACCCATGAAGATATCTAATGATTTCTTGTTGAATTTGACTTTGACTGATTCTCATTTAAATCGAATGATACAATAATCCGATATCATAAGCATATAGAGCATTGCCTGCTATGGAAGGAAGCCGTTTTGTGATTGAATTCTCTTTGACAGCTAACAGTGCTACACTACACTTAAGACACATGTGTATGGAACACAGACTTCTTGGTTAAATGGTTGACATCATGTACTCACAGACAAATTTAAGAGATTTGGATAGAGAGTAGGTGTTAATGGAAAGGGTACGATATCCCTGAGACCTAGATTATAGAGGTCCATTAATACACCGTGTTCCAAAGTCCACAAATGGTGTTCTTCATACTCATCATTTTTCGAATCTCATCACTCAGCTTTGGCACCTTTGCATTAAATGATATATTGTTATCATTGTTGCTGACTGCAGATCTGTAATATATAACTGGTTCACTGACAGTTGTTTGTTTGAATTCTTTACATTTATGTTTCACAGAGCACTACATGGATGGCCGCTGTTTCGGTATTAAATAAATCCACTGTGAATTGGAAGGATTACTTCGAAAGGTATATGTATGAGCAAGCAGAACCCCTCAGGCAGTGTTCTGCAACAATGGTATAGTAGACTTACTGCAATACCGCTGATCCATGTCAGCAAGCCAACTAACGAATAATCGTGGTTTTGCCTTACTTTGTGGGGCGAACGTTGGGACCCATGATAAAAATTCTCTTTTCCATATGTCATGTGATCGCAATGCAGCTTAAACACAGCAACGAAACTTCGATCCCAGTTATGGTAGTTTGTAAAGCAGGATAGAAAAAAAAGAATCAGCAAAGTAGAGTAAAATAGAGGAATAAAGAACAAGAACGAAAAGTGGCAGTACCGTTACTGAGAGTTGTCCTCCACTAGATGCAGATGCCACACACATTCCCTGTCTCTCTAATGCGTGGCATCTCCACTAGATGCAGATATCACACATTGGAGAGACAGGGAATTAGAAGTAGGATATGTCTATAATAAAAGTGTAGCTTGCTTAAGTACAGAGATATTTATGCTATCTTAGAAGAATGATTAAAACGAGTACTTACGTGGTATATTCTTCTTGTCCATCTTCATTAGGTCTATTCTGAAATTTACAACAACATTATTAAATAATGTTTATTTATGAATCGTGAGCTATGATTTATTTCTCATTTTGAAACTAAAATAGATTAATCATACCACTTAAACAAGACTTTAATGTAGATTAAGTTATCTACGATGTAAACCAAAATGTTTTCCAAGTATTTTCATTTTACCTGTTTTAGCGTCGTGAAAATATTTGAATTTACAAATCAAAGATGAATACTTCTTATGTATTTTATTTATGTCTCAAAGTGTTACATATTTAACAGAGATTTGAAGCAGAGGAGATTAGGTGACCTCTATCTCCAGGCTGCAGGTTCCAGTTTCGTGCTGTTTCCTATTTTCTTTTATTTTCTTTGGATTCGAGGAGGTAGAAACGATTATTTTTCATCAAGCTATATCCTACTTCAGAATAGTGAGTAATCATGAAATGGATGGTATGCGCTCAGTGTACCTGTAGATAAAATTGGCGGAATTTGCAAATGTACGCGTGTGTAAAATATTGATTTGTCCATGAGAAATTCTTTTGGAGAGGTATATCAGAATGACTTAGTAAGTCGTTGCAGAAATTGCACAAAATTATCCGTACAGTCCTACCCACCAGAAACATGAATAACCTTCATTGAAAACGGCCGACGTCATACAGACTTTAAATATCTGTGTGGATTGATCATTCCTTCTCGCCAAAAGTCCCGAATCACCTACCACCAAGGATGCCTGTTTTGTCCTCTGATTGAAACATTCTGAGAAACACACTTTTATGCTGACGAAAAGAAGCTGAATTCCGTTATTCTCGAAGAGGCTTCAGCATCTGATGGAACGCTTTTCCACTGTTCACACGCATCATTTCATTTAGAAATTTTAAAAGTGAATAGAGAATGATGAAGATTGTTGAAAGTTGAGAGAATGTTCTAGAACGATGTAGTTATAATTCATATATAAGCCATTTTTAAAGAATATGATCTTTTCTGAGGAAGGCTTTTTGGTATTATTAGCGCAACACGTCCCTTTATTGGACTTATTAAACTAAATGAGTGCATTTCATTCTAGCGCTTCCAATAATGAATTATATCATATCACTGGCATCAGATTAAGAAGTAATGATATTTTAAGTATACCATTACGCCAGTCAAAACATGAAGAAAGTGAAACATTATTTTATTAACAAACAATTTCAGTGTACAGATAACCAAGATTAACAAAGCATTTAAACACAATAATAAATATATTGTACTGATACAAAGAGATAAGCAAAGCTTTTATTACATAGCACTCTCGATCACAACGTGTCTTTTGACACCAACACTATTTTAATAAAACTTCAATGAAGTTTCCATACATATTGTCTACCTTTCTCGAACTTTTGACAATAACCATGTTTGAAAATTTAAGTGGAGATCGCACATGGCGAAGAACTAGTATGCTATTTGTTATAAGTAAACTAATATGATAGAGCTCCACTGAATTTTAAAATTATAAACTGATATCAGTAAAAGAGTTGAGAGCACAAAAATACTAGAAGGACACTATTAAAAGAAGAGAATAAATCCGATAACGAATGATGGTATATTATTAGTAACACATTATAAGTGTTGTAAAATATAAAATATAAAAATTAAAGATTAAAAATTACAACGTGAAAACTGAGAAAGATACGAAAAGAATGAAATGGCCTTAGTATAACCTAATAATATATAAATACACGGCGAAAGATGAAATCGATTTGGGGGAGGAGGAAAGTAATTCCTTTGACGTCAAAGTTTTGTAAATCGTCAAATGTTAAAGATAAGGGAACAGAAATATTAAACACATAAAGTATATCCAACAACTAACAAATAAGTTTAAGAAAAACACTAAACAATTGAGAATTGTATTTCAGAGTAGCTTACACATGTAGGATCATATGTCCAAAGAAGTACAACAGAGCATTTAAGATGCTTTTTCTCAGAATGATTGACTAACTGTAAATCTAAGATCCGTTCATATGAAAGAAGACAGCGCGAATAACTTTAGATTCAATCACCAATAATTAACTTAAGAAACATACTATGCTAATTTCAAAGAAATATTAGACTCTTTAACAGTATTAGTAAAAATAACCCTTTCGTATCATCAAAAAACGATCCACAAATCTTAATATACTAAATGCATGTTGGGCAATTCCACAGTAATCCTGTCGTTGTTAATTCTAATCCCAATAAATACCAAAGAAAGATGCTGAAACTACATATCAAGTGATATCTGCTATGTGAAGACCAAGGAAAAGAGAGCAATAAGCAACTTATGATTGACGTTTAAGGAAACAAATCATTTCCCTAAAATGTAATTTAAAAAAAAAACAGCTCTCGGAGAGAGTTTAGTTAATAGTAAATGCGTCATTTAAAACCCGATATATTAAAAAATCATAATTCTATCTATTAAAACATAAACTGCACTTTCAGATATTATGCTAAATACAATTTATTAATATTGCATGAAAAAGGAAACTGATTTCTCAGTAAAATATAAATAATACTTACTGGGTCGGATTTCTCGCTTACGCACGAAATAACCTAAATTGAAATAGAAAAAATATATTCAAAAATTGCTTCCAATCATTCATTATAAGAATCAAATTTATATTCATTATATGTATGTATTTGTTTTATTTGTAATTATGTACTCGAAAAAACCTGAGGCGATCCCATTTAAGAACCTTTCTCTGGGCTTTTCAATGAAAGTCAGTTTTCAGTCATCTAGAAGACTGACTAACTCATCTCAAAAGAAACAAATGAGCCTTGGTGCATACTTATTTAACACGCATAATACAATAAACCAATATTCTGAGTAGATTCGGCTGTAAATCCAAAATCCAAATAATTTATACTCAGGAAATTATCCGAAACCATTCCCAACCTGAGTTTCTTTACGGCATGCTAAGAGATCAGAAGTGATTATACGAGACATAATTGTATGTTCACAATATCACTTTTCATCTGTCATAACTTCGTAGCGCAATTGGAAGAACGACGGTACATTGCGCCCTTCGATTGGAATGTGACTAAGTTTGATTCTCTTTGTGACGAGAGGAATCTTTATGTGGACTTTTTCAATCGAAGGTGAGTTAGCCGATCTCATACGGAGGAAGCAGGGTTTTATCTCCCGGAAACTCCAGTTTTTCATCCCGCATACAGACAAATCGGCCCTTCAGAACACACGCAATTTACAGACAAAAAATACTAGTTGTGATGGTGGGCTGTAGATAGCGTTGATGTAAATGATTGATAGTAGAGATAGAGACATTTGTTTAGTCGGTGTCCTCCCTCGATTAGTCTTCGGACTCCTTGGAGGTGTCACAAATAATAATAATAACTTATTTTATTAGCTTTTATTTTAATGAGTCTTCACATCCTCCATGTTGTAAATCTCAAGATCTACACTTTAATATAACACTTTGCATTCAATTGACTACTATAATTTATGTAACAAAACTTGCAGTTATTTTGGAGGAGAATTGAAATATAATAATAAAAAAACGTAGGAAATGCATGTTTTATGCCTGCTCTCACACACACACACACACACACACACACACACACACACACACACACACACACACACACACACACACACACACACACACACACACACACACACACACACACACCACGCTTTCTCTCTCTCTCTCTCTCCCTCCCGATCTTCGCCAGTAGTTTTGACAATTGTCATGGATAGAATTTTATAATTATATAAAACAACTGACAACTGACAATCTACTCAGTACATCGAAGAAATATTTGTAAGATTTATGGATATCTTTTTAAACTGAATAAACTGAAAAGTGAATAAACCGTAATGACAGAGAAATTGCATGTTGTATTTTATTTATATATATATTTTCAAATGCAATAGCTGTCTATTAAATTTACCTCCACTCCGGCATCTTCGTCGTTGCAGTAGCTACTAACGAATGTTAAAAGTGGATTTTCCGCTTGGGAAAATTGATTTGATATGCAGTTGTGAACTATATCACGCATCTAAAAGAAAAGGGCATTAATAGTGGATGACGTTTTCAGTTATAACCCAGTATAATATACGAAACTAGATATCTATATGAAATACATCTAAAACTAATAATAATAAACTCAGAAATGATGGACATATGTATTATAAAATCTCGTTTAGAAAAAAAAAGCATAGTAATATTTTTTCCTATGTCGATTTTACATGGAAAAATAATTACATAAAATACTTGTAATTAAAATAATGTTTGAGTGATTAAAGACTTAATTCTGTATGTAAGTCAAACAAAAGCTAATATCATTTACCTCAATACAGCATTCGCTCTTCTTAGAGAAAGAATTTGTCATTCGAGATTCATACTCAACCAAATAGACTCTCGATGCTATGACTTATTCACAAACGTATATAATACCCCTAGAAGAAGAAACTTGGCATCTTTTAGACAATATGATTCAAAAAAGTTATACAAAAACTTTCAATAAAAGTAAAAAGACACACAGTAAAAAAAATTAACGCATTATATGATAATCACTTCAACTCTAAACCTACCCTACCAGACAACCAAGTCATTGTCAAACAATCTAATCACATCATAACAAAACCAAACATTTCTAGTCTCAAAAAAAAGGATTCAATTTCGCCTTAAATTCAACTAATATTCCAAAAATGGACTTTATCTGCAACTTAGAGAAAGCCTTCTCATTATTTCCACACACAACAGCCAATGACCGACGATTAAAAAGCAGCGTAATCCTCTCCGCTCTCTCTATAGATATTCTCAAACCAACTCTAGCACTATGGAAAGAAAAGTACTACTCAAATTAAAGAACAACAAAGAAATCATTATACTGATAGCAGACAAAGGCAACAACACTGTCATCTTAAATACTAAGGAATGTGAAGAAAAGATCAATAATCTATTATCAGACACATCTGCCTATGATGTTCTTAACACAGATCGTACTCACAAAAAACATCTTGTTACCAATGAACTATTACGTGATATGTCCAACTGGCCTGTGGACTTAATCAAAAACCTAAAATCTAAGCATCTGTTAACTCCATAACTATATGGTGTTCCCAAAATCCATAAAGAGGGTACACCATTACGTCCAATAGTAGACGGTATCCATTCCCCTACTTACAAACTATCAAAATATTTAGCCAAAATGTTGCAAGAACACATTAATATAATGTGTTCTTGCAACATTTTGGAACAATTAGAAAACTTGTTCCCAACAAACATCACCAAGTTGTTCAAGCATTGCTTAACTTCGAATTTTTTTACATGGCAAAAAAACTACTACAAACAACTTACAGGATTAGCCATGGGTATCCCTTTCTCTACTTCTTGTTTCGACCTATTCTTAGAAATTTGGAAACTCAAATTTTATCCCAAATTACCCGTAAACCAACCATATGGTGTTGACGATATCTTCATCATTTGGAATCACAAAAAAGAAGAACTAATAAGTTATCTAAACAAAATTAATGGCTTCCATAACACACTATCAAGTTCACATTGGAACTAGAAAAAGATAATAAACTTCCATTCCTAGACGTCCTTATTAAGAAACAAACTGACAATAGCATAAACCTGTCGTTATACAGAAAACCTACTAACACTGGTCGCTACCTCCATTTCAACTCGTCTCACCACATATCCCAGAAACTCAGCATTATCCATATGCTCAAAAAAAGAGCTGTACAGTGTACCAAAGACCCTGGCGACTTACAAGAAGAATTGATGAAAATATCCAGAGATCTATCCCTAAATGGCTACCCTACAAGAATCATCAACAAGATTCTCTTCAGTGACATACAGCAAAGACAACGAGATGAAACCCAATACATCAGCCCTATACCACTTCCATTTGTTAGTACCATATCCAAAAAATTAGCTCTTCTTTTAAAACCATATAATATCAGAGTAACCTTCCAACCTATTGAGACCATTCAAAAGTTTATAAGATCACCGAAAGATAGCCATTCTTTCTACAAATATTCTCGAGTTTATTTACAGCATTCTCTTTTCATGCGGTATCAATTACATAGAACAGATATCTGGAAGTTTTGAAACAAGAAAGAAAGAACACATAGGCTATGTAAGGAATAACAGACAAGATATATCAGGCATTTCTTCCCACTTCGCCTCTACCAACCATAATATTGAATGGGATATGAGCCATATGCCCTGCATCGAAGACAACTACCATTCCAGAACATTCAAAGAAGCTGCTACAGTCGCCCGTTCAACAGGTAACTTAAATAAGAATCAAGGCCTAATCTTACCAGATATATGGAAAACTCTAATCAGATCATTTAACCAAAAAGAAATGAACTTTCATGAAAATTACATTAAAATCTCAACAGATATAACGTTGTACTTGCGACACGCGTATTGTATCACGTGACGTATCGTTATCACTCACAGTGATAACTTTATATAATTTTTAGAAATTTCGGTTAGTTTCCTAGTTTTTGTTACTTTCTATTGCTTACTAGTGTATCCTTTGAAAATGCTGACAGATATTAGTCAATGAAACGTCCGATATTAAACTATTATTTACTTGACTAACATACAGAATTAAGTCTTTAATTCTGTATGTTAGTCAGAATTAAGTCTTTAATTTATTAATACTAGTGGTCAAGAAAAAGATCATAATGTTTGACTGACTTTTACTGTATTAAATCTGGTAACAAATTGTTAGAATAATTTTATAAAAACCACTAGAATTGTAAAGACAAAAAAAAAAAAAATAGCTCAGACAGGATTAGACAAATAGACCTAAGGCTTGCGACAAGGTCACCGGATTACAAGTTTTCCCGCCAAAACTCAACGATAGCGTGGGTGGCGGAGAAAACCCTCCAGTAAATCCAGGGGACTAAATTGGAAGAAGGGTTAAGGTTGAGCGAGTGAGATAAAAGGGGAATTTAGGGCCAAAAGGCTCTCGATTCGAAGTTTTTTTCGTGTGCCAAGTATTTTCCGAGAACGGGGAGGGTCGCATTACGGGATCAAGAGTTCCGACGACGATGGGAAGTTAGATAGCAGCAGAGACAGTCCTTTCGAGATGTCCTACCGTAGGATTCTTCGATGATCTGCTGTATAATTGCTGTTGTAAACTAGCGCCCGATCGGAAATTTTTCGAAAGAAGCGGAACTTGCCAGCTTATTCCATAAGCTGGCAAGATTGTAAGTAAGATGATTATGTAAAATTCCTAGATTGTGAAATTTAAGCGACGAATGTTGGTTCTGTTGTCTATTAACATAGAAAGTATTAGAGAAGTCGGAAATCCATACTTCTGTTTGAATGTGAATAGCCTGTGTAGCTCAGTGGATGTTGCGTTTGCACACCACGGTGCTTGGCCGCACGAAGGAAGACTTAGTTTAGAGTCTAGTCGATGACTAGAAGAAATTTTTCTAAGCCTTTTTCGACCGGTTTCCGAGTTAGTAGATCTCTGGCACGGGCAAGCGGGTTTTTTCTCCCGGAAACTCGGTTTTTTTGTCCCGTAAACTCAAGAAAATCGACCCTAGAACCGACATTATTTTCAGACATTAAATACAAATGTTAGGGTTAGGGACCACGAGATGGCGACACCTGTAGAGTCGTCACTCTTCACTGCATGCCGCTTAATTAGTGATTAGTGATAGCCTTGGGCCAGCTATCTCTGATTGGGTACCAGTGCAGATCAAACGTCCCACTCAGTCTCCAAATGTTTGATAGGGCTAAACACGACCTACCCTACTCCCTGTATATACGGGAATAAAAAAGCGTTCGGTGATTTTTTTAAAAATTTTTTTATAAGTAGTATATAGAGTTCTAAGGAAATTGCTAATGTCGTGTAATGTAAAAATTGAATGTAGATTAAGTTATGCCTCTTTCTGTTCATAACTTGAGTTAAGTTAAAGTGTATTCAAGTCTATTCGCATTTTTGAAAAGTTATGTGAATACGTGTGGTCTTTGTCTTAAAACTTAAGCGAAAATGCTTGAATGATCGTATGCAGAATTAGACACGTGATCTGTATTGTCTTCATTGTTATCTAGTTATTTTAGGCTGAACCAGATACATGATATGTGCAGTTTTAAGTTTTGTAATTAATTTGTCTTAGAGTGAATAAACATGTTTGTTTTGTTAATAGCTTGCTGATATTGCCTTACCAATGCACTGTCTCAAAAAATACCAAAGAATAGCGATAGCCACGACTGACTGATATCAAGAATTAGGAGTTGTTCAAGCAACTCCTAATTCTTAAGTAAGGCAAGCTATTAACAAAATAAACATGTTTATTCACTCTAAGACAAATTAATTACAAAAACTATTTAATTATTTAACCAGAATGACCATCTATTTCAACGAAAGAAAGTATGAGCTTTTCATACTTTCTACATACTCCCTACATGGAATCCCTTGAAATGTGCATTGAATTCAGCCACATCTTAACCCAAAATATGGTTGAGGTACATAGCCATGACCTTGAATATTTAGCCACATGTCCTACAAGTTATATGTTCTGATTACTTACCAATATCAATCTCCGAAATATGTTTACCCTTGGAGTGGACAAATAAGGGTGTTCTTGTTGGATGCATTAGTTACAAGGCAACCCAGATATTCATATTACCCATATATTCAATCGGTCTCAAGTCTGCAAACACAGGAAGACACTTCCATGCCACTTCCCATTTCTCAACTCATCTCATTTTACTGTTCCCTCTTTTACCTTGAGGTGTCGAGGGGTTATTAATCAACGGACCTCAATAATTCACAGTATAAGTGTTCAGCCCTACGCCCCGGTGTTCCTATGACCATAGTGGTGTTAAGATCTTAAGCCGGTTTTCCTGCTTTGCGGCATTAAAAACCCCAGATAAACTGGGGAGAAAAACCCAACTGTCCACGCTCAAGTCCGGCTAACTTGGATATGGCTGAGAAAGATCCTTAAGCTCCTCACGTCAGCGACGGATATCGAACCCAGAACCCTCCTTTCCAAGGCCAATGGTTGCGAGGGCGCATAGCCACTTGGCTAAACGCGCGGGCACGTTACATTTCTATCTTGTCAAAATACTCGGAATTTTAAACGCATTTGCCTCCAGGGCCAAAGGAATATCGTCCCAAGAATCTGAATTCCTTCATCTAAAACTTGAAGCTCTACATACCTGTTTTGAATGAAACAGATCTCTAAACTTCTTAAAAAGAACAAAACAACAAACAACTACAGCAAACAGACTACATTTTTACCATATACCTACCAATAATTAAAGGTACGACAGATAAACTGGGCTTGGTCCTAAAGCAACACAAAATCAGAACAGTTTGCAAATCTCTGCACATATGGTCCACTTTTCTCAAGCCAATTAAGATCCACGTAATCCACTCCTTCCCAGGCATCCAGTACTCGGGACAGACGGGACGAACACAATGTTAAGAAGAAATGTACATAAAAATATATTCAAAATGTAGACAACCAATAAAGCGAACTAGCATATGTTCTAGTTGAAGGACTTTCCATCAGAAGGTAAAAGAAAAAACAGATCAACTGCACACATCACATTTGTAATCAGAGAGACTGACTAAAAAGGGGGAAACTGTTGAATATGCTACAGAAACTAATGAATTGGAAGAAAACCGATGGGAATTCCTTCCTAAATTTTGGCGCACTGCCTTACTCACCCGTAATCACACAATGTCACCGCAGAGTCTCGACCTCTCCCTATTTACACTGACCGTCCTCGTACCTGAGGTCATTTTAACTTTTGTTCAGTTAGTGTGCGCCTTCAACGTCCTCTGATAATATTAGCTTGGAATAGCAATAATTCAGATTGTAAATTTTTAATATAGTTATTAAATGATTCATTCCCTTTCTGTTTATTCCAAAATTTCGATCAAAATCATCACAACACCTACTGAAATCTGAATATGGAAATATGGAAATAACAGATTGGTCGTATTAACGCACTCTTCAATTTAATGTCTGGAGGGAAGACAAACCGGAACCCATTGTAAAGAAGGCATTTCTTTGAGGGATTTATTGTTAAAAGTCAGAAAAGTGGAAGACGCAGAATAAAATGACAAGACGACACAAAAAATTGAAAATATCATGAGTATACAAAGCACATATCAAGGAAAAACTGATATGTGCTTTGCATACTCATTTGAAGGAATTTTGTGAGGAGTGTCTTCTGATGATTTGACAGGAAGAAGGAGAAAATGAATAGAGTTATATATTTATTTTAGGTAGCTATAAACCTTTTTATACTTACCTGTCCAACAACTAGATTTAGGCACCCTACTCCTGATGCTTTTGTTTCGGGGGTACCTAAAAATATTAATGTCCAGTTTCTAAACACATTTTGAAATATGTTGCAACGTTAACATTATTAACATCACTGAGCTCTATGGAGAAAAGTATATGGGAAACACAGCAAATAAAAATAATAGCACGAAAATGTTTAATCAGAATAGTTTCCGTTAAAGTCTAATAGCAATACCAGAATAGTCTGAAAAGTTCTCGACCTAAACCACAGATGGCTACACTATCGGCAAGATTTTTATTTCCTATGTTGACACATCTGCGATAAGCATCTGTGTGAAATATCAAGTCCATCTATCAAGTAGTTTGTTTTATACAGCTATCTGAAGCCAAAGTGTTTTCTGTATCAGCTCGAAGTGGATAAAATTGAGTATCGTGCGGTTATAAAATTCTTTGTAAAATAAGGTTTATCGCCAAACGAAATTTATTCAAAGTTCATAAAACTTCATTGGCGCTCGTCAGCTTCTTTTATGAAAGTAAACAAATAGACTGCCGATTTTAAACGTGGAGGTAACAGTGTTGAAGTTGATCCACGTGAAGGACGTTCAAAAAGTGTAACACACCAGAAATCATTAATCAAGTGCACGATATGGTATTGGATGATCGGTGAGTCAAAGTGCTTGAAATTGCTGAGACTATAGGCATTTCAAAAGAATGTGTAGGATATATTTTTCATGAAGAATTGCAAATGCAAGAGTTTGTGGAAGATGGGTACCGCGCTTGCTCACAGTAGATCAAAAACGCACTTGCATGAAAATCTCTGTCCAGTGCTTGGAGCGTTTTAACAGGAATAAAACTGATTTTGTGCGTCGATTTATTACTATGGATGAGAAATGGATTCACTCTTACACATCAGAATCCAAACAGCAGTCAAAACTGTTGACAGAAGCCGGTTGTTTCAGTGCCAAAGAAGACAAAGTCGGTTCCATCAGTAGGAAAAGTCATGGCATCGGTGTTTTGGGATGTAAAGGCATTCTTTTATATTAATTATCTTGAAAAGGGTTAAAAAATAACCCGGGAATATTATTCCAATCTTTTAACCAGACTAGGCAAAACAATTAGTGAGAAAAGACCAAGTGTGCAGAAGAAAGAAATCATCTTTCATAATGACAATCGCCAGCCTACAAAGGTATTTTGGCAATGGAAAAATTAAGGGATCTGCACTATGAATTGTTGGAACATCCATCCTGTTCCCCAGATTTGGCTCCCTCTGATTGCTATCGCTTTCCAAAATTGAAACTCTTGCTCGCTGATCAGTGTTTTTCTTCGAATTAAGAGGTAATTGCAGCTGTAAAGCGGAATTTTGCAGACCTTACTGAGACCCACTACAGGGATGGGATAATGGCGCAGGAGCATCACTGGAACAAATGTATGTCTTAAGGGAGATTATGTTGAAAAATAAAAATAATTTTGAAATTATAAATTCGTTTTTTTCATTGTTACGCCGAGTATTTTCAGACCATCAAAAGTTATTATAGTTTTGTTAGATTTGATCAAATCTTATTCAGCAACCAGTCATAAATACCTGAAAAAAAACTGACTAGAACTTTGTGCATATGCTAATACGTTGATACCTTCTGTGCATTTGCACGTGCACCGTGAAATGTTATGAAAAAGTCATACGCATCCATCATTTGCTTCCAATAGATTTAAGAGAGTAGTGACAGAAATCATATACTTGCGAAATAAAAATTCTTAGTCATTACATTTCGTGTGCAATCCGTTGTCCTAAAGCCAATAACCAATTTAAAAATTTTTAACGATGACTTCCCTGATAAACCTTTTGTGACATGTGAATGTGTTTCTTATGGCGTCAAGATATCAGCCCATTCTGTTCCATGTATGGAATTTTCAGAGCAAAAATTAACCACGTTCTTACTTCGAAGTTCAGTTGCATTTTTGATATTTCCGGTTTAAAGTGGTGCTTTTTTATACCTTCTTGAATAATGAAAGAGAGTTATATGAAGCAAAGAATTTGTTAAATCTGGAAGTAAGAATATTACATATCGATCTATGCTTACTTGTCATCATGCATGAGCGGTAATCGTCTGGGAAAGAAGTCAACGGACACCATTGAATCAAAGGATCATAGCGCTCACCTTATTATTATGCACGACCACCTACTTTTGCTGCGATAATTGTCGCAATCCTACAGAGAATATTTTCACTAAGCGTATGATAGCAATCCATAGGAATTTTGGAACATTCTTCCTGTAGGTATGTAATTAGGTAGTGGACTGTTGTGGGGCGGATGTATCTTGACCTCACCGGACGCTCCATTTCACCCCTACAGATGTTCAATACGGTTGTGATCAGGGCTTTGTAAAGGCCAGTCAAGTATGGTGACATTCATATCCACAAATCAGTGCGAAGCAGCCTTATGACACGGTGAATTCTTTTACAATACACGGTTCTTAGAAAAGCCACAACGTAGGAAGTACTGCATTGTCCAGAATATTCAGATACTAAGAGTTCAGTGTTCGTGGGACCACAAACATAATTCCGAGGCCAAAACAGGAAAAACTGTTCCTAACATTACAATAATAAATTTCATAGCTGCGGTTACGCACTCTGGAAAGGGTGCGTCTCCTGGCATTCGCCACTACAACCATCCGTCCATCTGTTCAGTAGAACGTGTTTCCTAATTTCGTGCTCTATAACACAGCTTTTAATTTTAATATATGTTGTTAATTTACACAGAATTCTTATCATATTAATGGTTTGGTTACACATTGACCACGAGGGAATATATCAGGATTTGACGACGTCGACATCAGCATATTTTTCTGTTACCATTAGTATTAGGAACTAGATGAACTAGAAATGTTGTGGACGGTTACTCAGAGCATACGTTTGTTATATATATGAGTGTGATACTCTACGTGCTTACTTGCGTTGTTAATACTGTATAACACACACACACACACACACACACACACACACACACACACACACACACACACACACACACACACACACACACACACACACACACACACACACACACACACACACACACACACACACACACACACACACACACACACACACACACACACACACACACACACACACACACACACACACACACACACACACTAACAACTGAAAAAACGACCAACAATATGTACTTTCTGCAAATAACATCATCTGATGATGCTCTTCGAGTTTCATGATCTTGTTCTTCTTGAGGAAATGCAAATGTCCAACAGAACACCGGGAACAACAAAAATACGAATAGGGAAAGTTGAGCTTCTTGCATTTTTGCTAACACGAAATTAGCTCAAACGGAGTTCGCTGATGAAAACGGTTGGTTATTATATATGTGTAAAGCGTATAGAATAAAAAGTAAAGAAAACACCCACAGGAAACACCCACGGGTTTCCTGTGGGTGGGTGTTTTCTTTACTTTTAATTAAATCGAAAAAACGTTTCGTCGAATTAATAATCTTAATCACATCCGTGTGATTTTCTTTCTGGTCTTTTTTTTAAGATAACAATTTACAGCTTCACAACTTGACAAATTGTTTTAAAAAGAGCACGGAATGGCCATGGGCTTCCTGCCATTCTTTGCTTTTAATTGAATCGGGCGCAAGTTTTTATCGATATAATTATCCTGAGGACTTCCTTCCGACTTTGTACTGGTCACTTTATACTGATATACAGTTCATCACCCTGTCGAATTGTTCACAGGAAACAGTGTTCGTGTATGCCACTGGTGATAAAATTTCCTGCAAACAATAATTAATGAAAACCTTTTTCATATATTCAACAAGCAGAAATTTCGACATGTACACTGTTTTTATCGGTGTTTCTGTAGGTTCTCAGTGAATGAAATGACGGTTAACATATACGCATCATTAGTAATATGCATCGCTGTCATTATTATAAATATATTTTTAATTTATGCATAGAATTGCTATGTAAGATTAAACAGGCATCTGATCTTATGCTTTGTATTATATGTATAATCGGTAGTTAAAAGAGTTTCTAAATTTACTGGACAGCTGTTGTTATTTGCAGAAATTCCACAATTTCTTTAGCAGTTGAGGAACTGATGAAATTTTCCATAGGAATACTTCAGATGCGACTCTCGTAACAATATTTTATCCATTCCCAAGGAAACCCTGGCATATATTGCCTTTATTTTAAACTCTTTATTCGTATTGCGCATTAATTTTCATCAAACATTTTCGATTAACACGAACTCATTTCTAATTTTAGCAATTTCGGCTGCTTTATCTTTTAATTTCTTTTATTGCTAATATTTCAAGTTTGTATATTTTATGTATTTGTTGTGTGTTAATTGATGCTTTTAAATTATGTAATATTTAACTAACAATTGCATTCTCATCTGATCCTTCTTTGCGAATTCTCACTCAACAATAAAACTGATATAAAGTTTTCTGCTGAAATATTGAGATCGAAATGGTACACGAAGATATAGTTGTAAGCCACTTGGAGAATTATTCGTCAATGCGTTTGGTGAACCTTTCATAAGAGAATGATTTGTTACGATATTCCTGAAAAGCAGGGATTTTTTTTTTAGCTTATTATAATAAAGGTAATCAACTTAATCTGTCCAGAGAATGGAACACACACTATGACTATTAAAGCAGAGCATGATACACATCGCTGTACCATGATAAAAGCTTTGTCATTCAGACTTTTCAGTATTTAAACTTACACAATGAGACAATGCGTTATCCTTCATAAACATATTCGATTTTTCTTATTTGATGTGAATCCATATATTTTTTATGTTTTTCATAATTTTATTTTTATTTTATAATAATAATTTTCATAATATTTCATATAATAATAATAATAGAATTTTTATGTTTTCATAATATTAAGTTGCAATTCGTAATTTCTTCGAAGCAAAAGAAATTAATGCAATATTTAGAAAAAAAAGTTTCTATTTCAGTAAGCAGCCTGTTCTACTAAGAAAATCATGAAAGTACCTCTTTTAGCAGATTATATAAAGCTACTGATCTACATTTATGTCCTTGTTACATTGTCAGCTGTATACGGTTCAGTGAAAGAGTGTCACTCATGAAGAGAGAGAGAGAGAGAGATGTTATTAATCTTAATTTGTGAAATTGAAAACATACGCTAAAGGAATAAATCATTCAAAGGATTGAAACTTAAATTTCATAATTCAATTATTATTATCAGTATTTTATGCTGATGACAGACAGAGAGTTAAACAGAAGAGGAAAGAAAATTGTTAGCTTTTAAAATTAAATCCGACAGAACAAATTTAAAACGAAGCGATCGAATAAGACGAATTTTCTAGATCGCGTTGCCGTGGATTCACACTGAAGCAATTGGATTCGTAAACTCACCTAGAGAGAATGAATTCAGAAAGAATAGTGCATCATTTTCTGGATGAACAGATGAAATGCTCACGATTTATGGGAAGCTTACGATTAATATGGCTTCAGATATTACAAGGAGGCACATAAAAAATGTGTAAACCTGAAGTTGAGGCAAAAATCTTCCACAGCGCGACAAACTAATTATCAATTATCATCCTTGAGTTGTTCATCGGTTCCACACACACACACACACACACACACACACACACACACACACACACACACACACACACACACACACACACAATATATAGTATTTTTGACTTAGCCTGTAATCATCCCTGCTCTAGAAACCAAGCGTCGGATTTTTTCTAAACCATCGTGAGCAGTATAAAACTAATTTTGTAATGCATATGATCACGAATGGTCCAATAAAGTGAAGAACATCAGCAACTAGTAGTTATACCACATGTAATAAATTTCCTACATAATTGTAATACGAATATAATATAATTAATGGGTCTGTAAAATTAATGACATCCGTCATTAATTTTACAGACCCATTAATTAGGTATTATTACAGATTAATTTTGTTTTGTGTACGAAATTATCAGACAAGATATCCAAAGATTTTCATTACTACGTGAAAAATAAGAAGGAATATTTTAGTAATCGAGACCACCACTCTATTAGTACAGAAACGAGAATCAACATGCTATTAAGCTTATTGGTCAGCTGTTGTGATTTCTCGGAAAAAGTTTCGAATTAGCATCGCTAGAATGGATGAATTGCTGCAGAATAAGCAATAAATTTCTCATTGGCCACTGCGTGGTATTTTTTCTGCCTAAACAACATGATCTGCATGATTTCTTTTTTTTTTCTCTCTCTCTCTCTCTCTTTCGCTTTCTATTTTATTTTTTACTTGCCAACGACACTGTGAAATAATCTTTATATATGAGTACTTTATCAAATAAATTGTTACTAGATGGGAGAGAGAGAGAGGGAGAGAGAGAGAGAGAGAGTTAGAGAAAGTGAGAGAGAGAGAAAGATAGAAAGAGAGAGACAGAGAGGATGAAAGAATCAGAGAAATAGAGATAGAAAGAGAGATCGAGGAAGACAGGATGAAAGAATCAAAGAGAGAGAGAAAGAGAGAGAGGGAGAGACAGAGAGAGGATGAAAGAATCAGAGAAATAGAGATAGAAAGAGAGAGAGGGAGAGACAGAGAGAGGATGAAAGAATCAGAGAAATAGAGATAGAAAGAGAGATCGAGGAAGACAGGATGAAAGCATAAGAGAGAGAGAGATAGAAAGAGAGATTGAGGAAGACAGGATGAAAGAATAAGAGAGAGAGAGATAGAAAGAGAGATCGAGGAAGACAGGATGAAAGAATCAGAGAGAGAGAGAGAGAGAGAGAGAGAGTGTTCGTGGGAAGGAGAAAACGAGAGAAATACCGAAATAGAAGAAGGGACAGAATGAGAGAGAGAGAGAGAGAGTGTGTGTGTTCGTGGGAAGGAGAAAACGAGAGAAATACCGAAATAGAAGAAGGGACAGAATGAGAGAGAGAGAGAGAGAGAGAAAGAGAGAGAGATGAATGAATTTGCGTGAGATAGCACTTTTAGTTCTGACCAGAAAGTTTATTTACAACTATTATAACAGAAATTGTCACACTTGTAGCAATGTCTGTGGTGTTTTTCACCACTGATTTGGATTATAATTTGCATAGCGGATTCTCTATATGCAAATCTCAATCTGAAATACTTATAAAATTTTAAAATTCACGCCTCAAACAATAATGTTATGGATACTACATTTCTTGTGTGGGTTGCATTTATTTTTTCTTTTATCTATTCGGGAATGTCAATATTTTTCACCATATTTCTATATTTGTATTAGAGTTATAAGAAAAAAAAAAGGATTGTTTCGGAGACAGTTATTATTTAATCACGCGCTTCACCTTACATTATTATTTTTTACTCTTAATTACACACTATTTATTATAGTTTACCAACAAAATAAATGAACACAAGCTTACCACATTGTCGCTTCTAAAGCGATGTGTTCAGTATTAATTATGATGTTTTTCTTCAGTGCGCATATAAAGTTCCCACAATTCTCCGATTCTTCTACTTATAGGAGACTGGCGATAATTAGAGAATAAACAAAAATCAACAATCAAATAACTTCAATTCCAGTTTGCTTTTTAAATTTAATTGGTATTATTTCTCGTTTATATTTATTGCATATTTGTTTTTCTTTATTTCGTGCTGTTTCAGAACTGCATTGCTATCTGACGATCACACCGTGATCCACATACATTCAGGCACGATCCACTTATTCCATTCACATCATTTGTTAATATTCTTCTTTGAAATTTCTCACTCTAATAAATCCTTATATTCAGCCATGATGAAATATTCTCCTCTCAAAAAGTATTTGATCTGTTCCCAATATTCGTTGCTTTGTAGAACTGTTGCGTCTACGTTATCGCAACAGTTTAATTTAATTTAATGGGTATATTTCTAATTATTAAATCAATATCCAGATTAGAGTATTTAAAGAATTGAAGCGGAATTCAGACTGCGCCTGTAGAAACTCAGAATAAACTCAGTACGACTGCAAATCATGTGGCGAATTGTTTCTCTTCCTGTTGATGTATCTTCCTTCAAATGAATTAGGGAGAGAGAACGAATGTTCCTCTTCCTTCATAATATATAGTAATGTAATGGAAAAAAAGTAAGTGCTCATATTTGAGGAAATTGTATACCTCTCTGGTTTTAATACTACGACATCAGCAGATGTGGTGCGATATAATATCACGAAAAAGGTAACAGCGGAAAAATAGCGAGCACATTCTACCATCGGCATATATACGAAATCTTTTAGTTTGTGAAAAACCATGGAAGGGAAGCACAATCCCGCTTCCCACTTGATCAAACAAATATTTTTTATATAGAGAGAATTTAGTAATGTTTTTAAATAACTAGAATTCTCATTTATTGTGTGCTAACTACTAAAATGGCATTTGATGTGATAATGTAAAATTTCTCCTCTAACTTCAATAGAACTCATAAGAGATGCATATTACTTTGTTAGGCAAAGAATACGGAGTATTTCCTCATTTAATGAACTTCTGGTTCCTGAAAGAGTTGTGATATGACTTCCTTTAACAACTCCAGTGCCGTGATAACAGTAATTGGATAGATAAATTCACATTTTATATACTTCATATAGAGACATTTACAGATGTATATGACGTCTTACAACTAATTTTCATTGAAATTTGCGTAATAATTATATGAAAATGAATATTCGAGTTATTGCTCTGATATTGTTGCCAATGAGTCTATACTAAACACCAAGTGTCTTCAATATAGGCGTTTTACACGTTCATACTCCATGATTTTTGTGTTATTCCTGATATGAAAAGATTGCAGTAAAATATAATGAATTCGTCGATAGTAATTCTTCGTAAAGCAACCAACTATCGTCAGGAGCGAGAGAAAGAAAGAGTGAGTGAGTTTTTGTGAGGGAGAGAGAGAGAGATTGCTTTGTACCAAATTCAAAAAAGCATTCCTCTGAGAGGTAAAATAGTTCCTTTTACAAATATCAGGATAATGGTTATGACAGACGTTTAAAAATGATGCTATTAAAACTGTCGCTGATATTTTTCGACGGCTGCATTTAAGAAAAGTATTGGTTCAAAAATTCAGTCTGTGATATTTTTATTTAGAGTATGAATCCAATTTTTACACTAACGTTATGCAATGATTCAACTATATGCCATACAATAGAAAGGATGAAAAATTGTATTGTACTTCGGAATAGTAAAAATTTTCTAGATTGTATTCTAATTTATTACTCAAGGGATATATAGGTTGACTTATCTATCCAGGTGATGATTTGGCTAGTCTCACTAACAAGTAGAAATAGTTTTTCTCTTGTAAACTCATGAGCTTTCCCCCAATAACAGATATACTACTAGGAGAAGTCATCATTAGTTATTTTGGAATACTTCCAATTATTCCCAATCAAAAACATGTTTTTGTCATATTTAGCATCAAATTCATTTCTAGAGTCCAGGTGTGGCTTCTGATTTCAGTACGTTTTTAATATTTTGTTTTTAATCCGATAAATTATAGATCTTAATAGAAAGAATTCTCTAATTAACAAAAAATAATGAAATAATTTAATATATTTGCTTACATAATATAAATTATTTATTTAATAATAGGAAAAAACTGTTTAAATAATTTTTTAAAATTATTATTTTGAAAAAAATTAATTTTAATTTGTTGTTAGTAGAGGGTATTGAGAAGGCATCCATCGCTTTCGACGAAGCCATTTGGGTGAAAAAATCTGGGTTCGAATCCGATCATGTACGGATGAATTAAATAGAAGGTGAGTTAAGTAGTATCGTATGGTAATGGTAGTTTCATGTTCCTGTCAAGATAACATATAGTCTTTATGCACAAAAATATCTGTTGGTCTAAAATTTAAAGTTCAGTAAGCATTGGTTACATTCCGATATCACAGCAAGTTAAGACGTTGTTATATGGTTCATAAAAAGTTGACACAAACGTTTTATTTGAAACAGGGGAAGACTGTTCCACAATACGTCAATTATAGGGATCAGGGAGGAGGAAAGGAAACTTGTTCTGAGGGTTTCAAGGTGTACTGCGAAGGGATGTTTAGCAGAAGCTGCACGTATTCCAACTGGCATAGTACTGAGTGGGAGGATAATTGATTCTATTTCAGATGAACATTTACCATCGAAATATTGATAGAATACACAAACTACAGAAACCCAATGCCTGTGTGAAAGTGGGAGGAGTGAATTGGTAAGACATTGGTCATTATTAAGTACACATTCTCTCCTCTATCGAGTGAAGCGTTTTGACCGAATTCTTAGAGCCCCACTCCAAATGCGAGAGCAGATCCCATAGATGGATTCAACTCTAAGAGAGTTGTGATTTGTATAAGGTTAACAGCTGTTGACGGATGAAATAACGACTTGAGAGAAAGAGAAATATACGTTTTTCAGAAGTTAAGCATGACACGATGTTTTTGATGTGGTTATTAAAGGAGATGCTTGATGTCAGGATAGTTCCAAGAAGAGAAATCTCATTTTGTCTGAAAAATTGAGTGTTATCAGTAATAATACAGGAATTTGACAATTTAGTCTGTCCCAGCACCTCGTACAGGTCCTGGAACAGACCAAATAATGGTAGTTTGCTTAGTGCCAGACCCGATCAAAAGCTTTGCAACCACTTGAAATTTTCCAAATTTCTCCATGGCATTTGTGCAGGGATGGGTGACATATGTGAGCAGATCTCCTGTTGATCGGCAGTGACAGAATCTACACTGGTGGTCGTTTATTAGGTGGGTGCCTTCAAGGTAGTGCAGGAGTTGGGAAATTATGAAAATTTTTTTCCATTAGTTTAGACGGGACTGACGAGACTGTTAAAAACAAGCAACAAAAAATAAAGTTAATATTTGTTGTATAGAAAAGAGACAATGTTACTGTAAGAGATGTTTCTGATGATTCTACGATTGGCTATCATCTGTTTGTTGACCCAATGGAGTGTGTCCATAATACGGTAATTAAGCTGCATGTAAGTTAAAGTTACATTGATGCGTACATTCAGCAGGTAAGGAAATCTGTAATGCTTCTATAGATACCTCGAAAAAAAGAGGAAACAGTATTAAAATACAATATTTCGTACAAAATAGATGAAATGTTTCAAGTTGTATATATCCAATTGATACGCTACGAAAAGGATCAGCCCACCACAAAATGTTCATTGCTCCATTACACAGGCACATCTAAGTAAAACTAAGGCTTTCACTAACCTATTAGCCTTAGTTGACTCCATACAATCCCAACGACTAAAAGAAATGACCATTGCTAACTGAAGAATTACGCAGGTTGTGATGTTATATGGGATCTGGATAACCTCTCTCTCTCTCTCTCACACACACACACACACACACACACACACACACACACACACACACACACACACACACACAAAATTCTTTATATTAATACCATACACTAGAGAACCTACAAGCACATCAGTGCTGTCTGTGGGATGCAGGCGAGGATTGAAATAGAAGTTTACTGACTTTACTTTTAAACAAATGCGGGTTGTAGTTGTTTGTGAATAAATACTTCTTGAGGAAGGCTGGTCCAGAGAAGACAGGCGGATGGAATAAAATAGGAGAGGAGGAGGATCGGGTTCGGAGTAAAGGGCTTCTCAACTGCGTCTGTGTTTATGTTTATAGATGCAACAGAAAGTGGAAATGATGAATGCAAGTTCAGTGGAACTCTGGCCTCATTTAACAACCTCTAGATTAAATATGGCGGTAAAATAATGTGTCTGTGAGATAGAGTTAAGTGATTCTTTTAGAGCGGAATTATCAATGAGCGACATTGCTCGTTTCTGTGGAATTGTGTGATGTGTTTATGCCAGGAGAGGCTGGAAGGGAATTTACTCGAAGCTGAGAGATCTAATCAGGTTTGGTGATGTGTGTGTTAATGAGGGGTAGGTTGGTTGGTTATCTGAGATCTATTTTGTTCTTTTTGAGTGGCATCTCCTATCGGAGGCCGGCGCCCACCTTGGCAAATTTTAAGCGATTCTCAGTCATTCTTATTGGCTTCTGAGTATATGTTAAAAACAAGAGGTGAAAAGCACACATCCTTGCTTTACTCCTCGTTTAATGTTAATGGAGTCTGTAATAATGTCATCAAACTTGAACAGATGTCTTTTGGTTCCAATGTAAGTTTTCACTGATTCTGATGTCTTTCATCTAATCCAATTCTTTTTAATAGTGCAATAATTTTATCATGTTGGACTTTTGTCAAGTGCTTTCTCCTAGTCCATGAGGCAAACGAATATTTCAATTGCTTGGTGAACACATTTTTGGAATAAGATCTGGGAACAGAAAAGGACTCTCTTTTTCCCAAACCGTTTCTAGAGCTGAATTGGGTATCACTGATGGTGTCTTCACATTTTCTGTATATTCGGTTATGAATTATTTTCAGACACATTTTGAAAACATGACTCATTAGACTGATCATTCTATAGTAATTACAAGTTTTCGCATTTGCTTTTTTAGGTAGCATGTTGTTTCTAAATGTGATGTGTTTACTTCATTTTAACAGAAAAGCAGGCAAGATTGAGTTTATTCTTAATTATTTTTTATTCATATTTCATACTGAATTTCATCAAATATTTCGCTTTAGAAATCATCTTGTTCCTTATCTCCTTCAGTCTATTGCTAAGCTGTTTCGAAGATCAACCATGCAGTCCTTAAGAGATGTAATTAAGAAAATTGGTTGACAAGAGCAAAATAAAAAAAAATCAAAAGACATTTATAGGTGAAAAGCAAGGAAGAAATCCTAATTTTATTAATGATAGGATTTTTATATTAAGTTGAAATATAATTATATTTACCAATTAATGAAATAATGCTAGAACCAGGTGTGATTCAAATATCTTGCTTCAAATCATTTTAGATCTTCAATTATCTTAATAATCCCTGAAACCTCAGAGATTATTAATAGTTTCTAATACTGAAAGAACAGCATTAACGGAATATGAATCATATACACCTACATCAGGACGTGTGAGATTTAGAAATAAAAAAAGAAACCGAAAAAGGACAAAGCACAACATTTGAATATTCATAACACCAAATTAAGTTCCCACAATAAATTTACTTATTAATAATATGACACTATGGTCAATGATCTCCCTGATATTGCATGCTGCGTTTTCTCTCTCTTAGGTTTTCCCTCTTCACTGATAAGCATAAGAGTGGGGAAACAGTTGATCTAATTAGTGCATTAATAAGAGACAAAAGTACAGGTTAAAGAAGACAGATTGTGTCTTTTGCATAAACAAATATTACATCTATACTGAAATCTATATGCTCAGAAACGCTCTGATAAAATTAAAATATTTTAAGATTCATTTAATTTCACTATAGAAAGAATCTTTAGTAGGAATCTTTAGTAGGAAATTATATTTAATGTTAATATACAAATTTCTATTTATTATTCACCTAAATGATCTTCAAGTTGACTGGAGTGCTAAGGCTAAATTTCAGGATTAATCTCGTGTAATTTATTGCTCAGTCCTCTTGGAAAAGATGAAGGACATTGAATACTAAACTTGCCAATATTCATAGTGTGTAATATCTATGTCCGCGCATTTAGCCGAGTGGCTTTGCGCTTCGTAACCACTCACAAAAAGATGTGAGGAGCTTCTCAGACATAGCCAATTTAGTCGGTCTTAGGCGGGGACAGGAGGGTTTTTCTCCACAGTTTATGTGGTATTATTCCTCCCGCAAGCAAGCAAATTGGTCCCGTGAACACGCACTCTTCTACAGGGATAGGATAACTCCAGGAATAAGGAGTAATCTCCGTAGAATTGCGGTTCCGAATGCCTACACGGTAAAAATCTTGGTCTACAAGTGAGAGCAAACCAGGACAGGACAGAACATCTAAATGGGACTCACAAACGGAATCTGCGAAAATCATGAGATGGCATAATAACTATGTCTGAAGTCTCGAACACCATAATCCCAAGGACGCTGAGATTCCAAACCCAACCGATCATCAAAATTAAGGATCTTAAATTTATGCAATCGTTGTGGAATATCATGATGCACCCAAAGTAGATTGTACATAGGACTCGAGATGATCTATAAAGAACTTAATTAGTGTAGATCCTTATATATATATTTGTTAGCGAATTCTTTAAAGTATACAAGCGCAATTTGAATGGCAAGCAGATATTCAAAAATACCAAAACAGATCTAAATGAAGTCTTTAAACTAAAAAGTCTAAATCACATCAGAGTGTTTGGTTCTGAGAGTATTAAAAATTCAGTTTGACTGATTATTGTGTATGATACGTCCATTGCTATTACAGCAAGAAATTCCAAACTTGATATGGAAGAATACTAATAGGTTTATTGAAGATACAGAAAAAATACAGAGAAAGATGCTTACTAAAGTTACCTTCTATGAATCTCATTTTAAAAGAACGGTAAATTGTGATGCCATCAACATATGCAGAACTGCCTACTCTGGAAGGATATTTTATTTTTAGAGTATAAGTAAGGGGCACCAGGTTCCATCATGTTGCGTGTGTGTTTTATGTTCTCTGGTTGAAGAAAGAAAAAGCTCCATCCCATTTGGCATTAAAAGGGTATTTAATGCTCTTTTAACGTTTCCCTTGGTTGATAAATATGTGTGCATAATAAGTTTATAAGTGCATAATAGTTTCTCTCATATATCTGTCCTTTGCATCTCTTGCTACCGGGATAAAAACTACTACCATCGTGAACTCTTTATCTGGATGACGAGTGTGCTTTCGGGTGAAATGTACACAGACATACATTTTTCCTGTTGAAAACTTGAACCGATTATTAAGAGCTCGTGAAGATAATTAATGATTTCTTGTTGTATTTGACTTTCATTGAATCTCATTTTAATCGAATGACAGTTATTATATCATCAACATATAGAGCATTAACTGCCACCATGGAAGGAAGTCATTTTGTGATTGAATTCTCCTTGACAGCTAACTGAGCTGCACTAAACGTAGGCAACATCTGTATGGAACACACACCCTTCTTGGTGAAATGGTTGGCATCATGTACTCACAGGAATTTAAGAGATTCGGATAGAAAGTAAGTGTCAATGAAAAGAGTACGATATTCCCCAAATCTAGAATATAGAGGTCTGTTAATATTTCGTGTTCTAGAGTACACAAATATTGTTCTTCATACTCACAATTTTTCGAATCTCATCACTCAGCTTTGGCACTAATTGCAGTGACTAATGGATGATCATGATTTATCATTGTTGCTACCTGTAGATCTGTAATATAGAACTCTACTTCACTGACAGTGGTTTTTGCTGAATGCGTTGCATTTACATTTCGGATGACCACAATTTGGATATTAAATAAACGCACTGTGAATTGGAATCAGGATTACTTTGAAAGGTATACGAGCAAGCAGAACCCTTTAGGCATTGTTCTGAAACAATGGGAGAGTAGACTTACTGCAACACCGCCGATCCCTATCAGCAAGCCAACTAATGAGTAGCTCAAAATAGAGGAATAAAGAGCATGAATTAAAAGTGGCAGTTCCATTACTGAGAGTTGTCCTCCATTAGAAGCAGATACGCCACTTGGAGAGGCCGAGTATTATAAGGACAATATGTCTATAATAAAAATGAAGATTGCTTAAGTACAGAGATATTTATGCTATCTTAGGAGAATGATTAAAACTAGTACTTACGAAGTATTCTTGTTGTTCTTCTTTAATTAGTTGATTCTGAAATTTAGAACAACATTATCAAATAATGTTTATTTAAGAACTATGATTTGCTTCTCGTTTTGAAATTAAATAGGCTAATCATACCACTTAAGCAATATTTTAATTCTAGACTAAGTTATTTACGAAGTTAACAAAATATTTACCAAATATTTTCATTTAATCTGTTTTAGTGTCATCAAAATCTTTAAATTTACAAATCGAAGACCAGTCGTTTTTCTTTATTTCTCTAATGCTTTAAGTGTTACATATTTAACAGAGACTCAAAGACCTCCAAGTGTAGACTCACACAGACTGTACATAGATATAAAATCGAAACATCTGTCTGGATTGATCATTCCTTTCGCCAATAGCCCGAATCACCTATCGCCGAGTATACCAGTTTTGTCGTATGATGGAAGCATTCTTAGACACACTCTTTCTGGCGGACCAAAATAAGCTGAATTCAGCTTTTCTCGAAGAGAAAAAGCATCTGATGGAACAGTTTTCCATTGTTGACATACTTCATCTAACTCAGTAATGGAAACGTTGTGTAGAGACTGATGACGACTGTTGAAAGATGAGAGAATGCTCAAGAACGATTTAGTTGTAAGTCATATATAGAATATTATTATATAATATTATCTTTTTAAGGAAGCCAACTGGCGTATTGGGCAAATTAGCGCTACACTTCCCTTTATTGGACTTAGTAAACTGATTGAGAGCATTTCATTCTACCACTTTTCTAAAATGAAAAATATCATATCACTGGCATTACACTAAGAAGTAATAATATTTTTAAGGATACCATTACGCCAGTCAAAACATGAAGAAAGTGAACAAATACTTTATATACAACGTACAAATATTCTTTATATTCATTGTACAGATTATCATGATTACCAAAGCATTCAAGCACAATGAAAAATTTGGGGTACTGATATAAAGAGATAAGAAAAGCTTTTATTAAATAGCATTATAGATGTGATCGTGTATTTTGACTGCAATTTTATTTTAATTAAAATTAAATATTGTAAAATATAAAAATTAAAAATTAATGATTAAATATTAGAATATAAAAACAGAAAAGAGATTAGAAAAGAATAAAATGATTTGAGATTAAAAGTGAAGAATATTAAAATATACGATGAAAGATGAAAACAATTAATGCGGTGGAGTTCATGTCAAACCTTTGGGAATCGTCTAAAGATAATTATAACGGAAAACAACTATTAAAAACAAAAATCATATCCAACAATTAACAAATAATTGTAAGAAAAACACTAAACCATTGAGAATTGTATTTCAGAGTAACTTATACATGTAGGATCATATGTCCAAAGTGCAACAAAGAATTTAAGATGCTTTTTCCCAGAATGATTGACTAACTGCAAATCTAAGATCAGTCCACATAAAAGAAGACAGCGAGAACAACTTTAGATTTAATCACCAATAATTAACTTAAGAAACTTTCTTTGCCGATTTCAAAGAAACATTAAACTCTCTAAAAATATGAGAAAAAATACCACTTTCGTATTATAAAAAATCGATTAACAAATCTCAATATACTAAATGTATGTTAGCAGAAAACCAAAGCAATTCCACAGTAATCCTGTCGTTGTTACTTCCAAACCCAATAAATAGCAAAGAATCAAAGTTGCTGATGTTGAAACTGCATATCGAGTGATATCTGCTTTGTAAAGACCAAGGCAAAGAAAGCAATAAATAAATTATGATTGAAGTTTAAGGAAACAAATCATTTCTCTAAAATGTACGTTTAAAAAAATAGCTCTCGAAGACAGTTTATTTAAGAGTTTATTTAATAGTAAATGCTTCATTTAAACTGATATATTAAAAAAAATCATATTTCTCCCTATTTAAATTTAAACCACTCCAGATATTATGCTAATTACACTTTATTAATATTGCATTAAAAATGAAACCGATTTCTGAATAAGGTATGAAGAATACTTACATAGTCGAGTCTCTGGTCTCCGCAGGAAATAATCTAAATTGAATTAGAAGAAAAAAAATATTCAGAAATTGCTTATAATCATTCATTGTTGAAATCAAATTTATATTCAATTCATGTGTGTATTGGGTTTATTTGCATTTATGTACTCGAAAAAAACCAGGGTTGATCCCTTCTTAATTCGCGAAGAATTTTTTCCGAGCTTTTCAAATGAAAGTGAGTTAATCAGTCTCTTATGGTGGTGAAAGAATTTTTGTCCCGAAAAATTTGAGGGACAAAAATGTTTCTACCTCAAAACAAACAAACGAGCCTTGCTTGCAGACATATTTAACATGCATTAATACACTGGCCTCATATACTGAGTTGCTTTTGCCGTTAATTTAAAATCCAAATAATTTATACTCAGGAAATTATCATAAACCATTCCCAACCTGAGTGTCTTTTTTTCAAGCTGAGAAATCTGTAGTGATTATACGAGACATAATTGTACATTCACAATATCACTTTGTCATCTATTATAACTTATTTTAATAACTTTTATTTTAATGAATCGTCACATCCTCCATGTTGTAAATCTCAAGATCTACTCTTTAATATAAAACGTTGCATTAAATTGACCGAGATAGTACCATACTTTATGTAGAAAAATTGCACTTATTTGCAAATATCTCATGATGCACTAATTCTGGAGAAGAATTCAAATAACAAATATATATAAGAAGTATTAATGAAATACGACATATTAAATAAATAAATAAAAAGAAGAAAGGCGTAGGAAATGCATCTTATGAATAGAATTTTCTAGTTATAATATCTTATAAGCATTGGCCTTTTCAAATAAAAAATCAGTTTTATTATTTTGCAATTAATAATTCATTTACTTGGTACGTTGCAGAATATATGTAAGATTTATCGATTTCTTGGGAAGTATACTGACTGAATGAATTGAAAATGGAATAAACTATAATAACATCTAAATTGTAGTATGCTGTATTTTATTTATATGTATATTTTCGAATGCAATAACTGTATATTAAATTTACCTGTAATCCGGCATCTTCGTCCTTGCAGTAGCTACTAACGAATGCTGAAAGTGGATTTTCCTCTTGGGGAAGGTGAATTGATATGCACTCGTGAATTATATCACGCAACTGAAAGAATAACGCATTAATAGTGGATGACGCTTTCAGTTATAATCTAGTATAATAAACAAAACTAGATATTTATATAAAATACATCTCAAGACATTTCAAACTAATATTAGTAAACGACATAGATATGGACATACGTATGTGAATTGAATTCACGTACATATTCTTGCTCTCATCATTTAAGCAAACAAAATATAAATGTGAATTGACTTCACTGCAATGATTAGCCCTTCTTCACTAATATTAACAGTGAGTATCTAAGTACATCTATAGGATATCAACACACGTTGAAAACGATCTGGCAAGCGATTCTTTCCGTAGAGCATGACAACAAAATTTGAACGTGCATGTTGCAATAATACGTGAAACATTCGGAATTAATCGTGAATTAATGTATTTCTTCTCTTAAACATAAAATGGATGCAGCTAGATAGCTAACTATTCATCCAAATACGAAGGAATCAAAACTGACTTTCCATTCCTATTAGACTAATGTTTCGTTACTGCAGACTTCCTATAATGTAAAGTTAAGGTGTCATTCATCGTATGGAAGGATAGTTTAATCGTATGAAGGGACAAATGTTGCTCTTCTGGACGTGTGGGAAGTCTTTTAAGTTATAAGTAGTTATATTTTAGGATATAACTTATATCCTAAAAAGTTACAGACAGTTCCAAAACGGGACCAGTTTTATCAGACTATGGTTTATCAGGGCTTGCATAATGAGCATTTATTTAATAACTAGTAAGAGATTGTTTGCAGATCACTCTGAAATAACAAAAAAAAAACAATTTTGGAATTTAACTAATTTTATTGGAGTGTCGACGTTAATCGTTACAGTTGGAATTGGGCAATAGAAAATAAACAATACCCATCATGAATAATTCAAAAATTGCATAATGGACGTAGTTCTTAGTAATGAAATTCCAAATCGATTTCGTAAATGCCTAACTGAAAATGATACTGTTTAAAAAGTAATGATAAATTTCATAAAGTTTAAGCCGACAGTTGAATATGCTTTAATCTGAAGTTTTTTTAAGATTTAAAACAGGGAAGTCTGTTTCGAAATAAAGAAATGAGCCAGTACAAAAACCAAAGAATTAACTAAAATATTTGCTAGTGGCTGATAAACTAAGAAAAGCCCTGATAAACCACATTATGCAAGTCTCGAGTGAACTGAAAACAAACTCTTATTAGTTATTTTGATAAATGTTCATTACGAAAAGCCCTGATAAATTAAGACCCCGTAATCCACTCTTTCACAGGATCCAATATTCGGGACAGAAGGGACGAATACCATGGTAATTAGAAATGTACATAAAAATATATTCAATCTGAAAAAAAAAAAAAAAAAACGAAATAGCGCATGATCTGGGTGACGAACCTTTCATCAGACGTAAAAATCAGGGCAACTGCTCAGATCACATTAAAAAACCTGGAAACTGCTGAATATGCTACAGAAACTAAAGAATTGGAAGCGAACAGAGACTAAAGAAGTGGAAGCGAACACCGATGGGAATTCCTTCCTATATTTTGGCTCACTGTCCTGTTCACCTGTCAGCAGTAATCACAGAATGTCACCGCTCTCCATTTTTTCCCGTGACAGTCATCGTTCCTGAGGTCAATTTAATTTTTGTTCAGTAAGTGTATTTCTTACTGAACCAAAATTACTATAAATGCTAGCTTGAAATGGCAATATAATTGTTGTAAATATTTAATTTACAACAATTATACAAGTTATTATACAAGTTATTAAATGATTTAATCCTTTTCCGATGATTATTATTATTATTTTATAACACCACCAGGGAGTCCAAAGACTCATCGATGGTGGACAATCTACAACTCTGTCGGCACTACAGGTCTTCTAACCGCAACTACACTCACGACATCTACCGTTATTTTATTCCTAAACTTCAGCATAAATCCTCAGAACAGCTGCGGAAATCTGAATATGGGAATAGAAGTTTAAACACATTGGTCGTATTAACGCAGAGTTCAATTCAGTGTGCCTGGAGGGAAGAAAAAACTGCACCCATTTCAAAGAAGGCCTTTCCATGAGGGATTTATTCTAAAAAGTCAGAAAAGTGTAAAAGGCATAATAAAAGGAATCGATGTCACAAAAAAAATAAAAAATAAATAAAAAATCATGAGTATACAAAGCACATTTCAAAATCCACTGAAGGAATTTTGTGAGGAGTGTCAGCTGATGATTTGACAGGAAGGAGAAGAAAAAGAATATAGTTATATTTTTATTTTAGGTAGCTATAAAAAATCTTCTACTTACCTCTCCAACTATTAGATTTAGGCAACCTACTGCTGATGTTATTGTTTCGGGGGTACCTAAAAATATTAAAGTCTAATTTCTAAAGACGTTTTGAAAAATATTGCAATGGTTAATATTGTTAAGGTCACTGATTTCGATGGATAAAAGTAAAAACATAAAATATTGTAAAAACATAAAATAAAAATAATAGCATGAAACTTTTTAATCAGAATATTTTCAGTTAAAGTCTAATAGCAATAGTTATTATACTTTTGTTAGTTGTGATCAAACCTTCAAGTATTTATGATCAAGCAGTCATAAATACCTGAAGCGAAACTTACTTTTGTACATATGCTAATACGTTGAAACAGTATGTGCATAGTGAATTCTTATGAAAATTTCACACGCATCCATTATTTGCTTCTTCAATGGATTTACGAGCGTAGTATCAGGAAGCCATGTACTTGTGAAATAAATTTTCTTAGCCATTAGTTTTTATGTGCAGTCGTTGTCTTACAACCAACAACGAATTTAATTTTTTTTTAATGAAAACTTCACTGGTAATGCCTTCTTATCGTATTAATATTTCCTTCTACCGTCAAAATATTAGCACATTCTATTCAGTGTGTGGAATTTGTAGATCAAAAAATATCCTCGATCTTACTTCGAAGTTCAGTTGCATTTTAAATACTTCCGGTTTAAATTGGTGCTTTTCCTACCTTCTTGAATAATGAAAGAGAGTTATATGAAGCAAATTTGCTAAATCTGGAAGTAAGAATATTACACGTCGATCCATATTTACTTGTCACCATGTACGAGCTGTAACCGTATATAATATTAAGGTTCTGGGAAAGAAGTTAACTGAGAGCATTGAAACAAAGGATCATTGCACCAGACTTATTAATACACGTATGTTAGACCTTTTGCTGCGATAATTGTCACAATCCTATAGAGAACATTTTCCCTAAGTGTAATAGCGATCGATGGGAATTTTGGAGCATTTTTCCTGTAGGCATGTAATGAAAAATAGATTGTTGGGCGCGGACGTCTCGTGACTTGACCCGACGCGCCATTTCATCCCACAAGTGTTAAATAGGGTTGAGATCAGTGGTCTGTGGAGGCCAGCCATGTGTGGTGACGTTCATGTCCATAAAACACGCAGTAACAGCTGCAGACGGTGCATTGCATTACAATAGTCACTTCTTACAACGTAGGAAGCATTGCATTGTCCACATTGTTCAGATACCTCTGGTAGTTCGGTGCTCGTGAGACCACAAACAGACGTACTAGGCTAAACCAGGAAAACCTGTCCTTAATATCACAGCACGGTTTCCTAATTTCACAGCTGCGGTTATTCACTCTGGAAATGGACATTATCCGAATATCTGCCACTCCTACACCCATCCGTCTGTTCGGTAGAGAGTGCTGCCTGATTTCTTGATCTATCACACAGCTTTCCAAGCTACCACGTCTCAGTGTACAGTTCACGCTCTTAGCACCACTTAAGACGATGGTGAATGATTGATCGTTGGGGTAATTTGGTGCTTCATATTGTGGTCCTACCATGGACACCCACAGTGTTAGCTTCAAGAAAAACTACCATTCTGAACAAGAACTAAACGTTCTTGTTCAGAATGGCAGTTTTTACATTGTCGTTCATGGAAAGGCATGGTGATATTTAGCAGTATTTTCTAAGCATGACCACAACATAAACTGAAACACACGTGACTGTTTACGGTTCTGTTTTACTATCTCACAGATAGGTTTATGTCCATCTACTTCTCCTTCCAAGCTGAATTTTATAAGCGAATTCATTCTGAATTGAAATATGAAACATCGAAGTATAGGAGTGATATACGTTCTTAATTTTTAAGATAACTAAGTGTTTTCGGATTCATAGCATTAATGTGTTCTGCGAAATTTTTTCTTTCTTTAACTGCACAATGCTACCACCAATATTCTGCTTATTATTATTCCTTAGGAGGCATGCTTGGCCCAGTGGCTAGCGCATCCACTGTTCAGCCAAAAGACTGCGGGTTCGAATCCCACCGTAGACATGGATGTTTGAGATTGTCTCTGAAAATACTTATGGTGAGAGGTAGATGGAGTTGGTGTAGTTGTGGCTCGTTGTACTGCAGTTGTTGGATTGAGTGGTGGAGACAAAGAGTTCTGGAGTAAGTCCCTTCCTTCGATAAGTCTTTGGAATCCCTGGAGATGTGACGTAATAATAATAATAAAAAATATTATCTGGAGTGATCGATGCTTCTTTTGATAATATGTTTTGTTTTAAAATAAATTGGCAAAGCAGTTTCTGTCTGAAAGAAATGGCCTTATTATAATCACGTTTTCGGCAGGGATTTAAATAACTTACCTCTTCTCTCTCTCTCTCTCTCTCTCGTTTGAAAAAGCACACGTTTCATAAATGATCTCTTCCTCCTGGACTGATTTCAATCTCTGTCACACCAATGCACTGTTTTATATCCATTCGCTTCTATAGGCACTTACAGGGATACTGCCCCACTGAATTGGTAACCATCATTTGTTAAACAAGTGCAGTTGGTTCCAGATTCACTTGTCAATACTACTTGAAACGACCGAATCAACTTCACCTCTTCTTCGTTTATTCAATCTACCTCTGTCCTCTGAAACTGTCTTCATCATTAAATATTCGCCATCTATTACACCCTCCACCTCGTCAAGAAAATATGAGTATATTTCTTCTTTCTCATTCCTCATCTTCGCTTCTCTCACAGTACTGATGCGCAATACTTTCTTCTACTTTCTACTTTATTCTTTCTTCCACATTTATCTATGCAATAAATAATAATAAAATAACTAAAGACAAAATCTTTTTTAAAAATTCATTTGTTTACTTTTCTTAACAAGACTTCAAATCCTTAATATACTATAATTTGGCTCTCCTATGTATGATGCAAACAATCCAGATAAGAACTTGGAAAAATCACACGTGGAAAAATTCCCATATCGATTTTGATATCTGTTGTTCATTTACACAGAATTCTTATCATATTAATGGTTTGGTTGGGCACTGACCACGAGGGAATATATCACGATTACTGCACTTCTCTGTGCTGATTTGACGAAGTTAGCATCAGCACATTTTTCTGATAGTAGTATTAGGAACTAGATGAATTAAACATGTCATGGACGGTTACTCAGAGAATGCGCTCTGAAACGTTTGTTATATATACGTGCATATGAGTGAAATAATACATGTGACTACTCGCGCTGCTAACATCACACACAGTTACAATTGCGAAACGATAGACAATATATACTTACGGCAAAACAAAATCGTCTGATGCTCTTGGACGTTTATTATTCTCATCTTCTTGAGGAAATGCAAATGTCCAACAGAACACAGGGAACAACAATAATACGAATAGGGAAAGTTGAGCTTGCATTTTTGAGCTTGCAGAAGGAGAGTTTAAACGGAGTTCGTAATGAAAATGGCTGACATATTATATAGGATATATGTTAAAAGAGCAAGGAAAGACCACGTGTTTCCTGTTGATTTTCCTTTGCTTTTAATGAAAGCGAAAAAAAGGTTCCGTCGAATTAATTATCCTGATCCCTTCCCCTTCCGTGTGGTTTTTTTCCTGGTATTTTTTTCTCAGAGACTGATTTACCGCTTCACAACTTGTTAAATTGTTTTAAAAGTGCTTGGAATGATCACGTGTTTCCTGCCATTTTTGTTTTTAATTAAATCGGGTGCAAGTTTTGTCGATTTAATTATCCTGAGGACTTCCTTAAGATTTTTTATTTTTTTGTTTTTTTTTTACTTCCTGATTTACAGATGAAAAAAATTATCAAATTGTTCACAGGAAATAGTGTTTGTTCGTGTATGCCATAAAATTTCCTGCAATCATTAACTGATGAAAACATTTGTATAATCACAAACATCCTACAGAAATTTCAAGATACATTAATTTATCGGTTTTTCTGTAGATTCACATTGAACGACTGTTAAGATATACGCGGTATCAGTAATATGCATCGCTGTCATTATTTTTTTTTCATTTATTCAGAGAATTGCATAAATTAAAAAAATACATATAATATTGAACTGGAATCTGATCTTACGCTTTAAATTATGCATATAATGCTAGTAGTTAAAGGTGTTTGTAAGTTTACTGAATAGTAGGATACAGACTTTTTAGCAATTGTAGAACGGTTGAAACCTGCCATAGGAATATTTCGGATTCTACTCTGCTTACAATATTTTATTCACTTCCATGGTAAACCCTGGCATATATTACCTTTATATTTAACTCTTTATTCATATTGTACATTTAATTTCATCAAACATTTCCGATTAACACAAAGCATCTCAAATTTTTGTAATTCCGGCAACTTTATGTTTACATTTTGTTCATTGATATTATTTGAAGTATCTATTTGTTGTTATATTTCTTTTGTCCGCGCCGTTAGAATAGTAGCTGTGCACTTCACAACCATATGCTTGGGGTAGGAGTGTCCCAGGTTCGATTCCCTTCGGAGACATTAGGAGCTTAAGGTATTCCTTGAGCAATAGCCAAGTTAGCCGTCTTGGGCGTAGACAGTAGGGTTTTTCATCCCACAAACAGGCAAACCGGACACGTGAACTCACAGGACACATCCATAGGATATAGGAAGGCAATGCGAAATGCTCATATTCACTTCACCAGTATGGTAGCATAGCTGTCCCTACCATCCGTATGGATGAAAAGAAACTAATCATCATCCTCGTATCTCTTGTATTTTATTGAAAATATTACCACTGCGTAATAGTTATCTAAGGATTACATTATCATTCTTCTTTGGTCCTTCTTTGTAAATTTTCACTCAACAACAAACACTGACGTAAAGTATTTCTGGTGAAATATTGAGATGGAAGTGGTTAATATGGTTGTTAGGTAGATGGAGAATTATTCATCAATCTTTTGGATAAAACTTTCATAAAAGAATGATTTCTTACGAGATATAGAGAGAGAAACAGAGAAATAGGTTAAACACACAAGGTGAATGGAACAACCGCTGAGGCAGCACTGATATTCCTGAAAGCTGTTTTATTTTTCAGCTTATTAAAACAGAGGTAATCAAATTTCTAGCACTCACTGCACAAATTTTCAGTACGAAAAGAAAAAAATATTTTCGCATTTGAATATTACATCCAGAGCTCTTGAGCAGGCAGGTAAGTCTTGCAATGCTCATTACAGTTATCTTCTACGCGCATTTTTTTTTTATTTCCAGGAATATTGTGCAACACAGAGTAAACATACTCTTAGTCTGACCAGAAAATGGAACAAACGATTACTATTAAAACGGCGCATGATGCAAATCTCTGGAGCGTGATAAAAGTCTTGTCACTTAGTCTTTTCATTATTTAAACTAACACAATGAATCCATGCGTTATCTTTCAACAACACATTCGATTTTCCTCATATGATGTCAATCCACGTATTTTTTTAGGTTTCCGTAATGTTGTTTTTTTATATTTTAATAACAATTTTCATAATATTATTTCGCATATTATAATAATAACGGAATGATTTTTTTTATAATATTAAGTAATTTCTTCCACATCAAAGAAATTTCTAAATGCAACATTTAGAAAAAAAAAAGGTGTATCTATTTCAGTAAGCAGCTTGTTGTACTCACAAAATCATGAAAGTAATACCTGTAACAAATTATATAAAATCCAAACTTATGTCCTTGCTGCATTGTTAGTGCTGTCAGAAGTTCAGTGAGAGAGTGCAAGAGAGAGAGAGAGAGAGAGAGAGATGCCATAAATCCTCATTTGTGAAATGGAAAACATATGGTAAAGGAACAAATCATTCAAAGGATTGAAACTAAAGCTTTATGATTCAATTATTATTCTCAGCAGTTTTTTTATACTGTTGAGACAGAGAGAATTAAACAGAAGATGAAAGAAATTTGCTAACATTTGAAATTAAATCAGACGAAACAGAATCAAAAAGAAGTGATCAAATTTGAATTTTCTTGATCGCGTAGCTATGTTTTTACACTATGAAAACTGAACTGGTTAACTCGTCAAACAGGGAGACAGAGAATGCATTCAAAAAGGCTAGTGCATCAACTTCTGGATAGAAATGTAGCCCACGATTAACACGGCGTCAGACATTAAAAGGAAACAAATGAAAAACTTTGTAAACCTGAAGATATGGAGAAATCTTTCACAGCGCAACAAAAAAATGACAAATTATCATCTTTGAGTTGTTCATCGGTCACACACACACACACACACACACACACACACACACACACACACACACACACACACACACACACACACACACACACACACACACACACACACACACACACACACACACACACACACACACACACACACACACAAAAATACTGGATAAGCGCGCGCGGTATATAGTATGTTTCACTTAGTGTGGAATCACTGCTCTAGAAATTTAGCATGGGGCGTTTTCTAAGCCACTGTTAGCAGAATAAAACAAATTTTGTAATGCGTATGGTCACGAATAGTACTATAAAGTGAAGTACATCCATCAACTAGTAATTACTCCGTACAATGAATTTCGTACATAATTTTAATACAAATATTGTTTTAGCAACTTGCTGACATTCTATAACAATGTTTCATTGAACTAGACAAGGGGAATGGATACACCATAGATTTTGGTTTTTGGATTTTGCTAAGGCTTTTGACGGAATACAACATGGTATACTGTTGCATAAACTGGAGAAAATGAGTTTGGGTTATACAGAATCAGCATGTATAACAGGATGGCTAACTGACAGATATCAAAAAGTGGTATACGGGGGATGTGAGTCTGCAAGATTTAAGGTAACATGTGGTGTACCTCAGGGATCAGTGTTTGGTCCAATGTTATTCAATCTGCACATTGATGAAATTGGGAAAGATTAGATAAGTGAAATACAGCTATTTGCTGATGATGCGAAGATAGGCAGTGTAATCAGGAATGCTGCTGTTATGCAGTACTTGCAGAACGATTTGAACAGGCTGGAATTGTGGTGACTGCAAAAGGTGATGTCAGCAGAATGTCAGTAAATGTAAAATCATGAGCTTTGGCGTGATAAGATATCCAATGTCGAATTATATTGGTGGGATTACTCTAAGAAACGGATGAGGATAAGAATCTTGAGTGTTATTAGATAGGAAATTGAAGTTTAGGGTCAGGTGTCAAAGATTGCAAATACAACTCAAAAGATAAGTGCAATGCTGAAACGAACGTTCACATGTAAAGATAAGGATGCCATTTTGCCTGTTTACAAAGTCTTGATAAGACCTCACTTGGACTATTGTGCGCAGGTCTGGTCTCCTGGTTTCCGTTATGATTCTGATATATTGGGGAGAGAATACAAAGGAGAGTGTTAAAAACGATATCAAGATTGTGGAATGCTGAATACGAAGACAGATTGAGAATTTGTAGAATGCAGACACTAGCAAACAGGAGAAAGAGGGGAGATAGGATTGAGACTTACATACTTCTGAAAGGTTCATACAGGATTTCAGTTTATGGAATTTTTCAATTTATGGAGGGTGGGGAAAGTCACAATCTTTGTTTTCTTTTGTATGGGAAGAATAGAATTCCTCGTAGTATTAAGGAATTCTGAATTTTCTTTCTTTTAAATACACACTAAACATAGATGCAGTGTTATTTACTGAGATAATAATTCTATGATGTAGTCATCGATTCCTTCGTGATAAACACTTACATTCCGCTTAAATAAATGATGTTCTGTGCCGATATTCGATACATCAGTCTTTTTTATGTGTTTATCAGTTCGAAATTCTCAAGCTACCATTTATATATGTATATAGGTTTATATTTCTAAAAAAAACACTAGCATATTATGACCTTTATTATTAATTACGTTTATTGATATTGAATGTTGAATATTGATATTGAATTGAAAAAATAAGGGTATGATAGTGAGTGTAAAAAAAATGAAAGAACGTGTGTTGTATGGAGATTCCTTCCTTACTAAGAGGTGTGTTAGTTGAGAGTTTAACAAAATTGTACCAACCCGGTGCGAACGTTAAGAATGTAAGCGAGTCAATTAGAATGCAAACGCAGCGGGTGAAAGAATTGATAGTGGTAGTAGGTACAAATGATTTGAAAGGAAACAAAATGGCTATGAGTGAGGATGCGAAGGAATTTCTTGAGGTAGCAAAAGAGAAGAGTGAGAGAGTAGGATGGTGAGTATGTTCCCGCGGTATGACAGTGAAGAGTATAGAAGGAGGGCCATAATTGCTAATGACTTTATGCGTGAATTATGTTTGATGAGTGGTGATTTGTGAGTGTGTGGAATGAGTTCGATGGGCGAAAGGTTTATATAAAATGGATTGTTTACATTTGAATGGATTTGGTGTATGGAGACTTGAAAAGGTGTTGTTGAATGTAGTGGAAGTGAATGTGCAGAATCAGGGAAACTAGAGTTATTAATGGAGGGGGAAGTAGATATGCAGATTTTAGGGAGACAGTTGAGTGTGTGAATGTGTATAATATGCCCAAGCTAGTAGGAAAGACCACGAATCAGAATGGGATAAGGAATCAAAATAGGGATGGGACAAATCGGCTTCTTCAATTCATGTATACAATTGCCAGAAGTATTAGGAACAAGAAGGAAGAATTTTTGGCCTTGGTTGGCGCTTCCAGACCGCAGGTTATTGGCATTAGTGAAACAAGGCTGACAGAAGATGACACAGCTAGTGGGATTGAATGTGAGGGGTATGGTGTGTTCAGGAGTGACAGGGAGAATAAAATGCGGGAGAAGTGTGTAATTGATGATAGCTGAACTACAGCCAAGGAGAATAGAAATGGAACTGCAGGATAGAGAAAAGAGCACATTTGAGGCTATTTGGTGTGAGATTGAAACTAGCAGAACAAAATATACAGTCGGGTGCTGCTATAGACCAGGTGATGGAATAGATGGTGGAGATAGTATGCATAAGCAAATATAAGAAATGAGTGGAAGGAGGGTAATTGTTATGGGAGATTTCAACTATGATAACATTGATTGGAAGGAGGAGAGGACACATGGGGACGAAGGAATTGGATTTTATACGGTTATTAAGGGATAACTATCTGCGACAGCATGTAATGGAAAATACTAGGGGTCAGAGAGTGCTTGACCTAGTAATTGCATCTGAGAATTTGGCTGTAACAAATATGACCAGGTTGCCACCAATTGGTGAGAGTGATCATAGGGTCTTGACTTGGGAGGTGGCTAAAGGTGTGGAATTTACAATCAAGAGAGGGTACATGTGGAATTATCGGGCTGGTAAGTATGACAAGCTTAGGAGATTTATTGGCTCTGAACCAATTAGGAGATTGGTTCAGTGCCATGGCATGTGCAACTGCAAGAGCTAGAAGTTGATAGTGCATGGGAGGCGGATAAGAAATGTTTGCATGAAGCAATGGCTGACTGTATACCTAGAGTCCGGATAATAAATCAAGTAGGGGTTAAATGGATGAATAACACCATTAAACAAAAAAAAGAAACAACTGTGGAGGGAATTTAAGGAGAAAGATGACCAGTAGGCACATGAATGGTATAAAGCGCAGGCCAGAAGGGTAATGAGTGTGGTAAGAATAGAAAAAAAAAAGGATTACTAAAGAACATTGGCCATGCAGACTAAAGAGAATCCTACACAGTTTTTTCGATATGTTGCAAGTAAGAGAAATATGTATATAACAGAATAATTTTAAAGAATGCCGATGGTAGGGAGGTAACAGTATCAGTTGATATGGTTGAATTACTGAGCGAGCACTTTGCAAGAGTATATCATCCAGGTGGTCACATTGCAGAAATGAATGAACCAATAGATTATAAGGGAATTGTGGTGAATGAGGCGGAGATGAGTAGCCTATTGCAAAACCTCACTGTCAATACATCTGTGGGATTGGATGGTATAACAGCTCGTGTCTTACGTGAAGCGGCTAACGAATTGTCATTACCCTTGACCATTATGTTTAATTTGAGTCTCGGGTCTGGGTTAGTCCCGAGAGGGTGAAAATAGGGGAAAATAGTTCCACTGCATAAAGGAGGTTCCAAGACTGCTGTTTTAAATTACCGTCCGATTAGCATATCAAGAATCGTTGTCAAGGTTTTGGAGAAATTAGTCAAGAGAAGAATACAGGATTGGATAGATGAAAATGGGATATTGTATGGGGGGACAACATGGTTTTGTGAAAGGTAGATCATGCCTCAGTAACTTGCTCACGTGTTTTAACACAGTGACGGCTGAACTGGTAATGGGATAAGGGTAATGGGTTTACAGTGATTCTACTGGACCTTGCCAAGGCCTTTGACAGGATACCACATCGAACTGTAATCAGTAAAGTGGAGCAGATGGGGATGGATATAGGGTTGGTGAGATGGATAGGTGGGTGGTTGATGGAGAGAGATACCAGAGAGTGGTTTATTCAGGAGTGGATTCCAAAAGACGGCTTGTGACTAGTGGTGTGCCGCAGGGTTCTGTTCTTGGACCACTACTTTTCAATTTGTTCATTAACGATATAGAAAAGGATCGGAGTGGAAGTGTTCATTGGTTGCTGATGACGCAATGTTGGGTAGAAGAATTTTGAGTGCACAGGATGTCAAAATTTTTCAGGATGATTTGAATAGTTTGGAGGACTGGGCTAGGGAAAATGGATGTCAATTTAATGTGGCAAAGTGTAAGGTTATGCATTTTGATGTGAAAAGATTAGCAGCAGTATATCATATTGGTTGAACCGTACTCCAGGAGATTGATGAGGCCAGGGATTTGGGATTGTTGGTGGATAGGGAGTTAAAGTTTAGGGGCATATTGCAAAAGTGACAAAATCAGCTAATCAAATCACTTGGTTGCTGAAAAATACTATAGCAAGCGGAGACAAACAAGTTATTGTTCCTCTATATCGAGCCTTGATAAGACCCCGTCTAGGCTACTGAGCCCAGATATGGGGACCAGGGTTTCTTCTTAATGGGGAGGAGGTGGAGAGGATCCAGAGACGAGTGACCAATATGATAGCAAGTCTGTGGAATGGACCTTATGAGAAAAGATTGAAGATTTGTGGGTTGCAAAAATTGGTTGATAGGCAGAAAAGGGGTGATATGATTGAGACATTAAAATTATTGAAGGGTTTCTATAAGATTAATCCAGAAGATATTTTTGAGAATAGGTCTGGTGATGGGAGAACTGGGGGCCATACATGGAAGCTGGGAAAGAATGTGGTTAGCAAGAATGTGGGTGCTATGACCGTGAATGAGTTCAAGACGAGGTATGATAGACACTGTGTAAATGTCGAATAGTTGTTCTTAACATGATGTTAGGGCCTCCCTCGATGAGTCTGTCGACTCCTTGGAGTTTCCCGAAATAATAACAATAATAATAATAATAGTAATAATAATCTCAATTGTAAGAGAAAAACAGGGATTACTATGAACCAAAGAAGGGTAGGGTAAGAAAGGATGTTACGTCACTATCTCTGGTTATCAGGTGGACGTTTGTGATGTCATTTATTAGATGTAAATTAGTGACGTCATTGTGCCTTGGTGCATTAACTATTCTTGATGTCATTTACATCCTGGATGCATGAGCTGTGTGAGCGCCCTCTTTTGTGTAGTTGGGTGATGCATTATGGGTAATGATTTGAGTGTGGAATTCTGCGAAGTGGCCTCGTGAAGTCAGTTGTAAATGATGTTATGTGAGCCTTTGGTTTGAATCTGAAATATTGGGTAATGGCTAGAGTATGGAATTCTGGATAATGGTTTGAGAGGGGAATTCTGGGAAGTGCCTTGGGTGACCCAGCTATCGATGACATTGAGTGTGGAATTATGGGTAATAGGTTGAGCATGTAATTATGGGTAATAGGTTGAGCATGTAATTATGGGTCAGGGTATTTGTGTATAGGTGGCAGAACGAGTTTTCAAATAATTTAAATGTGGGGTATTTCATCCCTATTTTATGCTATAGGAATGGTTAGTTTATGGTCAAGAGATGGCACCACAAGTGTTTTTTATATTCACATTTTCTTGTCAATCGGCAGCAGTATGCACATTTTTATAAAATAACTAATTCTGGATATCAGTGTTTCTTCCTTTCCTGAATCAATTTCACTTTAGTGGCACTAGGATTTGTAAATTTTCAATAACAAATATTTTTTGTGTGCGCATAATTTAATAGAAATCGCTGTTTTCAATAATCTTCATATGCTAAAAAATCATCTAATTCCTTTAATTCTCATATTGGAGTAGTCGAGGCCATTTAACCTTATTTAACTCTCGGAGACTAGGGAGCATTTCAATTTTCACTGGTAGCAAATCGGAGATAGCTGGGCGAAGAGTATCACGTTATCGCCTTACTATCACTATCCCCTTATAAATGTTATCAGTAAAGACAGGCGATTGACAAGTGCCGCAATCTCGTGGTCACTGATCCTAACACTTTGCTTACTGTCTGTAAATAGCGTGGATTCAACGGTCGATTTAATTGAGTTTTCGGGATGAAAAACCGGAGTTTTTGGGAGAAACAATCCCACTTGCTGGTATAAAATTGTCCTTTACTCACTGCTTTTGGTTAACTACATCGAAATAGCTGCTGACATAATGGTAACTTTAGATCCTGCCTCATGGAAAAAACGGCTCAGTACATCTGATTGAGTGTTAGTCGTGAAAGTAAACGATGTCTGCCTAAAGATTCCATGTATTCCTTTGTCATGAAATACACACAAGTGGTTTTCCTATAGTTCGTAAATGTACCAAAATTAAGACTCTTTATCGAACCGAATAAAATCTTGAAGGCCTAATTTTGAACAGTGGGGATTAGTTGCTAACCCGTTCAATAACAGGGATAGCTGGTATTCCACTTTCTGTAAGCAGTAGAGATCGTCATGCATTTTGAGCAAAAATCGCTAAGCTACTTCACAGGTCAAAGATAAAATTTTACCTACACCCTCTCTGTTTCATCGATAAATTAACGATCTTTGAATTTGAGAACAATACAGTCTCCGATATTAACTTCATAATCTACACATCACTGCAGATAACAGAGGGTATCGCCCCATGGTTGTCGCAGATTTTCCCACTTGCGGCTCACACATTATATTACTTTACCAGACACAACACAACACAACACAACACAAGAGGACCTGGAATGAAATAAACTGAAGGTACACTCGAGTCTTGTCCCTTATAGATTATTTTAGCCTGTAAAATATAACATTCTCTCATATGATATTTTAATATCTTTCTCGATGTCGCCTTGCTGTGATGTCACCATACTTTGTGACATCATCAGAAAAATCTTAGCAGAGAAAAATCTGTGCCCATTGGAAAATATGTACTGTTGAAATATTAATGCATATATTTTTATTTTTGTAAACCAATACACATATTTTTGAGCATTGAAATCATAGGTTACGTTTCCAATATATATATACACTGATTTATATATTAGTTATTTGGATGTAAACAATATCTTCTTGTTCCCGTTCTTGACTTAAACTGAATTAGTTTAAATCTAATGGATAGAATGAGAGAGGAAGGGGAGGGAGAGAGAGAATGAGAGAGTGAATAAGTGATTGAGTGTGGGAGAGAGCAAGAAAATGACACGGAGAGAGAGAGAGAGAGAGAGAGAGAGAGAGATTGAATAAGAGAGTTAAAATGAGAATGGAAGAGAATGAAAGACAGAGATTGAGGGAGACATAGATGAGAACTTTAGGATTTTAGGTGAGAACTCGCTTTCCAGTCGCTTTCTAGAATATGAGGAAACAGAACAAATAAATCAAACCGAGTGAGACAGCACTTCTATTCATGAGAAACTTTATTCTCTTCTGCTTATTAAGCAGATCATTACACTCGTGAATTCATGATTTAATAATTTTACTAGAGAAAGAAATACCCATTCATTTAGCGATTCGCATATCAGATTTTTAAAGTAGGAGCATGCAGAGTACCTGCTGAACAATCGAAAACAACTAACTCCTCAACTGTTCTTTAAAGTTCTACTAGTTCGATTTTGAAATTAAAATGATGTGCTTCGTTGTTCAATAATAAATGCCTTTTCACAGACATTTGAATAAACCTGCAGCATGAGCCAATGTCCATTCCTTACAAAAACACATTTAAACTTTTGTGTTTCATGTACGTGCGCATATTCTTCCAATTTCTTTAATTTCTTCAAGCTCGCCTACCTTTACTCTCATTAATATCAAACTGACTTGATCACTCGTCATTGAATGTTTACGAGTACCTCTAGTCTGTCGAAGCATAAATACATCAGATCATTAGCTCTCTATTATGGATTTATTTCAACATCTACCTCACAGGCATAGGAAATTCAATGGTAATCACTCCACTGAGCTGCCGACCACTATTCCTCGGCTCTCTGTTGCACCTGCTAAAACAAGTACAGCAGATGTCGAGCACCCGTTTGCTCTGCATTTGTACAGAAAAAGAAGTGCTGGACACCGAACAAACTCGTATGTAAATCGCTTCTCCTCCTTCTTCTTTAATCCTATACACCTTTCTCTTCTGGATAAGCCTTCCTCAAGAGGAATTTCCAAACAACTAAATCATGCATATCTTAAAAAAGTCAATAAACGTCTGTAAATATCAATAAAGTTCTCCCCTCATAACTGTCGCTGATGTTGTTATCGTTGTTTTGAACTCGAGTGGATGGAATCAGCAGAAAAAAAGAAACTAGTGTCTCTAAGATAATGTATTCTCAAACGCACTGCGGTGTTTTATTTGAGCTGCCACTTTTTATGATTCGGCTCTTACTCTTTAAAATAGATGTGTGAGAAAGGAGAAGCTCATGTAAAGAGATTAGCACTCAAAATATCATCTATTGGCCACAAAGCAATCTCGACGGCTGTGCAGTCTTTCATTATATAATATACATTAGTAAGTTTCAGAAAATTTATAGTTTGTATTAGACATCGTGCATATCTGCTATAAGATTTATTGAGGTAGTAATTGAAGAGATTTTCTCATTAACATTTTAATGATGAAGAGTTGAAATCATCTTACACTAGCAACTTTACCAATCCTTAATGTAATTTCCTAGTATAGCTGATTTGTTTGTTTATTTGATGAGAAATTTCATGAGTTTCATGAACTTTCTTGTGGCTATATGTGTTATTTCACTTTGCTATTGATAACAGATGGACATGTTTCTAAATTCAATCAATGTCATCACATGACGTTTGGATTAAGTTTTTTCTCTCAGTGTGTTTACTTCATTTTAACAGAAAAGCAGACAAGATTGTGTTTATTCTTAATTATTTTTATTAATATTAAATACAGATTTTCATCTAATATTTCATTTTAAAATCATCTTGTTATCCATCTCCTTCAGCGTATTGCCTTCCTGAACATATGAATCTTTACAGACGACACAAATACACATTTAAATTCTGAACTACAGATATATATTAGCTGTTACAATATGTTATTACAGAGTACAGATCACAATACATATTGTGTCTGTATAACTTTAATTAAGAAAATTAATATTAACAGAATTTCGTCGCTCTTCTTAATCTCAGTTTGCGTTCTGAAGTTCAATGTCGTCGTCCGTTGGATATTAGATATCTGGTGTTGCTAAGCTTTTTCGAAGCTGAAGAATGCAATCCTTAAGAGATATAATTAAGAAAATTGGTTAACAAGAGCAAAAATAAATAAAAAGAAATTTATAGGTGAAAAGCAAGGAAGACATCCTTATTTTTATTAGTGTTTTCATTTTTATATTCAATTGAAATACAATTATATTTACCAATTAATTACATTTTTATATTCAATAATTAAATTTTTATATTCAATTGAAATACAGTTATATTTACCAAGTAATTACATAATGCTATAACGAGGTATGATTCAAATATCCTGCTTCAAATCTTTCCAGATCTTCGAATATCTCAATGATCCCTGAAATCTCAGAGATTATTAAGAGTTTCTAATAATGAAAGACCAGCCTTAACGAAATATGAATCATATGCACCTACATCAGGAGGTCCGAGATTGAGAAATAAAAGAAGAAGCCGAGAAAGGACTAAGCACAATATTTGAATATTCATAACACCAACTTAAGTTCCCACAATAAATTTACTTATTAATAAAATGACACTATGGTCAATGATCGTTTTCTCTCTCTTAGGTTTTCCCTCATCACTGATAGGCATAAGAGTGGGGAAACAGTCGATCTAATTATTGCATTAATAATTGACAAAAGTTCAGGTTAAAGGAGACAGACTGTGTCTTTCGCATAAACAAATATTACACCTATGCCCAAATCTATATGCTCAGAAACTCTCTGGTAAAATTAAAATATTTTAAGATTCATTTTATTTCACTATAGAAGGAATGATGGATCTTTAGTAGGAAATTAAATTTAATTTTAATAGTTAAATTCCTCTTTATTTATCTATATTATCTTTACGTTGACTGGAGTGCTAAAACTTAATTTCAGGATTAATCTCGGGTAATTTATTGCTCAGTCCTCTTGCAAAAGATGAAGGACATTGATTTCTAAACTTGCTAATATTCATTGTGTGTAGCATCTATGTCCGCGCGTTTAGCCGAGTGGCTTTGCGCTTCGCAACCATATGCCTGGGAAAGGAGTGTCCTGCGTTCGATTCCCGTCGAAGACGTGAGGAGCTTAGGATCTTTCTCACACATAGCCAAGTTAGCTGGTCTTGGGCGTGGACAGCAGGGTTTTTCCACCAGTTTATCTGGGATTTTTCCTCCTCTTTTACAGGCATATGATTCCTCCAGGAAAAAGGAGTATCCATCCTATTCTGCAGAATTTCGGTTCATAATGCCTATACGGTAAAAAGTGTTTGTCTACGCGTGAGCGCAAATCGGGACAGGACAGAAAATCTATACGGAACTCATAAACGGAATCTGCGAAAATCGTGAGATGGCATAATCACTATGTCTGAAACCTCGAACACCATAATCCCAAGGTCGCTGAGATTCCAAACACAACCGAACATCAAAATTAAGGATCTTAAATTTATTATTATTTAACGATCTTAATTGTGGAATATTATGACGCACCCAAAGTAGATTGTACATAGGACTCGAGATGATCTATAAAGAACTTAATTAGTGTAGATCCTTATATATATATATTTGTTAGCGAATTCTTTCAAGTATACAAGCGCAATTTGAATGGCAAGCAGATATTCAAAAATACCAAAACAGATCTAAATGAAGTCTTTAAACTAAAAAGTCTAAATCACATCAGAGTGTTTGGTTCTGAGAGTATTAAAAATGAAGTTACACTAATAATACGTATGAGACGTCCGTTGCTATTAAAAGAAGGATAACTTGTGATGCCATCAACATATGCAGAACTGCCTACTCTGGAAGGATATTTTATTTTTAGGGCATAGCTAAGAGGCACCCAGTTCCATCGTGTTGCCTGTGTGTTTTATTTTCTCTGGTTGAAGAAAGAAAAATCGATCTGCATTCCATTTGGTAGAGTAGGGAATTCAAATGGTATTTAATGCTCTTTTAACGTTTCCCTTGGTTGCGAAATATGTGTGTATAATACGTTTATAAGTGCATAGAAGTTTCTCTCATATATCTGTCCTTTGCATCTCTTGCTACCGGGAAAAATTACTACCATCATGAACTCTTTATCTGGATGACGAGTGTGCTTTAGGGTGAAATGTACACAGACACATTTTTCCTGTTGAAAACTTGAACCGATTATTAAGAGCCCGTGAAGATATGTAATGATTTCTTGTTGTATTTGACTTTCGTTGAATCTCATTTTAATCGAATGACAGCAAGTTATTATATCATCAGCATATAGAGCATTAACTACCACCATGGAAGGAAGGCATTTTGTGATTGAATTCTCCTTGACAGCTATCTGTGCTGCACTAAACGCAAGCCACATCTGTATGGAACACACACCCCATTCTTAGTGAAAGGGTTGGCATCATGTACTCAAACGAATTTAAGAGAGTCGGATAGAAAGTAAGTGTCAATGAAAATAGTACGATATTCCTCAAATCTAGAATAAGGTCTCTTAATATATATCGTGTTCTAGAGTACACAAATATTGTTCTTCATACTCACAATTTTCTAATCTCATGACTCAGTTTGGCACTGATTGCGGTAACTGATAGATGATCAAGGTTTTTTTTTTTTTATCATTGTTGCTGCCTGCAGATCTGTAATACAGAACGCTGCTTCGCTGACAGTCGTTTGGCTGAATACGCTGCATTTATATTTCGGATGACTACAATTTGGAAATTAAATAAACGCACTGTGAATTGGAACCAAGATTACCTCGAAAGGTATATATATATATGAACAAGCAGAACTCCTTACGCATTATTCTGAAACAATGGGAGAGTAGATTTACTGCAATACCGCTGATCACTATCAGTAAGCCAACTAACAACTAATCATGGTTTTTGCATTACGTTGTGGGGCGAAACTTTGAGATCCATAATCGAAATTCTTCTTATGTCCTGTGATCGCAATACGGTCCAAACAGGGCAAAGGTGTTTTGATACCAGTAGGGTTAGTTTGTAAAATAGGACAGGAAAAAAAAGAATCAGCGGACTAAGCCAAAATAGAGGAATAAAGAACAAGAATTAAAAGTGGCAGTTCCATTTCTGAGAATTGTCCTCCACTAGAAGCAGATATGCCACTTGGAAAGGCCGAGTATCATAAGGACAATATGTCTATAATAAAAGTTAACATTGCTTAAGTACAGAGATATTTATGCTATCTTAGGAGTAAAAGATTAAACGAGTACTTACGAAGTATTCTTTTTGCTCTTCTCTAATTAGTGGATTCTGAAATTTAGAACAACATTATCAAATAATGTTTATTTAAGAACCATGATTTGCTTCTCATTTTGAAATTAAATAGGCTAATTATATCACTTAAGCAATATTTTAATTCTAGCAGTTATATACGAAGTACACCAAAATGGTTACCAAATATTTTCATTTAATCTGTTTTAGTATCACGAGAATCTTTGAATTTATAAATCAAACAACAGTCGTTCTTCTTTATTTCTCTATTTCTTTAAGTGTTACATGCTTATCAGAGATTTCAAGACCTCCAAATTTAGGCTCACACATACTGACTATTAGACATAAAATTGAAATATCTGGCTGGATTGATCATTCCTTCTCGTCAATAGCCCGAGTATAACCAGTTTTGTCGGGTGATGGAAGGATTCTTAAATACACTCTTTTTGACGGACGAAAATAAGCTGAATTCATGTTATTCTCGAAGAAGTCCAGCATCTGAACTCCAGCAGCATCACTACCTCAGTAGTAGAAAAGATGTATAGAGAATGACGACGACTGTTGAAATATCAGAGAATGCTCCAGAACGGTTTAGTTATAAGTCATATATAGAATATTATTATATAATGTTATATTTAACAGAGATTCGAAGACCTCCAAATTTAGGCTCACACATACTGCGTATTAGACATAAAATTGAAACATCTGTCTGGATTGATCATTCCTTCTCGCCAATAGCCCGAATCACCTACCTACCTACCGCCGAGAATACCAGTTTTGTCGTATGATGGAAGCATTCTTAGATACACTATTTTTGGAGGACGAAAATAAGCTGAATTCAACTATTCTCGAAGACCTCCAGCATCATCTCTACTTCAGTAATGGAAAAGGTGTATAGAGAATGACGACGACTATTGAAAGATCAGAGTATGGTCAGAGTATTGGACTTATTAAACTAAATGAGTGCATTTCATTCTACCCGCTTCCTATAATGCATTATATCATATCACTGGCATCAAAATAAGAAGGAATGATATTTTATGGACACCATTACGCCAGTCAAAACATCAAGAAGTGAACATTATTTTATTTTATTTTATCGACAAATACTTTATATAGAACGATTTCATTGTACAGATTAACATGATTACCAAAGCATTCAAGTGCAATGAAAAATTTGGGTTACTGTTATAAAGAGATAAGCAAAGCTTTTATTAAATAGCATTATAGATGAGAACGTGTCTTTTCACTGTTATTCTACTTTATAATTAAAATTAAAATGTAATGAAGCGTTCATATGTATTGTCTACCCTTCTTGTTCTTTTGAAAATAACTATCATTGAAATTTTAAGTGGAGATCGGGGATGACTTAATATGGTGATGAAATAGTATGATAATTGTGATAGGTATATTAATATGCTAGAGCTCCACTGAATTTTAAAATGAAAAAATGATGTAAATAAAAGAGTTTAGAGCACAAATATACTAGGAGGACACTAATGAAAAGAAAATAATAAATCCGATAACGATTGATGGTATATTATTAGTAAAGCACTTTAAATCTTGTAAAATATAAAAATTAAAACTTAGTGATTAAAAATTAGAACGTAAAAAAAGTAAAAGATTACAAAAGAATATAATGACTTGAGAATAAAAGTGAAGAATATTAAAATATATGATGCAAGATGAAAACGATTTATGGGGTGAAGTTCACGTCAAACTATTGGGAATTGTCTAAAGATAATTATAACGGAACATAACTAATAAAAACAAAATCAGGTCCAACAGTTAACAAATAATTGTAAGAAAAACACTAAACAATTGAGAATTGTATTTCAGAGTAGCTTATACATGTAGGATCATATGCTCAAAGTGCAACAAAGCATTTAAGATGCTTTTTCCCAGAATGATTGACTAACTGCAAATCTAAGATCAGTTCATATGAAAGAAGATAGCAAGAAGAACAACTTTAGATTTAATCATCAATAATTAACTTAAAAAACTTTCTCTGATGATATCAAAGACACATTAAACTCTCACAATATGAGAAAAATACTCCTCTCTTATCATCAAAAATCGATCAACAAATCTTAATATACTAAATGCATGTTAGCAGAAAACCAAAGCAATTCCACAGTAATTCTGTCGTTGTTAATTCCAAACCCAACAAATACCAAAGAAAGATATTGAAACTGCATATCAAGTGATATCTGCTATGTAAAGACAAGGAAAAGAGAGCAATAAATAAATTATGATTGACGTTTAAGGAAACAAATCATTTTTCTAAAATGTGCTTTAAAAAAAAAATAGCTCTCGAAGACAGTTTAGTTAATAGTTTATTTAATAGTAAATAAGTCATTTAAAACCTGATAAAAAATTCATATTTCACTCTATTTAAATTTAAGCCATTCCAGACAGTATGCTAAATACAATTTATTAATATTGCATTAAAAATGAAACCTATTTCTGAATAAGGAATGAAGAATACTTACATAGTCGAGTCTCTGGTCTCCGCAGGAAATAATCTAAATTGAATTAGAAGAAAAAAAATCTTCAGAAATTGCTTATAATCATTCATTGTTGAAATCAAATTTATATTCAATATATGTATGTATTTGTTTTATTTGTATTTATGTACTCGAAAAAAAGCAGGGTTGATCCCTTCTTAACACGCGAAGAACCTTATCCGGACTTTTCAACTGAAGGTGAGTTCATCAATCTCATATGGTGGTGAAAGAGTTTTTACTCCCGAAAAATTTGAGGGACAAAAATGTTTCTACCTCAAAAAAACAAACAAAGGAGCCTTGAATACAGACATAATTAACATGCATAATACACTGGCCTCACATATTGAGTTGCTTTTGCCATTAGTTTAAAATCCAAATAATTTATAATCAGGAAATTATCAGAAACCATTCCTAACCTGAGTGTCTTTTCTTCAAGCTGAAAAATCTGTAGTGATTATACGAGACATAATTGTACATTCACAATATCACTTTGTCATCTATCATAACTTATTTTAATAACTTTTATTTTAATGAGTCTTCACATCCTCCATGTTGTAAATCTCAAGATCTACAATTTAATATAAAACGTTGCATTCAATTGACGAAGATAACACCATAATTTATGTCCGAGCGCTTCGCACCATATGCCTGAGGAAGGCGTGTCCTAGGCTCGATTTCCGTCGACGACGACGTGAGGAGCTTAAGAATATTCCTCAACTATAGCCAAGTTAGCCGGTCTTGGGCGTAAACAGCAGGGTAGTACGCTGTATTTTATTTATATGTATATTTTAAAATGCAGTAGCTGTGTATTAAATTTACCTGTAATCCGGCATCTTCCTCCTTGCAGTAGCTACTAACGAATGCTGAAAGTGGATTTTCCTCTTGGGGAAGGTGAATTGATATGCAGTCGTGAATTATATCACGCATCTAAAAGAAAAGCGCATTAATAGTGGATGACGTTTTCAGTTATAACCCAGTATAATATACGAAATTAGATATCTATATGAAATACATCTAAAATTAATATTAGTAAACAACATAGGTATGCACATATGTATGTGAAGTCAATTCACATATATATTCTTGCTTTCATCACTTACGCAAACATTAACAAAATATAAATGTGAATTGACTTATCCTCAGTGATTAGCTGAACTAATATTATTTATCAACGAGTATGTAAGCGCATCTGTAGGACATCAACACACGTTGAAAACGATCTGAAAAGCGATTCTTTCCCTAAAGCATGACAACAATATTTGAACGTGCATGTTGCAATAATACATGTAACATTCTAAAGTAGGTGAGCTGTGAATTACTGGATTTCTTCTCTTCAACATGAAATAGTGAGATGCAGCTAAATAGCTAACTATTCATCGAAATCGAAGAAATTCAAACTGACTTTCCATTCCTACTAGACTAGCTTTTCGTTACTGCAGACTTCCTATGATGTAAAGGTAAGGTGCAATAAAGTCTTAAGTGTTTCGTACCAAGAGGTCTGTCATTTCTATCAAGAGAGAATACCAGGTCAATCGTATGGAAGGACAAATGTTGCTCTTCTGGACGTGTGAAAAGTCTTTTTAAGTTATACGCAGTTATCAATTATAGACAGAACCAAAACGGGACCAATTTTACCAGACAGTGGTTTATCAGGGGTTGCGTAATGAGCATTTATTAAAATAACTAGTAAGAGCTTCTTTGCAGATCACTCTGAAATAACAAAAAAAAAAAAATTGGAATTTAATTATTTTCAATGGAGTGTTGTGGTTAATCGTTACAGTGAGAATTGGGCAATAGAAAGTGAACAATATCCAAGTGAACAAGAATTGTATAATTGACGTAGTTCTTAGTAATGAAATTCCAAAAATCGATTTCATGAATGCATAACTTAAAATGATACTGTTCAAAAAAGTAATGATAAATTTCATAAACTTTAAGCCGACAGTTGAATAAGTTTTAATCTGAAGTTTTGTTAAGATTTAAAACAACGAAGTCTGTTTCGAAATAAAGAAATGAACCAAAAAAAATATAAGCTGGATTAAGAATATATATCGCAAAAGAAGCAGCATTGTACCAAAAACCAAAGAATTAACGAAAATATATGCTTGGGGCTCATAATGCAAACCCTGAGTGATCTGCAAACAAGCACTTACTAGTTATTTTCATAAATGAAAATATTGCAAGCACTCATTATGCAAACACTGATAAATTAAGACTCGTAATCGAATCATTCCCAGGCATCCGATTCTCGGGACAGACGGGACGAATACAATGTGTACAATGGTAGTTAGAAATGTACATAAAAATATATTCAATGGGGACATCGTCCGCGCGGTAGCCTTGTGGCTATGCGCTTCGCACCCATTTTCCTGGGGAAGGAGTGTCCTGGGTTCGATTTCCGTCGCCAACGTCAGGAGCTTAAGGTATTTCCTCAGTCATAAGCAAGTTAGCCGGTCTTGGGCGTGGACAGCATCGTTCCCCCCCCCCCAGTTTATCTTGGGTTTTTTATCCTGCAAGCAGGCAAACCTGCCGGTGAACACACGAATCTACAGCCATTAATACTTAACCTCCCCATGAGGGGGCTCAACTCCCCCCAATAGGGACGGGGGAGAAAAGGGAGGAAACTCCACATCACATGAATAAATAAATAAATAAATGCGGAGAACCAACCAAAAAAAAAAAAAGAAGAAGCGATATAGCACATGTTCTGGGTGACGAACCTTTCATCAGGGGTAAAAAATCAAGGCAGCTGCTCAGGTCACATTGAAAAACCTGGAAACTGCTGAATATGCTACAGAAACTAAAGAATGGGAAGCGAACACCGATGGGAATTCCTTCTTAAAATTTTGGCTCACTGTCCTGTTCGTGTCAGCAGTAATCACAGAATGTCACCACTCTCCATATTTACACGTGACTGTCATCGTTCCTGAGGTCATTTTAATTTTTGTTCAGTAAGTTTGTTTCTTACTGAATAAAAATTACTATAAATGCTAACTTGAAATGGCAATACGTCAGGTTGTAAATGTTTAATTCAGTTATTAAATGATTTAATCCCTTTCTGATTATTATTATTATTATTTTATAACACCTCCAGGGAGTCCAAAGACTCATCGAGGATGGACAATCTACAACTCTGTCTGCTCTACAGTTCATTCTAACCGAAACTACACCAACGACACCTACCGTTATTTCATTCCAAATCTTCAACATAAATCCAAAGAAGGCTTTTCCATGAGGGATTTATTCTAAAAAGTCAAAAAAGTGTAAGACGCATATGATAAAACGAATAGATGTCAAAATAAATAAATAAATAAAAAAGCATGAGTATACAAAGCACATTTCAAAATCCACTGAAGGAATTTTGTGAGGAGTGTCAGCTGATGATTTGAGAGGAAGGAGAAGAAAAAGAATAGCGTTATATATTTATTTTAGATAGCTAAAAAATTTTCTACTTACCTCTCCAACAATTAGATTTAGGCATCTTTCTGTTGATGTTATTGTTTCGGGGGAACCTAAAAATATTAACGTATAATTTCTAAAGACGTTTTCAAAAATATTGCAATGCTAATATTGTTAACATCACTGAGTTCGATGGAGAAAAGTATATGGTAAAAGCAGCAAATAAAAATAATAGCATGAAAGTTTTTCATCAGAATATTTTATTATTATTATTATTATTACGAGCGACTCCAGGGAGTACTTAGACTCATCGAGGGAGGCCCTAAACATCATGTCCACACAACTATACGACAGTATCTATCATACCTTGCCTTGAACTCACTCACCGTCATAGCACCCACAGCAGACTCTGGCAGCTTATTCCACTCCTTTACCATTCTAAAAGTAAAGAACTCAGCTCTAACCTCTCTGCTAACCACACTGTTTCCCAGCTTCCATAGGTGTCCCTTAGTTCTCCCACCACCAGTCCTGATCTCAAAAATATCCTCTGAATTAATCCTATAGAAACCCTTTAGCAATTGAATGTCTCAATCATATCTCTCCTTTTCCGCCTATCAACTAATTTCTGCAACACACAAATCTCAACCTGTTTTCATATGGTTCGTTCCATAGACTCTCTATCATCTTAGTCACTCGCCTCTGGTTTCTCTCCACCTCCTCCCCATCAAGAAGGAACCTAGGTGACCAAATCTGGGCACAGTAGTCGAGATGAGGTCTTATCAAGGTTCGGTACAGAGGTACAATAACTTGCTTGTCTCTGCTCGTCAAGGTATTTTTCAACAACCAAGGGAGTTGATGAGCTGATTTAGCTACTTTTGCAATGTGCCTCCTAAACTTCATCTCACTCTCCCAAGTCCCTGGCCTCATCAATCTCCTGGAGTACAGTTCCACCAATGTGGTATACTGCTGCTAATCTTTTCACCCCAAAATGCATAACCTTACATTTTGGTACATCAAATTGACATGCATTCTCCTTAGCCCAGAACTCCAATCTATCCAAGTCGTCCTGCAAGATTTTGACATCTTCTGCATTCAATATCTCTCTACCCAACTTTGCATCATCAGCGAACAAATGAACTGTTCCTCTTAGATCCTTCCTTATATCGTTAATGAACAAATTAAACAGCAGTGGTCAAAGAGCAGAACCCTGCTGCATACCACTAGTCACAGGCCGTCTTTTGGACTCTACTCCTGAATAAACTACATTTTGATATCTCTCCATCAACCACCCACCTATCCATCTCACCAACCCTATATCCATTCCCATATGTTGTAGTTTACGGATTAGAATTTCATGTGGTATCCTGTCAAACGCCTTTTCCAGGTCCACCAGTATCACTGTAAACCCATTACCCTTATCCATTCAGTCACCTTGTTATAAAACTTGAGCAAGTTACTGATCTACCCTTCATAAAGCCATGCTGACCTCCGTACAGTATCTCATTTTCATCAATCCATTCCTGTATTTTTCCCTTGACTACTTTCTCCATGACCTTGACAACGACTCCTGACATGCTGATCGGTCGGTAATTTGCAACCGTAGTCTTGGATCCTCCTTTATGCAGTGGAACTATATTCCCCTCTTTCCACACCTTCTGGACTAAACCAGACCAGAGACTCAGATTAAACAACATGGTCAAGGGCACTGATAATTATTTAGCCACTTCACGCAAGACCCATGCCGGTATAGCATCCAATCCCACAGATGTTTTCACATTAAGGTTCTGTAATAGACTATTCACCTCCACTTGATTCATCACAATTCCCGCATAAACTAATGGTTCCTTCATTTTTTCAATGTTACCACTTGGATGATATATACTTTTGCAAAGTGTTCGCTCAGTAACTCCAATATATCGACTTATTCAGTGACCTCCTGACCATCGTCATTCCTTAAAATCATTTTGCCGTGTACAGTTTTTTCTTGCTTGCAGCATATTGAAAGAACTGTTTGGGATTATCTTTAGCTTGCATAGCTAGTTTCCTTTCATAATCCACTTTTGCTTTTTTTTTTTTTACCACACTCGTTACACTTCTGGCCTGCACTTTATACCGTTCGTGTACTTGCAGGTCATCTCTTTCTTTAAATTCCCTCCACAGTTGTTTCTTTTTTTGCAGCTCAAGCTTAATGGTGTTATTCATCCATTTAACACCTACTTGTTTTACTATTCGGATCCTAGGTATACAATCAGCCATAACCTCCTGTAAATGCTCCTTCACTACTTCCCATGCTCTATCGACATCCAGCCCTTGCAGTTGTACATGCCATGGCACTAATCCAAGCAATCTGCTAAGCTTGTCATACATGCCAGCACGGTAATTCCACATATACCCTGTCTTTATCGAAAATTCCACACCTTTAACCACCTCACAGGTCAAGCCTTATGATCATTCTCACCAATAGGCGGCAACATGGTCATATTCATTACAGTCAAATTCTCAGATGCTATTACCAAGTCAAGCACTCTCACACCCCTAGTATTTTCAATTACATGCTGTCTCAGATATCAGATAGTTATCCCTTAATTATTGAATAAAATCCATTTCCTTCCTCACATCTGTCCTCTCCTCCTTGCAATCAATGTTATTATTATTGGGGATTTCAACCATAGTTGAAATCCCCAATAATAATTACCCTCCTTCCACTCATTTCATCAATGTATTTATGCATAGCATCTCCACCATCTATTCCATCACCTGGTCTATAGCAGCACCCAACTGTATATTTTATTCTGCCAGTCTCAATCTCACACCAAATAGCCTCAAATGAACTCTTTTCAGTATCCTGCGATATAACTTCAATTCTCCTTGGCTGCAGTTCATCAGCAATCATCAATGACACCCCTCCCCCATTTTATTCTCTGTGTCCCTCCTAAACACACAATAACCTACACATTCTATTCCAGTAACTATATCATCTTCCGTCAGCGATGTTTCACTAATGCCAATAACCTGTGGCCAGGAAGAGCCAATCAAGGCCAAAAATTCTTCCTTCTTGTTCCTAATACTCCTGGTATTAGTATACATGAAATGCAGTGGTCCCATTGTCCCACCCCTATCTTGATGCGTTATTCTAAATATCCCATTCCCATTTTTTGTCCTTAGTACTGGCTCGGGTACATTATATACATTCTTACACTCAACTGTTTCACTGATGTCCGCATATCCACCTCCCACCCCCTCTCCTTGGTAGTTCTAGTTTCCCTGGTTCTGCACATCCATTTTCACTTCATTCAGCAACACTTTTTCCAGTCTCCGCACACCAAATCCATTCAAATGCAGGCCATTCATCTTGTATAAATTCTTTTGCCCATCAAATTCATTCCACACGTCCACGAATTCCATACCACACCGTCTGCATAACCTGCGCATAATGTCATTTGCGATTATGGCCCTCCTAAACTCCTCTCTGCCACACCGCGGCAACAGACTCACCATTCTAAATCTGTCACTCTTTTCTTTCGCTACCTTTAACATTACTTTCAAGTCCTCTCTCATAAAAAATTTATCTGCTTTCAATTCATTCGTACCCGCCACAACTATCAACTCTTTCACCCTCTGTTTTTGCCCTCTAATACTCTCACTTACATCCTTAAATTTCGCACCCGGTAAGTACGATTTAGTTAAACTCCCATCTATCACTCCTCTTAATAACGAGTGACCATGCAACAGTCTTTCCTTCATTTCAGAAATTCTCCCACCCTTACGCTTATTTTTCCTTTCAAACACTTGTTTATTTACGTTAGCCGAATGACTCTGGAAGGAGTTTTGCAGGTGCTCTAACTGCCACTGCGGATTTTGTATCACTTCGCGCAACCTAGCGATCTCACTTCCTACAAATAATTCCTCATTTTTTTTTATCATTTAAACCATATTTTCTCTCTCTATAGTTGCATTTCCGCTCTCATTGCCATCTTGTACATCGCAATTCCCTATCAAGCCACTATTTTCACTCACATTCTGGCTTTCTTCAACCATAACTGTCTCACCACCTGACACATACTTCAACTCCTCACTTTGCTTACACTTTCTGCACATTCTCCCACCACTATCACTTTCAATCCAAGCTCCAGCCTCATTCAGGAATGCATACATCCTACACACACATCACATTGGACAAACTCTCTCACATTACAGCTTTTGCACAATGGCGTCGTATTTTTGGACGCCATTATCTTACGTCGCATTGGCGCCATGAGCAAATCTATGAAACGTATCATTAAAATACTAAATTAAATAACGGAATTCACACCAAAATCACACAGACACAACAAGCTACCAAAATTAGACAATATTACGTTATGATTTAAAACTATATTCCAATTTTCACTCAAAATTATACTTAGCTTTCGGAAATTCTCTGAAAACACTACAGACCATGCAGCCCTCTAGCGGGCTTCGAATGTAATAGTTTCAGTTAAAGTCTAATAGCAATAGTTATTACACTTTTGTTAGTTGTGATTAAACCTTCATGTATTTATGATCAAGCAGTCATAAATACCTGAAGCGAAACTAACTTTTGTAGATATGCTAATACTTTGAAGCTTTCTGTGCATAGTGAATTCTTATGAAAATGTCACACGCGTCCATTATTTGCTTCTTCAATGGATTTACGAGCGTAGCCTCAGTCAACCATGTACTTGTGAAATACGTTTTCTTTGCTATTAGATTTTAAGTGCAGTGGTTGTCTTACAGGCAACAACGAATTTTCTTTTTTTTTTTTAAATGACAACTTCACTGATAATGCTTTCTTATCGTATTAATGTGTTTCTTACATCGTCAACAATATTAGCGCATTCTATTCAGTCTATGGACTTTGCAGATCAAAAAGTATCCACGATCATTCTTCGAAGTTCAGTTGCATTTTATGTACTTCCGGTTTAAATTGGCGCTTTTCCTACCTTCGTGAATAATGAAGGAGATTTATATGAAGCAAATTTGCTAAATCTCGAAGTAAGAATATTATATATCGAACTGTGTTTCCTTATCATCATGTATGAGCACTAACCGTATATAATATTAAGCTTCTCGGAAAGAAATAAACAGATAGCATCGAAATAAAGGTCCATGGGAATTCTGGACCATTTTTCCTGTAGGCATTTAATCAGGTAATGGACTGTTGTGGCGTGGACGTCTCGTGACTTGACCCGACGCTCCATTTCATCCCACAAATGTTAAATAGGGTTGAGACCAGTGGTCTGTGGAGACGAGCCAAGTGTGATAACGTTCATGTCCATAAAACACGCGTTAACAGCTGCAGCCTGAGGAGTCGATGCACTGTATTACAATGGTCACCTCGTGAAACGTAGGAAGCATTGCATTGTCCAGAATGTTCAGATACCTTTGGTAGTTCGGTGCTCGTGGGACCACAAACAGAAGTCCAAGGCTAAACCAGGAAAACCTGTCCTTAACATCACAGCGCGGATTCCTAATTTCACAGCTCCGGTTATGCACTCTGGAAGGGGACATTCTCGGAACATCTGCCACTCCTACACTGTTCGGTAGATGATGATGCCTGATTTCTTTCTCTATTACATAGCTTCCACGTCTCAGTGTACAGTGCACGCTCTTTGCACCACTTAATGGTGAATGTTGGTTGGGGTAATATGGAGCCTCACATTGTGGTCCTACCATGGAAACCCAAGTTGGCATATTCGGTTCTAAACGTTCTTTTGCAGAGGACCAGCAGATGTTATATTGTCCTTCGTGGTAAGGTATGGTAACACTTAGCAGTTCCTTCTAAGCATGACCACAACATAAATGTCTGTTTATGGTTCTACGTTTCTGTCTCACAGAGAGGTTTATGTCCATTTATTTCTCATTCCCAGATGAATGTTATAAGCGAATTCATTCTGATTTGAAATATCACGAAACATCGAACTATAGGAGTGATGTACTTTCTTAATTCAAAGATAACTAAGTGTTTTTGGATTCATCTCATTAATGTGTTCTACGAATTTTTCTATTTCTTTAACTGCACAATGCTACCACCAATATTCTGTTTATTATTATTCCTTAGCCGGCCTGCTTGGCCCTGTGGCTAGCACATCCATTGTCCAGCCACGAGACTGCAAGTTCGAATCCCACCGTGGATATGAATGTTTTTGATCGTCTGTGAAAATATTTTGGGAGGGTGGTAGATGGCGTTGGTGTAGTTTTGGCTCGTTGTAGTTGTGGGATTGAGTGATGGAGATGGAGAATTCTGTAGTAGGTGCCTTCCTTCGGTAAGTCTTTGGATTCCCTGGAGGTGTCACTTAATAATAAGAATTCTTATCTTGGGTGATCGATGCTTCTTTTAATAATATGCTGTTTTGAAATTCGCAAACCAGTTCCCTCCTGGAAGAAATGACCTTATTATAATCTCGTTTTCGGCAAGGATTTGAATAACTTACCCCTTCTCTCTCCTCTCTCTAGTTTGACAAACGTTATGTTTCGTAAATGATCTTCCTCCTGGACTGATTTCAATCTCTGTTACACATATGCACTGTTTTATGTCTATTCGCTTATATAGGCACTTATAGGGATATTGCCCCACTGAATTGGTACCCATCGTTCTCCTCATATTTTTGCTTGTTAAACAAGAGGAGTTGTTTCCAGATTCACTTGTTAATACTACTGGAATCGACCCGAATCTACCTCACCTCTTCTTCGTTTATTCAATCTACTTCTGTCCTCCGAAACTGTCTTCATCATTAAACATTCGCCATCTACTACAGCCTCCAGTTCCTCAAGAAAATATAAGTACATTTCTTCTTTCTCATTCCTAATCTTCACTTCTCTCACTGAAATGATGCGCAGTACTTTCTTCTACTTTCTACTTTCTTCTATTATCCACGTTTATCTATGCAATAAATATTAATAAAACAACTAAAGATAAAATCTGTGGTTTTTATAAATTCATTTACTTACTTATCTTAACAAGAATCAAATCCTTTATATACCATAATTTGGCTCTCCTGTGTATTATGCAAACAATCCAGTTAAGAACTTGGAAAAATCACACGTGCAAAACTTCCCATATTAAGTTTGATATCTGTTGTTCATTTACACAAAATTCTTATAATATTAATGGCCTTTTCGGCACTGACCATGAGGGAATATATCAGGATTACTGCACTTCTCTGTGCTGATTTCACGAAGTTAGTATCAGCACATTTTTCTGATACCACTAGTATTAGGAACAAGATGAATTAGAAATGTCATGGACGCTTACTCAGAGAATGAGCACTGAAACGTCTGTTATATATACGTGCATATGAGTGAAATAATATATGTGACTACTCGCGCTGCTAACATCACACACAGTTAAGATTGCGAAACGATAGATAACATATACTTACGGCAAATAACATCCTCTGATCCTTTTGGAGCTTGATTATTTTCATCTTCTTGAGGAAATGCAAATGTCCAACAGAACACAGGGAACAACAAAAATACGAATAGGGAAAGTTGAGCTTGCATTTTTGTTAGCAGAAAGAGAGTTCAAACGGAGTTCGTAATGAAAATGGTTGATTATTATGTAGGATATATGTTCAAAGGGAGAGAAATGATTACGTGTTTCCTGTCGTTTTTTCTTTGGTTTTAATTGAATCGAAAAAAAGTTCCGTCGAATTAATTATCCTGATCACTTCCGTGTGGTTTGTTTCCTGGTATTTTTTTTCAGATACTGATTTACAGCTTCACAACTTGCTAAATTGTTTTAAAAGTGCATGGAATAATCATATGTTTCCTGCCATTTTTGCTTTTAATTAAATCGGACTTCCTAGATATTCTTTTTTCTGTGTTTTTTTTTTTTCATTTACTGATTTATAGATGAAAACCTTATCAAATTGTTCGCAGGAAATAATGTTCGTGTATGCCACTGGTGATAAAATTTCCTGCAATCGTTAACTAATGAAAATTTATATAATCAGCAAAAATCCTGCAGACATTTCAAGGTACATTAATTTATCGGTTTTTCTGTAGGTTTGCAGTGAATGACGGTTAAGAAATATGCGGTATTAGTAATATGCATCGGTGTAATTATTATTATTTTTCTTTTATGCAGAGAAGTGCATAAATTAAAAAAATACATGTTATACTAAAGGCATCTGATGTTATGCTTTAAATTAGACATATAATGTCAGCAGTTTCATGTATTTTTAAGTTTACAGGATAGTGGGATCCAGTTTTTTTAGGAATTGTCGTAAGGTTGAATCCTGCCATAGGAATACTTCAGATTCTACTCTGCTTGCAATATTTTATTTATTTCCAAGGGAAACCCTGTTATATATTACCTTTATTTTTAATTCTTTATTCACATTGTACATTTACTTTCATCAAACATTTCCGATTAACACAAACTCATCTCTATCTTTTGTAATTCCTGCTACTTTATCTTTACATTTACGTTCATTGATAATATTTCAAGCATTGATATGTTCTTATATTTCTTGTGTCCGCGCGGTTATCCTAGTAGCTATGGTCTTCGCAACCATATGCCTGGGGAAGGATTTTCCTAGGTTCGTTTCATGTCGGAAACGAGAGGAGCTTACGCTTCTTTTTCAACCGTAGCCAATTTGCGCGTGGACAGTAGGGTGATTTACCAGTTTATCCTGGGGATATTCATCCCACAAACAGGCAAGCAGGATACGGGAACACACAGGGTACAACAATAGGATATAGTACGACAAGGAAGGCAACGGGAAACCACCTTGCTCATAGTCACTTCCCTAGTATGGTAACATAACTTCCCACTACCATCCGTATGGATGAAATGGAACTCATCATCATCATCATCATCATCATCATCATCATCATCATCATCATATTTCTTGCATGTTTATTGAAAATATTACCACTGCGTAATAGTTATCTAAGGATTCCATTCTCAGCCGGTCCTTCTTTGTCAACTCTCTCAACTACAAAAACTGACATAAAGTATTTCTGCTGAAATATTGAGATGGAAATGGTATTGGATCAGTCTTAATATGGTAGTTAGGTAGATGGAGAATTATTCACCAATCTTTTGGATAAACCTTTCATAAAAGAATGATTTGTTTCGACATACAGAGAAAGAGAGAGAGAGAGGGAGAGAGAGAGAGAGAGAGAGAGAGAGGGAGAGAGAGAGAGAGAGAGAGAGAGAGAGAGAAATAAGACGAACACACAATGTGAATGGAACAACCGCATGAGGCACCACTGATATTCCTAAAAGATGTTTTATTTTTCAGCTTATTATAACAGAGATAATCGTATTTGTAGTACTTTTCATTAAAAAAAGAAAAAATGTATGTACCAATTTTCAGTACGAAAAAAAAAAAAACATTTCTCAATTCGAATATTTCATTCATCGCTCTTGAGCAGGCAGATAAGTCTTGCATTGCTCATTACAGTATCTTCTACCCGCATTTTTTTTATTTCCAGGAAGACTGGGCAACACAGAGTAAACATACTCTTAGTCTGACCAGAAAATAGAACAAACGATTACTATTAAAACGGCGCATGATGCATATCGCTGGAGCGTGATAAAAGACCTGTCACTTAGACTTTTCATTATGTAAACTTACACGATGAATCCATGCGTTATCTTTCATTAACACATTCAATTTTCTATGATGTCAATCCACGTATTTCTTTTAGGTTTTTCGTAATGTTGTTTTTTTATATTTTCATAATAATTTCATAATATTAAGTAATTTCTACGACATCAAAAAATTAATGCAACATTTAGAAAAAAAGTTGTATCTATTTCAGTAAGCAGCTTGTTGTACTTAAAGAATCATTAAAGTACTACCTGTAGCAGATTATATAAGATCCAAGGTTATGTCCTTGCTGCATTGTCAGTGCTGTCAGAGGTTCAGTGAAAGAGAGTGCAAGATATATATATATATATATATATATATATAGAGAGAGAGAGAGAGAGGTCATAAATCCTCATTTGTGAAATGGAAAACATATGGTAAAAGAACAAATCATTCAAAGGATTGAAACTAAAGTCTATGATTCAATTATTATTCTCAGCAGTTTTTTTATACTGTTGACACATAAAAGAAATTTGTTAACTTTTGAAATTAAATCAGACGAAACAGAATCAAAAAGAAGTGATCGAATTTGAATTTTCTAGATCGCGTAGCAATGTTTTCATACTATGAAAACTGGACTGGTTAACTCGTCAAACAGGGAAAGAGAGAGAATGCCTTCAGAAAGACTAGTGCATCAACTTCTGGATGAAAATGAAGCCCACCATAACACGGGTTCAGACATTAAAAGGAAACATAAAAAAACTTTGTAAACCTCAAGATAAGGAGAAATCTTTCACAGCGCAACAAAAAACGACAAATTATCATCCTTGAGTTGTTCGTCGGTTCTACACACACCCACAGACAGACGCGCGCGGGTATCCAGCATTTTTCACTTAGCGCGGAATCCCTGCTCTAGAAACTAAGCATGGGGCATTTTCTAAGAAACGTTTAGCAGAATAAAACTAATTTTGTAATGCATATAGTCACGAATTGTCCTATAAAGTGAAGAACATCAGTCGCTAGTAATTATACCCCGTGCAATACATTTTGCACATAATTGTAATACAAATATTGTTTTAGCAACTTGCTCACATTCAATAACAATGTTATCATTGAACTAGACAAGGGGAATGGATATATACCATGATACTTTTGTATTTTTCTAAGGCTTTTGACAGAATTCAACATGGTATACTGTTACATAAATTGGAGAAAATGAGTTTGTATTATACAATATGAGCATGGATCTGAATGACAGATATCAAAAAATGGTATACGAGGAATGTGCATCTGCAAGATTTAAGGTAACATGTGGTGTACCTCAAGGATCAGTGCTTGGCCCACTATTATTCAATCTATATATTAATGTTATTGGGAAGGAATTGATAAGCGACATACAGCTATTTGCTGATGTTGCAAAGATAGGTAGGGTTTACAGTAATGCTTCTGATATGCAGTATTTACAGAATGATTTCAATATGCTGTAATTGTGGGCATGGGATAAGGGGTGTCAGTTTAATGTCAGTAAATATAAAATCATTCAATTAGGCGTGATTAAATATCCAACGTCGTATTATATTGGTGGGATTAAGCTAGAAGAAACTGATGAAGGTAATCTTTGTATATCTCATTTACAACTAAAATGGCTTTCTGTAAGTTATCTTCAGAATAGGAAGTTGAAGTTCAGAGGCCATGTGGCAAAGATTGCAAATACATTTCAAAAGATAATTGCAGTGCTGAAACGAACGTTCACATGTAAAGATAAGGATGTTATTTTGCCTCTTTACAAGGCCGTGATGAGGTCTCATCACGGCCTTGTAAAGAGACGAGGCCTGTGCGCAGGCCTCGTCTCTTGGTTTCCGTTGTCATTCTGATATACTGGAGAGATAGAGTACAAGGAGAGTGTTAAAAATGATATCAGGATTGTGGAATAATGATTATGAAGACAGATTGAAAATTTGTAGAATGTAGAGACTAGAAAACAGGAGAAAGAGGGGAGATAGGATTGAGACTTACAAACTTCTGAAAGGTTCATATAGGATTTCCACTGATCGAATTTTTCAATTTATTCAGTTTGGGAAAAGGATAAGAGAACATCTTTGGAAGCTGAGAATGAATGCCGCCAAGAAGGGTGGGAGGTGAGGGGTTGATTGTTCTCTCACAGTGTGGTGAGTGATTGAAATGGACTGCCATTGGATGTTGTGAGTGCATGCAGTGTGAATGAATTCAAGAATAAGTATGATAGCTGGTGGGGTTAGTACTTGGCCTCCCGTGATGAGTCTCTGACTCCCTGGGTGAACACACAGGATACAACAATAGGATATAGCACGGCAAGGAAGGCAAACAGGAAACCACCTTGCTCATAGTCACTTCCCTATTATGGTAGCCTAACTGCCCCTACCATCCGTATGGTTGAGAGGAAACTAATCATTATCATCATATTTCTTGTATGTTTATTGAAAATATTACCACTGCGTAATAGTTATCTAAGGATTCCATTCTCAGCCGGTCCTTCTTTGTAAATTCTCACACAACAAGAAAAACTGACATAAAGTATTTCTGCTGAAATATTGAGATGGAAATGGTACTGGATCAGGCTTAATATGGTTGGTAGGTAGACGGAGTATTATTCATCAAACCTTTGGATAAACCATTCATAAAGCTTACAGGATGTTGTGAGTGCAAGCAGTGTGAGTGAATTCAAGAATAAGTATGATAGCTGGTGTGTGTATTATGTGTCTTCCCTCGATGAGTCTCTGACTCCCTGGAGGTCTCTCATAATAATAATGATAATAATAATAATAATAATATATAATTTGTATTTTTTATTTAAATTCAAATATAATTAATATGATATGAACCGTTTTTAATTTTACAGGCCCATTCATTAGGTATTACAAATGAATTTGTTTTGTGAATGAAATTATCGGACACTAAGATTGTCAAATAATTTCATTACTATGTGAAAGGTAAGAAGGAATATTCAAGTAATTGAGAACACCAAACTCTTAGTTCAGAAACAAGAAACAAGAAACAACATTAAGCTTATTGGCATCTGTTGTGAATTGCTGCAGAATATTCAATACATTTCTCATTGGTCAATGCTTCGTATTTCTTCTGCCTAAACAACATGATCTGCATGATCTCTCTCTCTCTCTCTCTCTCTCTCTTGATAGAGAGATATAATAAGACATCGCCACACTTGTAACAATACCGGTGGAATTTTTCACTACAAAACTGAATACCGTTTTGGATTACGATTTTGGACTAAATTTGCAGCATGAGCCAAAGAGATTTCCTTACAAAAACACATTCCATGTTTCGAGTTTGATGCACGTGCATATGTTATTCCAGTTTCTATTCATTGTTTTGTAATATTAAACTGCCAGTGTGTACATTGTTGCGAGTTCGACGAAATTATTGTCTATTGAAGATTGCAAATCAGTTACGCTCTTATTCATCCTAAAAATAAATAAATTACATATCTAAAGGATAAATTTATTTCAAGAAACGCTCTGATACTTATGAAATCATCAAATTCACTACTTGAAACAGTAGACGAATGCTTTGGATCCCACTTTTCTTGTGTGGGCTGAATTTATTTTTTTCCTTGACACTTTTTATTAAAAGGATTGCATTGGTCTCAGTTATTATTTAATCACGGACTTCACCTTACATTATTATTCGTGACTCTTAACTGCACACTATTAATTATAGTTTACCAACACAATAACTGAATATAAGCTTACCAAATTGTCGCTACTAAAGCAATGTTCAGTGTTGATTAAGAGAATTTTCTTCAGTGCGCATATAAAGTTTCCATAATTCTTCAATTCTTCTACTTATAGGAGACTGGCGATAATTAGAGAATAAACAAAAATCAATAATCAAATAACTCCAATTCCAGTTTTATTTTTTACCTTTCATTGATATTATTTCTTCTTTATATTCATTGCATGTTTGTTTTTCTTTATTTCGTGCTGTTTAAAACTGCATTGCTATCTAACGATCACACTCTGATCCACATACATTCATCCACGATGCATGTATTCTAGTTAAATCAATCGTTAACATTCTACTTTGAAATTTCTCACTCTAATAAATGCTTATAATCAGCCATGATCAAATATTCTCCTCTGAAAAGGTTTTTTATCTGTCCCCAATATTCGTTGCTTTCTAGAACTGCTGCATTTATACTAAGGACGCATTTCTACAGATTTCTCCTGAAGAAACTCAGAATAAACTCAGAATGGTTGCGAAGTATGGAGCGGTGAATTATTCGTCATCGTTTTCATGCATCTATCTTCAAATGAGTTGTCACTACACTAAGTGAGAGAAAAAATGATTCCTTCACAATAAGAAGAAATTAAAGAAAGAAATGTAAAGTGCTCATATTTGACTTGTAGAACTCTCTGGATTTAATACTAGAACATCCACAGGCGTAGTGCGATGCGATATAATATCGCACACTTTGTTCAGACAAAGTTAACAGCGGAAACATAGCGAGCATTCTTTCTTCTGCTGTACATACAGGAACTCTATTGCTGCCAGAAAACCCATGGAAGGGAAGCGCAATTCTGCATCCCACTTCATCAAACAAACATTTATTATATAGAGGGAATTTAGTAATTTAAATATTTAATGTTTTTAAATAATCTAGAATTCTCATTTATTCTGTGCTACCTATTGAAGGGGTACTTGAGGGAATAATGTAAAATAGCTCGTCTTACTTTATTAAAACTCTTATGAGATACATATTGCTTTGATAGATAAATCAATCGTTAACATTCTGTGTTAACGATAGTGAAGAATACGGACGATTTCCCCATTTAATTGTACCGAAATTATTCGTTCATCCAAAGGGGCAGTATTCCTCCACAATAAGCACTACTTCAATGAAATTCGGTTAGAAATTTAAAGTATTTATTGAATATTTCCTTTCCTCTCTTATTACGCCAAATGCAATGCTTGCATCCCTTCCTTAAGAACGGAATCTGTAAGGCATTGAAACGAAAATTAGGAGGAAAAAAAATACAAAAAACAATCACAATTCTTTCGTACTTCACGAAACGTGTTCCGTAAATTAATTTTAGAAATAATTTTAAAAAATAAAAAATAATCAAAAAATCCTTGAAATAATTAACGGAAGGGAATAATAATAATAATAATAATAATATTTTTAAATAATAATAATAATAATAATAATAATAATAATAATAATAATAATAATAATAATAATAATAATAATAATAATAATAATAATAATAATAATAATAATTATTATTATTATTATTATTATTAATATTATATTGGGACCTCCATGGATTCCAAAGACTCATCGCGAGAGAGCTAATCTATCCACACAATCTATCACAGCAGTAGTTGAAACCATTAACGAAAAAAGCACGCACAACTCACTCTGGTAACCCATTCCACTCATTAACAACTCTCCAAGCCATCTAGTTCTCAAACCCCTAATAAGGTCACATTTATTCAACTTCCAGGAATGATCTCTTGTTCTGGTCCCTCTAGCCAAGAGCTAAAAAATTTCCCCTGCATCTGTCCTATAAAATTCTTAAGCAACTTAAATGTTTCTATCGTATCCCCGCTTTTGCTCCTGTTAACCAACTTCTTCAATCCACACACCTTCAATCTATCCTCATAAAGCACATTCTACAGACCATCTTGGAGACGCTTGCCTGTGAATCTTTTCCACGGCTTCGTCATCCCCAAGAAACCTGGGGACCAGACCTGAACACAGTAATACAGATTTGGGCGTATCAAGGCCTTATAAAGAGGAATTACAACTTCCTTATCTCTACTGGTTAATGTATTCTGCACTAGCCAAGAAATCGTATGGGCTATCTTAGCAATCTTTGCAATATGTCTTCCAAACTTTAACACACTGAATACCACCACCCCTAAATCTTTAGTTTTATCTATTTCCTGGAGTGCAGGTCCATCAATGTGATAGACAGCTTGTAATCTGTTTATCGCCAAATGCAAAACCTTTCTCGATATTAAACTGAACTTGTTAACTTTTGTCCACGCTGACAGCCATATTTAAATCCTCCTGCAAGCCCTCCATATCGACATGATTGTCTGTTACCATATGTAATTTCTCAATATCATCAAAAAACTGAATATTTCCCTTCAGATTATTTCCTATACCATTTACGTATAAATAAAACGGCAATGGTCCCAGTACTGAACCTTGTGGCACACCAGTAGTTACCTGTTTTCGCCTCGATTCTGCCCTCCATATATCACTTTTTGTTATCTATCAAGAGGCTACCCTCTTATTCACTTAACCAGTGTCGTATCCATTCTTCTCATTTATTCTAATTTAACTAAAAGAGTTCCATGTGGTATATTGTCAAATGCCTTTGAAATATCCAGAAAAATCATTTATACTCATTTCTCTTATCCGACTTCAGATGTTACACTATTATAAAAAGTTAGTAAATTAGTAAGGCATGGCCAAACCTTCACAAAGCCATGTGGATCCTCATACAATATCATATTTTTATCTACTCTTTCTTGAATTCTCTTTTTTAACAATTTTTCTAGTATTTTTATCAACGCCTGAATAATCGCAGATTTTTCATTGTTAACTACAAGGTAATTTGAATTTATGTAAATTTATGAAAAAGATCTTCGATTTTTGTAATTTGTTCGAATCCAAAGAAACTGTTCTTTGAAGAGGAAGATATCGACCAGTTTCATTCTTAATGATCAGAGAAAGAAAAAATGCATTTAGGAATAAGTTATTTTTTTCATTATACGCTTCAAAAAGCCATGTAGCTCCTCATACATATCACATAGTTATCCACCTATTCTTGAATTCTTTTTTTGACCAATATTTCCAGTACTTTTATCACCACGCCTGAAACTGTAATTGGTCAGAGGCTATTCAGAGCCATCGCCAGTTTTCTTGCACATTCTCGCAAAAAGCTGCGCTGATATCCGATCGACTCCCATAGCGGGATTTAGAGTATGATTCTGCAATATCGTAGGAACCTCAATTCCTCCACCTCTGTTCCGATATCAGTGTCAGTCACATATGAAAATGCAGTAACCTCACAGGATGATACACCCTTGCAAAGTGGTCACATAGTTGCTCCCTTATGATAGCTGCTTCTGTCTCCTTTATCTTTTACCTCATAGAACACACCTTGTGTCTCTAATCATTTGAGCCAACTAAGACAAAGAATTCATTCGACTCTTACCTTTTTGTATGCTGATTGTGTGACTAATATCGTGCATTTTTGCACCAGGAAAAAACGATTTTTTACACTTTCATTAAGTTCTTCTCTGATCACTGAGTCTCTGTAGATATTGTTCTCATTCACGTGTGTTTCTCGTATGTTCTCTAGGTCTTTATTTTTGCTTCAAGCGATCTGCTTATTCCATTTCTCAGCTCATTATGGATAATATTCCGTCATTTTCAATCATTAATTATTTTGAGAGGAATAATTGGCAAGTTGTAACAAGAAGCGGGAAAACATATATTTGATCTTGTAGGATGAGAACTACAGAGAAGCACTCACACTCTGGTAGTAGAAATCTGATTAAAATTCTGCAGGAAAAACGACACAGTTATTATTATTTCAATATCATTCATCGAAATCTTGTAATCATCAATAACATCCTGTTGGTTAACAAATTAGAAACAGCTATCATGAAGAAAAAGGCATTAAGTGATTAAGTTTCCGCTTTATTAATAGCTCAAGTGGTGAGAGAATAACATGGTTCCAAACACCAACTATTTTTAATTTCTTTATTTTGTCTTTGTTTCTTCCTCGTACAAACTTCTGGTTATTTGCAAATGTCATGATTTGACTTCCTTTATCAACTCCAGTGCCGAAATAACAGTAATCGCGTAGATAAATTCACATTTATATGCTGTATATAGAGAAACATTAACATATGTATGTGTCTTCCAACTAATTTTCATAGGAATTTTCTTAATAATTATATGAAAATGAGTATTCGAGTTATTGCTCTGGCATTGTTGCCAGTGCTAATTTTGGTCATAGATGACGAAATTAATATGTAGAAGATTTGTGCTAAGATATAAGCCTTGCTCCCTATGGAAGGCATACTTCACACAAGTCGAAAAATAAGGTGCCTTTTCTTGAGCATTGCAATCGTCATTGGATAAAAGACCTCTGTGAAATTGTAGCACAGAATAAACGACTCAAACAATAGAAATGAAAGGGAAGGATGTGGGTAAAGCTGTTACTACCATAAAATAGCAGCAACAATAATGGGATTTACTCATAGATATATATTTCTACACGTCTGGCTATGCATTGATGATTACACCAGGAAAATAAATGTACTGCATATTATACAAAAATGTGCAAACTGTTATAAACAGCGTTGTTTTAAAACGTACCTAATACTTTAATAATTACATAGATTAGTCATACGTCAATGATTACATAAGCATGATACGTTCATTATTAGGAAAGGCTTTTAGATGGTTAATGAAAGTCTCATACGATGCAAAACCATATGAAAAATATCCAGAATTATTAGGCCCTGGTGACTGGTTAAGCTGCTGTTTAATTTGAATCACAGCCTGTTGGGTTGAGATAGAGAGAATAAGTTAAACCCTAAGCCAACCATATATCATTATGAGAGAGCGAGATAGAGAGAGATGCGGTTTCATGATTTCATGATTTCATGCGAAGCTTCGCAGGTATACCAACTGGCAACAGAGAAAAATGCACACGTATTATGAGAGAGCTATTAAATTCCCTTCATATCTTTGGTATATTCAAACCAAAATGACTTTTTTTTTTGCATTTATGTATCTGAGAGTAGAGTTAGAATTAAAATTCAGGGAAATAAAATATAAAAAAAAAACGAAATCAAATTTAGCATTCATTAATGTGTGAGGAGAGCTATTTTAAGGTGGAAAAGTGACTTAACAGAAAAACAGACGAAAGGTTATCAAAGCAGGTGATTCATCCAGGAAGATCCGAAGAAAGAATAAGATAACAAAATCATGTTTATCAGACTAATAAACATGATTCTGTCTATAAGTACCTACTTTGTATTTTAATGATTTCTAATCCTAATGGATGCATAAATAGTTAGATCCTTTCAAATTTTGCAGATTTAGTTTCCAAAAACTCACTGTCTTCAGAGATACGCACTTCATCGATTGAACCTTTCAGTATACACCCTCTGTCCAAAGAGAAACCGCACTTTTCGAAAATAGAAGAAACTAGTGGCTTCACCTGTTGTAACTTTTTGGTTTCGAAAGCGGCAACCTTCATTAGTGTTTTGTTAACTGTTTATGACATTTGGTTCAGTACAAGCCGAGTTATAGTGCCAAGAGTGACAGTGTGTTTTGACGAATGGTCGAACGTCAATATATTCATGCCGTACACGACGAATTCTCGCAATCATTCGCTTCTAAACTTCGAGATAAAACTCAGCATTGACCGATTGGCCAGGCGCAATGAATTATTTGTGGATAATGCCCTTGGAATCGTGGAAATAAATCACCATTTTCTTTGCTTTTGACTTCGCCAAGCGACATTTTTTCTGATGTTCCTCTTCTAGTGGTTTCCACTCAGCACTCTGGTGCTCTGTTTCTGGCTCATACTCAAAACATCACGATTCGTCATCAGCTACGATCGTTTCAAGTAAGTTTCAGTCTTTACGAGAGGTTTTAATGAGGTCCTTCGAGTGTTCAATTCGATACATTTTTTCGTCGTCGGTCAACTTGTGGGGAACAAATCGCGAATTCAATTTACGAAGCCCAAACGGTCAAAATGTTGTGCACAGTTGAAATTGGAATCTCCAATTCATCTTCAATCAATCTCACGGACGATTTCGAGTTTTCTTGGATGAAATCACGCACTTTTTGGATGTTAACTTCGGTCAGTCCAGTTTTTGGATGTCCAGGCTTTTCGTCGTCCTCAAGCGTCTCCCGACCACTTTGAAATCGTTTAAACCACTCATAAACTTGAGTGCGGGATAAACATTCATCACCGTATGCTTTTTGAAGCATTTCATGAGTTTCGGAAAAACGTTTACTAAGTTTAATTCAAAAGTCAATCGCAGCTCTTTGTTTGAAACTCATTTTCCGACCGTTTCTCAAAACACACTGTCACTAATGGCATTATATCTCGGCTTCTAATGAAAAAAATGTCAAAAATAATTGAACAACACTAATGAAGGTTGCCGCTTTCTACAATAAAAAGACACAACAGGTGGCGCCACTATTTCCTTCTATTTTCGAAAAGATCGGTTTCCTTTTGGACAGATGGTGTAAATGAGACTGTTTTAAGCAAATATCAATAACAGTATGCTCGAACCATTTGCTTAGACTTGAACAAAATTCATCTCTGGGATACCCATTTTATTCCTTTTAAGTCAACAATGAAATAACCGTGTTAGAAAAGATGTATAATTTTTCCTTCTAGAAGTTTTTTTTCCTCACGGCATAACAGTCAAATGGAGGTCACATCAAAGTAACTCATATTATTGTCCAGACTATCTCTAAAATCTCTCTCTCATATGATCAAGAACCGAAGTGTATTTTCACCATATTTTAACATAGAAAATAGCAAATGTTAACAAACGAAATATTTTCTTTTATACCCTCCAAAATAATTTCGTATGTATACTGAAATAAAGAGCCAAAAGGCTTCACTTCGGCGATGCAAAATTACACAAATTAAGTGGATATTTATTCCCAACTTATTTCAAAGCCGAATATATAGAAATAGAAACTACAAGAGTTTCGTGGCGAATATCGAAACTATGAAAATTTCGGCGGGTCAAAGTAAGCAATCTTTCAGGACAGGGGCAACTCGTGGTAACGGTGGGGTATGTTCTGATCACTTCCTCAGTGTTATCCATAATGCACAGCACATCTTCTTGCGGACATGTATGATGCTATGCATTATGGGAAGGGGTAACTATCGATTACTTCGGCTTTGAAATAATGTTGGATTGAATATCTACTTAATTTGTATAATTTTGCATCGCCGAAGGGAAGACTTTTCGCTCTTTATTTCAGTAATTTTTGGAATCTTTAAAGATGTGACACCTTTTGGCAACTCGTATGGGAAAATATGAGTTCTACATCACTTCAACCTGGATATTTTATTTTACATGTAGGTCTGACTACCACTGACGAGACCTGAACAAAGGTCGAAACCAGTCTTAGTAGTGCATTAGTGGAGAATACTAAGGAAAGTGATCGGAACTTAATCACCTTTACCATAAGTTTCCCTTGTCCTAAAAGGCTGCTTACGCTTGGATCCGCCGAAACTCTTATAGTTTCTATATTCTGCACGAAACTCTTGTAGTTTCTATTTCTATATATTCGGCTTTGAAATAATCTTGGATCCATGATCCACTAAACTTGTATAATTCTGATGTATAATTTTAAAACCTTTCCCAAAGAAATTCAAGAGATCAGTTCACATGCCTTTTTGCATCAGCCAGACAATCGCCTTGTTCTTTTGTTTTAATGTTTGGCTTGTGTACCCCTGCTCTCCCGTGGAAACCCAGTAAATGGAGTTCTTTTCGTACAGGATTAATGGTGAAGGAGTAAAGGTTAGTCACCATTACTCCTTCACTACCAAATTTTACTGTGAGTATAACACACTTTAAAGGCTGGTGGTGAAGGTCTTTTTGACGCAAAACCCGGCTAAATTCGGCACACAAAATCCATGATGAGTTCCAGAATGTCGTAATTGTATGATGAGCACTAATCCTGTACGAAAAGAACTGATGCAAAAATTATGTGAACTGAACAATTGACCAGTGGAAAACAGTACTCTGGAGGGATGAATCAAGGTTCACCTGTTTCTAGTCTGATGCAGAGGCAAGCTGGTGCACGCTTAACTGCTCACGATGCTGTTACTGGAGCTCTTGAAGTCATCATGATGGTCTGTGCAGATTCTAAGAAGTTTCTGCGTGATACCAGTTTAGAAACCACCCTGTCCATGTCCGTCCTTTCGGCAGCATTCCTGCACTAGTAAACCCAGAACGTCTCGATTTGTTGATGACATCGCCAACCGTCGAATGTGGCTGCACCACTTGAGCGGTAATGCACGTATGGACACGTCACCAATGTGACAACACACGATGAGAATTTCTCCCAAAGTCAGTGAGTTCACGTTGTATTGCCATACCACATGTATTCAACCTTTTCGATGACATATTGCTTCCTGCTATCTGTGCGCTGGCTTTTATGTTATTAAAAACCTGGAATTTCCCCAACTTCAAACAACATGGATGTCCGGACAATTATTGGTAGATAGTGTATTTTTGGTATCAAAATACATTTCATTAAATGTGAATAATTGTAAACCATTTAAACATATTGAGTGAGCATTAATGTAAAGATATCTGTGAGTTTTGCTCGTGTTTTTGACCATAAAAAAAATATATATATAATTTTTTGAAGATTGTCTAATGACAATAAATAAATAAAAAGAAAATAAAAAGAACACTTTCAAAACTACTTCCAGTTTTTTATTTTTATTTTATTGGTTCGAATTATTTATTTATAGAATAAAATATTATATATTGTTTATAATATAAGAAAATAAAATTTTTTGAATTATTCTAATAAAGATATTTTTTTATTTAGACGTTGAGAGACCTTCGTTTGTGATGTGTTTGTTCCGCTGAAGCATAGAGGATAAATGGCAGTCTACAAAATGAGATGTATTCATATCTAGTGATCTGAACATTATCGCCAATAAGATGATAGGTTTAGATTTTTTCAAGAATGGTAAATAAGATATAACTGTGTTTTGATAACATTGAAAGTAGCGGGATTATTTTTACCCAACTGAAGAGTGGTATGGAACTCAGTGTTTAAACCTTTGATTATAGATTTTAAATCTGATGACTTGTGGGCACCGTGATAATTTTTAAATGAGTGAATTAATGGAATGTTTTACTAGAAGTAGGCTATGGCTCTATTTGTGATCACTTCAAGATGATCAGTTAACAGAGGAGAAAGACGAGATGCGATAGAATCATCGATGTAACAGTGCATTCACTCTTACATCAATGGAGAACTCTAAAAAAGGGATGCCGTCATCCTTATACACAGAAATTGAACTGATTTCGGAGAGTAGAAGATAAAACCTGAATTTGGAGGTGTTGCCCTAACTATGATTTCTATGATTCGCAAAACTTTGAATTTGAGAATGATAGCAAATTACTTTCTAAACATTTTAGAAGAAAAAGGCTACAGTTCTCCATTGATATTACGTTATTAATAGCCTGCTAAATATGGCGTGCATTATACCATAAGACGTAAACAACATAAAATGCTGTTTAATCCAACTGCTTTCATCCTGTTATATGTATTACGTTTGATAGACTAATTAAACTGTTAAGTTCGTATTTTTTGTTTATGCGTGACTATGAATTCTTAGCTTTTAATCAAATAATATGACTTTTTCTCCTGATGATATAAGTCGAATGACTTATGACAATAGCCGCATTTTTTTAAATTAATTCAATTATTTTTATATAAAGCTAATACGTTTTCCTAAATACAGCAATCCCTCGATTAATGCGTCTCCGATTAGTGCGTTTTTAATTAGTTCGTCATTTTTTTCTACACCTAAATTCGATTAGTGCGCCTACACACATCTTAAAAATAAATGTAACCGATTTAAAAAAAAAATCCATCTACACATTTTTATGGTTAAATATTTTAAAAAATCACTCACGAGGATGAAGTAATTTAACAACTGATTTAAAACATTTTACGAAGTAATTTTTTAATAGCATACCACCGTGTTTCCATGTTATGAATTTATCGTCAAAACTTATGTTTTCTGCTAATTATGCAGAATTTTGCTGATCGTATCTCGTGACTCCTGAATTGTTTTCGTTACTTTTTTATTTTAAAGTATTTATCCAGCCTTTCACTGTGAGTAAAAGAATTAGTGAGCAAAAAAGAGCAAGTGTGAAAATTATTTGAAAAGTAATCCCATTGGGGAAAAATTCTTGAAATAATAAAGAAAAATGAACAAGGCGAGTACACATCAAAGATACGACAAGAAAACAAAAAACGGGTAAATCAACTATTTTAAACAAAGTTGCTGAATAATACAAAGAGAAAGGTAAGACTATTTCAAAGTTCATCATTCATGCACTAGAAATCAAAGTATTATAATGATTGAATTAGAGATACTTCTTTCTACATGCACCGATACTGTATTCAGCTACACCGACCTTATTAAATCGAAAGCATTAAGTGTATTTGCAGCCTTGAAAGAAATGGCTATCCATTGTGAAACAGAAGAAGAAGAAGAATTCCACGCTAGTGCTTGTTGGTTTCAGTGTCTCAAAAAGAGAAATAGCCTATATAATGTTCTAATTACATGGGAAGCTGCAAGTGCAGATAAAGAGGTGGCCGCAAATTATTTACAAATTTTGACGAAAATTGTGAAAGAAGTGGGGGGAGGGGGATATTATGACCAATAAATATTTATTATCGATGAAACCGGCCATTATTTGGAAGCGAATGCCTTCCAAGACTTTTCTGACCAAATCAGGGAAATCTAAGCCTGGTTATAAAGTCGCAAAGTCGAATGAAATTACTGCCAGCAATATGCGAGCCGTTTGGAAGCACATTCTTTAACATTGTGCAAATGATTTTAGATGCTTTTCAAATGAATCTAAGTTAATTAAATATCATTACGAGAAATTGAATTATTCCGACCTGCTAAATTTAGATGCAATGAAGAAAATGTAATCTATCACTGTCATCGCAAAGAAATTTCACAGCAAAAGTTTGAAAATACTTTCGTAAAATCGAAGTGTTTAAGCCGCAATGCTTAGAGGATGACTCTGATGAAGAGTTAAGCAGTAAAATTCTCAGAAGTAGTAAAAGAGGCAATAGGGCTATACCTTCCGTTGTATGAAAAGAAGAAACAAAATACTCCCAAACTACTTAGTTCAATTCTTTGTTAAGAAGTAGAATAATAAATTTATATTCTGAATATTCATAATGATATTCTGAATATGTTTTATTGTCGTTCAGCTTCATGGTTTTCCTTTAACAAGCCCTGAGACATATCTTAATTCTTTTATTAAAAAAAATCAAGGTTCATAAAAGAAATATAAGAACGAATTATACTTTTTCCCATAGGTTAATGTATTCGATTAGCGCGTTTCGATTAATGCGCCTTTAAAACCCACTAAAGTTGCATTAATCGAGGGATTGCTGTATGTGAAAACTGTAACGAAACTATCTCTTTTTTTTAGATAATACATTATTCTAAGCAAATGTATATAATTTATTTATTAGCAGTTTTTTCACGTACGAGATGTTCTTCATGCTTGCCTTGAACATCTATTTCCAAATTTAGAAAATACATTTCTATTACTTTTATTACTTGTTAATGGAATGGGTGGCGACGTTCATTCGGATATACGAGAGGTATTTGAAACATATTTTAAAAAGTAATAAAAAATGAACATAATACTTTAGTTATTTATCCTGTAAATTTTTCTAATGTTAATTTCATTCCATTTTTCTTATTCACTTGCAGATCAACAAGAAGCAATGGCAGTCTTCCAAGCTGTTCTGGGTATTTCTTTATTACTTAATTATTCAATTTATTTTGAATGATATCATTTCGTTTGGGAGCTAACACTATATTATTTTCACCAGGAATGTCACAGATAATCCACATTTTGATTTAGAGGATATCATAAAAAAATTACAAAGGATTTCTGCGTGATGATCGCTTCCAAATATCAAGTGCAACCACTTGAATACTAGGATTTGTAAATCAAGTGCAACCACTAGGATTTGTAAATTTTCAATAACAAATATTTTTGTATGCGCATAATTTAACAGAAATCGCTGTTTTCAATAATCTTTATATGCTTAAAAATCATCTAATTCCTCTCATTCTCATATAGGAGTAGTTGAGGCCATTTAACCCATCTAACTCTCGGAGACTGAGGGGCATTTCAATATTCACTGGTAGCCAATCAGAGATAGCTTGGCCAAGACTATCACGTTATCGCCTTACTATCAGTATCCGCTTATAAATGTTATCAGTGAAGACATGCGATTGAAAAGTGCCGCAATCTTGTGGTTCCTAATCCTAACACTATGCTTACTGACTGTAAATAGCGTGGATTTAACGGTCGATTTAATTGAGTTTATCGGGATGAAAAAACTGAGTTTTGGGGAGAGAAATATATATATATATATAGTTCATTTAAGTTTACAAATGCACATTTTATTTTACTGAAATACTATTTACAAGTATATTCACAGAGAATAATTCGAACATTTAATTACCTAGAATTATTTCACATGGTTTAGTTTACACTCTTCACATTTCCAATAAAAATAAATAAAAAAAATTTACTCTACTTACTCTTCATGGCGTTATGATAAAAATTGCCCTTTACTCACTGCTTTTGGTTAACTACATCGAAATAGCTAGTCACGTAATCGTAACTTTAGATCCTACCTCAATGGAAGAACGGCTCAGCACATCTGATTCAGTATTAGTCGTGAAAGTAAACGATGTCTGCCTAAAGATTCCATGTATTCCTTTGTCATGAAATATACACAAATGATCTTCTTATAGTCTTCGTAAATGTAACAAAATTAAGACTCTTTATCGAACCGAATAAAATCTTGAAAGTCTAATTTTGAACAGTGGAGATGAGTTGCTACAACCTACTAGCTATCCCTATTAATAATAGGGATAGCTAGTATGTCACTTTCTGTAAGCAGTAGAGATCGTCATTATCATGCATTTTGGGCAAAAATCGCTCAGCTACTTCACAGGTCAAAGAGAAAACTCTACCTACACCCTCTCTGTTTCATCGATAAATTAACGATCTTTGAATTTGAGAACAATACAGTCTCCGATGTTAACTTCATAATCCACACAACACTGCAGATAACAGAGGATATCGTTCCATCGTTGCCGCAGATTTTCCCACTTGCGGCTCACACATTATATTACTCTACCAGACACACACCACAACACAAGAGGACCTGGAATGAAATGAACTGAACTAAACTGAAGGTACACTCTAGTCTTGCCCCTTATCGGTTAGTTTAGCCTGCAAAATATAACATTCTCTCATATGATATTTTAATATCTTTCTCGATGTCGCCCTACTTTGTGACATCATCAGAAAAATCTTAGCACAGAAAAATCTGTGCCCATTGGGAAATGTTTACTGTTGAAATATTAAAGCATATATTTTTATTTTCTTAAACCAATATACATATTTTTGTGCATTGAAATCTTTGGTTATGTTTCCAGTATATATACACTGATATATATATATATATTATTTGGATGTAAACAATATCTTTTTGTTCCTGTTCTTGATTTAAACGATATCTTCTATATTATTTAAATTAAATAGAGACAATTTAATTAAATATTTGTCAAAACAGATTGTATTAACATAACTTGCAAGTAACAGGATTGAAAAATTTCAGGTAAGTTTCATTATGAAAGCCTGTCAAGGATTTTAGCAAAAACAAAAATTATTGTCTATATTATAGAGTCCTTATATATATCATTAATAACATTTCATTATCTGGACTCTCTCTCTCTCTAGATATTGGCATGTATGGTAATGGAGGAAATGCATGTGGAGAATTGTACTACAGTCTTCGGGATGAATGCTACATCAAATAAATTGTTTCTAGTCAGAGAGAGAGAGAGAGAAATTGAGAGATTGAAGAGAGATAGATAGATGGATAGAATGAGAGAGGAAGGGCAGGGAGAGAGAATGAGAGAGAGAGTGAATAAGTGATTGAGTGGTGGAGAGAGCAAGATAATGACAGAGAGAGAGAGAGAGAGAGAGACAGAAAAAGAGAGATGGAATAAGAGAGTTAAAATGAGAAAGGAAAACAGAGAGAATGTAAGACAGAGATTGAGGGAGAGATAGAAGATAGGTGATGGAGAAAAGAAGAGAAAGAGAGAAAGATAGAGGGAAAAATAAGACGAATGCGAGGAAGGGAGGATTTTAGGTGAGAACTCACTTTCCAGAATATGAGGAAACAGAATAAATAAATCAAACTGAGGGAGACAGCACTTGTATTCATGAGAAACTACTCTCTGCTGATTAATAATATACACTGATCTTTATATTAATTATTTGGATGTAAACAATATCTTCTTGTTCCTGTTCTTGATTTAGTCTGAATTTAAACTTGACAATTTCAGGTAATTTTCATTACAGAAGCCTGTCAAGGATTTTAGCAAAAACAAAACGTATTGTTTATATTATAGAGTCCTTATTTATATCATTAAAAACGTTTCCTTATCTGGACTCTCTAGACATTGGCATGTTTGGTAATGGAGGAATTGCATGCAGAGAATTGTACTACATCAGTCTTCGGTATGAATGCTACATTAAATGAATTGTGACTAGTCAGACACAGAGAGAGAAAAATTGAGAGATTGAAGAGAGATGGAGAGGTGGATAGAATGAGAGAGAGAGAGAGAGAGAGAGAGAGAGAGAGAGTGAATAAGTGATTTAGTGCGGGAGAGAGCAAGAAAAAGACAGAGATTGAGGGAGACATAGAAGATATGGGATGGAGAAAAGAAGAGAAAGAGAAAAGAAAGAGGGAAAAATAAGACGAATGCGAGGAAGGGAGAATTTTAGGTGAGAACTCGCTTTCCAGAATATGACGAAACAGAACAAATCAATCAAACCGAGGGAGACAGCACTTGTATTCATGAGAAACTTTATTCTCTGCTGATTATTAAGCAGATCATTACACTCGTAGAATTCGTGACTGAATAATTTTACTAGAGAAAGAAATACCCATTCATTTAGGGATTTGCATATCAGATTTTCAATGTAGGAGCATGCAGAGTACCTGCTGTACCATCGAAAACAAATAACTCCTCAACTGTTCTTTAGAGTTCTACTAGTTCGATTTTGAAATTAAAATGATATGCTTCGTTGTTCAATAATAAATGCCTTTTCACAGACTTTGAATAAACCTGCAGCATGAGCCAATGCTGCTTAATCCTTACAAAAACACATTTCGACATTCGTGTTTTATGTACATGCGTATAATCTCGCCTACCTTTACTCTCATTAATATCTATCTGACTCGATCACCTGTCATTGATCAAAATTGTTCACGAGTACCTCTAGTCTGTCGAAGCATAAATACATCAGATCAATAGCTCATTGATCCTCTCTCTATTACGGATTTATTTCAACATCTACCTCACAGGCATTCAGAACAATGGCTGTTTTATAGGCAATTAAATGGTAATCACTCCACTGAGCTGCCGACCACTATTCCTCGGCTCTCTGTTGCACTTGCTAAATCAAGTACAGCAGATGTCCAGCACCCCTTTGCTATGCATTTGTACAGAAAAAGAGGTGCTGGACACCGAACATACACGTATGTAAATCGCTTCTCCTCCTCCTTTTCAATTCCATATACCTCTGTCCTCTGAATAAGCCATCTTCAAGAGGAATTTCAAAACGATTAAATCCTGCATATCTTAAAAAAGTCAATAAATGTCTATAAACATCAATAAAGTTCTCCCATCATAGCTGTAACTGATGCTGTTAATGCATTCGAGTGGATGGAATCTGCAGAAAAAAAGAAACTAGTATCTCTAAGATAATATATGATCAAACGCACTGTCGTGTTTTATTTGCGCTGCCACTTTTTTATGATTCGTTTCTTACTCTTAAAATAGATGTATGAGAAAAGAGGAGCTGACGTAAAGAGATTAGCACTGAAAATGTCATCTGTTGGTCACAAAGCAATCTTGATGGCTGTGCAATCTTTTCATTATATAATCTACGAGGGCTGTTCAATAAGTAATAAGACCAATTTTACTGTTGCGAAACCACTTATCATAATATTAATTTCTGTGGAATAAAGAAATGCTACTGTTTGTATTAACAAAAGAGGTTGATAGATGGCGTATACGGGCTGATGTGCCACAGTGTACGTGACTAAACGCAAGTTTGTTTCGGCGCTCCTACGAGGGAAGACCAGTCGTTGAAATGGAAGCGGCCTTGGAACAGCGTTATGCGATTAAATTTTGTGTACGTTTGCAAACATCGGCATGGGACATTTTTAACATGATACGCGAAGCTCTCCACGATAAAGCATTGTCGAGGGAAAGTGTTTTTTGCTGGCATAAAACGTTTAAGGAAGGAAAGCAAAATGTGGAAGATCTTGAACGTGAGGGAAGACCTTCAACGTCCATCACAGAGACATTGATCAACACAGCAGCGATTATCATCAAGCACGTCAAAAGGAAGCGTCCATTGCTTAAGAATGGCTTCTTATTGCACCACGATAATGCAAAGCCACATATTGCTGGTTGTGTAGTGGGTGTTTTGCAGAAGAACAACACAGATATCCTACCACACCCTCCATACAGTCCTGATCTCGCACCGTGCGATTTCTGGCTGTTTCCTCAGCTCAAGAAACCACTAAGAGGCCGCCATTTCGAAAGCAACAAAGTATGTGTAAAAGCTGCGGAGGCGATTTTGAAAGAACTCTCAAAAAACGGACTTTCACATGTGTTTAAGAAGTGGACGCAGCGTTGGGACAAATGCATCGCGTCTCACGGTAGTTACTTCGAAAAAGACCATGTAAATGATGTCGATTAAAGATAATCTTTTCTGTATAAATATAGTCATTACTTATTGAACAGTCTACGTACATTGGTAAGTTGCAGCAAATTTATAGTTTGTATTAGACATCGTGCATATTTGCTATAAGATTTATTGGAGTAGTAATTGAAGAGATTTACTGATTAACATTTTAATGATGAAGAGTTGAAATCATCTTACACTAGCAACATTACCAATGCTTAATGTAATTTCCTGTTATAGCTGATTTTGTTTTGTTAATTTGATAAGAAATTTCACGAGTTTCGTGAACTTTCTTCTTGGCTATCTGTGTTGTTTCACTTTGCTATTGATAACATATGGACAGGTTTCTAAATTCAATCAATATCATCACATGACGTTTGGATTAATTTTTTTCTCTCAATGTGATGTGCTTACTTCATATTAACGGAAAAGCAGACAAGATTGAATTTATTATTAATTATTTTTATTCATATAACATATTGATTTTCATCAAATATTTCTCTTTAAAAATCGTCTTGTTATCCATCTCCTTCACCGTATTGCCTTCCTGAACATATGAATCTTTATAGACGACACAAATACACATTTAAAGTCTGACTTACAAATATATATTACCTGTTACAATATGCTATTACAGAGTATAGATCACAATACATATTTTGTCTCTATAACTTTATTTAAGAAAATATTAACAGAACTTCGTCGCTCTTTTTAATCTCAGTTTGCGTTCTGAAGTTCAATGTCGTCGTCCGTTGGATATTAGATATTTGGTGTTGATAAGCTGTTTCGAAGCTGAATAATGCACTCCTTAAGAGATATAATTAAGAAAATTGGTTAACAAGAGCAAAAAAAAAGCAAAATAAATTCATAGGTGAAAAGAAAGGAAGAAATCCTTATTTTTTATTAATGTTTTCATTTTTATATTCAACTGAAATACAGTTATATTTACCAATTAATTAAATAATGCTATAGCGAGGTATGATTCAAATATCTTGCTTCAAATCTTTTTAGATCTTCAATTATCTCAATAATTCCTGAAATCTCAGAGATTATTAATAGTTTCTAATACTGCAAGAACAGCAGTAAAGGAATATGAATCATATCCACCTACATCAGGACGGGTCAGATTGAGAAATAAAGGAAGAAACCGTAAAAGGACAAAGCACAACATCTAAATATTCATAACACCAAATTAAGTTCCCAAAATAAATTTACTTAGTAATTATATGACACTATGGTCAATGATCTCCCTGATATTGGATACTGCGTTTTCTCTCTATTAGGTTTTCCCTCATTACTGACAAGCATAAGAGTAGGGAAACAGTTGATCTAATTAGTGCATTAATAAGAGAGAAAAGTACAGGTTAAAGGAAACAGATTGTGTCTTTCGCATAAACAAATATTACACCTATGCCGAAATCTATATGCTCAGAAACTCTATGGCAAAATTAAAATATTTTAAGATTCATTTTAGTTCACTATAGAAGGAACGATGGATCTTTAGTAGGAAATTATATTTAATTTTAATATTTAAATTACTCTTTATTATTCATCTATATTACCTTCAAGTTGAAGAGAGTGCTAAAGCTTAATTTCACGATTAATCTCGTGTAATGTTCAGTCCTCTTGGAAAAGATGAAGGACATTGATTACTAAACTTTCTAATATTCATTGTGTGTAACATCTATGTCCGCGGCTTTGCGCTTCGCAACCATATGTCTGGGAATGGAGAGTCCTGCGTTCGATTCCCGTGGAAGACGTGAGGAGATTAGGATCCTTCTCAGATACAGCCAAGTTAGTCGGTCTTCGGCGTGGAGAGGAGGGTTTTTCTCCCCAGTTTATGTGGGATATTTCCTCCCGGAAGCAAGCAAACTGGCCTCGTGAACACACACTCTTCTACAGGCATAGGATAACTCCAGGAATAAGGAGTAAACAACCTATTCCGTAGAATTTCGGTTCCGATTGCCTACACGGTAAAAAGTCTTGGTCTACGCGTGAGCGCAAACCAGGACAGGACAGATCATCTAAATAGGACTCACAACCGGAATCTGCGAAAATCGTGAGATGGCATAATGACTATGTCTAAAGTCTCGAAAACCATAATCTCAAGGTCGCTGAAATTCCAAACACAACCGATCATCAAAATTAAGGATCTTAATTTTATGCAATCGTTGTGGAATATTATGACGCACCCAAAGTAGATTGTACATAGGACTCGAGATGATCTATAAAGAACTTAATTAGTGTAGATCGTTATATATATATTTGTTAGCGAATTCTTTCAAGTATACAAGCGCAATTCGAATGGCAAGCAGATATTCAAAAATACCAAAACAGATCTAAATGAAGCTTTAAACTAAAAAGTCTAAATCACATCAGAGTGTTTGGTTTTGAGAGTATTAAAAATGCAGTTAGACTGATGGTCATGTATGAGACGTCCGTTTCTATTAAAAGAAGGATAAATTGTGATGCCATCAATATATGCAGACCTTCCTACTCTGGAAGGATATTTTATTTTTAGGGCATAGCTAAGAGGCACCCGGAAGTAACAAAATGACTTCTTTCCCATCATGGAAGGAAGTCATTTTTTGATTGAATTCTCCTTGGCTAACTGTGATACACTAAAGGTAAGTCATTTCTGTACGAAACACACCCCCTTCTCGGTGAAATGGTTGGCATCATGTACTCAAACAAAATTAAGAGAGTCGGATAGAAAGTAAATGTCAATGAAAAGAATACGATATTCCTCAAATCTTGAATATGGAAGTCTGTTAATATATCGCGTTCTAGAATACACAAATATTATTATTCATACTCACAATTTCTCGAATCTCATCACTCAGCTTTGGCACTGATTGCGGTAACTGATAGACGATCACGTTTTTTTTTATCTTTGTTGCTGCCTGCAAATCTGTATTATAGAACTCTGCTTCGCTGACAGCGGTTTGGCTGAATGTGTTGCATTTATATTTCGGATGGCCACACTTTGGACATTAAATAAAAGCACTGTGAATTGAAACCAGGATTACTTCGAAAGGTTTATATACGAGCAAGCAGAACCCCTTAGGCATTGTTCTGAAACAATGGGATAGTAGACTTACTGCGATACCACTGATCCCTGTCAGCAAGCGATCTAATCATTAATCATGGTTTTTGCATTACTTTGTAAGGCGAAACTTTGAGATCCATAATCAAAATTCTTCTTATGTCCTGTTATCGCAATACAACCGAAACACGGCAAACGTGCTTTGATACCAGTGATGTTACTTTGTAAAATAGGATAGGAAAAAAAAATCAGTGGAGTAGCTCAAAGTAGAGGAATAAAGAGGAAGAATTAAAAGTGGCAGTTCCATTACTGAGAGTTATCCTCCATTAGAAGCAGATACGTCATTTGGAGTGGCCGAGTATTATAAGGACAATATTCTATAATAAAAGTGAAGATTGCTTAAGTACAGAGATATTGATGCTATCTTAGGAGAATGATTAAAACGAGTACTTACGAAGTATTCTTTTTGCTCTTCTCTAATTAGTGGATTCTGAAATTTATAACAACATTATCAAATAATGTTTATTTAAGAACCATGATTTGCTTCTCATTTTGAAATTAAATAGGCTAAACATATCACCTCACCAATATTTTAATTCTAGACTAAGTTATATACGAAGTAAACCAAAATGGTTTCCAAATATTTTCATTTAATCTGGTTTAGTGTCATGAGAATCTTTGAATTTATACATCAAACACCAGTCGTTCTTCTTTATTTCTCTAATTCTTTAAGTGTTATATATTTAACAGAGATTCGAAGATTTCCAAATTTAGGCTCTACACAGACTGCGTATTAGACATAAAATTGAAACATCTGTCTGGATTGATCATTCCTTCTCGCCAATAGCCCGAATCACCTATCGCCGAGTACACCAATTTTGTCGTATGATGGAAGCATTCTTACAAACACTCTTTTTGGCGGACGAAAATAAGCTGAATTCAGCTATTCTTGAAGACCTCCAGCATCTGAACTCTACTCCAGCATCATCACTACCTCAGTAATGGAAAAGGTGTATAGAGAAAGACGACGACTAATCAAAGATGAGAGTATGGCCGAGAACAGTTTAGTTATAAGTCATATATAGAATATCATTATTGGGCTCATTAGCGCAACACTTCCTTTTATTGGTTTTATTAAACTGATTGAGTACATTTCATTCTACTCCCCCCCCCTTCATATAATGCATTATATCATATCACTGGCATCACAATAAGAAGCAATGATATTTTAAGGACACCATTACGCCAGTCAAAACATCATGAAAGTGAACACTATTTTATTTTATTACCAAATACTTTATATAGAACGATTTCATTCTATATAAAGCACAATGAAAAATGTTGGGTACTGATATAAAGAGATAAGCAAAGCTTCTATTAAATAGCATTATAAATGAGAATGTGTATTTTGACTGCAACTCTACTTTATAATTAAAATTAAAATTAAAATGTAATGAAGCTTTCATATGTATTGTCTACCTTTCTTGTACTTTAGAAAATAACTATCATTGAAATTTTAAGTGGAGATCGGTGATGAATTAAAATGGTGATGAATTAGTATGATAATTGTGATAGATAAATTAATATGCTAGAGGTCCACTGAATTTTAAAATCAAAAACTGGTGTAAATAAAAGAGTTTAGAGCACAAATATACTAGGAGGACACTATGAAAAGAAAAGAATAAATCCGATAACGAATGATAGTATATTATTAGTAAAACACTTTAAATCTTGTAAAATATAAAAATTAAACATTATTGATTAAAAATTAGAATGTAAAAAAGTAAAAAATTACAAAAGAATATAATGACTTGAGATTAAAAGGTAAAAATATTAAAATATATGATGAAAGATAGGAACGGTTTATGGGGTGAAGCTCACGTCAAACCATTGGTAATCGTGTAAAGATAATTATAACGGAACAGAACTAATAAAAACAAAAGCATATCCTACAGTTAACAAATAATTGTAAGAAAAACACTAAACAATTGAGAATTGTATTTCAGAGTAGCTTACACATGTAGAATGATATGTCCAAAGAAGTACAACAGAGCATTTAAGATGCTTTTTCCCAGAATGATTGACTAACTGCAAATCTAAGATCAGTTCACATGAAAGAAGACAGCGAGAACAACTTTAGATTTAATCACCAATAATTAACTTAAGAAACATTCTCTGCTGATTTCAAAGAAGCATTAAACTCTCTAACAATATGAGAAAAATACCCCTTTCTTATCATCAAAAATCGATCAACAAATCTTAATATACTAAATTCATGTTAGCAGAAAACCAAAGCAATTCCACAGTAATTCTGTCGTTGTTAATTCCAAACCCAATAAATACCAAAGAAAGATGCTGAAACTGCATATCGAGTGATATCTGCTATGCGAAGACCAAGGCAAAGAGAGCAACAAATAAATTATGATTGACGTTTTAAGGAAACAAATCATTTCTCTAAAATGTACTTTAAAAAAATAGCTCTCGAAGACAGTTTATTTAATAGTTTATTTAATAGTAAATGCGTCATTTAAAACCTGATATATTAAAAAAATTCATATTTCTCTCTATTTAAATTTAAGCCATTCCGGACATTATGCTAAATACAATTTATTAATATTTCGTTAAAAATGAAACCTATTTCTGAATAAGGAATGAAGAATACTTACATAGTCAAGTCTCTGGTCTCCGCAGGAAATAATCTAAATTGAATTAGAAGAAAAAAAATGTTCAGAAATTGCTTATAATCATTCATTGTTGAAATCAAATTTATATTCAATATATGTATATATTTGTTTATTTGTATTTATGTACTCGAAAAAAAACCAGGGTTGATCCCTTCTTAATACGCGAAGAACCTTAGCGGACTTTTCAACTAAAGGTGAGTTAATCAGTCTCATATGGTGGTGAAAGAGTTTTTCCTATTCGAGAAACATAACGTTTGAGGGACAAAACTTTTTCTACCTCAAAACAAACAAACGAGCATTACGTACAAACATAATTAACATGTATAATACACTGGCCTCATATATTGAGTTGCTTTTGCCGTTAATTTAAAATCCAAATAATTATACGAGTCATAATTGTACGTTCACAATATCATTTTGTCATCTATTATAACGTATTTCAATAACTTTTATTTTAATGAGTCTTCACATCCTCCATGTTGTAAATCTCAATATCTACTCTTCAATATAAAACGTTGCATTAAATTGACGGAGATAATACCATAATTTATGTAGAAAAATTGCACTTATTTGCCAATAGCTCATGATGCAAGAATTCAAATTACAAATATATGTAAGAAGTATTAATGAAATAACATATTAAATAAATAAATAAAAACTATCGGTGAAATGCGTAGAAAATGCATCTTATGGATAGAATTTTCTAGTTATAATATCTTATAAGCATTGGCCTTTTCAAACAAAAAAATCAGTTTATTATTTTGCAATTAATAATTCATCTACTTGGTACGTTGCAGAATATATGTAAGATTTATCGATTTCTTGGGAAGTATACTGACTGAATAAATTGAAAATGGAATAAACTGTAATAAAATCTAAATTGTAGTACGCTGTATTTTATTTATATGTATATTTTAAAATGCAGTAGCTGTGTATTAAATTTACCTGTATTCCGGCATCTTCGTCCTTGCAGTAGCTACTAAGGAATGCTAAAAGTGGATTTTCCTCTTGGGGAAGGTGAATTGATATGCAGTCGTGAATTATATCACGCATCTAAAAGAAAAGCGCATTAATAGTGGATGACGTTTTCAGTTATAACACAGTATAATATACGAAACTAGACATCTATATGAAATACATCTAAAACTAATATTAGCAAACAACATAGGTATGCACATATGTATGTGAAGTCAATTCACATATATATTCTTGCTTTCATCATTTACGCAAATATTAACAAAATATAAATGTGAATTGACTTATCTTCAGTGATTAGCTGAACTAATATTATTTATCCAATAGTATGTAAGGGCATCTGTAGGACATCAACACACGTTGAAAACGATCTGGAAAAGCGATTCTTTCCCTAAAGCATGACAACAAAATTTGAACGTTCATGTTGCAATAATACGTTCAACATTCGGAAGTAGGGGAGGTGTGAATGAATCTGTTTTTTCTCTTCAACATAAAATAGTGAGATGCAGCGAGATAGCTAACTATTCATCGAAATCGAAGAAATCAAAACTGACTTTCCATTCCCACTAGACTAGCTTTTCGTTACTGCAGACTTCCTATAATGTAAAGATAAGGTGCAATCAAGTCTTCGGTGTTTCGTACCACGAGGTCTGTCATTTGTATCAAGAGAACACCAGGTTAATCGTATGAAAGGACAAATGTTGCTCTTCTAGACGTGTGGAAAGTCTTTTTAAGTTATACGCAGTTATCAGTTATAGACAGAACCAAAACGGGACCAATTTTACCAGACAGTGGTTTATCAGGGGTTGCGTAATGAGAATTTATTATAATAACTAGTAGGAACTTCTTTGCAGATCACTCTGAAATAACAAAAAAAAAAAAAATTTCGGAATTTAATTAATTTTATTGGAGTGTCGACGTTAATCGTTACAGTGAGAATTGGGCAATAGAAAGTAAACACTATCCATCATGAATAATTCAATAATCGCATAATTGACTTAGTTCTTAGTAATGAAATTCCAAAAATCGATTTCATGAATGCATAACTTAAAATGATACTGTTCAAAAAAGTAATGATAAATTTCATAAACTTTAAGCCGACAGTTGAATAAGTTTTAATGCGAAGTTTTTTTTAAGATTTAAAACAGGGAAGTCTGTTTCGAAATGAAGAAATGAACCAGAAAAAATAAGCTGGATTAAGAATATACATCGCAAAAGAAGCAGCATTGTACCAAAACCCAAAGAATTAACTAAAATATATGCTTGGGGCTCATAATGCAAACCCTGAGTGATCTGCAAACAAGCTCTCAATAGTTATTTTCATAAATGCTCATAGTGCAAGCCCTGAAAAATTAAGAGTCGTAATCGACTCATCCAATACTCGGGCCAGACGGGACGAATATAATGTGTACAATAGTAATTAGAAATGTACATAAAAATATATTCAATGTGGACATCGTCCGCGCGGTTAGCCTTGTGGCTATGCATTTCCCAACCATATGCCTGGGGATGGAGTGTCTTGGGTTCGATTCCCGTTGCCGACGAGAGGAGCTTAAGGATTTTCCTCAGACATAGCCAAGTTAGCCGGTCTTGTGCGCGGACAGCAGGTTTTCCCCCCCCCCCCGAGTTTATCTGCGGATTTTCATCCCGTAAGCAGGCAAACCTGTCAACACACGAATCTACAGCCATAAATATTTAACTCCCCATGAGGGGGCTCAACTCGCCCGAATAGGGACGAGGGGAAAAAGGGAGCAAGCTGCATATGAATAAGTAAATAAATAAATGTGGACAACCAAAAAAAAAAAAAAACGATATAGCACATGTTCTGGGTAACGAACATTTCATCAGGCGTAAAAAATCAAGGCAGATACTCAGATCATATTATAAAACCTGGAAACCGCTGAATATGCTACAGAAACTAAAGAATGGGAACCGACAATGGATGGGAATTCCTTCCTAAATTTTGGCTCACTCTCCTGTTCACCTGTCAGCAGTAATCACAGAATGTCACCGCTCTCCATTTTTACACGTGACTGTCATCGTTCCTGAGGTCATTTTAATTTTTGTTCAATAAGTTTGTTTCTTACTGAATAAAAATTACTATAAATGCTAGCTTGAAATAGCAATACGTCAGGTTGTAAATGTTTAATTCAGTTATTAAATGATTTAATCCCTTTCTGATTATTATTATTATTATTATTATATAACACTACCAGGGAGTCCAAAGACTCATCGAGGGAGGACACTAATCTACAACTCTGTCTGCCTTAAAGGTCATTCTAACCGCAACTACACCCACTACATCTACCGTTATTTTATTCCAAAACTTCAACATAAATCCTCAGAACAGCTACGTAAATGTAATATGGGAATAGGAGTTTAAAGAGATTGGACGTATTAACGCACTGTTCAATTCATTGTAAATGGAGGGAAGAAAAAATTGAACCCATTTCAAGGAAGGCCTTTCCATGAGGGATTTATTCTAAAATGTCAAAAAAGTTAAGACGCATATGATAAAAAATAGATGTCACAAAAAATAAATAAATAAAAAAGCATGAGTATACAAAGCACATTTCAAAATCCACTGAAGGAATTATGTGAGGAGTGTCAGCTGATGATTTTATAGGAAGGAGAAGAAAAAGAATATACTTATATATTAATTTTAGATAGCTATCAAAAATCTTCTACTTACCTCTCCACCAATTATATTTAGGCACCCTACTGTTGATGTTATTGTTTCGGGGGTACCTAAAAATATTAAAGTCTAATTTCTAAAGACGTTTTCAAAAATATTTCAATGCTAATATTATTAAGGTCGCTGAGCTCGATGGATAAAAGTATATGGTAAAAACAGCAAATAAAAAATAATAGCATGAAAGTTTTTAATCAGAATAGTTTCAGTTAAAGTGTAATAGCAATAGTCATTATACTTTTGTTAGCTGTGATCAAACCTTCAAGTATTTATGATCAAGCAGTCATAAATACCTGAAGCGAAACTTACTTTTGTACATATGCTAATATGTTGAAACTTTCTGTGCATAGTGAATTCTTATGAAAATGTCACAAGCGTCCATTATTTGCTTCTTCAATGGATTTACGAGCGTAGCCTCAGAAAGCCATGTACTTGTGAAATAAATTTTCATAGCCATTAGATTTTATGTGCAGTCCTTGTCTTACAGCCAACAACGACTTGAAAACTTCACTCATAATGCTTTCTTATCGTATTAATGTGTTTCTTACATCGTCAAAATATTAGCGCATTCTATTCAGTCTATGGACTTTGCAGATCAAAAAGTATCCACGATCATTCTTCGAAGGTCAGTTGCATTTTATGTACTTCCGGTTTAAATTGGCGCTTTTCCTATCTTCTTGAATAATTAAGGAGATTTATATGAAGCAAATTTGCTAAATCGCGAAGTAAGAATATTATATATCGATCGGTCCTTACTTGTCGTCATGTATGAGCGCTAATTGTATATAATATTAAGCTTCTCGGAAAGAAGTAAACGGATAGCATTGAAACAAAGGTCCATGTTAAATTTGGACCATGTTTCCTGTAGGCATGCAATCAGGTAATGGAATGTTGGGGTGCAGACTTGAACCGACTTGAACGTGACTTGAACCGACACTCCATTTCATCCCACAAATGTTAAATAGGGTTGAGATCAATGGTCTGTGAAGGCCAGCCAAGTGTGGTGACGTTCTTGTCCATAAAACATGCAGTAACAGCAGCAGCCTGATGAGACAGTGCATTTTACTATAATGGTCACCTCGTACAACGTAGGAAGCATTGCATTGTCCAGAGTGTTGAGATACTCTGGGAGTTCGGTGCTCGTGCGACCACAAACAGAAGTCCCAGGCTAAACCAGGAAACCCTGTCCTTAACATCATGGCACGGCTTCCTAATTTCAAAGCTGTGGTTATGCACTCTGGAAAGGGACCTTCTCCGGACATCTGCCACTCCTGCACCCGTCCATCTGTTCGGTAGAGGGTGCCAACTGAATTTTTTCTCTATTACATAGCTTCCACGTCCCAGTGTACAGTGCATGCTCTTTGCACCACTTAAGTCGATGGTGAATGTTGGTTGGGGTAATATGGGGCTTCGCCTGGTCCTACCATGGAAATCCACGTTGTTAGCTTCGGTTCTAAACGTTCTTGTGCAGAGGAATAGCAGTTTTTATATTGTCCTTCGTGGTAAGGTATGGTAACACTTTGCAGTATTTTCTAAGCATGACCACAAAATAACTGTGTGTTTATGGTTCTACGTTACTGCTGTCTCACAGAGAGGTTTATGTCCATCTACTTCTCCTTCCCAGATGAATTTTATAAGCGAATTCATAATGATTTGAAATATCACGAAACATCGAAGTATAGGAGTGATCTACTTTCTTAATTCAAAGATAACTAAGTGTTTTTGGATTCATCGCATTAATGTGTTCTGCGAAATTTTCTATTTCTTTAACTGCACAATGCTACCACCAATATTCTGCTTATTATTATTCCTTAACCGATCTCCTTGGCCCAGTTGCTAGCGCATCCGTTGTCCTGCCAAACAACTGCGGGTTCGAATCCCATCGTGGACATGAATGTTTGTAATTGTCTTTGAAATATTTGTGTAGGGCGGTAGAAGGCGTTGGTGTAGTTTCGACTCGTTGTAGTTGTTGGATTGAGTGATGGAGACAGAGAATTCTGGAGTAGATGCCTTCCTTCAATAAGTCTTTAAACTCCCTGGAGGTGTGACGTAATAATAAGAATTCTTATCTTGGGTGATCGATGCTTCTTTTTATAATATGTTCTGTTTTTAAATTCGCAAACGAGTTCCTCCTGCAAGAAATGACCTTATTATAATCTCGTTTTCGGCAAGGATTTGAATAACTTACCCTTTCTCTCTCTCTCTCTCTCTCTCTCTCTCTGGTTTGAAAAACCTTATGTTTCGTAAATGATCTTCCTCCTGGACTGATTTCCATCTCGGTTACACCAATTCGCTGTTTTATGTCTATTCGCTTCTATAGACATTTACAGGGATATTGCCCCCCACTGAATTGGTGACCATCATTCTCCACATACTTTTGGATTATTAAACAAGTTATTTCCAGATTCACTTGTTAGTACTACTGGAAACGACCCGAATCAACCTCACCTCTTCTTCGTTTATTCAATCTATCTCTGTCCTCTGAAACTGTCTTCATCATTAAACATTCCCCATCTACTACAGCCGCCAGCTCCTTAAGAAAATATGAGTAGATTTCTTCTTTCTCATTCCTCATCTTCACTTCTCTCACAGTACTGATGCGCAGTACGTTCCTCTACTTTCTACTTTCTTCTATCTTCCACGTTTATCTATGCAATAAATATTAATAAAACAACTAAAGATAAAATCTGCGGTTTTTATAAATTCATTTATTTACCTTTCTTAACAAGATTTCAAATACTTAATATACTATAATTTGGCTCTCCTATGTATGACGCAAACAATCCAGATAAGAACTTGGAAAAATCACACGAGGAAAAATTCTCATATCAAGTTTGATATCTGTTGTTCATTTACACAGAATTCTTATCATATTAATGGTTTGGTTGGGTACTGACCATGAGGGAATATATCAGGATTACTGAACTTCTCTGTGCTGATTTGACGAAGTTAGCATCAGCACAGTTTTTTGATACCACTAGTATTAGGAAGAAGATGAATTAGAAATGTCATGGACGCTTACTCAGAGAATGAGAACTGAAACGTCCGTTATATATACGCGCATATGAGTGAAATAATACATGTGACTACTCGCGGTGTTAATATCACACACAGTTATAATTGCGAAACGATAGATAATATATACTTACGGCAAATAACATCCTCTGATCCTTTTGAAATTTGATTATTTTCATCTTCTTGAGGAAATGCAAATGTCCAACAGAACACAGGGAACAACAAAAATACGAATAGGGAAAGTTGAGCTTGCATTTTTGCTAGCAGAAGGAGAGTTTAAACGGAGTTCGTAATGAAAATGGTTGATTATTATGTAGGATATATGTTAAAAGGGAGAGGAATAATTACGTATTTCCTGTCGTTTTTTCTTTGCTTTTAATTAAATCGAAAAAAAAGGTTTCGTCGAATTAATTATCCTAATCATTTCCGTGTGGTTTGCTTCCTGGTATTTTTTTTCAGATACTGACTTACAGCTTCACAACTTACTAAATTGCTTTAAAAGTGCATGAAATAACCATGTGTTTCCTGCCATTTTTACTTTTAATTAAATCAGACTTCCTTGATAAATTTTTTTTCTGTTTTTTTTTTTTTTCATTTACTGATTTACAGTTGAAAACCTTATCAAATTGTTTGCAGGAAATAATGTTCGTGTATACCAGTGGTGATAAAATTTTTTGCAATCATTAACTAATGAAAACTTTTATATAATCAGCAAAACTCCTGCAGACATTTCAAGGTACATTAATTTATCGGTTTTTCTGTAGGTTTATAGTGAATGACGGTTAAGATATATTCAGTATTAGTAATATGCATCGCTGTAATTATTATTTTTTTCATTTATGCAGAGAAGTGCATAAATTAAAAAAAATACATGTAATACGAAAGGCATCTGATGTTATTCTTTAAATTATACACATAATTCCAGCAGTTTAATGTATTTGTAAGTTTACAGGATAGTGGGATCCAGTTTTTTTAACAATTGTGTAACGGTTGAAACATCTACTCTGCTTACAATATTTTATTCATTTCCAAGGGAAATCCTGGGATATATTTCCTTTATTTTTAACTCTTTATTCATATTGTACATTTACTCTTTATTACTGTACATTTATTCATACTGTACTGTTACTTTATCTTTACATTTACGTTCATTGATAATATTTGAAGTATTTATATGTTCTTATATTTCATGTGTCCGCGCGGTTAGCCTAGTAGCTATGCTCTTCGCAACCATTGCCTGGGGAAGGATTGTCCTAGGTTCGATTCATGTCGGAGACGTGAGGAGCTTGAGATTCTTTTTCAACCGTAGCCAATTTAGCCGGTCTTGGGCGTGGACAGTAGGGTGTTTTACAAACTTATCCTAGGGTTTTTCATCCCATAAACAGGCAAACCAGGTACGTGAACACACAGGGTACAGCAATAGGATATAGTACGACAAGGAAGGCAACGTGAAACCACATTGCTCATAGTCACTTCACTAGTATGGTAGCATAACTGCCCCTATCATCCGTATGGATGAAAGGGAACTCATCATCAGCATCATATTTCTTGTATGTTTATTGAAAATATTACCACTGTGTAATAGTTATCTAAGGATTCCATTCTCAGCCGGTCCTTCTTTGTAAATTCTCACTCAACTACAAAAAAATGACATAAACTATTTCTGCTGAAATATTGAGATGGAAATGGTACTGGATCAGGCTTAATATGGTTGTTAGGTATATGGAGAATTATTCACCAATCTTTTGGATAAACCTTTCATAAAAGAATGATTTGTTACGACATACAGAGAGAGAAAGAGAGAAATAAGACGAACACACAAGGTGAATGGAACAACCGCATGAGGCACCACTGATATTCCTGAGAGCTGTTTTATTTTTTAGTTTATTATAACAGAGGTATTCATATTTGTGGTACTTTTCAGTACAACAAGAAAAAAATGTGTGTAAAATTTTCAAACGAAAAAAAATTTTTTCCCCAATTCTAATATTTCATTCACCGTTTATGAGCAGGCAGGGTGAGTCTTGCATTGCTCATTACAGTATGTTCTACTCCCATTTTTTTTATTTCCAGGAATATTGTGCAACACAGGGTAAACGTACTCTTAGTCTGACCAGAAAATGGAACAAACGATTTCCATTAAAACAGCGCATTATGCATATCGCTGGAGCGTGATAAAATTCTTGTCACTTAGTCTTTTTATTATTTAAACTAACACAATGAATCAATGCGTTATCTTTCATAAACACATTCGATTTTCCTGATATGATGTCAATCCACGTATTTTTTTTAGGTTTTTCGTAATGTTGTTTTTTATATTTTAATAATAATTTTCATAATATTAAGTAATTTCTTAAAATCAAAAAATTAATGCAACATTTAGAAAAAAAGTTATATCTATTTCAGTAAGCAGCTTGTTGTACTTACAGAATCATGAAAGTACTACCTGTAACAGATTATATACGATCCAAGGTTATGTCCTTGCTAAATTATCGGTGCTGTCAGAGGTTCAGTGAGAGAGTGCACGAGAGAGAGAGAGAGAGAGAGAGAGAGAGGTCATAAATCTTCATTTGTGAAATGGAAAACATATGGTAAAAGAACAAATCATTCAAAGGATTGAAACTAAAGTTTATGATTCAATTATTATTCTCAGCAGTTTTTTTATACTGTTGAGACAGAGAGAATTAAACAGAAGATGAAAGATATTTGCTAACTTTTGAAATTAAATCAGACGAAACAGAATGAAAAAGAAGTGGTCGAATTTGAATTTTCTAGATCGCGTAGCAATGTTTTCACACTATGAAAATTGAACTGGTTAACTCGTCACACAGGGAGAGAGAGAGAATGCATTCAGAAAGACTAGTGCATCAACTTCTGGATAGAAATGTAGCCCACAATAACACGGGTTCAGACATTAAAAGGAAATAAAAAAAACTTTGTAAGCCTCAAGATGAGGAGAATACTTTCACAGCGCAACAGAAAACGACAAATTATCATCCTTGAGTTGTTCATCGGTTCTACACACACCCACACACATACGCGTGCACACGCGCGTATCCAATATTTTTCACTTAGCGTGGAATCCCTGCTCTAGAAACTAAGCATGGGGCGTTTTCTAAGCCACTGTTAGCAGAATAAAACTAATTTTGTAATGGAGATGGTCACGAATAGTACTATAAAGTGAAGAACATCTAGCAACTAGTAATTATACTCCGTGCAATGAATTTCGAGCATAATTGTAATAGAAATATTGTTTTAGCAACTTGCTCACATTCAATAACAATGTTACCATTGAACTAGACAAGTGGAATGGATACACCATGATACTTTTTGATTTTTCTAAGGCTTTTGACAGAATTCAACATCGTATACTGTTACATAAATTGGAGAAAATGAATTTGGGTTATAAAATATGAGCATGGATCTAAATGACAGATATCAAAAAATGGTATACGAGGAATGTGAGTCTGCGAGATTTAAGGTAACGTGTGGTGTACCTCAAGGATCAGTGCTTGGCCCACTATTATTCAATCTATATATTAATGTTATTGGGAAGGATTTGATAAGCGACATACAGCTATTTGCTGATGTTACAAAGATAGGTAGGGTTTACAGGAATGTTTCTGATATGCAGTATTTACAGAATGATGTGAATAGGCTTGAATATTATATTGGTGTGATTAAGCTAGAAAAATCTGACGAGGCTAGGGATCTCAGAGTGTTGATAGACAGGGAAGTTGAAATCATGGGCCATGTGGCAAAAATTGCAAATACGACTCAAACGATAATTGCAGTGCCGAAACGAACGTTCACATGCAAAGATAAGGATGCCATTTTGCCTCTTTACAAGGCTTTGATAAGACCTCACTTTTACTACTGTGCGTAGGTCTCGTCTCCTGGTTTCCGTTGCGAGTCTGATATATTGCAGAGATAGCTAAAATTGATAGAGATAGAAATTGAAAAAGATAGCTAAAAGAGAGTGCTAAAATTGATATCAGGATTGCGGAATACTGATTATGAAGACAGATTGAGAATTTGTAGAATGCAGACACTAGCAAACAGGTGAAAGAGGGGAGATATGATTGAGACTTACAAACTTCTGATGGGTTCGTACAGGATTTCAATTGATTGAATTTTTCAATTTATTGAGGGTGGGTAAAGGACAAGAGATCATCCTTGGAAGCTGAGAATGAATGCGCCAAGAAGGGGAGGGAGGTGACGGGTGGATTTTTCTCTCACGGTAGTGCGTGATTGGAATGGATTGCCATTGGATGTTGTGAGTGCAATAATGTGAATGAATTCAAGAATCCGTATGAATTCAAGTATGAATTCAAGAATCAGTATGAATTCAAGTATGAATTCAAGAATCAGTATGAATTCAAGAATCCGAAGGAATTGTAGTACATTGAAGACTGCAAATCAGTTACGCTCTTATTCATACTAAAAATAAATAAATTACATGTGTAGAAGATATATTTATTTCAGCAAGCACTCTGATACTTATGAAATCATCAAATTCACTACTTCAAACAGTAGACGAACGGATTGGATCCCACTTTTCTTGTGTGGGATGCATTTATTTTTCTCCTTGATACTTTTTATTAAACGGGTTACATTGGTCACAGTTATTATTTAATCACGCACTTCACCTTATATTATTATTCCCGACTCTTAACTGCACACTATTAATTATAGTTTACCAACACAATAACTGAACACAAGCTTACCACATTGTCGCTACTAAAGCAATTTTCAGGGTTGATTATGAGGTTTTTCGGCAGTCTGCATATAAAGTTCCCACACTTCTCCGATTCTTCCACTTACAAGAGACTGTCGATAATTAGAGAATAAACAAAAATCAATAATCAAATAACTCCAATTCCAGTTTTCGTTTTTACCTTTTATTGTTATTATGTCTTGTTTATATTCATTGCATATTTGTTTTTCTTTACTTCGTGCTGTTTAAAACTGCATTGCTAACTAACGATCACACTGTGATCTACATACATTCATCCACGATGCATGTATTCTAGTTAAATCAATCGTTAAATTCTGCTTTGAAATTTCTCACTCTAATAAATGTTTATAAAGTCTGCCTAATGGTTTCTTGTTGTATTTGACTTTCATTGAGTCTCATTTTAATCGAATGACAGAAAGTTGCAATATCATCAGCATATAGAGCATTGACTGCCACCATGGAAGGAAGTCATTTTGTGATTGAATTCTCCTTGACAGCTAACTGTGCTACACTAAACGTAAGCCACATCTGTATGGAACACACACACACACACACACACACACACACACACACACACACACACACACACACACACACACACACACACACACACACACACACACACACACACACACACACACACACACACACACACACACACACACACACACACACACACACACACACACACACACACACACACACACACACACACACACACACACACACACACACACACACACACACACACACACACACACACACACACACACACACACACACACACACACACACACGCCCTTCTTGGTGAAATGGTTGTCATCATGTACTCAAAAGAATTTAAGAGATTCGGATAGAAAGTAAGTGTCAATGAAAACAGCACGATATTCCTCAAATCTCATCACTCAGCTTTGGCAGTGATTGCAGTGACTGATGGATGATCATGTTTTTTATCATTGTTGCTACCTGTAGATCTGTAATATCGAACTTTGTTCACTGACAGTGGTTCACTGACAATAATTCGAACATGTAATTACCTAGAAACATATCATATGATTTAGTTTACACTCTTCACATTTCCAGTTAAGGAAAAAAACACTTACTCTTCACGAGTTAATGATTAAAATTGCTCTTTTCTCACTGTTTTTGGTTAAAGTACATCGAAATAGCTGGTCACGCAAACGAAACTTTAGATGTGGCCTCATGGGAAGAACGACTACATACATCTGATGCAGTGTTAGTCGTGAAAGTAAACGATGTCTGCCTAAAGATACCATTTATTCCTTTGTCATGAAATATACACAAGTGATTTTCTTGTAGTGTTCGTAAATGTCCCAAAATTAATAAACTTTACGAACCGAATAAAATCTTGAAAGTCTAATTTTTCCATTGAACAGTAGAGATGAGTTGCTACAACCTGTCCCATAATACGGATAGCTAGCATTTCACTATCTGTGAAGAGTAGACATCGTTAACATCATGTGTTTTGGGCAAAAATAGCTCAGTTTCTTCACAGGTCAAAAGGAAAAATTTTACACTACACCATTTCCGTTTCATAGATGAGTTAACGATCTTGGAATTTGAGAACAATATCGTCTCCGATGTTAACTTCATAATCCACACAACACTGCAGATAACAGAGGATATAGTTCCATCGTTGTCGCAGATTTCCCCATTTGCGGCAAACACATTATATTACTCTACCAGACACACAACACAACACAACACAACACAACACAACACGAGAGAACCTGGAATGAAATGAACTGAACTAAACCGAAGGTGCACTCGAGTCTTGTCCGTAATAGGTTAGTTTAGCCTGGAAAATATAACATTCTCTCATATGATATTTTAATATCTTTCTCGATATCGCCTTGCTGTGATGTTACCCTACTTTGTGATCATCAGACAAATGTTATTCATATCGGTGCTCATCTGGGAAATGTTGACTGTTGTAATATTAATGCATACATTTTTATTTTTTTAAACCAATACACATATTTTTGAGCATTGAGGTTATGTTTCCAGTAATATACACTGATCTATATATTCATTATTTGGATGAAAATAATATCTTCTTGTTCCTGTTCTTGACTTAAACAATATCGTCAATATTGCTTAAATTAATTTAATTGAAACAATTTAATTAAGGATATGTCAATACAGATTGTATTGACATATCTTTGCAAGTAACAGGGTAGACATTTTCAGGTAATTTTCATTATAGAAACCTGTCAAGAATTTTAGCAAAAACAAAAATTATTGTCTGTATTATAAAGTCCTTATTTATATCATTAAAAACATTTTCTTATTTGGATATTGTTAAAATATCCAGATAAGGAAACGCTATCTCTAGATATTGGCATGTATGGTAATGGAGGAATTGCATGCGGAGAATTGTACATCAGTCTTCGGGATGAATGCTACATCAAATGAATTGTTTCTAGTCAGAGAGAGAGAGAGAGAGAGAGAGAGAGAGAGAGAGAGAGAGAGAGAGAGAGAGAGAGAAATTGAGAGATGGATGGTATGAGAGAGGAAGGGATGGAGAGAGAACGAGAGAGTGAATAAGTGATTGAGTGTGGGAGAGAGCAGGATAATGAATGACAGAGAGAGAGAGAGAGAGAGAGAGAGAGAGATGGAATAAGAGTGTGAAAATGAGAAAGGAAAATAGACAGACTGAGAGACAGAGACTGAGGGAGAGATAGAAGATGAGAAAAGAAGAGAGAGAAACAGGAAGAATAAGAAGAATGCGAAGAACGGAGAATTTCAGGAGAGAAATGGCTTTCCAGAATATATGAGGAGACAGAACAAATAAATCAAACCGCGTGACACAGCACTTGTAGTCATGAGAAACTTTACTCTCTGCTGATTATTAAACAAATCACTACACTCGTAGAATTCATGATTGAATATTTTTATTAGAGAAAGAAATACACATTCGGATAACGATTTACATATCAAATTTTCAACGTAAGAGCATGAAGAGTACCTGATATACCATCGAAAACATAATTATCTTTCAATTGTTCTTCAAAATTCTACTAGTTTCGATTCGTTCATTTTGAAATTAAAAATGATGTGCTTAGTTGTTCAATAATAAATGCCTTTTCACAGACATCGGAATAAACTTGCACATTGGGCCAAAGACGATTCATTACAAAAACACATTTCAACTTTCGCGTTTCATGTACATGCGCATATTATTCCAATTTCTTTTCTTTCTTCAAGATCGCCTAACTTTACTCTCATTAATATCAAACCGACTTGATCACTCGTCATTGAATGTTTACGAGTACCTCTAGTCTGTCGAGGCATAAATACATCACACCAATAGCTCATTGATCATCCCTCTATTATTGATTTATTACAACATCTACCTCACAGGCATTCAGAAAAATGTCTATTTTATAGGTAAATGAATGGTTATCGGTCCAAGTAACTGCCAACCACAATTCCAGCGCCACTTTACTGTGCATTTGTACAGAAAATGGCTGCTGGACACTGAACATAAACCCTTATGTAAATCGCTTCTCCTCTTCCTATTTAATTCCATACACCTCTGTCGTCTAGATTCAGCCTTCCTCAGGAGGAATTTCCAAACAACTAAATTCTGCATATCTTAAAAAAGTCAATAAACGTCTGTAAACATCAATATAGTTCTCCCCTCATTGTTGTTACTGATGTGGTTATCACTCCTTCGAACTTGCGTGGATGGAATCAGCAGAAAAAAGAAACTGGTGACTACAAAGTGATACATGATCAAATGCCCTACAGTGTTTTATTTGTGCTGCCACTGTTTTCATGATTCGGCTCTTACTCTTTAACATAGATGTGTGAGAAAGGGGGAGCTCATATAGCGCACAAAGTATCATCAGTTAGTGTCAAAGAGTAATATCGATGCCTGTGCAGTATTTTCATTAGTAAGTTTCAGCAAATGTTTAGTTTGTATTAGATATCGAGCATATCTACTATAAGATTTATTGAGGTAGTAATTGAATTATATACCCCTTAACATTTTAATGATGAAGAGTTGAAATCATCTTACACCAGCAACATTACCAATGCTTAATGTAATTTTTTGGTATAGCTGATTTGTTTGTTTATTTAATGAGAAATTTCACGAGTTTCATGAACTTTTTTGTGGCTATCTGTGTTGTTTCACTTTGTTATTGATAACGTATGGACGTGATTCCAAATTCAATCAATGTCACCACATGACGTTTGGATTAAGTTTTTTCTCTCAATGTGATGTGTTTACGTCTTTTTAACGGAAAAGCAGGCAAGACAAGTTTATTCTTAATTATTTTTATTCATATTTCATACTGATTTTCATCAAATATTTCGCTTTAAAAATCATCTTGTTCTTTCTCTCCTTCAGTCTATTGCTTTCCTGAACACATGAACTTTTATAGATGACAGAAATACACATTTAAATTCTGAACTACAAATATATATTACGTGTTACAATATGTTATTACAGAGTATAGATCGCAAGACATATTGTATCTGTATAACTTTAATTAAGAAAATTAATAGTATATTAACAGAACTTCGTCGTGCTTCTTAATCTCAGTGTGCTTTCTGAAGTTCAATATCGTCGTCCGTTGGATATTAGATATTTGGTGTTGCTAAGCTGTTTCGAAGATCAAAGATGCAGTCCTTAAGAGATATAATTAAGAAAATTGGTTAACAAGAGCAAAATAAAAAAAAATCAAAAGACATTTATAGGTGAAAAGCAAGGAAGAAATCCTTATTTTTATTAGTGTTTTCATTTTTGTATTCAGTTGAAATACAATTATATTTACCAATTAATTAAATAATGCTATAACGAAGTGTGATTCAAATATCTTGCTTCAAATCTTTTCAGATCTTCGAATATCTCAATGATCCCTGAAATCTCAGAGATTATTAATAGTTTCTAATACCGAAAAAACAGCATTAACGGAAGATGAAACATATCCACATACATCAGGACATGCGAGATTGAGAAATAGAAGAAGAAACGGAATAAGGACAAAGAACAATACTTGAATATTCATAACACCAAATTAAGTTCCCACAATAAATTTACTTAGTAATTATATGACCCTATGGTCAATGATCTCCCTGATATTGCATGCTGCGTTTTCTCTCTCTTAGGTTTTCCCTCATCACTGATAAGCAAAAGAGTGGGGAAATAGTTGATCTAATTAGTGCATTAATAAGAGAGAAAAGTACAGGTTAAAGGAAACAGATTGTGTCTTTCGCATAAACAAATATTACGCCTATGCCGAAATCTATATGCTCAGAAACTCTATGGCAAAATTAAAATATTTTAAGATTCATTTTAGTTCACTATAGAAGGAACGATGGATCTTTAGTAGGAAATTATATTTAATTTTAATATCTAAATTACTCTTTATTATTCATCTATATGATCTTCAAGGTGACTAGAGTGCTAAAGCTAAATTTCAGGATTAATCTCGTGTAATTTATTGCTCAGTCCTCTTCGAAAAGATGAAGGACATTTATTACTAAACTTGCTAATATTCATTGTGTGTAACATCTATGTCTGCGCGTATAGCCATGTGGCTTTGCGCTTCGCAACCATATGCCTGGGAAAGGCCTGTCGTGCGTTGGATTCCCCTCGAACACGTGAGGAGCTTTGGCTCCTTCTCAGACATAGCAAAGTTATTCGGTCTTAGGCGTGGACAGGAGGGTTTTTCTCCCCAGTTTATCTGGATTTTTCCTACCGCAAGCAAGCAAACTGGCCTCGTGAACACACACTCTTCTACAGGCATACGATAACTCTAGGAATAAGGAGTAAACAACCTATTCCGTAGAATTTCGGTTCCGATTGCCTACACGGTAAAAAGTCTTGGTCTACGCGTGAGCGCAAACCAGGACAGGACAGGACAGATTATCTATATGGGACTCACAAACGGAATCTGCGAAAATCGTGAGATGGCATAATGACTATGTTATAAGTCTCGAAAACCATAATCTCAAGGTCGCTGAGATTCCAAACTCAACCGAACATCAAAATTAAGGATCTTAATTTTATGCAATCGTTGTGGAATATAATGACGTACCCAAAGTAGATTGTACATAGGATTCCAAATTATCTGTAAAGAACTTAATTAGTCTCGATCGTCATATATATTTGTTAGCGAATTCTTTCAAGTATACAAGCGGAATTTGAATGTTAAGCAGATATTCAAAAATACCAAAACAGATCTAAATGACACCTTTAAACTAAAATCACATCAGAGTGTTTGGTTCTGAGAGTATTAAAAGTGCAGTTAGTCTGATTATCTTGACGATATTATCGGGACGTCTGATAATGAGATGTCCGTTGCTATTACAGCAAGAAATTCTAAACTTGATTTGGAAGAATGCTAATAGGAAGAATGCTAATTGGAGATACAGAGAAAATACAGAGAAACTTGCTTACTAAAGTTACTTTCAATGAATCTCATTTTAAAAGAAGGATAAATTGTTATGCCATCAACATTTGCAGAACTGCCTATTCTGGAAGGATATTTTATTTTTAGGGCATAGCTAAGAAGCACCAGGTTCCATCGTGTTGCGTGTGTGTTTTTAATAATGCTCTGGTTGAAGAAAGAAAATTCTCCATCCCATTTGGCATTAAAAGGGTATTTAATGCTCTTTTAATTTTCCTTGGTTGACAATTATGTATTCATAATAAGAATATAAGTGCATAGATGTTTCTTTCATATATGTGTTCTTTGCATCTCTTGCTACCGGGAAAAAATTACTACCATCGTGAACTCTTTATCTGTATGACGAGTGTGATTTCGGATGAAATGTACGCAGACACATTTTTCCTGTTAAAAACTTGAACGAATTATTAAGAGCCCGTGAAGATAATTAATGATTTCTTGTTGTATTTGACTTTCATTGAGTCTCATTTTAATCGAATGACATAAAGTTGCAATATCATCAGCATATAGAGCATTGACTGCCACCATGGAAGGAAGTCATTTTGTGATTGAATTCTCCTTGACAGCTAACTTTACTACACTAAACGTAAGCTACATCTGTATGGAACACACACCCTTCTTGGTGAAGTGGTTGGCATCATGTACACAAACGAATTTAAGAGATTCGGATAGAAAGTAAGTGTCAATGAAAAGAGTACGATATTCCTCAAATTTAGAACATAGAGGTCTGTTAATATATCGTGTTCTAGAGGACACAAATATTGTTCTTTATACTCACAATTTTTCGAATCTCATCACTCAGCTTTGGCACTGATTGCTTTAACTGATAGATGATCATGTTTTTTTATCATTGTTGCTGCCTGCAAATCTGTAATATAGAACTCTGCTTCAATGACAGTGGTTTGGATGAATGGGTTGCATTTATATTTCGGATGACCACAATTTGGACATCAAATTAAAAAATTGACACTGTGAATTGAAACCAGGATTACTTCGAAAGATTTATATATGAACAAGCAGAACCCCTTAGGCATTGTTCTGAAACAATGGGATAGTAGACTTACTGCGATACCACTGATCCCTCTCAGCAAGCCAAGTGACGAGTAGCTCAAAATAGAGGAATAAAGAAGAATTAAAAGTAGCAGTATCGTTAGTGAGAATTGTCCTCCATTAGAAGATACACGACCTGCAGAGGCAGATTATTATAGGAACAATATGTCTATAATAAAAGTGCAGATTGCTTAAGTACAGAGATATTTATGCTATCTTAGGAAAATGATTAAAACGAGTACTTACGAAGTATTCTTGTTGTTCTTCTCTAACTAGTTGAGTCTGAAATTTACAACAACATTATCAAATAATGTTTATTTAAGAGCTATGGTTTGCTTCTAGTTTTGAAATTAAATATAAGCTAATCATACCACTTAAGCAATATTTTAATTATAGACTAATTTATCTACGAAGTAAACCAAAATGTTTACCAAATATTTTCATTTAACCTGTTTTATTTTCATCAGAATCTTTAAATTTACAAATCAAAGACAAGTCGTTCTTCTTTATTTCTCTAATTCTTTAAGTGTTACATATTTAACAGAGACTCGAAGACCTCCAAATGTAGGCTCACACAGACTGCACATAGATATAAAATCGAAACATCTGTGTGGATTGATCGTTCCTTCTCGCCAATAGCCCGAATCACCTACCGCAGAGTATACCTGTTTTGTCGTCTGATGGAAGTATTTCTTAGACACACTCTTTTTGGCGGACGAAAATAAGCTGAATTCAGCTATTCTCGAAGACCTCCAGCATCATCACTACCTCAGTAATGGAAAAGGTGTATAGAGAATGACGACGACTATTGAAAGATCTGAGTATGGTCGAGAACGGTTTAGTTATAAGTCATATATAGAATATTATTATATAATATTATATTTTTAAGGAAGCCAATTGGCGTATTGGGCTATTTACAGCAACACTTGCCTTTATTGGACTTATTAAACTGATTGAGAGCATTTCATTCTACCCCCTTCCTATAATGAATTACATCATATCACTGGCATCACAAAAAGAAGTAATAATATTTTTAAGGATACCATTACGCCAGTCAAAACATGAAGAAAGTGAACAAATACTTTATATACAACGTACAAATATTCTTTATATTCACTGTACAGATTATCATGATTAACAAACCACTGAAGCACAATCAAAAATTTGGGCTACTGATATAAAGAGATAAGCAAAGCTTTTATTAAATAGCATTATAGATGGGAACGTGTATTTTGACTGCAATTCTACTTTTTAATTAAAATTAAATATTGTAAAATATAAAAATTAAAAATTAATGATTAAAAATTAGAATGTAAAAACCGTAAAAGATTACAAAAGAATAAAATGATTTGAGATTAAAAGTGAAGAATATAAAAATATATGATCAAAGATGAGAACGGTTTATGCGTGAAGTTCATGTCAAACCATTGGGAATCGTCTAAAGATAATTATAACGGAAAAGAACTATTAAAACCTAAAATCATATCGAACAATTAACAAATAATTGTAAGAAAAACACACTAAACAATTGAGAATTATATTTCAGAGTAGCTTACACATGTAGAATCATATTCGCAAAGTGCAACAAAGCATTTAAGATGAGATGCTTTCTCCCAGAATTATTGAATAACTGCAAATCTAAGATCAGTTCATATGAAAGAAGACAGCGAGAACAACTTTAGATTTAATCACCAATAATCAACTTAAGAAACTTTCCCTGCTGATTTTAATGAAATATTAATCACTCTAACAATATGAGAAAAAATACCACTTACGTATTATAAAAATCGATTAACAAATCTTAATATACTAAATGTATATTAGAAGAAAACCAAAGCAATTCATCAGTAATCCTGACGTAGTTAATTCCAATCCCAATAAATACCAAAGAAACCAAGTTGCTGATGCTGAAACTGCATATCGAGTGATATCTGCTATGTGAAGACCAAGGCAAAGAGAGCAATAAATAAATTATGATTGACGTTTAAGGAAACAAATGATTTCTCTAAAATTTACGTTTAAAAAAATTGCTCTCGAAGACAATTTAATTAATAGTTTATTTAAAAGTAAATGCTTCATTTAAACTGATATATTAAAAAAATCATATTTCTCTCTATTAAATTTTAAGCCATTCCAGATAGTATGCTAATTACACTTTATTAATATTGCATTAAAAAGGAAACAGATTTCTGAATAAGGTACAAAGAATACTTACTGGGCCGAGTTTCTGGTCTCCGCAAGAAATAATCTAAATTGAATCAGAAGAAAACAAAATATAAACAAAATATATTCATAAATTGCTTATAATCATTCATTGTTGAATTCAAATTTATATTCAATATATGTATGTATTTGTTTTATTTGTATTTATGTACTCGTAAAAAACCGGGGTTGATCCCTTCTTAATACGCAAAGAACCTTATCCGGGCTTTTCAACTGAAGATGAGTTAATCAGTCTCATACAGTGGTGAAAGAATTTTTCCTTCCCGACAAATTTGAAGGACAAACATTTTTCTACCTCAGAACAAACAAATGAGCCTTATGTACAGACATAATTAACACGCATAATACACTGGCCTCATATATTGTGTTGCTTTTGCCATTAATTTAAAATCCAAATAATTTATACTCATAATGAGTCTTCACATTCTCAATGCTGTAAATCTCAAGATCTACTCTTTAATATAAAACGTTGCATTCAATTGACGAAGATAATACCATAATTTATGTAGAAAAAATTGCAGTTATTTGTCAATATCTCATGAGGCACTAATTCTGGAGGAGAACTCAAATTACAAACATATGTAAGAAGTATTAATGAAATACGCCATATTAAATAAATAAAAAAACACTATAGAAGAAAGGCGTAGGAAATGCATCTTATGGATAGAATTTTCTAGTTATAATACCTTATAAGCATTGACCTTTTCAAACAAAAAAATCAGTTTATTATTTTGCAATTAATAATTCATCTACTTGGTACGTTGCAGAATATATGTAAGATTTATCGATTTCTTGGGAAGTATACTGACTGAATGAATTGAAAATGGATTAAACTATAATAAAATCTAAATTGTAGTACGCTGTATTTTATTTATATGTATATTTTCAAATGCAATAGCTGTGTATTAAATTTACCTGTATTCCGGCATCTTCGTCACTGCAGTAGCTATTAATGAATGCTGAAAGTGGATTTTCCTCTTGGGGAAGGTGAATTGATATGCACTCGTGAACTATATCACGAAACTGAAAGAAGACGCATTAATAGTGGATCACGCTTTCAGTTATAACCCAGTATAATATACAAAACTAGATATCTATATAAAATACATCTCAAGACATTTCAAACTAATATTAGTAAACGACATAGGTATGTACATATGTATGTGGAATGAATTCACGTACATGTTCTTGCTCTCATCATTTAAGCAAACAAAATATAAATGTGAATTGACTTCACTGCAATGATTAGCCCTTCTTCACTAATATTAACAGTGAGTATCTAAGTACGTCTATAGAATATCAACACACGTTGAAAACGATCTGGCAAGCGATTCTTTCCGTAGAGCATGACAACAAAATTTGAACGTGCATGTTGCAATAATACGTGAAACATTCGGAATTAATCGTGAATTATTGTATTTCTTCTCTTAAATATAAAATGGATCCAGTTAGATAGCTAACTATTCATCCAAATACGAAGGAATCAAAACTGACTTTCCATTCCTATTAGACTAATGTTTCGTTACTGCAGACTTCCTATAATGTAAAGTTAAGGTGTAATTAATCGTATGGAAGGATAGTTTAATCGTATGAAGGGACAAATTTTGCTCTTCTGGACATGTGAAAAGTCTTTTAAGTTATAGACAGTTATATTGTAGGATATAACTTATATCCTAAAAAGTTATAGACAGTTATAGACAGTACCAAAACGGGATCAGTTTTTATCAGACTATGGTTTATCAGGGGTTGCGTAATGAGCATTTATTATAATAACTAGTAAGAGCTTCTTTGCAGATCACTCTGAAATAACAAAAAAAAAAAACAATTTTGGAATTTAATTAATTTTATTGGAGTGTCGACGTTAATGGTTACAGTGAGAATTGGGCAATAGAAAGTAAACACTATCCATCATGAATAATTCAAGAATTTCATAATTGACGTAGTTCATAGTAATGAAATTCCAAAAATCGATTTCATGAATGCATAACTTAAAATGATACTGTTTGAAAAAGCAATGATACATTTCATAAAGTTTAAGCCGACAGAATACAGTTGAATAAGATTTAATCTGAATTTTTTTTTTAAGATTTAAAATAGGGAAGTCTGTTTTGAAATAAAGAAATGAACCTGTAAAAAATAAGCTGGATTAAGAATATATATCGCAAAAGAAGCAGCATTGTACCAAAAACCAAAGAATTAACTAAAATATATGCTTGCGGCTCATAATGCAAACACTGAGTGATCTGCAAACATGCTCTTACTAGTTATTTTCATAAATGCTCATAGTGCAAGCCCTGATAAATTAAGACTCGTAATCGATTAATTCCAAGGCATCCGATACTCGGGACAGACAGGAAAATGCAATGTGTGCAATGGTAATTAGAAATGTACATAAAGATATATTCAATGTGGACATCGTCCACGCGGTAGCCTTGAGGCTATGCGCTTCGCAACCATATGCCTGGGGAAGGAGTGTGCTGGGTTCGATTTCCTTCGCCGACGTGAGGAGCTTAAGGATTTTTCTCAGTCATAGCCAAATTAGCCGGTCTTGGGCGTGGACAGCAGGGTTTTTCTTCCCAGTTTATCTGGGGTTTTTCATCCCGGTAGCAGGGAAACCGGCCCGTGACCACACGGATCTACAGTCATTAATACTTAACCCCCACATGAGGGGGCTCAACTCGCCCCAATAGGGAAGAGGGAAAAAAGGGAGGAAACTCCATATAAATAAATAAATGTGGACAACCAAAAAAAAAAAAAAAAACGAAATAGCGCATATTCTGAGTGACGAACCTTTCATCAGACATAAAAATTCACGGCAGCTGCTCAGATCACATTAAAAAACCTGGAAACTGCTGAATATGGTACAGAAACTAAAGAATTGGAAGCGAACACCGATGGGAATTCCTTCCTAAATTTTGGCTTACTCTCCTGTTCACTGGTCAGCAGTAATCACAGAATGTCACCGCTCTCCATTTTTACACGTGACTGTCATCGTTCCTGAGGTCATTTTAATTTTTGTTCAGTAAGTTTGTTTCTTACTGAACAAATGCTAGCTTGAAATGGCAACACGATAGGTTGTAAATGTTAATTCACTTTTTAAATGATTTAATCCCTTTCTGATTATTATTATTATTATTATTATTATTATTATTATTATTATTATTATTATTTGTTATTATATTTTGTTTATAATAATAATATAATATTTATTATTATTATTATTATAAACAAAATAAAATTTATACAAAAAATTCTGTATAATCTTCCTGTTAATATTAGAAGAACACGTGTTGTAAATACATAATATAAAGGCAAAAAAGTATTATTAAAAATTTTAATTGAAATCCAATGTAGGAATTGCAGCACTTAGTGCTGAACTCTGTAAAATTATAAGATGCAATGTCACCCAAGATATTTATTGAATGTATAAATATTTTAGCAATCGATAAAATATATTATTATTAAAAAAAAAATTATTATTATTATTATTATTATTATATAACACCACCAGGGAGTTCAAAGACTCATCGAGGGAAGACACTAATCTACAATTCTGTCCGCTCTACAGTTCATTCTAACCGCAACAACTACACCAACGCCATCTACCGTTATTTCATTCCAAATTTTCAACATAAATCCTTAGAACAGCTACGGAAATGCTTAAACTTCTGTTTAAACATTTGTATTTAAATCAATCTGTTTAAACCTCTATGGGAGTTTAAAGAGACTGGTCGTATTAGCGCACAGTTCAATTCAGTATAGCTGGAGGGAAGAAAAAGCTGAACCCATTTCAAAGAAAGCCTTTCCATGAGGGATTTATTCTAAAAAGTCAAAAAAGTGTAAGACGCATGATAAAAGGAATAGATGTCACAAAAAAATAAATAAGTAAAAAATAATGTGTATGCAAAGCACATTCCAAAATCCACTGAATTTTGTGAGGAGTGTCAGCTGACGATTTGACAGGAAGGAGAAGAAAAAGAATATACTTATATACTTATTTTAGATAGCTATAAAACATCTTCTACTTACCTCTCCAACCATTAGATTTAGGCACCCTACTACTGATGTTTTTGTTTCGGGGGTACCTGAAAATATTAATGTCCAGTTTCTAAACACATTTTGAAATATGTTGCAACGTTAACATTATTAACGTCACTGAGGCTCGATGGAGAAATGTATATGGGAAAAACAGCAAATAAAAATAATAGAATGAAAGGTTTTAATCAGAATAGTTTAAGTTAAAGTCTAATAGCAATAGTTTTTATACTTTTCTTAGTTGTGAACAAGCCTTCAAGTATTTATGATCAAGCAGTCATAAATACCTGAAGCGAAACTGACTTTTTTACATAAGCTAATACGTCGAAACCTTATGTGCATAGTGAAGTCTTATTAAAATTTCACACGCATCCATTATTTGCTTCTTCAAGGGATTTACTAGCGTAGTCTTCTCAGGAAACTACGTACTTTTGAAATAAATTTTCTTAGCCATTAGATTTTATGTGCAGTCGTTGTCTTACAACCAACAACGAATTTATTATTTTTTAAATGGAAACTTCACTTATAATGCTTTCTTATCGCATTAATGTGTTTCTTACATCATCAAAATATTAGCGCATTCTATTCAGTCTATGGACTTCGCAGATCAAAACGTATCCACGATCTTACTTCGAAGTTCAGTTGCATTTTAAGTACTTCCGGTTTAAATTAGTGCTTTTCCAACCTTATTGAATAATGAAGGAGATTTATATGAAGCAAATTTGCTAAATCTCGAAGTAAGAATATTATATATCCATAGGTCCTTACTTGTCATCATGTATGAACGGTAACCGTTCATAATACTAAGCTTCTCGGAAAGAAGTAAACGGATAGCATTGAAACAAACGTCCATGGGAAATTTGGACCATTTTTCCTGTAGGCATGTAATGAGGTAATGGAATGTTGTGGCGCGGACGTCTCATGACTTGTCCCGATGCTCCATTTCATCCCACAAATGTTAAATAACATTGACATCAATGGTCTCTGGAGGCCATCCAAGTGTGGAAGTGTGGTGACGTTTATATCCATAAAACACACAGTAACAGCTGCAGCCTGATGAGGGGGTTCATTGTAATATAATGGTCACCTCATACAACGTAGGAAGCATTGCATTGTCCAGAATGTTCAGATACCTTTGGTAGTTCGGTGCTCGTGGGACCACAAACAGAAGTCCCAGGCTAAACGAAACCCTCTCCTTAACGTCACAGCGCGGATTCCTAATTTCACAGCTGCGATTATGCACTCTGGAAAGAGACATTCTCCGGACATCTGCGTCATACACCCGTCATCAGTCCGTCAGCTGCCTGATTTCTTGTTCTATTGCATAGCTTCCAGGTCCCGGTGTACAGTGCATGCTCTTTGCACCACTTACGTCGATGGTGAATGTTGGTTGGGGTAATATGGGACTTCACATTGTGGTCCTACCATGGAAACCCACGTTGTTAGCTTCGGTTCTAAACGTTCTTGTGCAGAGGAATAGTCATTGTCCTTCGTGGTAAGGTATGGTAACACTGAGTTGTATTTTCTAAACATGAAGATACCATAACTGAAACACACGTGTCTGTTTATGGTTCTACTTTACTGCTGTCTCACAGAGAGGTTTATGTCCATCTACTTCTCCTTTCCAGCTGAATTTTATAAGCGAATTCATTATGATTTGAAATATCACGAAACATCGAAGTATAGGAGTGATGTACTTTCTTAATTCAAAGATAACTAAGTGTTTTTGGAGTCATCGCATTAATGTGTTCTGCAAATTTTTCTATTTCTTTAACTGCACAATGCTACCACCAATATTCTGCTTATTATTATTCCTTAGCCGATCTGCTTGGCCCAGTGGCTAGCGCATCCGTTGTCCAGCCAAAAGACTGCGAGTTCGAATCCCATCCTGGACATGAATGTTTGTGATTGTCTGTGAAAATATTTATGGAGGGGGGTAGATGGCGTTGGTGTAGTTTCGGCTTGTTCGATTGAGTGGTGGAGACAGAGAATTCTGTAGTAGGTGCCTTCCTTCGATAAGTCTTTGAACTCCCTGGAGGTGTGACGTAATAATAAGAATTGTTATCTTGGGTGATCGATGCTTCTTTTTATAATATGTTCTGTTTTTAAATTCGCAAACGAGTTCCTCCTGCAAGAAATGATCTTATTATAATCTCGTTTTCGGAAAGGATTTGAATAACTTACCCTTTCTCTCTCTCTCTCTGGTTTGAAAAACCTTATGTTTCGTAAATGATGTTCCACCTGGACTGATTTCAATCTCGGTTACCAATGTTTTATGTCTATTCGCTTCTATAGGCAATTACAATGATACTTCCTTCACTGGATTGGTAACCATCACTCTCCACATACTTTTGGATTATTAAACAAGTGCAGTTATTTCCAGATTCACTTGTTAGAACTACTGGAAACGACCCGAATCTACCTCACCTCTTCTTCGTTTATTCAATCTTGATTATTTTTATCTTCTTGAGGAAATGCAAATGTCCAACAGAACGCAGGAAACAACAAAAATACGAATAGGGAAAGTTGAGCTTGCATTTTTGCTAGCAGAAGGAAAGTTCAAACGGAGTTCGTAATGAAAATGTAATTGATTATTATGTAGGATATATGTTAAAAGGGAGAGGAATGATCACGTGTTTCCTGTCTTTTTTCTTTGCTTTCAATTAAATCAAAAAAAAAGGTTCCATCGACTTAATTATCCTGATGACTTCCGTGTGGTTTGTTTCCTGGTATGTTTTTAATACTGATTTACAGCTTCACAACTTGCTAAATTTTTTAAAAAGTGTATGGAATAATCATGTATTTCCTGCCATTTTTGATTTTAATAAAATCGGACTTCCTTGATATTCTTTTTTCTGTTTTTTTTTCATTTACTGATTTACAGATGAAAATCTTATCAAATTGTTCGCAGGAAATAATGTTCGTGTATGCCACTGGTGATAAAATTTCCTGCAATCATTAAATAATGAAAACATTTATATAATCAGCAAAAATCCTGCAGACATTTCAAGGTACATTAATTTATCGGTTTTTCTGTAGGTTTATAGTGAATGACGGTTAAGATATATTCAGTATTAGTAATATGCATCGGTGTCATTATTATTATTTTTCATTTATGCAGAGAAGTACATAAATTAAAAAAATCATGTAATATTAAACAGGCATCTGATGTTATTCTTTAAATTATACATGTAATGCCAGCAGTATAATGTATTTGTAAGTTTACAGGATAGTGGGATCCAGTTATTTCAGCAATATTGTGGAACGGTTGAAACATTCCATAGGAATACTTCGGATTCTACTCTGCTTACAATATTTTATTCATTTCCAAGGGAAATGAATAAATATTGTAAGCAGAGTAGAATCAGAAGCAGAGTATAATATAATAAAATATCATAAAAATTAATAAAAATAAAATTTACTGGCATATATTACCTTTATTTTTAACTCTTTATTCATATTGTACATTTCCTTTCATCAAACATTTCCGATTAACACAAACTCATCTCTAACTTTTGCAATTCCTTCTACATTATCTTTACATTTACGTCCATTGATAATATTTCAGGTATTGATATGTTCTTATATTTCTCGTGTCCATGCGGTTAGCCTAGTAGCTGTGCACTTGGCAACCATATATCTTGGCAAGGAATGTCCTAGGTTCGATTCATGTCGGAGACATGAGGAGCTTAAAGTTCTTTTTCAACCGTAGCCAATTTAGCCGTTCTTGCGCGTGGACAGTAGGGTGCTTTACCAGCTTATCCTGGGGGTTTTCATCCCACAAACAGGCAAACCGGATACGTGAACACACAGGGTACAACAATAGGATATAGTACGACAAGGAAGGCAACCTGAAACCAGATTGCTCATAGTCACTTCCCTAGTATGTTAGCATAACTAGGGAACTGCCCCTACCATCCGTATGGATGAAAGGGAACTCTTCATCACCATCATAATCATCATCATATTTCTTGTATGTTTATTGAAAATATTACCACTGTGTAATAGTTATCTAAGGATTCGATTCTCAGCCGGTCCTTCTTTGTAAATTCTCTCTCAACAACAAAAACTGACATAAACTACTTCTTCTGAAATATTGAGATGGAAATGGTACTGGATCAGACTTGGTTGTTAGGTATATGGAGAATTATTCACCAATCTTTTGGATAAACCTTTCATAAAAGAATGATTTGTTACGACATACAGAGAGAGAAAGAGAGAAATAAGACGAACACACAAGGTGAATGGAACAACCGCATGAGGCACCACTGATATTCCTGAGAGCTGTTTTATTTTTCAGCTTATTATAACAGAGGTAATCATATTTGTGGTACTTTTCAGTACAAAAAGAAAAAATTGTATGTACAAATTTTCAGTATAAAAAAAAAACTTTTGCATTTCGAATATTTCATTCATTGTGTTTGAGCAGGCAGGGTAAGTCTTACATTGCTCATGACAGTATCTTCTACCCGCATTTTTTTTATTTCCAGGAATATTGTGCAACACAGAGTAAACATACTCTTAGTCTGACCAGAAAATGGAACAAACGATTACTATTAAAACGGCGCATGATGCAAATCGCTGGAGCGTGATAAAAGACCTGTCACTTAAACTTTTCATTGTGTAATCTAACACAATGAATCAATGCGTTATCTTTCATAAACACATTCGATTTTCCTGATATGATGTCAATCCACGTATTTTTTTTAGGTTTTTCGTAATGTTGTTTTTTTATATTTTCATAATAATTTTCATAATATATTGTAATTTCTTCGACATCAAAGAAATTAATTCAACATTTAGAAAAAAAAAAAGTTATATCTATTTCAGTAAGCACTTACAGAATTATGAAAGTACCACCTGTAACAGATTATATAAGATCCAAGCTTATGTCCTTGCTAAATTATGGGTGCTGTCAGAGGTTCAGTGAGAGAGTGCACGAGAGAGAGAGAGAGAGAGAGAGAGAGAGAGGGAGAGAGAAAGGTCATAAATCCGCATTTGTGAAATGGAAAACATATGGTAAAGGAACAAATCATTCAAAGCATTGAAACTAATGTTTATGATTCAATTATTATTCTCAGCAGTTTTTATACTGTTGACACATAGAGAATTAAACAGAAGATGGAAGAAATTTGCTAACTTTTGAAATTAACTCAGACGAAACAGAATCAAAAAGAAGTGATCGAATTTGAATTTTCTAGATCGCGTAGCAATGTTTTCATACTATGAAAACTGGACTGGTTAACTCGTCAAACAGGGAGAGAGAGAACGCATTCAGAAAGACTAGTGCATCATCTTCTGGATAGTAATGAAGCCGACAATAACACGGGTTCAGACATTAATAGGAAATATAAAAAAAAAACCTTTGTATACCTCAAGATGAGGAGAAATCTTTCACAGCGCAACAAAGAACGACAAATTATCATCCTTCAGTTGTTCATCGGTTCTACACACACACACCCACTCACACTCGCGCGCGTGCTCGTATCCAGTATTTTTCACTTAGCGTGGACTCCCTGCTCTAGAAACTAAGCATGGCGCGTTTTCTAAGCCACTGTTAGCAGAATAAAACTAATTTTGTAATGGATATGGTCACGAATAGTACTATAAAAGTGAAGAACATCTAGCAACTAGTAATTATACTCCGTGCAATGAATTTCGTGCATAATTGTAATAGAAATATTGTTTTAGCAACTTGCTCACATTCAATAACAATGTTACCATTGAACTAGACAAGTGGAATGGATACCACATGATACCTTTTGATTTTTCTAAGGCTTTTGACAGAATTCAACATCGTATACTGTTACATAAATTGGAGAAAATGAATTTGGGTTATAAAATATGAGCATGGATCTAAATGACAGATATCAAAAAATGGTATACAGGGAATGTGAGTCTGCAAGATTTTAGGTAACATGTGGTGTATCTCAAGGATCAGTGCTTGGCTCACTATTATTCAATCTATATATTAATGATAGCGGGAAGGATTTGATAAGCGACATACAGTTATTTGCTGATGTTACAAAGATAGGTAGGGTTTACAGGAATGTTTCTGATATGCAGTATTTACAGAATGATGTGAATAGACTTGAATATTATATTGGTGTGATTAAGCTAGAAAAAACTGACGAGGCTAGGGATCTCAGAGTGTTAATAGACAGGGAAGTTGAAGTTCAAGTTCCATGTGGCAAAGATTGCAAGTACGACTCAAACGATAATTGCAGTGCTGAAACGAATGTTCACATGCAAAGATGAGGATGATAGTTTGCCTCTTTACAAGGCCTTGATAAGACCTCACTTTTACTAGACCTGGTCTCCTGGTTAAAAGTCTCCAGTGTTAAAATGATATCAGAATTGTGGAATACTGATTATGAAGACAGATTGAGAATTTGTAGAATGCAGACACTAGCAAACAGGTGAAAGAGGGGAGATATCATTGAGAGTTATAAACTTCTGAAAATTTCTACAGGATTTCAATTGATGGAATTTTTCAATTTATTGAGGGTGGGTAAAGGACAAGAGAGCATCCTTGGTAGCTGAGAATGAATGCGCCAAGAATGAGAGGGAGGTGAGGGGTTGATTTTTCTCTCACAGTAGTGCGTGATTGGAATGGATTGCCATTGGATGTTGTGAGTGCAAGCAGTGTGAATGAATTCAAGAATCCGTATGAATTCAAGTATGAATTCAAGAATCCGAAGAAATTGTTGTCTATTGAAAACTGCAAATCAGTTACGCTCTTATTCATACTAAAAATAAATAAATTACATGTGTAGAAGATATATTTATTTCAGCAAGCTCTCTGATACTTATAAAATTATAAAATTCACTACTTGAAACAGTAGACGAACGGATTGGATCCCACTTTTCTTGTGTGGGCTGAATTTATTTTTCTCCTTGATACTTTCATTAAAAGGGTTACATTGGTTACAGTTATTATTTAATCACGCGCTTTACCTTATATTATTATTCCTGACTCTTAACTGCACACTATTAATTATAGTTTACCAACACAATAACTGGACATAAGCTTACCACATTGTCGCTACTAAAGCAATTTTCAGGGTTGATTATGAGGTTTTTCTTCAGTGTGCACATAAATTTCTCACAATTCTCCGATTCGTCTAACTTACAGGAGACTATCGATAATTACAGAATAAACAAAAATAATCAAATAACTCAAATTCCAGTTTTCGTTTTTACCTTTTATTGTTATTATGTCTTGTTTATATTCATTGCATATTTGATTTTCTTTACTTTGTGCTGTTTAAAACTGCATTGCTATCTAACGATCACACTGTGATCCACATACATTCATCCACGATGCATGTATTCTAGTTAAATCAATCGTTAACATTCTGCTCCGAAATTTCTCACTCTAATAAATCCTTATAATTAGCCACGATCAAATATTCTCCTCTGAAAAGGTATTTTATCTGTTCCCAATATTCGTTGCATTCTTGAACGGCTGCGTTTATATTAACGTAGCATTATACACCTGCGCATGAGGCAGTCGATCGGATATCCGATATCCGATCGACTGCCACAGCGGTATTTAGTGTATGATTCCGCAATATCATAGGAACTTCAATTCCTCCACCTCTGTTCGGATATCAGTGTTGTCTCACAACACTGACAAAGATAACAGCGGAAACATTCTACCTCCTGCTGTAAATACAGGAAATCTATTACTGCCAGAAAAACTATGGAAAAAGAAAAGCAATTCTGCATCCCACTATCAAATAAACATTTATTAGATAGAGAGAATTTAGTAATGTTTTTAAATAACTAGAATTCTCATTTATTCTGTGCTAATTATTGAAATGGTACTTGAGAGGATAATCTAAAATTTCTCGTGTAACTTTATTAAAACTCATAAGAGATGCATATTAATTTGATAGCGAAGAATACGTACGATTTCCGCATTTAACTGTACCGATATTGTTCGTTCATCCAAAGGATCAGTATTCCTCCATAACAAGCACTACTTCAATGAAATAAGGTTAGAATTTTAAAGTATTTATTAAATATTTACTTTTATCTCTTATTACACCAAATGCAATGCTTGCATCCCTTCCTTAAGAACGGAATATGTAAGGCATTGAAACGAAAATTAGGAGAGAAAAAAACAAAAAACTACGACAATTCTTTCGTACTTCTCGAAACGTGTTCCGTAAATTAATTTTAGAAATAATCCAAACATTCTTGAAATAATTGACGAAAGGGTATAATAATTATATTTTTATTATTATTTTATTATTATTATTATTATATGGACACCTCCATGGATTCCAAAGACTAATCGCGGGACAACTAATCTATCTACACAATCTACCACAGCACTAGTTGAAACCAAGTTGAAACCATTAACAAAAAAGCACACACAACTGACTCGCAACCCATTCCATTCATTCACAACTCTCCAAGCAATCTAGTCCTCGCATCCCTCCTAAGCATACATTTATTCAACTTCCAGGGATGATCCCTTGTTATGGTCCCTCTGACCAAGAGCTAAAACATTTCTCCTGCATTTATCCTATAAAACCCTTTAAGCAACTCAAATGTTTCTATCATATCCCTGCTTTTGCTTTTTTAACCAACTTCTGCAATCCACACACCTTCAATCTATCCTCATAGGGCACATTCTACAGGCCACTCACTATCTTGGTCACTTGCCTCTGAATCTTTCCACGGCTTCGTCATCCCGAAGAAACACAGGTGGCCAGACCTGAACAAAGTTATCCAGATTTGGACGTATCAAGACCTTATAAAGAGGAATTACAACTTCCTTATCTCTACTTGTTAATATTTTCTGCACTAGCCAAGAAATCGTATGGACTATCTTAGCAAACTTTGCAATATGTCTTTAAAAACTTTAACTCACTGAATACCACCCACTCCTAAATCTCTAGCTTCATCTATTTCCTGGAGTACACGTCTGTCAATGTGATAGACAGCTTGTAATCTGTTCATTGCCAAATGCATAACTTTACATTTCTCGACATTAAACTGACCTCGTTAACTCTTATCCACACTGACAGCCATATTTAAATCGTCCTGCAAGCTCTCCATATCGACGTGATTGTCTGTTGCCATATGTAATATCTCATTATCAGCAAAAACCTGAATATTTCCCTTCGGGTTATTTCTTATACCATTTACGTATAAATAAAACGGCAATGGTCCCAGCACTGAACCTTGTGGCATACCACTAGTTACCTGTTTTCGCCTCGACTTTGTTCCCTTCATATACCACTTTTTATTATCTGTCAAGAGGCCACCTTCTTATCCACATAACCAGTGTCATATCCAGTCTCATTTATTCTAATTTAACTAACAGAGTTCCATCTGGTATATTGTCAAATGCCTTCGAAATATCCAGAAAAATCATTGTGTAGTCATCTCCTTTATCAGACCTCAGCTGTTAAACTATTATAAAAAGTTTGTAAATTAATAAGGCATGACTTCATAAAGACATGTGGATCCTCATACAGTATCATGTTTTTATCTACCCTTTCTTGAATTCTCTTTTTTACCAATTTTTCTAGTACTTTTATCACAACGCCTGAATAATCACAGATTTTTTTATTGTTAACTACAAGGTGAGTTGAATTTATGTAAATTTATGAAAAAGAACTTCGATTTTTATAATTTGTTCGAATCCAAAGAAATTTTTCTTTGATGAGGAAGATATCCACCAGTTTCACCAATCAGAGAAAGAAACAATGCATTTAGGAATAAGTTTTTTTTTTCATTATATGCTTCAAAAAGCCATGTAGCTCGTCATATACGTATCATATATTTATCAACCTATTCTTGAATGACTAATTTTTCCAGTACTTTTACCACCACGCCTGAAATTCTAATTTGTCAGAGGCTAGTCTCGTCAGAGCCATCGCCAATTCTCTTGCACGTTCTCGCAAAAGCTGCGCTGATATCCGATCGACTGCCAATAGCGGTATTTAGAGTATGATTCGGCAATATCGTAGGCACCTCAATTCCTCCACCTCTGTTTGGATATCAATGTCAGTCACATAGGATAAAGCAGTAAACTCACAGAATGATATACCGTTGCAAACTAGTCACACAGTTGCTCACCTATTATATCTGCTTCTGTGTCATCATGACCATCATCAATCATTAAGGTTAATGCTACATAACACGAAAATGCTTACGAATTTCCTTTGGCCTACTTGGCTAGATTCTTCTCATAATCTGATTTTGCTTCCTTGCCAGGCTGATCACCTTTCTTGTGATGTTTGCTGTGTTGTGTTTGTTGTGTGCAGAGCCTTGTGCTGTCCATGAGTTCGCTGGTCACCTTTCTCTTTATATGCCTCCCACGACCTTTTCTTCTGCAGCACATGGATAATGATATTACTCATCCATCTAACTTCTACCCGATAAACTTTCCTTATCTTAGGTTACAATTTAATATTGATTCCTGTAGATGATGCTGAGCTATCTGCCATGCACTACTAACATCCTTCTCTTGCAATGTTTTATTCCATTGCATGAATTTAAGCTTCCTCCAAACGTGTCATATTCACCTGCCGTGAAGTTCCACATATGCCCCTTCTTGACAGAATATTCCTCCTGTTTTACAATCTCCTTACAATCATCAATGACATCCTGTTGGTTAACAAATTAGAAACAGCTATCATGAAAAAATGCATTAGGTGATTAAGTTTCCACTACATTAATAACTCCAGAGGTGAGAGAATAAAGTGGTTCCAAACACCATATATTTTTAATTTCTTTATTTTTTCTTTGTTTGTTTCCTCATACAAACTTCTATTTATTGCAAATGTCATGATTTGACTTCTTTTTTCAACTGCAGTGCCTTAATAACAGTAATCGCTTAGATAAATTCACATTTATATACTGTATATAGAGACACATTTACATATGTATGTTACTTCTTCCAACTAATTTTTATTGGAATTTTCTTAATAATTATATAAAAATGAGTATTCGAGTTTTGCTCTGGTATTGTTGCCAATGCTAATTTTGGCCATAGAGCCCATTGACGATAATAATATGTAGAAGATTTGTGCTAAGATATAAGCCTTTCTTCCTATGGCAGATACTGCGCACAAGTAGAAAAATAAGGTGCTTTTTCTTGAGCATTGTAACTGTGATTGGACAAAGGAACTCTATAAAATTGTAGCACAGCATAAACGACTCAAACAATTCAAATGAATTCTACACTGGCTATCCATTGATGGTTACACCAGGAAAATAAACGCACTACAGAATATACACAAATGTGCGAACTGTTATAAACAGGATTTGTTTTAAAACGTAATATTTTAATAATTACATAGATTAGTCATACGTCAATGATTTACAGTAAGTATGATATGTTCATTATTACGAAAGGCATTTAGATGGTTAACATCTCATACGATGCAAAAACATATGAAAAATATCCAGAATTATTAGGTCCTGGTGACTGGTTAAGCTGCTGTTTAATTCGAATCACAGCCTGTTGGTTTGAGGTAGGGAGAGAATAAGCTAAACCCTAGGCCAACCTGGATACCAATACCAGTTCACCATATATCACTGTGAGAGAGAGAGAGAGAGAGAGAGAGAGAGAGAGATACGGAATGTAAGTGATTTCATGTGAAGTTTCGCAGGTATACCAACTCGCAACAGAGATAAATGCACACGTATTATGAGAGAGCTATTACATTCCCGTCATATATTTGGTATATTCAAACCAAAATTACTTTTTTTTTTGCGTTTATGAATCTGAGAGTAGGGTTAGATTTAAAATTCAGGGAAATAAAATTTAAAAAAAGGGAAATCAAATTGAGCATTCATGAATGTGTGAGGAGAGCTGTTTTAAGGTGGAAAAGTGGCTTAACATAAAAAAAGACGAAATGTTATCAAAGCAGATAATTCATCCAGGAAGATCTGAAGAAAGATAAGATAACGATATCATGTTTATCAGACTGAAGAAGTGCAAGTTCCTACTTTTTATTGTAATGGCTTCTAATCCTAATGGATGCATAAATAGTTTAATCCTTTGAAATTTTGCAGATTTAGTTTCAAAAACTCACTGTCTTCAGAGATTCGCACTTCCCCGACATTGAACCTTCCAGTATACACCCTCTGTCCAAAACGAAACTGGACTTTTCGAAAATATAAGAAACTAATTGCGTCACCTGTTGTGTCTTTTTGTTTTCGAAAGCGGCAACCTTCATTAGTGTTTTGTTAACTGTTTATGACATTTGGTTCATTACAAGCCGAGTTATAGTGCCAAGAGCGACAGTGTGTTTTGACAAACGGTTGGTCGTCACGATATTCATGCCGTACACGACAAATTTTCGCTATCAATCTCTTAAAAACTTCGAGATAAAATACACCATTGACTGTTTGGTGAGGAGGAATGAATGTTTTGTAGAAAATGCCCTTGAATCGTAGAAAAAAAATCAGCATTGTCTTTACTTTTGACTTCTCCAGGCGACTTTGTTTCGGATGCCCTCTTCTAGTGGTCTGCACTCAGCACTCTGGCATTTTATGTCGGGCTCATACTCTAAATACCACGTCCCTTCACCAGTAATGATCATCTCAAGGAAGATTGAGTTCTTACAAGGTCCTTGATGGGTCCTTGCTCTCGGTCAAAATGCTGTGCACAGTTGATCTGAAATCCCCAATTCATGTTCAATCAATCTCACTCACGATTTCGGGTTTTCTTTGAGGAATCACGCACTTTTTGGATGTTAACTTCGCTCAGTCCAGTTTTTGGGCTGCTCGACTTTTCATCGTCCTCAAGCGTCTCACGACCACTTTGAAATCACGTAATCCACTCGGAAACTTGAGTACGGAATACGCATTCATCACTGTATGCTGCTTGAAGAATTTGATGCGTTTCTGTAAAAAGTTTACAAAGTTTAACACAAAAGTCGATCGCGCCTCTCACTAAACTCATTTTCCGGCCGTTCCTCAAAATACACTGTCACTCTTGACATTGTATCTCGGCTTCTGATGAAACAAATGTCATAAACAGTTGAAACAACACTAACGAAGGTTGTCGTTTTCGACAACAAAAAGATACCACAGGTGACGTCACTAGTTTCTTCTATTTTCAAAAAGATCGGTTTCTTTTTGGACAGATGGTGTAAATGAGACGGTTTTAAGCAAATATCAATAACAGTATGACGCATCATTTGTTTAGACTTGAACAGAATTCATAACTGGGATAACATTTTAATCCTTTTAATGACAATGAATTGACTGTGTTAGAAAAGATGTAGGATTTTCCTTCTAGAAGATTTTTTTTTCTCACGGCATAACAGTCTAATGGAGGTCACATCAAAGTAACTCATATTATTGTCCAGACTATCTCTAAAATCTCTCTCTCTCATATGATCAAGAACCGAAGTGTCTTTCCACCATATTCTAACATAGAAAATAGCAAATGTTAATAAAGGAAATATTTTCTTTTATACCCTCCAAAATAATTTCCGATGTATACTGAAATAAAGGGCCAAAAGGCTTCACTTCGGCGATGCAGAATTATACAGATTAAGTGGATATTGAATCCAGCATTATTTATAAGCGGAATATATAGAAATGGAGAGTACAATAGTTTCGTGCAGAATATAGAAACTATAAAAGTTTCGGCGGATCCAACCGTAAGCAATCTTTCAGGACAAGGGCAACTCGTGGTAAAGGTGGAGTAAGTTCTGATCGCTTTCCTTTGTATTCTCCATAATGCAAAGCACATCTCCTTGCGGACATGTATGCTATGCATTATGGGAAGGGGTCACTACCCATTATTTCGGCTTTGAAATAATGTTGGATTCAATATCCGCTTAATTTGTATAATTTTGCATCGCCGAAGTGAAGACTGTTGGCTCTTTATTTCAGTAATGCTTGGTACCTTTTAAGATGTGACACCTTTTGGCAACTCGTATGGGAAAGTATGAGTTCTACATCACTTCAACCTAGGTATTTTATTTTATATGTACGTCTGGCTCTCACCGGTCTTAGTAATGACCCCTTCAGTACCTGTCCTGAAAGATTGCTTACGTTTGGATCCCCCGAAACTTTTATAGTTTCTATATTCGGCACGAAACTCTTGTAGTTTCTATTTTTATATATTCGGCTTAGATATAATGTTGGATTCAGTATCCACTTAATTTCTATAATTCTGATGTAAATTTTAAAACCTTTCCCAAAAGGAATAAATTCAAGAGAGGAAGATACACTAACCACAAATAATTGTCTGGTTACTTTATCAATTTACAGTTGATATAAGGAGGACGAAACCTTAATATCGCGGATGTTCACTTTTGGCTTTCTTTGATCACCTTGTGCACTATTTGCGGGAGGCTTTTCCCCAATATTACGCAGACATCAAGTGAAATTTGTGTCCATTATTCCATAAACACAGCACTTAGTTAAGCGACAGGTCGAAGAAATGCTGGTCTGGACCTCAATCACAGCTTCATTGTGTCTTACAGATGCTCGGTGGGGTTGAGGTCAGGTCTCTGCTCAGGTCAGGGAAGTCGCTTGACAACTATCTCTTCATACTACTCCATAACAGCTGCAGCTTTGTGGCATGGGGTATTCCCGTCTTGATAGTAACACGGGTCCGTTTCAAAAAAATTCCCAGTATAGGCAGCACCTGATTATCTAGAATATCGCAGTTTCAATGGAACCACGGACAACTACCCGTGGTCCCACTCCAAACCACTTCAATGCACCCCATGCCATTACTCCTTCACCCAAACTTTACAGTGGGTACAACACACTGTACAGTTTGGTGGTGAAGGTCCTTTTTAAAAAACCGGCTAAAATCAGCACAGAAAATCCGTGATGAGTATCAGAGTGCCAGTAACACCATGATGAGCACTAATCCTGTATGGAAAGAACACCATTTACTGGGTTTCCACGGGTGAGCAGCGGTACACAAGCCAATCATCACAAAAAAGAACAAGCTGATTGCCTATCCTGATGCATAAAGCATGTGAACTGAACAATTGACCAGTGGAAAATGGTACTCTTGAGGGATGAATCAAGGTTCACCTGTTTCTAGTCTGATGCAGGTTGTGTATGGGGAGGCAAGCTAGTGTACTCTTAACTGCTCACCATGCTGTTACTGGAGCTCTTCAAGTAATCACGGATGCATTTCTTCAATGATTCTAACATTTACAAAATAATCACTGAATATCCCACTACAAACATCATAAAATAAATTGTAAAACATCTACATCAACTCAAAGAAGAACACAAAATAATTGTTTTGCTTGCAAGTTCTGTTATAAATGATCAGACCCTATTGGAACGTACAGAATTATATCTCAAAGATATCCTCTGCCGATTAGACTAATATTCTCAGAAACTTACTTTAAATACATTGACCAAGTTTAGGAAGAAATTTTCGATTACCAATTAAAATTCTTTGGAATTTTCCAGTGAATCCAGAAAAATTCAGACCATTAGCAGTCTATTTGCTAAACTTTCTCTTACACATTTGGAAACACAGTTCTTATCTCCATCTCCATCCATTGGCATCTCTTATTACGTAAATACGTGGACAATGTTCTGTGCATCGCATTACCGATGCACAGAACATTGTCCATACAAGAGTTAATTTGTTCTTTTGACACTTTTCGCAACGGAGGATTACTCTTCTTCGTAATTATCTTCTTCGTAATACTCCGTTGATTACGAAGAAGATAATTCTATAAATTTCTTGAATTTCATGCTCATTACATTTATGTGTCGGGTAATACCAACCTAAAACCCGGACACATTCATGAAACAATGTAATATAATATGTAATTCACTTATGTGGATTGCATTTATAATAAAAATAGGCAGTAATCAGGGATGAATACTACATGTTAAGAGTAGAAATATGTAATATGCTGAATATTGTGCATCAAATGTGCATGTAGAAAATATATTATTGCCAAGAAATACAGCGTTTCTACATCATACGAACAGTTTTTCTTTGTGCTGCTTAATAACTATAATTCTAATTTTTCTTACTATTGAACTATGAGGGAAAGTGGGAGTCTGCAAAGTTCTGATAAGCATCTAGAACAACAATGATATTATAGCAACTGATAGAACCACAAAAAAATAACATATGAGGATAGAATTTGCTTTAATTGTTTATCAGAACTGTCCAGACTCCCCTCGTATATTGTACACATGCCTGAGATTGAATTAGAAATTTTATTTGTTGTTAGCATGCTCTGAGCCAACTCGCTACCAATTTTTGCCTCGATTGGTAGCGAGTTGTCGTCAATAAAAGAACGGTCACCTGCTGGATACCAAGTCAACATTGTATGACGGACTTAATCGGCAACAATATTCAGATATTCCTTGGTGGACACCCGATCTTCAAGCAATACCATGGGACCAGTTCTGTACCAATAGTTCTGTTGGTACAGAACGTGTGCTATGGTGCGGTGTGGAGATGCCTGCCAAGTACTCGTATTTTTCATATAGCAGCGTAAGTGACGTGTACGTCTATCTGCATAAAGGTTTCTAATTCAGTGGGAGTTATTTGTATATAGAAATGTGAATTTTTTCTGCGACTGTATTAAAGCTCACAATTGAAAGCAGGCTTTTGGAACAAGTTTTCAAGTTATTGTGGGTATTGAACATTCATTACCAAAGTATGGCATACTTTCTTCGAGACGATTTAAAAGTTTAAAATGATAGGAAATTGTTGTAACGGCTACCCGAGAATTTTAATTAATCCCAGCAGAAATGATCGTGCAAAATATGTGCTACAAACAAACGAAGTAACGCATTTATTCAACATCGTCTATCTCCTCTTATTACATCAAGTATTACGTTATTTGTCCATTCTTTAATATAAAATAACATAACAATAAGGACAAAGCAATCAATGACATTTCTTTTGGGAATCAATGCTTCTGTTGCTTGAAAATAAATTTAGAAATAATTTAAAGTTCTGCTTAAGGATGATACATTAGAAGTAATTCAACTGGAAGGAAATCATGACAATTTTAAGTTATTGAAAATTACACAATAGTTGAATTCACACGATTAAGTTTTATTGGAGGAAATTCCATTGAAGATTTCTAAAAGTATACACAACGTGTAATCAAAAATATATTATGACCTACTTAACAGGGTATATTGTTGGCTGTATAGTTTAATTGATATAAATATCAGTATATTAGTAAATGTTTGTCGCGTTGATTAAATTTGGCGTACTTTCTTCAGTTCAATGTTATCGTCTCTTGCATTTTGATTATCAGTCCGATTTTCCACGAAGATTGGCAATGCATTCCTTAAAAGATAAAATTAAGAAAATTAGTAAACAAATGTAAATAAATAGAAATTTATTGAAGTTTAGAAAAGGAAGAAAATAATTGTTGTTATCATCACTAAATATGATTTTTACCTTCACTTGAAATCCAATTATTAAAATTTAATTAGCCAAAGCTGAAATAATATACTTTAAATTGATTTGACTGCAGGGATACATGGAAGAAGGAGCATAACAGAAAATGCAAGCAGATAGAAAAACAAAAGAACTGAGGATTCAAAACAAGTAATCCAAATAGATTGGGAAATGTCTACAATGAAGAAATATATTTTTTCTTCATGTTATCTTATATTTCTAATAGACTGACAGAAATAACTGTAGATTGCATAAAGGCAGGTACAGAGATCTTATCCATGCACACAAATGAGAATGATTAAAATGATTACTTACAAAGTATTCCTTATTTTGAACCTCTTCAATGGGTACCTGGAGGTCATAAGAAAATAAAGAGAAAAAAATAAATTATTTGTCACGAACTTTCATCAATTAGTGTGAAACTAAAATAAGCTAATATCACTTTACTTATTATGTTGCTGTCGAATAACGTACATGGGAAATAAAGCCAATGATATTCCAAATATTTTTATTTGACCTGTTTCTAATTTTATAAATATTTCCGGAATATACAAATAAAAGATAAATCACTCGTGTGTCTTTCACAGTATAGCTTAATCTTAATGAATACTAATGACTCGAACTATAGTGATGCAGGTCAAAACGTTATACAAATTCTCGGTCTAACAATGAAAAAACGAATTTATAATTTCAAAATTATTTTATTTTTCAACATAATCACCCTTAAGACTAATACATTTATTCCAGCGATGCTCTAATGCCATTATTCTGTCCCTGTAGTGGATCTCAGTAAGATTTGCAAAATACTCCTCTACAGCTGAATTAAACCTCTTGATTCGAAGAAAAACGCTGACCAGCGAGGAGGAATTTTAGTTCTGGGAATAGATAGAAGTCAGAGGGAGCCAAATCTGGGGAATAGGGTGGATGTTCCAACAATTCATAATTCTTAATTTTCCAATTGCCAAAACGTCTTTGTATGCAGGTGCTTTGTCCTCATAAGAGATGATTTTTTTCTTCTGCAAAGTGGGTCTTTTCTCATGAATGTTTTCGTCTAGTCTGGTTAGAAGATCGAAATAATAATCCCGAGATATTGTTTTACCCTTTTCAAGATAATTAATAAACAAAATGCCATTTGACTAAAGATTTTTCATATAATGATATGAAATAAATGCTTACCATAATGTTTTTTTTTTATAAAACTGATCGCAAAAGACAAGCTGGACGAATTAGCATAAAGCAGAAATATGTACAAAAATGCAAAGTGTGGTCATTATGTAAACAGTACAAGAAATGACAAACTGTAAGCCTGAAAACCACAAAATTACTGACAACTCTCATCCCAAAACACCGATGGCATGTCCTTTCCTGCTGATGGAGTCGATTTTGTTTTCTTTGGCGCTGAACAACCGGCTTCTCTCCACTGTTTTGATTGCTATTCGGATTCTGGTGTGTAAGGGTGAATCCGAGTCACATCCATAGTAATAAATAGACGCACAAAATCAGTTTTATTGTTGTTACAACGCTGCAAGCAATGTTCAGAGATTTCCATGCGAGTGCGTTTTTGATCTGATGTGAGCAAGCGCGGCACCCATCTTGCGCAACACTTTTTTATTTGCAATTCTTCATGCAAGAGATATCCTCACCTTTTCATGGGATATATAAGCTCAATATATCCGGTTCAAAATATATCATTTTGAAATGATAGTCTCAGCAATTTCACGCACTTTGACTCGACGGTCATCCAATATGTACGGCCATATTTAAACTCGGCACCCAGCCCATTTCTTAATTGTCGAAAACGAAGTAGAAGCGCGCGCATAAACTTTTATAAACTTCGAATTAATTTCTTTTGGCGTTAAACCTTCTTTTACTAAGAATTTCCTAACCGCACGATACTCAATGTTATCCATTTCAAGGGATACAGTCAACAGTTTTGATTCAGACAGCTATATAAAACAAACTACTTGATAGATGACTTGCAAGTTCATCTGGATGCTTATGAGAGATGTACCAACTTAGAAACAAAAATCTTGCTGATAGTGTTGCCATGTATGGTCGAGGCCAAGAACATTTCCGACCATCCACGTGTAAACGTTTTCCTCTACAGTAGCTGAAGATTAACATATCCTTAAAGCACAATTACAAATATCATGTTCAAAATTTTTGAACATCATATTTGTAATTGTTTTTTACAATGGATGACATACAAATAAACAATCATTTGTATGTCATCCATTCTAACCGTATTCATGAAATGATCTCAATAAAATTGCCGCCATGCCTTTAAGAGAGAGAAAATCTTCACACCGATTATTGTTGGTATATGCATAAAATCTTCATTGTAGGAAATTCAATGTTTGAAATAACATTCGACATCCCCCCTTTGGGTTACTACTGTCTTGTACAAATTATAGGCAGTTTTAACAGAGAAGTAACTAAGTGGCAACATTGTAGTCATTTCACCGAAGTGAGAATTAATGCTGCTAAAAGCAGGAAGCATAGTCGCCTCACCCTAATTCACAAGAGCGAAGAATAAAATATATGTGGTTTGCAAAACGAATCTCCTATACTGAAACAGAGTATATCCCTATATTACTGTAAATCGGCAAATAATCATTACGAGAAAACTTTGAGGATGAATTCGTGTTATTCGTTGTGGATTTTGTCGAAAGCAACTGGACAAAAGGCGAATCACCAATCCAAAGAAAGCTGGGTGATACTGCTCTGATAAAAACAGATAACTTATAAAGAGGGAATAGAGAAAATTATTGGGAAAAGTTATTAATTCAGAACATCCAAGAAGTCAATTTATTCTCATTAAAAATAATAAACAAACGAGAGATTAAACTATTTTAAGGAAGAGAAAGAGATCATACTGAATTTTATCATAGATTACAAGATAAAACAAATACTACAGCAAAACAGAAATATTTATTATAATAGTACATGACTTTAACACTAAAGACCAGTACATAAATGAAACCGTCTTTCTCAGCCCAGTCGACTCTAAAACTATATAGATTACTATTTACTACGGAAAACTGCACTGGGTTCCAATGCAATAATCAAATAAGATATACATTTAAATGTAAGAAGTGTTTGCCTTGGTTATAATATATGTTAAAGATGCCAAGCTATTTTAAACCTGGTTTTACTCCATTTCCCAAGTAAGCAAACAGACAAATAAGTCAAGTTTGTGCCTGCAGGTAGTGAAAGTCTAAGTGACCCGTGAATTAGTACAAGCCTAGGCAACTCGTGGTCAAATAAGCTCCGATCACTATTCTTAATATTTACCCTTAATGCAAAGCCCATCTCCTTTAGGAGATGTATGATGCTATGCATTAAAGGCCACTACCATTAGGCAAGGTGCCATTAAGGGTAATTGTGAGCAGAGGTTATTCCACCTTTACCACACGTTACCTAGACTTGTACTACTTTGCAGGTCACTTAGACTTGCACTACGTGCAGGCGCAAACTTCACTTATTTGTCTGTTTGCTTACTTGAGAAATGGAGTAAAATCAGGTTTAAAATAGCTTGGCATCTTTAACAAGATATACATTTGTTAAATCACGTGTAGTAATGATAACATCACACCAGCAGCCTTTGGATGGTTCTGTCATCTAGTCAGAATGTATTTAGATAAGATAGTGCATTAGATACATCAAAGGATCCTGATCAAATTGATGACTGACCACTATCAACAAGATGATGGAAATTACAAACAAATTTAAGCTTCGTGTGGCAAAAAATGATGAAGGATTTTGCATAAGACAAGACAGAATATGGCAGATAACCTATAAGAGGCTCAACGTGTCATAGTAGATAATAATATGATTTAATTTTCAAAGATTTTAAATGATCTGCAGTATGGATGAACTGTAATTATGGGGAGCAACACTAATAACAATGAGTGAGAGTATGAGTTCATCATTAAGGTACCTAACATTTTCTTTGTCTATGCATAGCCAAACTAATATTTTTCTGGTTGTTATCGTCAAGCCAGATAATTTTCAAAGAAATTAGCTGGCTAGAAAGCGTTAAAGTTCTTACTTCCTCGCTAGTGATCGCATGACTAAAGTAAACAGATCATGAAGTAAATAATGAAATTCTGATTTCGCTCGTAAAAGTGAATACCATGTGTTGCAAAACTGTGAGTTTTGTTTATTTATTTATTTATTTTAAATTAGCTCCGAAATCCAAGTTTAGGTATTTGCATAGATATAATTATGGATATAATTATTAAAAGCCTGACTTACAAGAATATCAATTTATCACATTTAAAATCTAAACTACATTGCCTGATATTCTAATTCAAGTTTGCTAATATTGCATTCAAACTTAATAATCTCAAAAGAGTTACAAACAATACTTACAGCGGGAAGTTTCTCGTTTGCACAGTCAATCACCTGGATTGAGTTAAAAATGAAATAAATTCGAAAATCATTTTTTCTGTTATCAAAATCAGATCTATATTCAATAATACTATTTTATTCTTATTTTATTTATACTTAGAAAAATATACATATTAAATAATACAGCAAGCTTATAGTGTTACGTAGCACTGTATTCAATGACTCCTTAGCTACCGTATATGGAAAACTAAGGATTGAAATGCGGCTTTAAAATAAATTAGTCATAAATAAATGACATGCTTCAAAATAAATTAGTCATAAATAAATGACATGCTTCAAAATAAATCACATGCATCGTATTAAGTTTAAAATTTAAAATTAGAAAGTGGTATGAGAGAGAGATAGTTCTATAATTCCAAAATCTAAATATACTAAATTCTACTCCTTCTTCTATATGCATATGGTTTAAAATAAGACTAAGCCAGTCCATATGTGGTGTTATCAAGGTCTTGTGAAATGGAAGTTATATATTTTCAATACTGCAGTTATCAGATGTAATGTCTTGACCGCTATGACAATGTGGCCTTGAAGCTATAACTCATTTTCTGCTACTACCTGCAAGTCTCAAGTTTCATTAACCGCTTGCAGCTAATAACTCATTAATATCATACTCGATTTGCAATGTATTCAACGCAAAATCCATAATATTGCACTTACTAATATTAAACTTTCATGTCATTCTTTAATAGGACAAACTATTCAAATCAGCCTGTATAGATTCTGTTATCTGAAATGTCCTCATGACCCAGCTTTAGCATCGTTCACATATAATTCAATGTCTCCCTCCAGACCAACCTTAATGTCATTAATATGCAAGTTAAATAGGATAACACTTTTCGATACCTGTCACATAATCACGTTCCAGTCAATTTGTATAATAACTTCCTGAATCTTTTTAACTGCATTAACAAAATCTAAAAGAACCATGGAGTGTTCATTACCCTTATCTAACTCCACTGTAACTGTAATAACAACCCAGAGATACAGATTGCATTAAAATTAGCTGCATAAGTTCTAGCTACTCCCTTACATATCTTGCCCTCCTTACTCATCAGGAGTGTATACGAGTTGCAACTCAAGCAACCAAGTCTATCACGTTCCTTTAATACACTTGCTGAAATCTCATCGAAGACCACTGCAGCGGTAGCCTCGAGCTATTGCTATATTTTAACACCCTCTACATCAGTGGTCGCCAAAGTGGTCGATATCGACCCCCAGGGGTCGATATAACATTGTTAGGGGTCGATTCAGGCTCAGGGGTCGATAGAAATATATAAGACATCATTGTACAAGTAATCTTTAATTCGGTTAACTTGGATTACCTCCATCCTGAATGACAACGCAATTAACAGTGAATCGTGGGAACAGCGACATGAATAGGACCTGTGAGATGGAGCAAGGTCATGAAAATAGTTACGGAAGCCAATCAAGTAGGCTAAAATGACGTATTTACCAACAAACGTCTTTTTTGCTTATCCTATTATAATTACGTAATAGTAAAATAGAGGGGGTCAATAAAAAGTCAAGAAACTCTTGAAGGGGTCGACGGTCAAAGAAGTTTGGCGACCCCTCCTTTACATCTTGGACCTCTGTAATTGTATGTTGAACCATTTAGACTTGCACAGAACTAATTGGTTTGTCAGGATTGCATACTTTGCCAAAGTGATTTACCTAAATAACTCAGCTATTTTCAGCGCATTGTACACTTTCCTACAGTTCTTTACTCTATAAACCCAAAGATAAAATCAAGTATAAAGGCACAATTAAAATTAATAAAATAAAGTGTTGAAATAAAGAGCCCAGAAGGCTTCAATCTGGTAGGGAAAATAAATAAATAATAGATATTATTAAAATACTTAAATATAAAGAGCTAATAAGCTTCATTTCGGCAATGAAAACATTACTTAAATTAAGGGGATATTAAATCCAACATAGTTTTAAAACCGAATAAGAAACTCAAAGATTGGAATCAGAGAGTTTCTTGCCGAATATAGTAAACTATAAAGTATCGGCGACACTAGCGTTAGCCAATGCAAGTGATCCGAGTACGTAGTACAATACCGGACGACTCGTTGCAAAGGTGGGGGAAGTTCAGATCGCTATTACTTTGTCGCCGATACTTTATAGTTTACTATATTCGGCAAGAAACTCTCTGATTCCAATCTTTGAGTTTCTTATTCGGTTTTAAAACTATGTGGGATTTAATATCCCCTTAATTTAAGATATTATTAATTCATTGATATTATAGTCACATATGTTAGTCGGATATGAATAATATAACTTTCTGCATGAGATTACTATGGTATTGGAGAGAGGGATTTTGTATTCTTGATTTCTGTCTGTTTGTGCTGAGAACCATCAGTTCGAAACAGCTGACAGACCAGTGATACCTAAAAACTCTAATAGAACGCAAATATATAAGCTCCCTTGGAAACTCCATGTTTTTCAGTTAGTGCGAACCGAAGCAACCTCCAATGCCGAAGGTTATGTTGCTATAAAATGTGTGGTAAACATCGGACCCAAGGTTTTCAATATAACGTAGAAACTTGGGTTTCCATCTTATCTGGAATAGCATCGACTAATTAATAATAGCATTATAGTTTATAATAAAATAATACTTTATGGACAATATCCGGCTACAACATGATGTGGCAAATGAATAAAAATACAGTGATCATAAATGTGAAGAAGGAAGAAAGATAAATCTTGTTTTTCTAAGAATGAAGGAAGAATAAAATTGGATATCCGATATTGCCTAAGTAGGATTCTTTAAAACTATAAACTCCTCAGTAGTATTGGGTATTATTTTTAAGGAGCCACAGGAACCTGAGGTTCAGGATATTTTAAATATTTAGGAAATTATGACAAATCATTCCACGTTAGAGTTTCTTTAAATTCTACGGAGAGTGATATACGGATATCCACTACATAACTGCATGTCTCCAACATTACCTCTTCTATTAGAGATCGCCATTTTTTTCTCTTTTTTCCCTTTCCAAATTTCTCTATCACTCACTGCTGTATAAATCATTAATTTTATTTAATTTTAGAGTCATTTTACATTCGATGACATCCTGTTTTTCATATGTGGATTATAATTTTTTCTCCCTTTTTTTGTGACCAAAACATCCGATATATGTCAAGGTAAGATAATATATTAATCTCTGTGGTAATCTGATTTCACTTTTTTTTAAATATCTTCTTTAATTAATATCTTATTTGAATGAATTTCCATATCCTTAAATCTTTACTTTCCAAGCTGTACTCGTCCTCAGAAAAAGAAAAAAAAATCACCTTTTTTTAGCCGGAAAAAAAGTCCCAGTCTTATATGCAATTGATAATGAGAATGATTTACGTCTTAAAGACGAAAACAAATAATTACAAATAAAGGCAACTATTAGCTAAACCTCGTGTAACAATAATTGTAAAAAAGAAAAAAAAAATCGATTTACAGATAAATCCCAAACAGAATAATAAAATGTTATATAATGAACAATAAATTAAAAAAAAATAAATTAATTTCTATTACTAAAATTCTGCTTAAGTATTATTCTCGTTCCTGTTTTAAATTGCGTGTTAGGTTCAATGGCCTCTTATACTCTCTAATCCTGTCTTCATAGTGTATTATGACAGTCAGTTGTTCCTATCATTCTGGCTTGTCTTGCGGATAAAAATCCGAATTTCTGGGATCAAATCCTATCTAGCTTGCAGAGGACTCGAACCTTGATCTTTCCTTCCAAACGGCATCGTGGAAATTGACTGAGATACAGAGGCTCTCATACATTATTATGGATAGAAATTTCTATCCATAATAATATTCATGACAATTTTCAATATTGGCCATAGATCTGTATAAATAGGAATGTTCCAAGTGGCTTTTGTGAGTAAGCTACTATAACTAGTGCTCCCGTATTTTATCGCTATTGCAAGAGTTTCCCATTCAAATTAAATATCGAACGGAAATCTTAACTGCGGGTACTAAGGAGCAGAAAACTCCAGCACAACATGTAAGTCCCTTTAGTACATTAATCCAGTTATATTTGGATCTAAAAAATCGTCCAAGCGCAAGCGCCCGCTATGCCTACTGTGTGCGAAGCAAAGATGGCGGAAACGAAAGCCAACGACGAACAAGCAACCCGTGTCTAGCCAGCGTAGCGCCTACGATTGCTGACAAACCAATAAAGTGACGCAGCTGCAAAATTGATATCAGCGATAAAAAAGGGTATAATGTACGAATTCTGTTGCCACTGGATACACGCTCCCTGCGCAAAATGGACGAATCGGCACACAAGATATATATCCACCTGAACCAGCCCTATTTCGGCTCGCTGTGTTTCCCGTCTATAAAACAGCTCTTGAACTTAGGCCGACGAATTGAAAACCTCGAACAGCACATCAGTGCTATGAATGAAACTCTTTCCTCCAAAATACGAGCACTAGGAAACTAAGCTCGAATCAACTAACAATCAGTACCGCAACGCAAGTTCACCCCTCCCCGCGAATGAACTCCATGAAATAATCGCATCAACAGTGCACGACTCGATGGACGAAAATAAAAATCTCAACGCTGTCATTTTGAACTTTCTGAAAGAAAACGGAAGAGCAATGAAAGAAGATATCGTCAATTTAGCAGAAGAATGCAACATCGATCCTAACAACATCGTCAGGTGCCATCGTTTCGGACCCATAAACAAAACAAAGGACGGAACGAACTTTCTACGCCTCTCAAAAGTGACTTGCGACATGCCGACAAGGACATCAAAGCTAATAACAGCGATCAACAAGTTCAAAAACACTTGTCTGCAATCGCACATACGTGCTCGACCAGATTTATTTGTACAAAGAGACCAAGGACGCCAGCTTCGAAGACAACTTGCAGTAAAACGTCAAAATGGTGACTACAGCCATCGACTACAGACAAGCTAAATTAGTGCAAAAACCAAGTGATACCACTAGCAGCCACCATGGTGACCAGTATGCAGGCCCTGCATAGGAAATCTGCAAGACCACTGCGGTCAAACATATGACACACAAAATCCTACACATCCATCTTCACCCACAACCGTGGCCTAAACTCCAAATTATTAGTGTCCACTACCACCTGATCAAATCTCACCTCCCTATAGCACTATTCACCTCAACCTTCCAAACTAAACACCCGTTAATTCCTTTCGACCCAACGCTGGCGCCTGTGCATACATCTACTCCGACATATCATGCCAGAGAGCACCCAACCTAGAATCGCTCAAATTTGACCTTTTTTGGATGAAAATACCCCTACCCAACTCAGTTAAATTTATTTGCCGTCTCTATCAATCCCCTAATGCAAAAAAAAAAAAAAACACTCTTTAATTTCATCTCCTTAAAAATGGACTTTCTCCATTTCCGCTTTCCCAACACTGAAATCATTCTTTTCGGCAAAAGCTTTTAATGTTCACAACACCAACCGGCTTTCCTCCTTCAGCTGTATAGACATTGCAGACATAGATGCTGAAACATTTGCCATTACCAATGACCTTACAGTTCAGATCCCAACTAGAATACCCAATAACCCAAAACATTTTCCAAATACTCTAGATCTCTTCCTGACCAATGACCATTCCAAATACACAGTGAATGTAGAGAGCTCGCTATGCAATTCTGACCACAACTTGTGCTCATCTCCTCTCCCATGCAACAAAGCCTACACAGCAACTACCATACAAGAGTAGTTTGGCATTATAACAGTGCCAAGTGGGACAGCCTCTGCAAATTCTATACCTCATTCCCATAGTTAGGCTATTGCTTCCGACTTTCCTGCACTGAACTCAGAGCAAAAATAATCCTCATTGGCATGAATTATACATTCCCCACAGTACTCTGACCAGTGTGGCCTCGATTGCTGACAAACCAATAAAGTGACGCAGCTGTAAAATTGATATCAGCGATAAAATAATGGTATAATGTACGAATTCTGTTGCCACTGGATACACGCTTACTGCGCAAAATGGACGAATCGGCGGACAAGATATATATCGACCTTAACCAGCCCTATTCTGTGCCTCCCATCAGCATTCTCTAACTAAACACTGGTTTTCCAAAAGATGTGCCAAGGCTGTACAAATGAAACACCAAACAAACCATTACTGGCTCAAATCAAGAGCCCTAACATCTTTTGGAACTTATTCCCAAGCTCGAAATAAATGCGAAAGAACAATCAATGCTTCCAAAAAAGTGTTCAAAAGAGCAAAAGGCAGGAAATTAGTAGCCTGTTCAAATGGCAGTCGAACATTTTGGTCCCTTGCCAAAGCAATAATCGTAACTTCTGCCCAACACTATTTCCACCTCTATCCTACCCAGATGACTCCATTGCATCATCATCACTTACAGAAAAGGCCAATCTCCTTGCTTCACTTTGCTTCCGATACACGCATAATTGACAATGGCAAATGTCCCCGACCATTCCAGATGCCCAACATACAATGCCCACTATATCCTTTTGCCAGAAAGCAAAATACAGTCCAAATTAGACACAAAACGTCTCCCAGCCCTGATGACATTCCTCCAATTGTCTTGAAGGTTTGTGCACCAGAACTATCTCATATCCTAGTTCGCTTACATATACTGTTTCACTCCACTCGTATCTGTCCCACAGCCTGGAAATTGGCCTGTATTCAACCCATTCCCAGGAAGGTCAACAAGTCACTGCCGTACAACTACGGCCCCCATCTCGTCCACCTCAGGCCTGTCTAAAATAATGGAAAAATCATCAAGTCCCAACTCCTGCCCTACCTTGAAACTACCCGTATAACAAACGTCCCCCAGTATGGATTCCGTCATTGCAGATCAACAGGAGATCTGCTCACATATGTCACTCATCTATGGACAAATGCCATGGAGAAGTTTCGTGAATCTCAAGCGGACGGACTTGATATCTCCAAAGCGTTTGACCGGGTCTGGAACAAGGACTTACTAAGCAAGCTGCCATCGTTTCATCTATCCCAAGATCACTGTAGTTGCATTCTTTCTGGACGCACACTATGTGTGGTGGTGGATGGCTCCTTATCCTCTTACAATTCAATTAATGCCGCGGTTCTTTAAGGTTCTGTTGTCTTACTAAGCCTCTTCCTATTATATATCAATGACCTACTTCAGTTTACCTCAAACTCAATACACAGTTTTGCTGACGACAGCACATTGCCCTCCTCCCTCTCTTTTGATTAATTTAACTCCACAAAACTCACCTCAACATACAGAACAGCAACCACCACTGCCCTCAATTCAAACTTCCAAGCCATCCTCCAATGGGGTTCAGATAACCTAGTAAATTCCAATGCAAATAAAACACAATAATGTCTTATTTCTCATAAAAAAAGAACCATTTTTTCTCAGTATTATTTTGATAACACCCAAATTTCCAGACAATCTGAGATTTCTCTTCTCGGAATTACTTTGACATCAGGTCTCTCCTGGCATGAATACATAAGAACTAGAACTGTTGAATCCTCAGCTTCTAAAAAACTAGGATTTCTCTTTCGCTCAAGACGTTACTTCACCCCTCAACAGCTATTAACCTTATACAAATTGCTCACATTTGGAGTGAGGCTCCTAAAAGCTTCCTCGAATTGCTTGGCGCAATACAGAGGAGAACAATTAGATTCATAAATGACCCATCTCTTACCAACTCACTTCCCTCACTTTCGCACAGACGATCGGTCTCTGCACTGTGATTTCGACAAATATTTCCATAAAAAATGTTCATCCGAAATAGCATCAATAATTTCCCCACTTAGTACTAAGCTCGTTAGAACACGTGTAACGGCTGCTCAACATCCCTACACAGTGCACCTTGAAACCCACAGAATAAGTTTCTTCTCCTCCTCCTTCATCCCTGCAACTGGAATACTATGGAACAGTCTTCCCCCTTGATGTATTCCATAAGGAATATAATATATAGTCATTCAAATCCAAAGTGAATATATATATATATGATACAAATTGTCCGATACCTAATAATTGATGTATGTAAAATATAAACGAATAGCGATATTCGCTTAAAACAATGACAGGTCTTTTGTTGCTTTTTGGTTTATCTAATAAAGAATAATCTTTTCTAAAATGAAAATAGAAGACACAATAGAAATCGTTGATTGAGATTTTATCAATCAACAGTCTAGAAATAATATTCTACGTTATTATATAGTTACTTCTCATAGCTCAAAACAACAATTATGAACCCCATGAATATTCAGTCGTACTTGATACTTGTTTAATATTTGTCATTTATCGATTGAATAAATAAATTATAATATTACCAACGTATAATGATCAATTTTTTTCACCATTGTGTTTTGAAATATATAATAGCTATTTATTCTATTTACCTCCATAAATAATGCGGTCGCATCTTTATCACAATAAGCGTATACGAATGCTAAGAGTGGATTTTCGTCGTGAGGGAATGTAGTTGAAATGCAATCGTGAACTGTTTCACGCAGCTGAAATAAAATGAAAACACATTTTAGATGGTTCATAATTATTCACCAGAATAGTTTATATAATTAAATAAATTAATTAATTTAATTTAATATTTATATAATAATCATGACACCTATCAGTGTGTTTGGGACACACACACACACACACACACACACACACAGAGTTAAAGAGAAAACAAACCGTGGCCAGTCTCGATGTTTGTCGCTGTAGTGATATGCACATACATGTGCACAACGCTAGAAAACAGAAGGTAAAAAAATAATAATGGAATGAGTGCAGAGGCTGTAATGAGTCATCCACCTAAAGTGAGCATAGAATTATATAATTATAGTTATTTCGTGTTTACATGGATGCTACTCGAAAGGATAATATTACATTTCATAAAAATTAATCAGGTAATATATAGTTAAAAACTTTTAAAGCATGCACTTTAACCAAAGATTACAAATGAGGAAGAATGTACACAAAAATACGTGAACGAATCATAAGGAAAAGAAGCTGTATTAGTTTGAATTACAACTGATCTACCAAATAGCAATGTTGGTAATTAACTCTAATTATATTTAAGATTTTAAAATTGTAGTCTGCATAACTAGTATCTCAAATATATAGCATATTTTACCCTTGGGGATTGTGATGTTGGCGTGACTGTCACTATAATATCAGAATTCTCCGAGAGGGAGAAAATTATCTATCTAACCGTAGTTGTTGATACATTGCATGTCGTTGACGTATTTGCAAATTCAATGTATCTCTATAGAAATGAAAATTAGACATATTCATGAAAAATATCACAATACATTGAAGATATCGGAAATTCTTTAGTAAAATCTCATCGAGTCCCCCTGCTGGTACAAGACATAACGTCATAAGAATTTCCAAGGAAACAATTTATCAAACGTCTTTACATTGAGGAAATATTCCACAAACTAGAATACGATGAATCCTACATTAAAGCGAATATATATATATATATATATATATATATATATATATATATATATATATATATATATATATATATATATATATTATTACTTCACACCTCCGAGGAGTCTAAAGACTCATCGAGGGAGGACTCATCTACAACTCTGTCTCCACCACTCAATCCACGAACTGACCTCAACTACACCAACGCCATCTGCCGCCAACCAATAACAATAGTATTTCCACAGACAATCACAAGCATCCATGTCCACGGCGGTATTTGAACCCGCAATCTTTTATCAGTAGAGTGGATACACTAACCACTCAGCCAGACAGGCTGGCATATATAAATTGACCCAACACATCATTTACAGAGTTCAGTGCAGAGTATAGATCAAGAACTGACAGAAAAAATTTTACTGATGATGCATATCCAATGGCACTATTCTAGATTGCGTAATGAATAGGTAGAAGAATAAAGTTATATATTTAATTCAGGTAGGTATAATAAGGAAAAATATATATATATATATATATATATATATATATATATATACACACACCTGTCGTTCCATCAGATTTAGACACCTTGCAGCTTCATTTATCGTTTCAGTGCTACCTAAAAATAATAATTTCCAATTTGTAAAATAAGATCTGAATTAAAGAAAAGTTAACATGATATGATTGGATTTGTAGTCAACATAACAATATGTAATTTTATAGATTTTTGCTGCGAGATTCATTAATGTATGATTTGAATGGGATTTTTACTATTTATTGTAAATTGGAAACCAAGACGGAGTTAATTGATCTAGTTCAGGATATCTGAATTGCAAATAGTTTCAATTGGAGTCTATCTTTTATTAAACCTATTAAATTTTAAAGCAATCGTATTCTTCGAATTAGGCTGCTTTATTTAAACGATTTCCCCTGTGTGTGTTTTCAATTAGTTTAAATGTTACTTGAAATGATACTGATAGAACGTGTGTATATAGGAATAGTTTGGTACATTCTTTGCATAAAGAAAATAAGAACTGATTATATTAAATTGAACCAAACTTCAGAGTTTAAAAGGTTCCTAAATTTCAGAAAATGGTAGTAATACACTGAATGTGTACTTGTGATACTTGTGACATCAATTTCTTTATATATTACCGTTTAACTGCCTTGCATTGTCTACTAGTCAGCTGAATCTTTTTTATTTAATTTTTGATAAATTTATACTGGAATATGCGCATTTATATTGTAGTGACTGCTCTTTTTTCATTAGACGCTTTTCATTATTATGTGTTAGGTGATTTGCGTTCAGCAATATAATATCCACTGCCCTATGCCACCAATACTTATTGAGTGGATCAGAAAATTGTAGAATCTCTTTTCTATATTTTTAACCGATATCGATGAGATTAGTTACCAATTAGTTATTAATAATTTGTAGTAGATTCTTAACGAGCATAATCGCATGTCCAAAATTAGATGAATTATTAAAAAAATAAATTTATGTGGTCTTATGCAATGTCGTTATTTTATAAAAATAGTGAGTGTTTGCATTTCATTAGCAACTAATATTAGATCTGTAAATGTATGACATCTTAGTGATGAAATACAATACTATTACGCTACTCATATTGTAGAATTTATTAGTCCAGAGTGAAGTCTTGTAAAATGCTGCCATTCTAATAAATTCTCTTTCTCACTACTCTTATCAAAGTTGGTAATAAATTTAAAGCACTTGACGTATCTTAGTATAACAAGAAGATGTACTCGAAAGTCTTATCAGATATACACTCAGAGGTTCTTTGACATGTATGCTGCATACATTAATATCATCAATTATCCGTGATCCTCTTGTTAATACACGCATTAGTAATCAGAGAACAACAATCAAAAATACATAATTACCACAAACAGCGTCGTCTAATTCCCTATCTTCCTGAGCTGTAGGAAATGCAAATGTCCAACAGAACACCGGGAACAACAAAAATACGAATACGAAAATATGAATTTGCATTTTTGTTATTAGGAGAACAGTAAAATCACAATTCAGTTATGAATGATGTTATCATATTGAACATATTTTAATAGACGATGAAACTATCACGTGTTTCCTCGCTTTCCCCCTTTGTTATTAATTAAATGGACGGAAACATTCTGTCGACTTAAGTATCCTGTGCACACTTCCGTGTTATTTTTATTTCTTAATGAGCCTTTATTTCGGATACCGATTTAGAGCCTCACACTTTATCAAACAGAGTATAGGGAATGCATTTCCTTTACAGTCGCCATGAAGTCCAGCATTTTTTCCCTTACTGTTACATACAAAATATAAATGCAATAAAATTTGATTAATAATTCGATAATATAGTCACTAATTCTTTCATGATGAAAAGTAGAAATCTCTTTCATAAAAGACTGTGATTTAGAAAGAGCTTGAGCCTTTCGAAATCACTTTCGCATATTTTTTCAGCTTTTGCGAGCCTTAGTGTAAGGCGAGTGCGAAGGTAGAGTTCAGCTCTACAGTCACGTGTGGTATGTTTTTCTTTTTTCTTTTCATTTTTTTTTATTGAAACTGCTTCGTTAACTGGTTGGCGACACAAGATTTAAATAGCAGTCAGGAATTTGAATGAGGAGTGGGAATGTTTTGGAGAATGAAAACAGTTATTACATCAGAAGGAAAACTACAGTAGACGTCACGTCTCCAGTGCACATGTATAGAGATATTGCTAAGAAAACGGTCATGTAGGATTATCTAGCAATCTGATAAGCATCACTATCTGTGTTAGATAGATCTTTGCTACCACAAATAATTCGGTATACCAATGATTGTACTTTTAGACCAATATTTCCAGTCATTTGTGAAAAAATGAACTGGGAAGAGAATTGAACTGTTCCAATCACACCTGGTCATCATAATTATTTTTATTGGTCTCTTAATTCATTGATAATTTATTTATAAATGAAATGTTAATGTTTAGGTAGCTTGGATTGTGATGTTACGCTAAAGTCTATAGGATAAATAGCTGCCTAAGATATGAGACGTGCTTTTATTTAGTGATGTAAACATTATCACCGATAGATAATGGGAGAGGTTTGGATTTTTTTGTGAGTTGGAGACATAACTGGGTTTTGGTAATATTTCAATTCACCGCTAAAGAATGGTATTGAGATCAGTGTTTAAACCTTTGAATATAGATCTCGAATCGGGGGATATTTTCATCCTTCGCGGGTTATTAAATGCGCACAATGAATGGGATGTTCTAAGAAGGTTATGCCTCTTTTTGGACTATTCAGATCATTCAGACATTCAGATCATTTTCGATCAGCAGAGGAGAAAGATTACATGAGATAGAACGAAGTCTTTAAGCATTTACTCCTGCAGAATTGGAGAACTTTGAAGAGGAGAAGGCGTTATCATGAAACACATAACTGTGACAGACAAAACTGGAACCCAAGAGGGTAGAATGCAAAGTCTATTAGAATGCAGAAAGAAAGCTTTCTATAGGTAAAGCCACTTTAGGATGTAGAGCCAAAGCGTTATACTTAATCTATTTGCATGCAGAGTATTGCAATTAAGTAATTGCAATACATTTTCCCAATGCATTTTCCCAAGCAGATTTACAGAATAGCACAGATGAAATGCAGTGTTCCTGTAGTTTGTCTTAAGATATTACCTAGATATTGATTATCTTTACAACGTACTATGCGGGGCTCGTTTGAATGAATAGTGTTAAGTTTTGTTTAAGATTTCACTGAAAGTTATCTTAGTTCAGTCTGGTACTGGGAGATGGCGTAACTAACAGATGACAAGCTTCAGTGCCTTCCGTGTTCATTATTTTTGGAAGTCTGGACATGTTTCATGTCTAGTATGCCCACGCTTTAGAGATATTCGCTTGGAGACTTGCCAAGAATAGTCAATTCATGCTGAAGGGGAGAAAGAAATGAAGGACGTACGAATTGGTCGCCAACACTCGAAATCACGCGCTTTATAGGTAAAATTTTCCAACTGGTATAGAAGCAACATAGTTAACTACGATGATCATAAAAGAGAAGTTAATTTTCCGACGTGCTTTTATTCTTATTTCAGTAATATTTAGAGATGTTTATGGTCATTTTTATTAATCAAATTAGCGAGTTCTTTGTGAGACTTTGTTACTAGTCTTGATAAAATACGTAGGCACAATTTAACCAGCTTATAAAACAATATCGGAATTAAAGGGAAAGATAATTGCATTTACTCATAATGAAGTGCCTGCGAAACAGTAACGCGATTAAACATTTTAAATGCTTTTTTTTCTTTTTTTTGGATTTTACTTGCATAATTCTCTTAATGAAATACTGCTTATGTCACATACAAGCAAGCTAACAAAGCCTTAACAGTATAATTAGTGACAAAATGAGCAAGGTCAAATGCGGTGTTTAGATCTATGCGACTATTTATACGATTCTACCAAAAATTCAGTTACAAGGATGTCAGCGAAGAAGCAGACATTATGGCGAGGTATGAAACATTCTTCAGATAATCAGATAATGGTAATATTTTATATTTTTAAGATGTTCGTATGCTTTAACGATTGATAAAAATGGAAAATGTTTATTATTGGCTGGTGAGAGAATGATATCGTTGCAATAATCATTCTGTGAAGTGACACAAGGCGTGGAAATGATATCTTTTAGAGGAAATTGATGATGGGAAAAATGTCTTCTAGAGTGGAGTTTGAAAAGATAATCAAATTTTGTTGAGATTAAGTGTATATTTTGTTAATATTGTTGGTGAGAATTGTGACAATTACATTTAATGTTGATCCACTCCATACCATTGTAACTCAATGCCATTGAAAGCTATGTTATGGAGCTAAGAATCACGCTACCTTCTCTACCGAACAGATGGACGGATGTAGGTGTGTGTGGGGATGGGATACTCGGTGAACGTCTGTTACCAGGAGGTGGTGGCAGTGTGATGGTATGGTCTTGTTTTTCCTGGTTTGGACTCAGACCTCTGTTTGTACTGCCATGAACATTTAATACCGATAGGTACCTGGACATTCTGAACAATACAGTGCTTCCTACTTTGTAGAATTTCTACGGAATTAACCACTGTCTCTTTCAGTAAGGCAATGCACCGTTTGATAAAGATGCTGCTATTACTCCGTGGTTTGTGGACATCGTCACCGCGCAGGACCTGACTCCACAAAGCCCTGATCTCAGTCCTGTTGAATATCTGTGACTAGACCGTCGAGTGAGGTCAAAGGACGAAATATACCTCATTACATGCTTACAGGAAGAACTGTCCAGTAGTCCTATTGATTACTATCGTAGGTTTGTGAAAACTATGCTTCCCCTATAACCAGCGAAAGGAGGTCGTACATTTTATTAAGGTGGGCGACATGGCTGTCTGTTCCTCACACTATAGTGTCCGTTGAATTCTTTCCAAGCAGTGTACATATTCCATTATGCTGTGTTTTGCTTATGTCCATGCTATGCAACTGGTATTATGATAAACGGTGCTATTTAGTTATGCTAGTATATACGGCCTATATATATATATATATATCACTTTGTATTTGAAAGGAAATAATTAGCACATGAGGAAAATATGCACAAGGAAGTGTTTCCACCTCCGTTTATAAATCGGAAATAATCGAGTGGAAACAGTTCTTTTCGAGCTCCGTATATAGGACTTTCACGAAACTGGTTGCTAGTTAGTTGCGTCGTATTCGGCTTTCACGAATCGTACAATGAAGGCTTTGGGAATTTGCTTAGTAATTTTTCATGTTATAATCTACACGAATGGATCCCCTACACTTGAAAATGACATCTCCGCTGAAGATATAGACACACATGAGATTATATGCAGTAAGTGTAGAATGAATCCTCGCTTATTTACAGTGCATTATATGTGTGTTTGTGTGTTAGATAGATAGATAGAGAGAGAGAGATGTTACACGTCATTAATATTATTTGAGTTCATATTTAAACAGTACGTATATCTCAGCCACGGGATATTTTATAAGAAATATAATTTCATATGTTTACAACTCATGGTTTAGAGTTCACTGATAAAAATGGATGAACGAATGAATTCAATGTATCATGTTTTATTGAATTATATCTAATTCAAATCATATTAAAGTAATAATATTTGAAGCAGAGTCAATAAAAATGAATATTTTTAGAATTGTCTTAAATATTTATAGTTTAATAGCTATTACGTGGACAAACATACTCATTGTTCAATATATATTTATTTTAGGAAGTGAAGAAAATAAAATTGAAGCTTCGAGATGCCTCACTCTGATTGCTAGTGAAGTACTTATATATTATTTTATTTTTCTGTATGTACTGCTTATAACTGAAAAGGAAAAAAAAATTCATATAATCAAATGTCATATATTAAAATATCGCAGTGTATAATTTCTAAATGTACAATGTATAATTAGAATTGAAAATATGCAATTTCTAATATATTTCCTATATTAAAAATTATTATGAATTTTTAGACATTGATTGCCGTGCATCGTTATGTTAGGAAAAGTCGGGGGAAAGTCTTGAGACGTATTTTCGTAACGGTTTATGCAATATTATACAATTACTTCATGGATATAAATACTTCATGGTTTTAAATAACAGTTGCTATAGAAAATTATTGGAAACAGTAAATTATTGCAGATAATTTGTACTTAACGTACAAATATACATTTGTGGAAGTATTTTCATTCGAATAACTCTCAATATCTGAATTTGCTATGCTTATTTAAAGAGAAAATCGCTCTTTCCAGAACGCTTCAGGATTTTTCGGAATTTCATTAAATACACAAGCATTTTTTCATAGTGCCATGTTTACAGGCCTCTTCTTCTTTCGCTATGATACTGTAAGAGTGTATCTAGACGATTTAGACATGGTCTTAATACTATGAATCAGAACTAAAATATCTATAAATCTTTTAAACTAGATAAATAAAATTTTTATATTTATTATTACTATTCATTACTTAGAAGCGCACATAATAATAATAATAATAATAATAATAATAATAATAATAATAATAATAATAATAATAATAATAATAATAATAATAATAATAATAATAATAAACTCAGCAGAAATAAAACACAGATGAAACAAAATGAAAAGGACTGATTGAAATAGAAACAATATTCAGGCTGACGTGTTCCAACAATGTTTTGATGACGTATATTCTCACGCCACCTACCTATTTACTATTTTAGCTTTTAGTTGATTCTGGACAAATCTGCTCTCGTGAAGAAAACAGATATGATATATTATAAAGAGATTCCATACGCGAGCAAGGACAATAGTTTTGATTTTCCTGTTCCGTGTAGCTCAGTTACTAAATGATAACTAAAGTGATTGTTTCTTATGAACTTTTACTGGACTATGCAATTTGCTAAATCATTTACGGCATTGAAAATTAATTTAATAATCTTCTCGTATATTTAAAAATAGCTAATTACTTATGGAATTTATTGGATTATTTATAAAAGGTCTTGGTTTATTATATGATTCAAACTATTTTTTGAGTCGTTGGCAACCGGTCACATCCTTGAACTAGTTGAATTTTCAAGTTCGCTAGAAAACGTTTTAGCTACCACCGAATTCATTTCCGAATATAAATGAAGGATTAAAATATTTCATCCAATTTCGTAAGAAAGGTAACTTTATGTAATGATTTTTTTTTCAGTTTCGAGAACGGGTCCATGAATGCTTTTCAATTTCATATCCGCAGAGCGAAAACCGTCTTTTGTCCTTCACTTATAGTTATTGTGAAAACGATCTAAATGCAGTTACGGTAAGTATATTAGCCGCCATCCTTATCGAATGCAGTTCCTTTAGACAACATTCTCTATTTTGTTTTTCAAATAAAAATGCATTGCTTACTTACTTAGGATAGTATATAGCTGAAATTGTTTCTTATATATGTGTAATCTTTAAATGCTTTTTTTTGGAAATAAGTCATTATATAACGATAGTTTCTTGAAATTTTTATAATCTGATTTTTGTCAATCCATATTTGGTCTAAACCAAGTTCGACATTCACGACACTTCATTCATTTTTAGTGGTAATTTTTGAATGAATTTTTAGAATTATTTTCTGGAATAATATCAGGAATTATTTTCTGGAATAATAATATAATTCTCCTTTATATATTTTTTCAATTAAATAAATGATTCCCAATGAATGAACTCAGCACGAAGTCTTTAGGCGCATGTTTAATTGGGGTCATTGCATAAATGTTATACTATGACTATACTTGCTGCATTTACTTAACTCAAGTTCAAAAATTATTCCCTGGTTGAGTTATTCAACTTTTCCCTGAAATCCCGGGTTGAACATCATTGCATCTTTGACTAATACCATAATCATAAGATGCTTCTGGTTTTGCAATTTTATGTAGTAATATAGTATCAGTAGTGATACTATATTACTACATAATATATAGCCCTTTCCACAGCTAGAAAGCTAGCAAGTATTCCTTCCTATTATTATTTCACCCCCAATTTCTGCAAATCGTTTTGAATAATTTATCTTTTGGATTCATTGCTATGTAAGTAATAGATTTTCAACACTTACCAGCAAGTTTAAGTTAAGTGGCATGTCTAATGACTCAAAGAATGATAAGCAAATAAATCTCGTTACCAAGTTTCCCTTGTGAAATTTACCCAAGTTACTTTGCTTGAAATTATCACCCATTCAAAAACTTAATCTTCATGTTTCACTTGAATACTAAAGTTTTTTTTTTACTTTTTCTTATTCCTGTTGCTTGAGTAAATCGCCATATTTACTCTTTAGAAAGTATCTCACTTAAAAAATAAGTGAAATACTTTCAGATGGTCACTTCATCTGAATAATACTAATTATTAGAAATCAGCATTTCTAATTTTTCTTCATGATTTAGTTCTTTTCTAGCGATGCTTTTCCTACTAGAAGAAGAAGCTGAAATATAGTTAGAGATATTTGCAAATAACTGTGTATTTGTATACTCGAGAAATTCTCTAGCTGACAGAGTATATGTTTTTCGATAACGGACGGCTTGGCGCAAAAAACAGTACTGAACTTCGAGACCCCACGTCAGTACACGCGCTATGAGATATGTCGTTCGACTTCATGGACATTAATAGAGGAGTAAGTGTAGAGTCTACGCCATTACATTTAGCTGTAGCAATGATGTTAACGTTGTAAAATACACGTTTATTATTGAGGATTAATATTGTTCATACAGAGTTGGTAGAGCAAATGGTCCAAGTCTACGATATGTTTGTGAGCAGTTTGTTCGTAGATTATTATAAAACGCCTTAAACGAGGGTTCCGACGTACCGGGAGTGTTTTTCTGCAATGCAGAGGACATTTGTTTAACAGTTTGTTGGCTCGGGGAGCTAACGAACTGATAAACAAATGAGAATCACTGGCGTGTGCTGTAGCAAGTGTTACAGTCTCCGAAACGCAGTCCTTAGTCACTGCAGAGAATCCTTTCGGATCTGGGCGCCTTTTCGTACATCATCCAAATAGGTGAGTGTTTACCAGCAATAGATTACGCTCAACGGCGGGAATACTGTGCAAGCGTGCTAACGAAGATCAGTCAACGAAGATCAATCCTTCCTCCATAATATCTGGTTCTCGGATGAAGCTCATTTACATCTAAGCGGTCATGTAAGCAGACGAACCTACCGGCTCTTGGTTTCTTGAAGCCTGAATTTGTCCAAGAGAAACCATTTCATAGCGAGGTCACCGCATGGTGTGCGGCTTCCGGCCATGGCATAATTGGGCCCTACCTCATTGAAGAGGGTGACGTAATCGTGACGAATAGTGAAAACTACATTGAGAATATGTTGCTTCAATTCACCCAGGATTTACATAGGATGTCATGCAAAACATTCCATTTCTTGAATAGGTATTCAAACAGGTTCAAACAATCACACATCACGTGGTTCTTGAGTATTTATCAATAGTCTCAAGTCATGTCGTGTGCAAATATGTATTCCTTTGTTAATAAACCCGTTTGCTCCATAATGTATATCGTTGTAATTATTCGGTACAGTTTGTTTGCGCCATACCGTGTCAAGTACGTATATTTAGCCAACAAAGAGCACATTTCCAATTATGTACAAAATCTCCATCTCATCATTGTTATTTTTATAACAATCGGATATTAGTAATACTGCTTATAAGGAGAGGTTCAGAGATTGTGTGAGAAGCTCCTCAATATCTTTATCTTCCTTACATAATTTGCAGCGATGCCATTCAGTTATCTAGCTATGATTCTTAAGCGATCTTTAGATGCAGTTTTATTTCCCACGATATATTTTGTTTTTGTATATCTAGACTACTGGAAGAAGGGTTATGTAAATAATTCTGTACGGTAAAATGTACTCAATGAGCAATATACTTTTTTCTAATTTTTTCTAGGCAATGCAATGTTTAGGAAAAAGAGCCACACCAGGAGTAAGTATAGCTCATAAGTTTTTATATTTTGTTATTATTTTTTTTAAATTTAAAATTTACTGAAATGACCTTTGATAAGGATAAAAAGATATTGCATTTCACAATATCATAATTGTAAAATATGCTCTTCATTATTACAAGAATTGAATTTGCAGCCATTACGTTGCATTTCTCGAAATTCTTATGATATAATTAGAACCATCATCTTGACTTTCTCATTGTTATATATGAAGTCACCCTACTAGAAGGAATTTATTGATCAGAGTGACAAATTTTGGCAAGAAAATTATGCCTAAACTACATAAGACCAAAAACTGCTTTCGATGGAACTGTTGAATTATTAAAATAGTATCGATATACAACAATGCGATTACGATACTCACCATTTTATAATGGTGACATTTTATTTCTTGCTATTTGCAAATTTTATAGAATTTTACTATAAAATTCACTATTACTGAAGGTAAATCGAAATAAATTTCATTTAGTAACATATTGGGTTATTTACATGATAATATTTTATCAGGCACAACAGGAACTGGTGTTTTTTTGTTATCTTGGTAGGATTTCTGAAGCATTAGACGATTAAAACGTACTCAAGAAGTTATCATTATTAGCTCTCTTTGGACATGGATTAGTCCTCCCCCTCTAATATAACTGCGACTACTTACTAGTATTGTATACGCTCCATCTACATCTATGGTTAATGTAAACGCAATTTACATTTCTCGTGTCTATAAAACCCGACAACAACTGTAAGGCGCACTCTTCTTCTTCTTCTACAGCTTCTCCCACTTGAGTGGGGTCATTGTTATGAGTCTCCTCCACACTTCCTGTCTTGGGCTGTCACCACATCCAAGTTCTTCATCTTCAAGTCCTCTTCTACCAGCTCCCTCCATCTCTTCTTTGGCCGCCCACGCTTCCGCCTTCCTTGCACATCCATCTGCATGACCCTTCTTCCCACATATTCGTCCTCCTTCCTCATCACATGACCAAACCATCTCAACCTTTCCTCCTGTATTTTCGCTCCTACGTTCGTAACTTTCACTGTTCCCCTGACATAGTCATTTCTCAGATGATCCTTTCTGGTCACACCGCACATCCACCTAAGCATTCTCATCTCTGCTACTTCCATCCTGCTTATGTTATTTTTCCTCAGAGCCACAGTTTCTATAGCATATGTCATAGCTGGCCTCACTACTGTCCTATAAATTTTGCCTTTCAGATTGATCGGCACCCTCTTATCGCATAACACTCCAGCCATCTCCCTCCAGTTCCTCCAACCCGCTTGTATTCTGCATCCCACTTCCTTCTCAGCACCTCCATCTTCTTCCACTGTTGAACCTAAGTATCTAAAGTCTCTCACCTTCCTGATGACATTTCCTTCCAGCTCCAGATCTGTCTCCTGGCCACCGCCCACTGCGCAACACATATACTCTGTCTTACTTCTGCTCAGTCTCATACCTCTCTCTTCCAGTACTTTTCTCCATCTTTCCAGTTTATATTCCGTTTCTTCTCTTGAATCTACACACAGTAAGATGTCATCTGCATACAACATTGCCCAAGGTGCATCTTCTCTCACCTCCTCTGTTACCACCTCCATCACAATATTAAACAGAAACGGACTTAATGCTGACTCTTGATGCAAGCCAACTGTTACTTGAAAACTTTCTGTCTGTCCCAAACAGGTCCGAACACTTGTCTTCACATTTCTGTACATTTCCCACACCAACCTGACATATTTCTCCGGCACCTTCTTCTCCCTCAGACTCCTCCAGACTTCTTGCCTTAGCACTCTATCGTATGCTTTCTCCAGATCAATAAATACCAGATGTAGCTCCCTTTGTTTCTCTCGATATTTTTCCATCATCTGTCGTAACCCAAAGATAGCATCTGTTGTTGATCTACCAGGCATGAAGCCAAATTGTTCCTTTGCAATCTCGACCTCCTCCCTCAATCTACCATCAAGAACCCTTTCTAGGATCTTCAATGTGTGGGACATCAACTTTATTCCTCTGTAATTTTTCCAGTCTTGTGCATCCACTTTACCCTTGTAGATGGGAACAAGAGTACTCTCCCTCCATTCCTCGGGTATATTTTCCTGTTGGCAAACTTTCATGAACAGGTACCACAGCAGGTCAATTCCCTCTTCCCCCAGTGCCTTCCATGCCTCCACTGGAATTCTGTCGGGCCCACCGCTTTTCCATTCCTCATCTTCTTCATGGCCTCCGTCACTTCCATTCTACTGATGTTCTGCACCATCCCCTCAGAAGGCTGCCCATCTCCTCTGTGAGTCCTTGCATTTTCCTCATTCAAAAGTCCCTCAAAGTATATTTTCCATCTGTTTCTTATGTCCACATCCCTCCATAATACTCTTCCTTCAGCATCTTTGATCTGCCTCACATGTAAGATGTCCTTAGCTGCTTTATTTCTACATTTCACTAGTTGGTAAATTTTCCTCTGTCCTTCCTTTGTTTCTAATTGATCATACAGATCTTGATATGCCATGGCCTTCACCTGTGCCACAACTCTCTTGGCTTCTTGCTTTCTCTCTTTGTACACCTCTCTGTCCTTTCCACTCTTGACTCATCCCACTTCTGCTTTGCCTTCCTCTTAGCTGTCACTGCCACTTGTACATCATTATTCCACCACCAACCCTCCTTCTGCTCTCTAATCTTTCCAGATGTCTCACCAAGCACCTCGATTGCACAGCTCAGGATTACTTTTGAATTATGTTTCCACCAATCTTGTACACTTTCCAGTCCATCCGAAATCCTCTCTAACACTCTCTCCCTAAAACGATTCCTCACACTCTCCTCTTTTAAGCGAAATACCACTTAATTGTCTTCATCCCACGGCAACCAGAAGTTCTTATCTTCGATCTTATTTTAAAGTCTGCGCACAGCAGTCGGTGTTGTTGTGCTACTTGATCTGTTGGAATTACTTTACAATTTGTCACAACCTTAAGATGTTTTCTTCTAGTCAAAATGTAGTCAATTTGTGAGCTGTTGTTACCACTTCTAAATGTTATCAAATGTTCTTCCCTCTTGAAGAAAAACGAGTTCACAATTGCCAGATCAAACGCTACTGCAAAGTCCACAACCCTCTCTCCTTCCTGGTTCATCATTCCCACTCCGTGGCCACCATGCACCCTTTCACAGTCTCTATTCTGTCTTCCTATGTGCCCGTTCAAGTCTCCTCCGACAATCACCATCTCATTTTCTTCCAATTCCCTCATTTCTTCATCTAACACGTTCCAGAACTCATCTTTTTCCTCTGCTGTACAACCAACTTGCGGGGCATATACACATAATACGACCACCCGCTCTTCTCCAAGACCCAATTTCATTCGCATAATCCTGTCGTTCCTTCTACCCATGTCCAGTACTTTACCCTTCATTCTGCCACACACCACAATTCCTACACCATTTCTTCCCTCGTTATTCGCTCCAGAGTAGAACAATTTATATCCATCTCCCAGTTCCTTTGCCTTTCCCCCTTTCCACCTTGTCTCCTGCACACATAAAATGTCCAACTTCCTCTTCCTCATCATGTCTGCCACCTCTCTTCCCCTTCCAGTCATGCTTCCAACATTCAGTGTTCCCACTCGCAACATCCTCTCCACCTGCTGGGCTCGCTTCTTTATCCGCACCCGCCCTAGATGCGGTAGCCCTCGTCCACTTCTCACAGCTGTAGGGCGATGTGGCTGCGCGTCGCTTAAGGGGTACGCCCTAGCCCTTATATCATTTTCTCTTCGACTCATAATCATAGTTTGAGTTGGCACTGAAGTTTTCCGACCGGATGCCCTTCCTGACATCAACCCTCGCATTTATCCGGGATTGGGACCTATTGAGGCTAGCTTGCCTCCTTCCGTGGCTGCATAAGACGAAATGACTTAGCAAGATAGGAAAGACTCACCTCTAGCCCTCGAATACTCTAATGGCATCAGGGGGAAGGAGCAAGGAGAGGAGAAAGAAGCAAAGAAAGAAGAGGAGGGACCAGTCTACAGAATAATATAACAGATATATATTACATGAAATAAGGCATGGTCCAGCATCAGGTACCTCGGGTTTGCCATGCCCGTACTCTCTAAAGTGTAAGGCTCACTAAATTTTTTATTTAATTGTTTATGTGTTGCTGATGTCACGAATTGCAGCTGCTTTTAGTTTTCCTTGGTTTTTAGGGCAAAGCATGATTACGTTTATAATAAATGAAATGATATGGAATAGAATAACTTAGTGTGCAATAAATTTTGCTATTACAAATTAGTATAAAAATGGGAATAGAAGAGAGCTCGTTTCAGAAATCCCAACTGATAACAAATCAACCACTTCAATATGGATGTAGTATACAAAGATGTGTTGATCAATTTTTATTGTCTCATTGTTGTTTATTTTTCCAGCCAGTGATAGATCTGAGAAAAGAAAAGGATTACTTTGTAAGTATTGTTAATTAAAGTTGATTTGCATTAGGTTAAGATAGCATTAGACTGACACATTTAATGCGATTTATGTGTTTGCAGTGTGGCTGAGTGCACATTGTCTTCCTTCTTTTCCAAAGTAGGTTGGAATTCAACATTCAGTACATGTGACATGTACTGCAGAAAGTGTTTAGATAATTTTAATTTCCAGAGCCGAGAGGCTACCACATTGCTGATGTGAAGCCTGGAGTGGCTTAAAGAAAATACCACCTACGAAATATTGTAAACCTGTAGCACATTCATGCAGCATTAATTCTGTTATCTAAATTTTAACTACTGCAGCTGACAAACTAGTAGAAGACGTTCTTATTTTTGGTCTGCTAGATTCCTTGATCCTTTAGTTACAAATTGGAATCCATGTTGCCTAAAGCCACTTAAGGAATTCACCACGTAAGTCTGGTAGATAAATCACGGGATTCTCTTTATTCGTTATTCAGATCAGTGTATTTAATCGAATCCCTTCAGCTTTGACTCTGGCAAACTGCTCAATATTCAAAAAAGAAAAAAAATATATTATTTGCATTTGAAAAGCTTCTTCGTAGAAATCTCAAGGTACTTATAGTAAGATCTTTATATAAGGATCGATTCTTTATCCTAATCTTCTCCAAAATGTATAGTTTTGATTTTAATTTTATTAAAATCAAAACAAAATTAAAATTATTTAATTTTAATTTTGTTAATACGTTTCTCTCTCGAATGTCTTTTGTTCATTGTCATCTGAAACCGAAATTAATGTTAATGTTTAAACCACTAAGGTTAGCTATCTTTATGTATAAACGGGTGCTAAAAGTTATATCTCCTTATCATTTTTGTTTACATCAACGTAGGTACTGTATTAAAAACGAATATTATTGGTTGAGATTTATTCTATAATTTTCACCAATCAATTCTATCCTCAGTCTGTCGGATCGAATCGAGCATTTCCTTGATATCCTATTTGTCGCTATCTGGGATTCATCATCTTAGACGAAATGATAGCCTCTAAATGTTCCTTCAGTTTTCGAAAGAGTATGGACGCTTACATGCACTATATGATGGCTCACTCGAGAGAGTGTAATGAATTCAGTGGATAACCTCGAGTTCACCCTCATTCACCTAAGCATGCCATTTCTGATATGGTTATGTGAATCCGATCATTGTATTCATTAATTAAAAATTTTTTGCGCTGGTGTTCAAGAGCTAAGGAGGAACTATAGTTTTACATGGACATGAAAAAAAATCATTGCGACAGCCAAATGTGGACATAAATTTATTATTGTCAGCATAATAATAAATTATTTTATACAAAAATATGTTATACATTTCGTAAACAGTAAATTACAGTACGTTTTTCGTAAACGTTACAAATTTTCTAAGGACCTAGTTAAGGAATTAATATACAGTGCTTATAGAAAACTATGCAGCGAGACATTTCAGTATGGAAGATGTTCACTTCGAACTGTGATACCGCTCTGACAACGTTGTACCATGCTAATTAGTAGCAAGCGATTCAGAAATTCTTGAGACAAAATGTCCTACTCTTCCTTCAGAACATGGATTAGGCCTTATTATTGTTTTCTGGAGAGAAATTTCGAGTAGCAGAGCATCTCCCTATTGCGTCCCAAACGTGTTCTCTGGGGATGAGATCTAGGTAGCGTGCTGGCCACTCGATTCGACTAATATCCTTGGTCCCCATAAGTATTTTCACTACTCATGTGCGATCTGGTGTGACCTTTTCATCCATAAAAATGAAATCTTCGCCTACAACACCACGGAATAATCTAATATAACGTTGAAAAACTTCGTTACGATATCGTCTACCAGTCATAGTCCCTTTTCCCAGCACTTGTAGCTCGCTGCGACCATTGCATACTCTCTCCACACCATAACCCCAGCACAGCCATATCTATCTCTTTCAAGATCATTCTCGCGAAGGTAAGCAGCACCATTTCATGCCAGATCCAGTGTTGTCCAGAATCGGAGGAAAGACTAAAACGAATCTCAACTGTAAAGAATGCATTAGCTTATTGGAATCTCGTCCAATTTTTATACATACAACTCCACTGAAAATGTGTTCTACGATAAACTGTGAATATAGGGGCGCAGATATATGTCGTCGAGAGTATAGGCATAACTGTTGCAGATACCTTGCCACAGTTTGTCGATATATCCACGTTCTGTGCTTGAATGGAGCCGACTTGCAAGGTGACCTTTCGTGGTGTCTCAATTACGTTTTGCTGTTATAAGCAAAATGTTGTCTTCATGCTCTGGTAGAGCGAGGAAGGTCTCTTAGCAAAGGATTACATTCCGTTCGTTTGAAACGCTGCACGGCGGCTGGATACTACGCTATATAAGATTCTAAACTCTCTGGCAATATCAGTTATTCTGCGCTCTTTTTTAAGCGTTCTAATAATTCCCGCTTGAAATCGTTTAGACAATGTCTTTGAGACATTACAAAACATCGAAATTTGCAACTTTATTCCTTAACGAAAGGATCATCCTTCAAACACTCGCTTAGCGCACTGTTTTGCCTTTAATCCCGTTGAGTGTTACAACGTGACTCCTTCGCTCGCGAATCGAAAATTTGAGTGTGTACCCGCTTTCTACTTGTAATCGTCAGTTACGCCAATCGATTGATCTGAATTTGCGGTGTAACGTAATTTTTTGTTTTGTATTTCTTGTCATTTCCATGTATTATATTTGAAAATTTTGAAGTCGCATTTACATCACTCTAAAACCAACTGAGTGTTATTTTCTTGGTCACTGATGAAACTATAAATAAAGAAACAAATAAGAACAAGAAATTAAAAATAAAAGTGGCTTTACTTTTCTCATGTTTCTGTGTAACTGCGATAAAAATCTATTGTTTTATCTTTTAAGGACTGCATAGTAAATCTGGTTAATGGAAACCCCCCTGAAATGAAGAATTTTCACTGACGGAGGAATGAGCAGTAGGAAATGAATCACCTTCTTAATTAATAAGACTCCTTTATTAATCAATTATACGCATCCTGTAACTAAGAAAAAAACTAATATTTTAACAGTAACTAATATTAATATGTATGCTCTGTGCTCCGAGCTTTTTTGTTACAAAAATAACCAAAACAACTAAAAAGGCTATGCTATATAAAGAATTGTAAAAACCAATAAATAATGATCTATGATTGTAAATCTATCGTAAAGTTGGTTAGATTTATTCATATAATATATACATTCACTATACTCTAATTCATTTCTAATGTATGGTATTGTTAAACATGAAATAAAGAATGAAAACAAAGCCAAACGTTCCATAATTTTTGGGTGACTCTTGTACCAATATCTCGGAATTATATTTCTATTCTACGTCAAAATGAATTTCTTTAATTCTGCAAATATAAACTTTTTCTATGACCTAATAAATGGCTATATATTTGCCATAAGCTTAAGAATTCATTTCCCTTCAAGTCGGCTATACTTATGAAAATGGAACAAACAATCTCATAAGTATTTAGCAGTTAATATTGTTTAAATTGACTGGGCTATAAATTTCGTCTGTTAGATCTGATTTATGTATTATTTTCTGTGCTCTCTATTCGTGTTTCTAAGCTCTGTGCGATATATATACAGATACCGGCAACTTAATTAAATACTTTGATCATTGGTTACTTTTAGGCATGCGACTGCTAATACTGATCACCTTCAATTTTCTGCTCATAGTTCGTTGACATATGGATCAGGAAGAGCGTTTCGTAAGATACACGCCTTCTCAGGCGATGCTGTTTCTGACAGAATGTTTTATGGCCACAGTTACTTCTCTTAGAAAAGCAATGTAAATTATTATTTTACTGATTAAACACTCGGGATATCTTACCTTTTGAGAAACCAATCAGTTCTGCTATTTTCAAAATCGTGTCTCCAGCCAGACGGGCACCCAAAATAAGATACTTTTGTTTTTTTTCCCATTGTGATCAACATCGTTGATAATTACTGAGCAGCAGCATGCTTAAATAATTGTCTAGCTCAAGTGGTGACGCATGTGACCAAGTATTTTGCATATACGCTGCGTAAGTGAAGTTTATGTACATCTGCTTAAAGTTTTTTTTAATTCAGTAACCACTAGGTGTATATTATTCTACTAATGTACACACCATCCTACGAAAACGATAGAACATCCCTTTGATTACAGAATATATACGAAATAGAATTCATGTAAAATTTCTGTAAAAGCGATAGGCGTCATTTCATTTCAATCTTTTATGCCTAACGATACTAGCCGGGAAGAGAGAACTAACATCATGTCAGTAGAAAGTATAATTCTATGCTATTTAGGGAATGTCTCCACTTCCAATTCTACATACATAATGCCTTCCGAAAAGAGTCTGTCTTCGAAGATGCATGTAGTCACTCCCAAAATCATTGATACGACAGAACACTTAATACACCTAATTTTCAAGGTTCATTTTTTAAAATCAAGAAACAAAAATGATTCTCAAGAAATAATAATCGTCCACTGCAAGTGATACCTGCAGTGGACGAACCACCACCCTGATTGGATTAACCACATAATGATAATATGCAAAAGCGTAACCCCAACTACGAAATTCGGAGGTGGCGGTCGGTGTGATGGTATAGTCTTGTTTTTCCTTTGGACCTCTGTTTGTGATACAACGAGCATTGAACTCCGAGAGGTATCTGAACATTCTGGATAATGCAATGCTTCCTACGTTATGGCTTTTTTCGGTACTGATCATTGTCTCTTTCATCAAGATAAGATGCCAATTATTCAGATATGTCTCTTTAATTATGTGGTTTATGGATATGAACGTCACAACACTTGACTGGCCTCCAAAAAGCCCAGAATATTTCTAATCCAGAACATATTAATAATAATGTGTTACACCTTTTCATTGTTTATATATGGGAAATATATGAATTCTGCGTTACTTCAGCCTTGCCGTCTTTTCTGAGCCTGTCTCCCACTGATGACATTTGGCAGAGTTCGACTTTGGATCTGCTTGCTTAATGACGAGTAGAGAGGCTCTGCTCGGCGGTAGGAGTTTGGTTTACATTGGATGGAGACACCGCTGCGTTTCCTGTACTGGCGATGAGTTTAGTAGCAATGCTTTAGGCTCACTCAGTGATAATTAGAGCGATCGTCTATATCATTTAAGTTTGTGGAGAAGTATCCCCGTCCTTTAACATATCCAAATGAAGAATTCTTTCTATATTATGGGATTGTTTAATTTTCAGTCTTACGACTAAAACATTTCCCTTGTAATCAAACGCAGAGGGTTTTACTCCCGAAGTAATGCTAATAATTCCTCTATGGGTGCGAACTTCTAACAATTAAAATTCCAGAATGTGAAGAAGCAAGACAAATTACTGAGGTTTTAAAAGAGATAATTGGAGCTAGCAAGATTTATTCTTTCATGCCGTACGACAGACGGTAGCACAAGGTAACATAATAATTCCTGTAATGGTAAGAATAATGATGGTCAGCCTGCATTTCACCAACTGCGGGGTGAAGGCCTCTCCCATTGCGGAAGATTTGGGTCTGCTTCTCTCATGGTGACCAAGTCCATCTTCAGAGAGTGCATACACATTTGTATCAATGACCATATGAAAATGAAAGACACTCGCAGAAAGCAATGTCCTAGTTGGGATTGGAACCTGTAGCCTCTTGTCTGGAGAGCGGATACGCTAACCACTCGGCAAACTAAGCCGGCGTAATAGTAAGAAACCAGGTTAAACCAATAAAAATCAAGAGATTTTCAATGGAATATATTGAAAACTGAACGTGTTAAACAATTTGGCAATGAACGTGTTAAACAAACTATACTTGGCGAAATCATAAAAGTTGCGCCACAAAATCAGAATTGCAGGAGTCACTTTTCCAAACAAATCTAGATGGAATAACATTATCTGAAATTTCCAATAATGAATCTAATATAAGAAATGCACAAATCAAATGCAAACAAATGAAACTATTATACAAGGAGAAAGCGGAGGAAAATAAATAGAAAAAAGAAGTAAGATATCCAAAAAACATAATACGCAGACAAGATCATTAAAAAGAAAAGATGAATTAATAATAAAATTAAAGATAAACCAAAAAATAAAATAAAATACTAACTAAAAAAAAACGAATGAAATCTAAAAGGAGACGAAATGATATAAAAATGAAACGATGGAGAAGGATGTGGATTGATAAATGACGACTCTTCACTCAGAGGAGTTTATGGACCATGAGGAGCCATCTGATGCTGATAAAGGGAAAGTGAGAGATTCAATCAAAGGCAAAATACTTTTTGTCTTTAAAAAGCAAAAACGTTTACTGACGCACAGTCTTCTCATTAGGATTATCATCTACATGAAAGAAATAACTAGCTTCCAAATCAAGAACGATAGACAAGAAATTATTATAATTGTAAGCAACTGTAAAAAAAAATTGGAAAAGAATTCACGAAAAGCAGTATACACAATTGTTCCTTCATGTAAAAGCCTCATCAGGTTCATCCAAAATCTAGAAGTTAAAGAATTACCACCGACACTTCACTAATCACATCATCTCCCCTCATGAATAGTCTTATTAAACTTATGAAGTTTCAATAGGCCAGTTAAACGAGAAACTGTATGGGAACTTATACTACGCATAATATGAAAATTTTGTTTCTCCAAGAAACATACTTCAGCACATATAGAGATATTAAAATGCATAGATATCCACTTCTTTTTTATTGGAGCTGTGGAAGAGTTAACAGAGTTTTAGAAGGGACTTTTATTATCTCTCCCCTACTTGCTTCATTGTGTAATATTCAAAGGGATGCAGATGGGGAGAATCTTGACAATAGTCTGTTAATACCAGATGTGTAATAAAGTTTACAAATGTTTATGTTCCATCCAGTGCAACAGAACAGTTAGACGAAAATCTTCCAGGTACTGTAGCCATATTTATATATACAGTACCTTGCATCATAGCAGCTGGAGATTGGAACTGCATTTAAAACCAAACATTAGAAAAATAAGAGCACACACACCCCAAAAGTGGAAAAGTGAAAAAGATATTAACAGTTTAAAATATGACTTGACAATGCTCAACTAGCAAACATATGGGTGAATCGAAACCCTAAACTCCAGGCTTACACTTACATGAATCAAGGTATTTGCACATGCTTGATCACATTTATCTCCCCTTCCCATAAAAATAGAGTAATTCAGATAAAACATCTTAACATCAACATATCAGATCATAATCCAGTTCTATTTATATTCCACTCAATATAATAAGTAGGGATCAGTTACAGGCCATGGCGACTTTCACCGAATTTCCCATTGATAATTTCAACTAAACTTCTGATCCCCTGTTCAAACAGAGAAAAGTTTGAACAGGGGATAGGAAAGGATAGGAAAAAGTTCAAAAAGAAAAACGTACAAAAAGAGAAGAGATGGTATAGAATGCAGCAGTATCATTAGAAAGATCAGCATGGAGAAAAAAAGTGAAAAGGCAAAAATAAGTGGAAGAAAAAATTTTAAATAATAATACAGCAGCACTTTGTAGATAGCCCTCCAGCAGCTTTCTTCAATACAAAGTTCATCAAATTCCGCAAAGAAAGGACTATCACCAAAATCTACGTGGATGGTGAAGACATGGCCACCACATAGACCTGCTTGATTCCCTTCAAACACATATACCAAACAGCCATTAGACTAACTACACGTCCGCGCGGTTAGCCTAGTGGCTATGCGCTTCGTAACCATATGCCTGAGGTGGGATTGTCCTAGGTTCGATTCCCGTTGGTGACGTGAGGAGCTCAAGGATCTTCATCAGCCGTAGCCAAGTTAGCCGGTCTTGGGCGCGGGAAGTAGGTTTTTTTCCCCAGTTTACCTGGAAGTTTTCATCCAGGCAAATCGGCCCCGTGAACACACACGGATACAGTCAGGAATACTTAAGATAATCCCTCCAGCCATAGGTCTGAATTGTCAGCTATCATATCAGCTATATTGTCAGAATTATCCAGTCCAGAGGCCGGATAAAAATGGGGGGAGATCGAGGTGGTGCCGTACCTCCCCGTAAAAGGGGGTTACTAACGTTGAATCGCCATACGAAATGAATGGATGAAATAACTGATTATTTTGTGAGTTAATTGATTCATTTCTCTTTCGGTCATCGAAACGGATCTAAACTGATATATTGTAAGTAAATAACATTTCATATTGGTGAATTCTGCTAGGTTATAGATTTCATATTTTAATCTAAACTGCAAGCGTAGAATCTGAATGCTAGCGAAATGTGAATTTACATAACATACATTTCATTGTCAACCGCACCGAAATATATGAAAGAGACGCAGAATTTATCACCTCTAAATTTGAGGAACGATTACACCAAATACATTTCATCCCTGCCTGCCCAATGATGAAAGAACAGAGAGAATTAAGAAAATTTCAAGAAGTAGTGATACTCCTAATCATTATGGAAATGTCTGTGCTTGCTATTCTGCATAAGTTAGGAATTCTAAATGAAGTGCGTCTGCAGGATTCCATGGAAAATATACCTAATGAAGGCAGATCTAAAGTAGTAGTCCATACAAATAAGGCAAGAAAGGAACAATTAGGATGACTTGTAAACATACAGAAATGAAGAATTAGGAAGTGCTTCATTTTATATTATTAGATATTTGTTGGATTGTGTAAGCATAACAATTTATAAACATTGTGCATCAACAAACTGGGACTTTTCATTATTAAAGAGCTGTTATTATTGTAAAACTCTCTAACATGATATTTGTTTAGATCATCATATATTGCAGATATGTTTTATTACTATTTCATGAAACTAAAGGAAAAACTAAAACTCACAATATGTCTGCAAAGGCTTAAAAACTTCCATAAGGCGTCTACATGTTTATTACCCTAAGTCTATCCCTATTTTACAAAGTCTAATACTCTAGGCTTAGTTGGGGGCGAGACTCACATTAGAAGTGATATTTACTGATAGTTAAAGAATAAGGATATTAATTATCTACACTTGTGATAATTCCATTTATATATCATATTTTATACGAATGATCTGCTTACCTATTATTTCTTTTTCCTCTCTTTTGCATTATTAATAAGATCTTCTATAAAGACATTAAAATGGAAGGTGAGAATGGATATCTTTGAATCACAATTCTCTTCCTGAGGAATGATTATGTATAGTTTGTATGATTATTTTGGGGTTCTGGTAATATTCATTTGGTATTTTAAGAGGATGAATGCATCTTTGAAATTACCAAATAAAAATAAAGATTAATGTCTTTTGTCAAGCTAGACCTGCAGTTCTATGCAGGGAGAAGATCGGGCAAGTAGTAGATCTGCTTTTCTAAATTCAGCTTGCCCTTATCCATCGGATTGCTCACACACTTTGTTATTCAGTTTTGCAGAATTCTAATAACGTTTGACATATATACCTAGTAGAGTTGCTGGACATTAATCTTTGTATTTGTTCTTTCTTTGAATTGAACTTTATTTTTTCCAGTTGGGGATTGCGACAGAATAAAGGATGGTGTTAAATAATAGATTTAACTTCTTTGCCAAATCATCTTAAAGCAACTCTAAATATATATTGTTAATTCCTTATGCTTTTTTTTCAGAATCATTTAGTTTAACTGTCTGTTCTGTTTTTATTTTTAATTCCGGCATATTTCTTTATCTTTTGGGTTATCGCAAAAAGCTTCATGTAGCCCTTGAAATAATCCCTGGGAAAAAGTTGCATTATATAGTTTCTATTTGTTTTATGTGTGTGTGTGATGATATGGTTTTCTGTATTTCTAATCAGCTGTTAATGAGTATTACTGTAAAGTTGTGCACGCTTCTATGCACATTTAATTGATATGCTTACGAATCACTTTGGTAAACTTTTAAAATTACTTTACTTTAATTGCCATCATATTCTATCATGTTTAGTTTTTTCCTCTTTCTTTGTCTTTCCAGAGTCCAAAAATTGTATGCGTTATCCAAGATTAACGTCACTTTCTTGTTTGTCGTACAAGTTATTTGCAGAACTGGTTAGGTTTGTTTTCATTTCTTCGAGATTTTCTCTACTTCATTTTGCTAAGTGATTACGTGCTAGTTATTTCTTCTTCGTAGTGTTTTTGGATATGAGCGACTATAAAATTATCAAGGTTAAAATTTGAAAGCTTATTTTTCGGTCAGCATGTTCGTCTACCGAATGCACTTTGTTATTACGAAACCCACAACAGTGTCCATGTCTTTCGAAAAAACTTATGAATGATCCGTAATGAATGTCTCTCTCTTTCCTTCTTTGTGTGTGTGTGTGTGTGTGTGTGTGTGTGTGTGTGTGTGTGTGTGTGTGTGTAAGGGAGGCATTCGCCGTATCACTTGGATTCAGTGATATGGTGCAAATACAATATAACTTGGCCAAAGTGCAAGGTTTTATTTTCTAGTACACGAATTAATACAATGCTTAATTCTGGAAATTAGACGTAAAAATATACGAAACAAATTACAGATTTTAATAGTCAAATTAAAAAATTGAATACAGTAACTTAATTTAAGATTCTAATAGAGTGTCTACTGTTTTTTTTATTCAATATTGATGATGAATATTCATTTGGCAGGCGAAGTGGTTTTCCTTTGAAATCTTCTTAATCTTCGTCTAGAGTTTCATCGTATAATTGGTAGTCGGGATATCCACTTCTGAGATTACTTATACATTCCTTAAAATATCAATGTGTATATCAGATTATAAGAATTTTAATAAGAGTAATTAAACATGTCCTGACATTATTATGGCCAGTTATGGAAATCATGGTTCTGTGGCTTAAGAATACCTTCAACATAACACGCTTTAGAAATTGCAATTATTTTTTTGCATGCAAATAAAGACGAAAAAAATAAATCCATAGAACCAGTATAAACTCTTCGAATTCTCTAAAAGAGAATTTAAAAGTTTATCAGTGAAGGAATTATTTACATCTATATACAAGAGTGATAGCAGAATTACAATAGCGTTATTAATTTAAAAATTAATAAAACACTATATTGTTTTATTATAAGAATATAATAAAGTAATAATAAGATATTAACCATAAACAATATTTATATAAAAATTATATAAATAATTAGTCATGAGTTAGAATCTAAACTGAATCACCTGTTAGCTTTTAAACTACTGATTTATTTCAACATTGAGCCCCTTAACACCTAAGCATTTAGAAAGTCTCTTAAAAACAAAAGATGTACCACATCTCATCATATTTGAGAGTTTAACACCAATCCAAAGAATAAATAAAAATAATATCCAGCTAACCATAAGGTTTAAAACTAAAACAAACAGGCAGTATGGACGCCAGTTCTGGGACAATACCTGAATTTGAAAACATACTACTAGCTTCATTTGTAAAAGAAAGAATGGATTACTTGGGGAAATTGAGTGAAGAGACAGAGAGAGTATTCTTTAGGAGTAAACGTATAAATAAGATTTACGAAAGATTTTCTTCTACTTATTTGCATTTGGCAGTGTTATCCAAAAACAGTAGAAATTTAGTTGGCATCAAATTTCATATGGTCCAAGTATTTAAATAGTTTATTTAAATAAATATTCTAGATATCTCTTTTAAGTAAATAAGACAATCACTAATTCTTTGCGAAATATGTTCGGCAATTGTTAGTTGAATAGAATACATAAATATTCAATCATCCAATACTCACATCGTAGTCGGTCTGGGATGTGTCCACTTCCTGTAATGAAAACAAGAACAAAAAATAGTTACCACAAATCTGATTGGCTATAATATAGCAAACTTTATATGTGCAATACATTAATGTTTGTTTGTGATAAAACTGAAATTAAAAATAATTATAGTTTTACTTTCTTTAATTATAGGGTTCAATTAACTGCAGGCTATTTACCTAACACATGATCGAGAATAAACAGTATATTACAACCATCAAAACTTAGCAGAAGTCGTAACCCGTTTGATATTCTGGAGTGTATAATGCGATACAGATTATCTGCATATTTCAAAGCACTTAATAAATTTTGCATGAAAATTTGGATTCCTTTCAGCTTATATGGTTGTTTCTATTATCAACATATTTTGACCACTATACTTTTCCTATGTTTTCGGATTCAACATAATTGCGAAATGACTACGCCTGCAAAACTCAACGGTGTATATTGTAATTCAGATGTTTCTGGAGAATACTATTATTATTATTATTATTATTATTATTATTATTATTATTATTATTATTATTATTGGATGTAATAATAATAATAATAATAATAATAATAATAATAGTACCCTCCATAGAGTCCTCATAACGCACATTCCACAGGCCACTCACCATCTTGGTCATTTGCCTCTGAATCCTCCCCACCGCATAGTCATACCCCAAGAAACCCGGGGAACCAGACCTGAATACAGTAATCTAGATGTGGGCTTATCAAAGCTTTATAAAAAGGAATTACAACTTACTTATCTACACTTGTTAATGTGTTTTTACTAGCCAAATAATCTTATAAAATTTAACTCTGTCTGCCACCACCCTTAAATCTCAAGCTCCATATATTTCCTGGAGTACACTAGATTGCAAGATGTGATACACATCTTGCAATCTGCTTATCCCAAAATGCATAATTACATTTTTCGTCATTAAACTGAAACCATTAACTTTTCCCCAGCTATTTAAATCATCCTGAAGCTCTCCACATCCTCTTGATTAAATACTACTCTGTTTACTCTCGCATCATCAGCAAACAATTGAATATTTCCATTCAAGTTATTTTCTATATCACTTATGTACAAATTAACCAGCAATGGTCCCAGCACTGAACCTTGTTGCGCATCTACAGTCACCTGCTTTCGCCTCAATCCTGCACCTCCACATTTCACTTTTTGATATCTGTCCAACAGCCACCCTCTTATCTTACCATGTTACTTAATCAGTGTCTCATCAATCCCCATTTGTTCTCATTTGTAACAGTGTTCCATATGGTATTCTGTTAAATGCCTTAGCAAAATCCAGAAAAATCATCTTAGAGCCATTTCCTTTATCCAACTCAGCTGTTACTCTATTATAAGAAGTTAGTAAATTACTAAGGCATGACTGATCCTTCACAAAGCCATATTGATCCTCACACAATATCATATTTTATGTATCCATTCGTGATATCTCTATTTTACTAATATTTCCAGTAATTTGACCACTATACATGAGATACTGATTGATCTATAATTTGTTAGTACAGCCGTAGAACCACCTTTCTGTAAGAGAATTATTTTGCCCTCTTTCCTCTCCCCTGGAGTGGAAAGGGGGCAAAATAATTCTCTGGAATTCTACGATAGCGACTTAAATTAAAGAGCCTAGTCATAGGCATTGCCGGTTTCCTTTAAAATTATCGTAAAACCCGAGCTGATATCTTATTTAATCCCACAGCTCTATTTATATAGAGATACTGAAATATCCTAAGAGTCTCCAATTCATCCACCTCTGTTCCCACATTAGTGTCCGTCACGTAGCTTAAAGCAGAAAACTCACTAGGATGGTTTACTTTTGAAAAATGGTCGCCCAGTAACTCGATTAGTTAATATGCTTCTGTCAGCTCATCACCATCGTCACTCATTAGGGCTAATCTTCCATAATCTTTCTTTCTGTTACTTGCCAATAACGAAAGAACTCTTTGGTATTTCCTACTCGGCTAGATTCTTCTAGCCGAGCACACGGATATAGATTTCCTTACCATGGTGGTCACCATTCTTACTTGAGCCTTGTACTGTTCATGAAATTATTGGTCATCTTTCTTCTTACATACCGTCTACAGCATTTTCTACTTCTGCAACTTGTGCTTAATGATATTACTCATCCAGCTAATTCCTACCTGATTAACTCTCCTTGGCTGAGGTACACAGTTTAATAGTGCTTCTTCTATATGAGCCTTAACTATATCCCATATACTACTAACATACTTACTCTACAGTGATTTATGCCATGGGAGAGATTTAAGCTTTTTCCTAAGCTTTCATAATCACCTGACTTGTAGTTCCACATGTACTTCTTGACAGCAAATTCCTCTCGTTTAACAACTCCCAAGACAAGACCACATGGTCATTTTCACCAATCGGAGGCAATGTAATCACATAGGTTATGGATGGCTCTTCTTATCCTATGAGAAGGTCCAATACTCTCGCACCCTTAGTTCCCCCTCCATCATATAGTTATCTCTCAGTAGATGTATAAATTCTTGCCGTGTGATCTTTCTTCCTTCCAGTCTGCATCTCCATAATTGAAGTTCCCCATAATAATCACTCGACCTGTACTCATTGTACAGGTCGAGTGATTATTATGGTACTCATTATACTAATTTGGCGATTCATGTCTTCCAGATCATCTGTGGAATTCTATAGCTTAAACTAACTGTATATTTTGTGTTACTGTCACCCTCCCGTCTATCTCCTTTGGCTGCAATTCATCCGCTGTCATCATCATCATGAGTACCTTTCTCCCATCCTATCTTCTCTGTCTTCCATGTAAATTCTAAACCCTTCACATTCTATTCCTGTAAATACATCATCTGCTATTAGCCAAGTCTCACTAATGCCTATAACCTTTGACGAGCTTGCATTATCCAATTCCAAAACCTCCTATCTTTAGTTTCTAATACTTCTGGCATTAGTATATAGAAACTACAGATTCCCTTGACTACTCTATTTGATATTTTTGCTTGAGATTTTGAAGTTGGTAATTCTCACATTCCTTTACCTCATAGGTGCCTTCACACAAACTCACCTACTTCCACCAGAATTGCTTACGTTTTCCTGAATTTGCGCTTCATCATGTTCGGTGAACAAACCTCTTTAGACAACTAACACCAGACCATTTGGTGCAGTCCATCAGCACTGTATAAATCCGTTCCGTCAATACAGACTACACATCCACAAATCCCTCTTAATTCCTTCTACACAACCTTCATATGGAATCATGAGCTAGCAATACTCTCCTCCTCAGTTTGCTTCTATCATACTGTGATAGGAGATTTACAATCCTCACATTCTCGCTTTTCAGTTTTGCCTCCTAGCAACCTCTTTACATTTTCCCTCATAGAATAGTCGCCTCTCAAATCATTTGCGCCAATAACATCATTTTCCATCCTACCGTTGGTAGTGTACACTCTAACATTTGCTACGTTCTCGTCTCCTAATAGGCACTCACTTTTAAAACATTTAATGCACACTCTATTTATACTCATAACGATATTTATTCTCTTGTCAACAAATAATTTTAATTCTGTTTAAAATTATTATCAGGAACAAGAATATTCAAATTTTATTATATTAAATGGATATGTTGGAATTTGTAATAATTGTACTTATTTTAAGTATATTGTACAATATACTTACATTAAACCATCTTTTCATATCGACACAATTCTCTGCCTAGAAAAATGAGAAATTTTAATTTTTGTTTAAAACGTATATCAAAATTGTCACATTTGATAGGCGACATTATTCTTTTACATCATTGTTAAATTAAAAATATATATATATAAATATATACTTAAATAACTAATTTATTTAACATAATAAATAACGAATATTGAGCTGTTTTACTAGAAATATTCTAGTATATTCTAGAAAATATTCTAGAAATGTTTTACTAGAAGTATTGTATAGCAGTTTTATATGAAATAGAATAGCTTAATCCATAATCGTGTTCTAAGTTCCCCTTAACCAGGCTAAATATTCGAAAAATTTGCGACTATTAAATTTGGTAATTCTCTGGTTTTCAGGTGATTTGTTTATTGTGCTTGGCAGCAAAAATAAGGAAAATTGATATTTTTATATTAGAAAAGGTAACTTAATTTAAGGACGTAATTTCTTGTAATCGTTATAAACATCTAAGGCAGACTTTATTTTTTATTTTTTTTTTTGGGAGGGAGGATTGTGTTTCCAAATAACATTTATCGAAGAATAGTATATATTAACTCGTCCTGTTACCTTCAAATTTGGCTCTCACTCGAACCATTCTTGCACTAAAATTAAGCAAGTATGTTTTGAAACGTACGATATAGTTCGCCCACCGATTAGAGATCCTTCGATACTTCTGCGCATCTCAGAAAAAAAGGAGAATCTATTCCGATAATAGGGTAATCAGTCAGTATTGTGGGATGAGTTGTTTATTATTACCGGTCGGAAAATTAACTTCTCTTTTATGATTATTGTAGATAACTATATTGCTTGTATAACAGTTGGAAAATTTTACCTATAAAGCACGTGATTTCGCGTGTTGGCGACCAATTCGGACGTCCTTCATTTCTTTCTCCTCTTCAGCATGAATCGACTATTCTTGGAAAGACGCGAAGAAGAGACCTACAAACGGTGGGCGAACTATACCATGTGCAGATGACAATAAATGAACTGTCACTGGACTCTAACAATGGATTTACTGATTAAATGAAATCGCTGTTTCATTTGAACACGCTTACATTTTGCAATTAAAAAAATTACACCTCTAAAGAAAAACAACAAGAACAAAAAAATTAAAAAATTTAAAAAAATATAATAATAATCGTTTACCTTATAATATTCATCTTCTTGACGGCAAAAGCTATTCCAGTATTGTAAGTTTCGATTATCGCTCTGACTGAAATGTTCTGCGAAACAGTCATCCATCCATCCCCGAAGCTGAGAAAATAAATTTAAGAGTATATAAAATTTATTTTAAATATCAATTATCCTCTTTGGAATATGCTTTGTTTGATATATTAAATACTAAAGATGTAGCAATTTGAAGAACAAAATCTAGAAATGAAATTAAATATTAGTTATAAAGTTATAATATATAAATTATATATTTTCCAGATGAAAATAATAAATAATCCAGTAAAAGTAATCAGATACTAATAAGAAATGTGCGTTTATTTATTTTTTTTCGTTTTTCATGCGTAGAAAGTACAGGTTAATTAGAAAAGGTAAATGCGAACGCATTTAACACATTTAGTTTATGCAAAACAGGAGCGTACACGTAAAATATGGATATTTCCAAAAAATGAAAGTGTCCTTTGTAGAAATAAAAGAAAAACAGATGCATGTTTCAGAAAAGTCCTGTAAGTTTAAATAAAAAAAAATGAGCTATAAATTTGGCAAATTTTTCGGTTATAAAAGTCAGATTTTTCAATGTTGACGATGAGGAAATCGCTATTAAAAGAAAAAGTAGTAATCGTGACTAAACACAAACTATAGGATTTGCATCTACGTTTAAATAATTTAAACAATTATCATTAAACATGTATCCATGCATAGGGTTTGGAGATTGAATTAATTGAAATTATTGTTATTTTCTCTTTTCATTAGTTTCTATGCTATCTCTATAAATGAAATATTTCATATTATTTGAAAGGAATCAGTTGAAAATCTTTTCAACCTACGTTTCCAGTGATCAAACTAAAACATCTGGCTGCTTCTATCTTCTTTTCATCATTGGCTACGAAAATAATAAAATAAATTAAGAAAAAAAACCTAAATAATTAACTAACTAAATAAACAGAATTAAAAACAAATAAAAGAATAAAAGAATAATGGTGTATTAAAACTTCTTATAAATAATACTTAAACATGAAATGAATCAATCTCCTGTTTTGCTTCTGGAACTTCTGAAAATTTAATCCGGAAACAAACTGAAAATGAATCGGCACAAAATGCAAATTAATGAATATAGTTTAATCCATGAATCGATTTTCAATTTTATAACAAGTTAAGTGATTTTTTATAAAATTACATAGCCCAGTGAGAAACAATCACCCAGATTTCTTGAAGATATTCTAAGAGGTCCATATTTCGTATCTAGGAGAGGATTAACGAATATCTAAGGAATTCGGCGTTCACTATACTAATTCTAATATATAATAAGATAACAGCATTATGTGCGTGATGTTCGTATAATATATTATAATTACTTCCAATTTTCTATCATTTGCGTTGCAGCTGCTTTAATTTAAGTATTGGATTATGGATCACATATTCTTGAACAGATTTCTCATTCACCCTGATCACTGGTCGAAATTGTTTTAATATGAATATGTGATTAATTGGCATTTAGAATAACACAGAGAGGGAATATAATTATTCTAATTAATATAGCTTTTGTAGGAGAAATTAAAAATAATGGAATAGCGAAATTTGAAATAAGATTTTAATGGTACTGAAATAGGATATGTACATATAATAAGAGGACAAACAAAGATATAACTCAATAACGTTATCACCGGAAGTATGATAAAGAAAGAAAATATATATTTCTAAATGATGTTGGTTTGTAAATTGGATAAAATGAACGAATAAATTAATCAAGGTAAATTTAGAAAACAGAGTCAAAGGCTGAAATAGAACATTAGTTTAATTTATAGAGTAGATTCGAATTCCATCTGGGAGACGATGAAATTTTATAACGGGTATTTATTATTATTATTATTATTATTATTATTATTATTATTATTATTTTAAAGTCAAGTTATTCACTTTCATATTAATAATTACTGACATTACTTTGATCGCTATTCTAATAAATCCTTGTAATGAAAGTACTTTTGACCACATCAAAATGTTATATTGAAGTAAAATAGGTTTAAACGGGTGAACACTTACTGCAAACGATCACTTCAAAAGGAACAACTCGTCCCTGCGTATACACGCAGCACAACATTGGTAGGAGTAAAAGAGGAGCAACTATTTTCTGCATATTTCTATACTTGAAGTGACTTTGTACGAAATACAAATAATAAAAAAGTAATTCGTTTTAGAGAATTATTGCTGTGTAAGATTATTTAAAATGATCACGTGCATCCGTTAAGATAATTTCGGTCTTTCGGTTTTCCTGTCAACACTTCCGTAAGGATTTTTATCTACGCTCTGCATAAATCTTAAATCGATAGGGAGGAAATGTTCCAGTCAGAAGCCATGACATTGACTAATTCAAAAAAGAAATTAAATATTCTTATCATATAGGTTGCAAGTGATACTTTATGAATTTTATTTCAGATTTCAGTTCCTATGAATACTAGTAAACAATTTGTTGCTAGCACATTAAAAACCAATGCAGAAACAAACTAACAAAGAAATATTCTTAGAATAGAAAACCTAAGAACATAAATGCAAATTATGTTAAAATTATCAGACATTATGACATATTATAGTCCACGAAGGAACAATTTAGTTTCAAAATTTAAACGAAGAGCGAATAAATAAGATGTGCAGTTATTGAAAATTCGTGGATCACAATCGTGGATATATTTTTAGTGAAAATGCAGTTTTATGTCATGGTAGCATGATTTACTTTCAAATGTATATATTTTAATTTCAAATGAAATGTCCATACAAACTACTTGGAAAGAAGTCAGCAGACATCCCCATATGCAAAGTAGTTCCTGCCACGTAAGGAGTCACGTGTTTGTCGGCGACATAAATTGGATGATTACGATGTAAAGTATTTTTACACTTGTCTCCGGATGAAATGGCTACGAGAATGGGACTGACGGAGTTTGAGAGAGGCACTGGGATAGAATGCCATGTGATAGGAGGCAAATTCTGTTCGTCAAATTGTTGACAAATTGGACCATCCCAGAACTTGAAAAATATCCACATTTCTTCTCGAAAGTGAACATTTCTGGAGTAATTAAATATTACGAGTACTAATGTACTTCATCATTTTATTTTATTTATGCAAATCCCACCATAAAATACGACGTATAGTGTATCAGGATTGCAAGAACGGGAATGAGGAAGGTCCATCGGATTGTATGTGAACTCAAAACGCTGATGTTGCAAACAATGTGCTACTCGAAATGGAATGAAGTAAGGTGATAATTGCGACGTTGTTGCAAGAGTAAGGAATTCATCAAACTGACCAAATCAGTTTATTGAATTTATTTATTGGTTGTGGTTGAGCTGAAGCAAGATTACTGTCCACTAACTCTATATGATTGCGAACATGTGTGCAATCATAACCATCTATCCTGATAGGATATACAGTTTATAATCATCCTCCTTTAATCACCTTACGGCCATTAAAGATCAAATATGCATCCTCAAAAGTTTCGTATCCATCATAAATTTCAATGTAATATCAATGCTATTCCAATTTTAATATGCACTTCGCATCCATGGAAATGTGAACGTATATATATATATATATATATATATATATATATATCCTGGCCGGTAGCGTGGGGAAGAGAATATGTAAATGTCTTACAAAGAGGAAAATGAAATGAGCTTAATATCATTAGGTTGACACGATCACGATTCCATACAATCATTATAACTATATACATCTTTTGGTAAGATGATGCGTTTTGATTTGAAATACTTTTTTATAATTCCCATGTAGGAGTCTGTGACCAATCCGTAGGGTTTAGCAACTGAATATGCTCTAAACCTGAAAGAGAGAGAGAGAGAGAGAGAGAGACGCAGATTTTCTTCCAAAAACATCGACCAGGAAAACAAATATCGAACATAATAAAACAGAATCAGTCGAAATAGTAGAGATACTATGCTAATACTTTGCAAGAGTATATCATCCGATATGGTATTACAGCGAAACCAATGTAATGTAATGAAAAACAGTGTAATGTCATAGTTGTACAGTCCTATACAACAGTATTTAAAGTGGATGGAAGGCCAGGATTATAAGAGTTGCTATGTCCATGTTATGCAAGATACAATATGATAAAAAAAGGTTACTAACTAAATCTCCAAAATATTACACACGCATATCTAAATGTGCAGGTCAAGAATTGCTACTACCTCCAGAATATTTAATTAGCATTAGATTTAATGGAATTTAGGAATGTGATTCTTATTAGTATCTGAATTCCAATGAGTACAGGTAAAGATCCTTTACAATGTAACATTAAAAAAAAGTGCTGTGTTTCATTGTTTATTAATAATGGCGAGGCGAAAATTCAGACCCAAAGCCAGAGAGTTGCAATTCCATTATTATCCTTGTGACGTGAGTGTTGTGTTTGTTGCGCTTCTCTCTATTGGCATACAAAGAGTATGATTCTTGAATGTCAACTTATTACTGTAGTAGGACAATGCAACTGGATACAGAACTACAGAAGATGATTCGAAACTTAAAATGACAAAATAAGTTGCCAAGGTGTTGCACGTGTGCTCATACCGCTCCTGCCTTCTCCCACCTTTTATACGTTTATCCGCAAGGAAGGACTTAGCTTTTTATATAGACATATTACCCAGTCTGGGAGCTATCCACTCATACTAGTCGTGTACGCGTAAGTGTAGTGATACATCTTCAACTTCGACGCCATAATTCCTTCTGCACCACTGGCGGCTATAGCTGGCGAAGGATTACTTGCCATGGAAACAGCACATCCTTGTACCAAGGACTTAGAAAACTAAAGAGTCCCTATGATTTCGGACGCGGAAGGAAGAGCAAAGTTTAAGGGTGCTATGGATATGGAAACCAGGTCAGCAAATTTTGAATCTTATGCTAATATCGTATCTAATGGAAATATCCTATCGTCTCCCGAAATACCGATCTCACACACGAATGCCACATCAGTAAGCAATAAACCGATTAACGCAAAAATAACTGCCACTGCTACCAACGTCATTTCCCGAGAAAATGTAATTGTTAGTTTTGCCACCAAAGAAAACATCCCATTAGAAGATTAACCGAAGGCGATCGCCAAAATTGTACAAGCAAAAATTATTACTGACGCTTCCCGAGTAGCTGGTACCGTGCAGGTGTATTTCAGCTACATCTCATGGCCACAAACAGTACTGCAAAAAGGCGTCGATATCGGTGATTATTACTTCGCAGCAGCCCCGATAGCACTGGCCCCGACAAAAGCAACAGTAGCAAACGTTCCCGCTGAAATTTCTCATCAACTCATCAGATCCACGTTATCAACATACTGTTCTGTCACAGGAAAAATACGCACATTGTGAATAGCCATGAAGAAGCCCGAATTTGCCCATTTTAAAAGCTTTTGAAGCAGGCATTAATGCACTTTCCAAACAGCGACGCACTATACTACTTGCCAAAATTAATCCACACGGACATATATGAAATCAACTATAATTTCTACTTATCCTTCTCATGACAGTGCTACCTCTGTCATAAAGAAGGTCACATTACGAAACAATGTCCCTGTATTACCAACAGTTCATTAACAAACATCCCAGCCCAGAATAGCAAACCGGCTGAACAGAACAACATCGTACATGAAGAAAATAAAAGTATAGGAAGAAGTAAACCAAATATTCTCTCCTCATCACCAATTTCAGAGCAAAGAAAATCCCGAACAGAAAAACACAAGGTCCAAGTCGTTCTTGAACGCTTGCCGACTAATGAGATCCAAGGTTCTGAAAACGAAATCTCACAGCACAAAAACACTGATCCTCCCAACAGTGATGAGACCAGGACGAACTAATTAAAAGCAATTCCCGAACACAACAACCAGAATCACCATCTCAAACCTCCCTCTAATTCAAAACCTCATCCGATAGAAGAAACCTACTCAAAATGGCCTTTCATCACCTACAGCCAGCCAAGGGGAAACAGAGTTCCCAAACGATGAGGAAACTGTACTTCCACATGATGATTTAGAAGAAGAGAAAGCTGAGGGAGAACTTCCCCACACTGAGTGTCCCCTTACCATGAAGCAGCTGTCAACCTTCATACAGAAAGAGCGAGGCTCTCCTCACAAATCTACCAGAGCCCTTAAATACACCACAAGAATCCCAGAACTAATATCTCAACTTCAGGACCTACACAGAAACTGAAATGTAAAAAGAGCAGAGCAGAGGTTAACAGGAATAAGCGAATCTACTACCTAATTAATGGTCTACAAACACAATACCAGGAACAATATTAGATCAAACTTTCATAATCATAATGTATTTGAGCCTTTTCTTTGATCAGGTACAAAAATATCATATAGACCTAATACTTCTGTAAGAAACAAACATCAACTCCTCATCCAATTTATCTAAAAGATGGGCAGAGTGGCCCTATGACCTGTAGCACTCTGCAACCCAACAACATCATGGAGCAGGAGTTAGCTTAGGTGTACATCATCGATATCCCTACAAACTGAAAGTAATTGCTGATATACCAGGATATGTCTGGTATGCTCACGTGAAAGCACCCAACCATAATACCCTCTATGTGTTCAATATCTACATATCACACCACGATGCTCTGGCATCAGAAATCCTGGATTTCGTTCAAAACCATCTTTCTAGTATTGACAGAGCACATCATAATAGCTGGTGAATTTAATTGCACTCGTGACCAAGAAAAAGACAAATTTAAATTTGCTGAACATAGTAACCAATTAATAAACAAACTTCAAACACTGCTAAAAGATAATGAACTCATTGATGTCTTTCGGCATCAACATCCAGATAAGAAGTCCTACACAGTCAGCAATCACAGCGACTAATAGGCCACTCTATCAAGCTCGACTGGACAGATACTACATTTCAAAACATACTGCTCCTCTAGTTAGAAACATCTCACACATTCCTTCCTACATCTCAGTTCATTGATTCGTCAAGCTGCAACTTTCATTATCTTTGGAAGCATCCAAATCAGGAAGCGCCTATTGGATCTTCAACAATACCCTCTTGAAAGATCCAGATTACATAACAAACACTCAAGCCTTAATAACCAACCTCACCCACTCGAAAGTGGATACAGAACCAATGAGAACATGGTGGCCCTACCTTAAATCACAAATAAAATCCTTTACGCATATCTAGTCACCAGCAAAATCAACAGAGGAACATTAAAATCCGACATCTTGAAGAACAGCTCAAGTATCTCCCAGAAGAAAGCCCTGAATATCATTCTGCCTTCCAAGTCATGCAGAGACACGCAGAATTATCGGCAAAAGTGCCCTACTTCGATCGCGGCATACACAAATAAATCTTTCAGATACCCCCACGAAATAGTTTTTCTCTTTGGAAAGAAAATGCCAGGCAGCAAACTTCATCTCTCTTATCAGACTTCAAGATGACAGCATCACAGAAGATCCAAGTAAAATCACTTCGGAAATCCTACAATTCTACAAGAAAGCATACAGCTCCACAGCAACATCCCATCACGCCATTCACGAAATACTGAAAGGAAGAAAAAAATCTCTGCAACAGATCGGAACCAGTTAGAAAACAAAATCACGCTAGATGAACTGAAAACTGCATGCATATCCTAGCCATATCCTTGCCAAATAACAAATCTCCCGGCCTTTCTGGGATCACGTCAGAGTTTTTCCAAGTCTTCTGGAATCAGCTCGGACCACATCTCCTGAAAACAATGCAAGAATCCTACCTAAATGGGCTTCCACAATCATTCACGACCTCAGTAGCGTGATTGATACAAAAGAAAGGAGACCACACGGATATCCGAAACTGGCGTCAAATCTCCCTAATTAATACCGATTGCAAAATCATTTTCAAAGTTATAGCAAACCCGAATAAATGCCTATAGGCATTTGACTATAGTCCTCTCATCATTGAAACAGTGCGATTGCTACACAGAGATGCATACTTCTGTTTAAAAATCAACAACAGGCTTACTCGCACTTTGTCATACTCTCAAGGGATCAATCAAGGATGTCCTCTCTCTGGCCAATTATACACACTAGCCATAAAACCCTTCTTAAAAAGAGTATACGACACCATCATCTCCAAACGAACCAGCATAATAGAGCCACATCAAAAAATAACCCTTTCAACATATGCCGATGACGTCATGGTAATAGTCCGAAAAGAAGTAGAAATGACAGTAACCGAGGAAGCACAGACTATATGCACAAGCCTCAGGGGCTAAATTAAATTCTGGAAAAACTACCGGCATGTGGTCAGGCAGATGGAAGGTTAGAAATGATTCCCCGATCGAATGTGCCTGGTGAAGTGAACGACAAAGATACCTAGGTGTGCACCTTGGCAACACCAAATATGTAACACACTGTGAACTGGACACAGCTGCATAACCGGTTTAACAGGTGCTAGGTAAATGGAACAGCATTCGCTCCATGTCTTCACTTAGAGGAAGAGTACTAATAATTAACCAGATGGCTGCAATTGTGTTATGGCATAACCGAAAAGTACTCACCCCCCTTGACGACTTTCTCCATCACATTCAAAAGGAAATCACACGTGTCCTCTGGAACAATAGTAACTGGACAACATACTCTGAACTCTGCAAGCCACTCAGTAAGGGAGGACAAAGCCTGATTTCCCTTAAAAACAAGATTAGATCTTTGAGGATAATCTTTCTCCTAAAGACAATTCAGTCACATTACACTTGCGTAACCTCCTTCGCTTACATCATGAAATCATCCACCAGAAGACTCACACTTTCCGCAGTCCTCGGAATGGCCAGATCTGCATCATCACCTCCTGAACTATCTCATTTCTACAGAGATGCTCTACAGCGGTGGAAAAACACAGACCTTCATCACACACACTGACGGGATCAACTGAGTCAGCTGTACTTAGAGAACCACTATTTTCGAACAGAAACATAACAAGTCTAGCAACTGGCCAACCCTCGTTTTTCCCCACATGGAACTGGGGAGGAATAAGAATCATAGGGGAGCTCCTGACCCAAACCCTAAGGTGGAAAACATTCATATGCCTACCACTAAAATAACCCAAAACGGAAAAGCAATATCGACAGATGCAAGCTGCTATTATCCAAACATCGCTACCAGTGTTGTCAAATGAAAATTACAAAAAACAGCTACATTAAAAAAACGAGCTAAAAGGAGCTGAAAAGGAGTTAAAAATAAAAAATTGAAGCTAAAATGTTAAACGTATTAGTTGATACGCTAAATTTCTTACTTTATTCAAGTTGAACTGATAGTTTCATATAAGTGGCTAAATATATTTTCCATTTGTTCTTCTGCACTTAATTCACCCAAGTTTTCACTTAGATTTTCAGCTTTATTATATGTGGCCATCGTTCCAACATTACTGAGTGTAGATGCTTGTAAATGATAGTCTGCACAGCACTTGTTGTTACGCCTGAGGCCACACTTGACTGACAAAATAGCTCTCAGCATTGGCATTTCCATCTTGTTTCTTAATTTAGTTTTAACTACATTCGGGGAACTAAAACTTCGTTCAATTTCCGCATTAGAATTTGGCTGTATAAATAAATTTATAGCACACTGAGCAATTTCTTTAAATGGATTCATTCCAGATGCATCTTTGTATTCTCATACTTTCCAGAATAGCTCAGAGTTTTCTATATTTGTCCATTTATTTACTTGGATAGCATTGTAGTGGTATTAGCAGTATTAAACATCCTTTTCTGTTTTCAGCGTTATTTCTAAGATGGGAGTAACAGGTTCTTTTATATGTTTTAGGGAAACATATAAACAGAAAACGAAGACATCATTCTTAAAATATTCACGTTTTGGCAACCTTTGCTTAATCTGTTTGAAGAGACCAAGAAGAAACTGTCTTGCTCTACTTCTAAGATTTTGCTCATCATTTTGCGTTATTTTCTTTTGTATCACCTCTGAAATTTTTCTTACAAATCTGTAACCAAGATTTGGATTGGGATCCAAATAGTCATCGATCTTTGACTCTAGAGAGTCAACTATGGATGATGGTAGAACTAACATATTAGCAATAGTGCGAATCAAACGAGAAAGGTCTTCAAATAATCTCATATTATTCACACCATTAGATTTCGAAAATGTTGATAACTTGCTGAACTTGAACAGGATGCAAAAATAAAAGGTACAACAGATCCCTTTCATCTTTTTACAACTCCTACAAATTTTGAGCTTTGTAACATTTCTCAATCACACTCACGACTTCAAAGTGAGTTTTTACTTCCGACCACTGGCTGAGAATTCTGTCTACTGCAGGTTCAATGCAGAGACCACTTGTTGCACAGTTGATTACAATTTTCAGCGGAGCATCATTTTCGTTGATAGTTTGACACATTTCTTTGTATGCTGCTTGTATTGAAGAAGAATGTGAAAACCACTTATATATTTCGGCAACTAAAAATTCTAATTTTCTTAGAAGAGATTCTGCACAACCGTGAGACATTGCCAGTTATAATGGATGACATACGCATCTAATTAAAATTAAGGAGAGAATATATGTCTTCAGTTGTTCATAAACGCTGACACCAACCATAACACTGGCGTTGTCTGTACCAATTGCAATGAGATTTGTAATGTCCAGTTTTTCGGTCAAGAGCTCTTTTTTCAGTGTGGCCAGAATTCCACTAGCATCACACTTTTCTAGAACCACTATGCTTAGAAATGTATGCATAATTTTGTTGAATTTCTTGCTATTATAAATGATGGTCATTCCTAAAATCTTATTCACTGTGATATCATTCATTTCATATATTAGCAAACTGACATTTTCATCTCCAATGTCCCTAATTAGATCTTCAAAATGCTTACTTAGAATATTCTTTACAATTGCAGAGCACTTAGTTCGGTGCATTTTTACCTTTGGCATAATTTGACTGTCTGGGGTGATATTTTTGCAAAGATCTACTAGATGATCGCAACTGTTGAATGATTAGTGACAACAAAGAAAAATGCTAACCTACCTTCAAAGTTCAAGGTCTCATCAGACTTTTTCACAAGCTTATTTGTAATAGGAACAGCCTTATATGGAACAGCAGCAAGATGTTTCTTAGTTTCGCTATGCTTTACAAGCTGACAATATTTAGCAGCTATATCACACCTGCAAAACTTACAGTGGCTTTTTGTAGAGTCACCAGGAACTTCACACAACCATTTACAAAGCATAACCATTTGCAACCAATCTCTCCTAAAGTTTTACTTGTAAGCTTGATTTTTCTCTTTGCTCATTTTTGAAGAAGGATATACAACTCTTTTCTGCAACGAATTATAATCAGTCTTTGAAAACTTCCCACTCGCTATCGTAACTACCAACTAGAACACTGTTCAAAGGTTAACTTGTAGCGGTGCTATCAACTTTTAGGCGACAAAATGGTAGACTGTTGGGGCACGTGACTTACTGACGTCTTCGTAAGTTCGAAAGGTGTATGGTGCTCGCAACAAACGTACAGTAGAATTCTTTATCAAATGCGAACATTTGGAAAACTTTTAAAACAATTTCTTTAACAGTATGTTATAAAAACAACTAAAAAGAACTGAAACTAGTTCTGAAGGAGCTAGATTTGGAGCTAGGTGCTACATTAAAATGTTTGGAGCTAAGGAAGAAAAAAGGAACCTAGATCTAGCTCCAAAAGAGCTAAATTGACAACACTGATCACTACACCTCAGGAAATCCGTATTATTTCTAGAAACAGCGGCTAACAGATCTATCTTTCATCTTATATCACCGGAAGCCTCACTCCAATGCCTCCCTCCAACTACAAGAAAATCTATCACTTACTGATGTCAGGGCCTTCAACTTTTCCCTTCATGTATTCATCCTTAACCCTCTCGTCGACAAAGCTGTACATCCCACCCAGATTTCAGTGGGATCTTCCATATAAATCGAAGTGTGCCAAACCAGATTCCGACATACAGTGGAGACTATGGCATGACATCTTGCCAACTCCTACCTAAGCTCTACAAATTTCAGCTAAGAGAATCGGATCAATGTCTATTCTGCGAATTTTCAGTCAACTTGGAACACACATATGTATCCTGTCTTGCAAACAAAGCGAAGATCACGTACGCCCTGAATACAGGTGCAAAGAGTATTTGAGAGAGGTGTAAGCATATCTCACGCGTTAAATCCTCTACTGAACATATAGACGTGTGTGTGCGTGCGTGCGTGCGTGTGAGGTGGATGCCCGGAGAACGTTTCTTACCAGAGTGCGTTACCGCCACTAAGAAACACGAATTTTGAAAATTTTGACCTCCTAGAGATAACTGAACATTCTGGACCATGCAATACTTCCTACTTTTTGTTCTCCATTATCTCCTTCAGCAAGGCAGTACAATAAATCATAAGGCTGCTACTGCAACTACGTGGTTTGTGAACATGAACGTCACCACAATTAACTGGTTTCCACAGTACCTTATAATAGCCCTACTGGATATCTGTGCTGCAACTCAGGGTATATCTGTCATGCTGTAAGAGAGTCGGAGATGGGCTTGATTTATGAGAAGAACGACTGTTTATAAAATTCTGGTTCCGTGTTTCTACGGAGAACTGGATATGTATATGATTTTAAAACTTAATAAAAGAAATGTAATGTCGGTGCGAATCTAGTAAGAATTATCGAAAATGCTCTTATTTCTTGTTGTTATTAATTTCTTGTTTTTATAATATGTTAACGCTTCCTGTTGCACAGAATAAGTTAAACCTTAACCAAAGGGAGAGTAAAATCAATATAACGAATTTATCATTATATCAATATAACGAAATTATCATTAAAAGAAAGAAGCTGGGGGCTATATAATAAAATGGTAAGTATTATTACTTCAATTCAAATGAAGGCAAAAATAAATAATAATAATTCACCACTTAATATAATATTATGTCATTGTTTTGCAGATATTATCGCAGAATTTGCGATTAAGATTTAAATAAAAATGTTTTCAAAAATACAGAACACGCACAATGAAAAAGCTGTTATTGAACTTATAATTTTTATTCACAATTAAAATGAACCAAATGTTTTTGTTTCTTTGTAAAACTCCAGGGACATTAATTACGAGAGTTCATGGTCCTTCTTTTCTTTCCTGTTATGCAGTAACTTCTGCAGACCCAACTACCTACCAGATTTGAAGATATGAAATTTTATGGTATATCTCACAGATCTTAAGTTGTTTTCTCAGTACTGAAAGAAAGACATTGAAATCTCCAGAAATTCTGCCTAAATCTAGAAATCGGAATATGAACCATGGTTGGTTGCTCTGATTCACCTAATATGTCCCTATAAGAAATCTAAGTGTGAATATATATTTTTTTAATATCAATGATATTGTGGAATAATTAGAATTTATTAGTTGTGTTAATATGTATGTTCATTTTACTTTTCATATCTGTATGTTTACTCAAGATGAAGCTCTCTTACAGCAGGTTAAACTAGAAGTGCAATTAAAACAAAACAAAGCTATAGCATTTTTTCAGCTATTTAACATTAACTTATTATAGCTAAGGTAGTTAAATTAAGGGGATAAAAATCCCTTATTATTTTATAGCCAGAATGCGAAACTCTAAGATCGAAAACTACGATCTACGAGTTTCATGCAGAAGAACTATCGGCGAATCCAAGCGTAAGTGACCACCTGGTAGTACAACACCAAGTCAAATCGAAGCAAATGTGGAGCAAGATCCCTCACTATCCTTGATATTTTCTCATAAGGTGAAAACACAGCTCCTAGGAGATGTAATACTGCTTTACATTATGAAGAGAGGTCACTACCCAGACCGGTTTCAACCTTTTTTGAGGTCTCATCAGTGAACAGGTAGACCTGGATTATATCAAAGTTTAAGTGAAAAGAACTTACATACCTTCATTATACGAATGCCATAAAGGTGTGACCATATATTGTATATTATAATTAAGATGAAAAGCCAAACGACTATATTTTCTGGCGAAGTTAGTTAAATTAAGGAGATAAATTTAACTAACTTCGCCAGAAAATATAGCCGTTTGGCTTTTCGTCTTAATTATAATGTAATATATAAAATTATTATATTTAAATTATTATTATTATTATTATTACATTTAACATAAAATTAGAGTAAAAGAAGAAAGAAGTCTGTTAAGGAGGATAAAAAGAAACAAGGGAAACTGGATCGGGCATATTCTGATAGGGAATGGAATCACCAGAGATGTCATCGAAGGAAAAATAGAAGGAAAAAGGCTTAGAGAAAGAGTAAGGAAAACAATGCTAGATGACATGCTCAATGGAAACAGGTACGCAACCTTGAAAGAGAAGACTCCGAACAGAAGAGAGTGGAAGGAAAGTTTATGCTACTAAAAGAAGAACCTGCTCAATTGCAGAATACTCAAGAAGAAGAAGAACATAAAATTTATAATATTAATATAAGCGTATTCAGTTTTTAATGACGTCACAATGATTTAATCAAACGAAATGCAATTCTCATTTTCATTATAACTACTCTTCTATACGCATTATATTTTAAGAGAAAGGATGTTTCCATTGTTACTCAAATTATTTTTAATTATTATTATTATTACACAACACCTCCAGGGAGTCCAAAGACTCATCGAGGGAGGACACCTACTCTACAACTCTCCGTTTCACACCACTCCACCAGCCGCAACTACCCTCCGCCATCTACCGCCGCCCATCACCACTAGTACTTCACAGACAATTGTTAGATTAGTTTTGTTTTCTCGGTGGCTATGAAATGGAATGTGTGTTGCTCTCTCCATCTGAGGTTTTTTTATCACCATTTTAAGTTGTCTGCAGAAATTTGGAGTATTTTCCTGTTTCTTAAGGAATGTTGCAGAAATTTTGCTTCTCACGATGCGGAATATGTTTTTGTTCTTTCTATCATTTATGTGGGTGATAGAACTTTCAAACTCCGTAGACATTTCACCCGGACACAGTTGCAGTGAATTGGGAGCATCATATTCCTCCAATTTATACCTGCTACAAACACGTGACTCGTTATATGACACGATGCGCATTACTCGTGGTGTGTTAACGTATTCTTTCCAAACAATGTACGTACGAGTATTTTAATGCAAAAATTGCCGGCAGTGATCCTACATGTATGCTTATAATTAAATGTGATATGCTAATTGCAGGTGAATCTAATCTCCTTCATGCCATTAGGATATAGCAATTAGCTCAGTTCCCCAGAATAATTAACGGAATTCATTATTCTGGTGGAGAGTAAGCAGAAAAACTCAAAAATGTGACTTGGCCATTATTTCATCTCATTGCATCCAGAAACAGATAATTCTTCTTCCATTCTGAATAAAATCATATCAAATAATAGCACCGTATAATGTTAGGTAGGACATTTTATGTAATTTGGATAATCGTAATCCTCCATAACATAGCGTTAATTAGGAAATGAATCAAAATATTTGTGATACTGTTTCTATATTTGAAGAACTTGGCATCCCTGAGATATTTAGAATAATTCAAATGGCAATGGTAACCTCTTCTTTAACTGAAAAATGCAGTGTTTGATACCGAAAATGAGATCCAATCAATCCTCATTTCCGCTAATATTAAAGTGTGGATAATATACAAATACATTATTAATTATGCACTTCAATTTTAGCACGGAGTTTCTGAAGGGATGAAGGTCATTCGTGAAGTGCACTAAACACTTGAAGAATCAAGTTCTCAACGAGATTATGTAATTTCTATAAAATGCATTAGAAATCTGCATTTTACATGTTTTAGCTCATGCATAAATAGCTAGAGATAAATTAAAAATAATGCCTTTTACTACATAAGTAACTTATTATTATTTTTTTTCCATGTGAGACTTTCATTTTTTTAAAAAAAATATCTACTTCTATACAAACTAGAATATAAAAGGCTACTTGTTGAAAAGTATCTAAACAAAAGTAATTAAAATTTAAATAATTCATTGTATATAAACCTTTCTTTTAATGAAATCTCTCTCTCTCATACCGCACATATAAAGAAATCTAACAGACGATCTTTTATTCAAGGAATCCTTAGAAGCGTAATGGCATTTAGTCCACAAACCGGTTGCCATTCCAAACAGCAAAAACTCCTGTCTGTTTAATGCTTCCTTTCTGCGGATAGTTCACAAACCGTCAGGTCACTACTGTTAAAACTTGAATGAATCCAAAATGATATCTCAATCAAAGAATGTTAGTAATTTAGACATATAGATCCTGAACAGTATTTCTTTTTTTTTTTTCAATTTGTGAAATAAAACTGAATGTATACAAACGAACAATAGCTAAAGTACTAGGGGAAATGTAATAACAGGAAGTAAACCTTTCAGCCTAAAGAGGAAGATCACAAAAATTCTTGAATTTATTGAAAAACTCGAATAGCCAGTTAGTTCAATTTGCTTCCGAACTGGAGGCAAGTAGAACAGCGCTGACCCAGTATCAAGAAAGATAGTTGAGAATCGGGAAGTTCTTAATACATTTAGGATTTTAGAAGGGACTGAAAGTGATTCAATAAAGTATAAGCAAGTGAGGGTAGATCAGTGTAACTAGCAAGAAATAGCGATTATCCGATATCCGAATCTCACCGATTATCCCTGATATAAAGATAATCGCTGGTGAAAAATTTGGGAGAAGCCTTTTTTAGGTCGATAGTGGTATACGAGTAGAAAGTGTATCATAATCATCACGAAAATGTACGTTTATGTCATCTCCACGGCAATACGGTTACCTGAATAGTTTCACTGTTTCTTTATTAATAACATCATCGGCGTTTTTTTTATGATCTCATTATGACGTTACAACATGTATTTTTGAGGCTATGAAGTATCTGATATCGTAAATATTAGAATTATAAGTATTGGTAATCGTAAATTCTTTCATTAAATATTTTTAATGAGAAAATTGAGGTCGGTAGTCATGCGTATAGCTGGTAATTGAATCGAAAATGTTGATTAGCGGATAATCTCTCCTCTCAAGTGAAAGCGTTAACGACAGATTAATTCATGCAGTTAGGCGGAGAAGAAAAATTACCCGTCGAACTCGACTTATTTTATGCTAAATATTCCCTCTGAGGCAGTAATGTTTGAAATGGATAAAAGTAAATTAGATTAAATTATTTTTTTAATTAAAAATTTTATTTTTTAATTTATTTAAGCTTTTATGCAATTTTGTATTTCATTTCTATTCATCTGTTTCTAAACAATTAGCTACTGCAAGGTATCCTTCGCTTGATCAAGCAGGCTTGCTTACAGCAATCAACCATAAGCGACAATCAACAATCAACCATAAATATAAGCGATTCTTATCATCATAGTCTTCAGAGCTGACTGTTTCACAGATGGAAGCAACGTCTAATTCGTATTTCACAAAGAACTTTCAAATCAGATGGTAAATATGAAACTCTCATAATAATTATTTAATGATTGATTACGAAAAATATAAACATGGATTATTCTAATACAGGAGAGAAAGAAGAATGGTATTTGATTTGTTAAGACGCCAGGATATTTTTTAAGAATTTATTAACTCAAGCATAATTAATTTTGGAAGTACATATCTTTGTGTCTTTATTATTTCAAGTTATGGGATATGTGACGAGTGTCGAGTGAGGGTTAGTATCTGGATCAGGAGAGGATAATATTGATGATCTTATTAATTAGCATTTTTTTCATGTCTAAGAGGAATAATAGCAGGACATCTGTTTCAAAGGATGAAAGGAAAAAGGAAATCTATCTATATAGTGTATTTAATAATAGACTAATATTGCGAGTAGTCAGCTTTGGTCGCTGGTATTTTTATTGATTTGAAATAAAAGCTAACTCACCTTTAGTCGAGACCAAATAAAAGTTCCTAATGTCATTGACGGGAATCGAACGTAGGTCTTTCCAACCAAAGAGCTTCGTCTATATCGACTAAGCTATGGAGGTTCAATTTATACAGATCATGAACGTCACTTACTTAGCATATATGCAAAAATACTTGGTGATGTGTCCCCACATGTTATAGGAAACTATTTAGTAATGCTATTGGTCAATAATCATCCATAGTGTCGATCACGTGATCACAATGAGAAAAACAAAGGATGTTTCGGAGTTCGATAAAGATATCATTATAAACCTACTGTTGTAGGAACCAGGATTTCGGAAACAGCAGACCTGACTGGTTTCTCAATAGGTGAGATATCCCTAGTGTTTAATCAGCAGAAATATTACCCACATTGCTTGTCTAAGAGGCATAAGTGTAGTCCTTATACATTCCCGAGATCGCCATCTTCTGAGAAGGCTTGTTAGGATACACAGAAACTCTTGTGTATAGCAATTGACCAAAGCAATAAATAAAGGCTGTTCCTCCTGACACACATCACGGCCAGCTATGAGCAGGTAACTGAAACGGATCGGTATTAGATCCGTTTCAGTAAAGTACTGCTGGATCTGTAGCAAGGATAAAAGTTAACATTAACATTTCTGGCTAGATGGGTGAAACAAAATTGATTTTCATATTACCCTTTGTCTTGTATTGAAAGAACTTTGAATGGAGTGTTTGTGAGCTATATGCTCGCCCAGTGAGGGCAGTGAAGTTAGCTGTGTTCAGTTGAAATTAAGATAGACTTTGGTCTTTTATATTTGTTAATTTCTGCTTCATTCATTTTATTCCGAAGCTTCCTTGATTAACAGGTTTGGATGGTTACTTGTCTTGGTAAAGAATTTCTCAGCTATATTTAGGAGAAAGGAAGAGATATACGGGATATTAACTTCTCTATGGATCTGGGTGTTTCTTATAAACCAAGGGGCATCCAGAATCATTCTCAGGCACTTATTCTGTAATCTCTGAAGTTTTAGAATGTTTGAATTCGCGGTGTGGCTCCACGCTGGGGATGCGTAAGTGATCACCGGTCGAATTACCATCTTGTAAATTATTAATTTTGTTTGTTTGTTCAGTTTAAATTGTCTGTTGATCATACGGTAGAGCTGTGCTAAGATTTTGGATGTTTTTGAGGTAATGTAACTAATACATTTGCTGAATAGGAGTTTACTATCCAGAATCACTCCACGATATTTAACTTCAGTCTGCCATGGAATCTTTACTCCAAATAAATATCCTCCATGATATGGATTTTATTTCTAGTAAACAATATAGCTGAGCTTTTCTGGGGATTAACTTGGATCCTCCAGTCTGCCATCCACTTTTCTAAAATGTGTATGCTGGTATGGAGTCTTTTAGTCGCCAGTTTTGGGCTCAGTGATCTTGCCATCAGTGCAGTATCATCTGCATATATAATGCAGTGAATGTTGTTCTTAGGTTCAGACGGATGTCCTCTACATAGATTGAGAACAGGAGAGGTGCCAGATGCCTGAGTTACGCCTGCTGAGATCCTGCGTCTGGTCGAAACCGTTTCGCCGGCCCTGACCTGCATATATCTGTCTTTCAGGTAAAAATGTATTATTTTTATTAATTTGATTGGCAAGTTAAATTTAATCAGTTTGTAGAGAAGGCCTTGATGCCATGAAGGCCTTGATGCCATACTTTATCAAACGCCTTCTCTGCGTCGATGAAAATGGCAGCTGTGTTGAGTCTCCAGTTAAAGCCTTTAGTAATGATTTCTACCAGCTGGTGCACTTGTTTAGCTGTACTATGGGCCTTACGGAAGCCGAACTGTTCATTATGCAAAATTCCTAACTTATCTGTTTCTGCTTGAAGTCTTGATAAATGTTAAGAATCGGACAGTACTTAATATAGTTCGGATTTCAAGAGACAAAAAGAGATTCAGAGTAAAACGAAGTATGGTGGGGGAGGGGTATTGCTCAGAAAGAAAATACAGTAGAATCCTTTATTAGACAGTTGCATAGAAATGTATCATAATCATCAGAACGGTTGATTTTAATTCAACAGTTTCTTTATTAATAAAAGTATAAACATTTTTGTTATATGTTACTATGGCGTTATAACATGCATGTTTGAAGCCAAGGAGTCTCTGATATCGTAATTACAGATTACAAAGAAGATTGCATTGGTAATCGGAAATTTTTTATGAAATATATTTTATGATAGATTTGAAGGCTGCGATCATAATTAAAGCTTGTGAACAAAATGTTAATAAAAATTTAAGCTCTCCACTTAATTGTGAGGTTTAATGACAGATCAATTAATATAATTAGGGAGTTAGAATTGAAATAGTTACAGTACTTCGATAAAGAATGTTTTCACATGAAAATAGCAATTTCACAAGCGCGCACACACACACACACACACACACACACACACACACACACACACACACACACACACACACACACACACACACACACACACACACACACACACACACACACACACACACACACACACACACACACACACACACACACACACACACAGAGAGAGAGAGAGAGAGACGAAGTGAAAAAAAAAATGAAAGCAAAATCATTTTCAAAAGTAACTTTTGAAACATTCGTAAAACAAATGAACCTGAATCAATTATTAATTTTTCGACATTTTAATCATTTTGAACAGAAATAATTTAATTTTTGCTTATATTTGTTTTTATCTATTACTAAACAAATAGTTATTGAACTAATCCTGCACTCAAAGAGGGATGTTTACAATAATAACCCACCCTTCACCCTCCAAGCCATTCTGCCCATCATGGTCTTCAGAACTGACTGTTTTGCAGCTGGAAGCAACCATACGTATTTCAGATTCAATTCTCCAAAGAGAGGTACTGAAGAACGAAAGAATCAGTTACTCGAACTAATCATCACTCTATTCACTCAAACACCAACCCATAGATTGGTCTTTGCATAAATAAAGCAATGCATTTAGCTCGATACATTTAAGCATCAGATAACGAATCTTTTAACTTCAATACGTTGTTCAGGAAGTTGCCTCACTGAATTGTATCACAGACAGTTGACGATCACTTTGAACTTCATTATGACTTACCAACTACCACATATATACATCAAATTTGACATTCGCCGTTAAATGAACACCAAACTGATATACATTCACAGTAATCCTCCGATAATCCATACTGTAAACAAATATGGATATCATCTTCGTCAATTACCGACTCTGTCTATGTCTCTCAACCTAGACTACCCACCTTCTTTCTTTCTCAGAATGGAGTAAATATATAGTCAGCGAACCATTATTACGTCACAATAGAGATATAAAATAAGATCTATCTTTTTTGGAGGTAATACGTAGATTGGTTTCTTATATTGTTGTGATATATAATTGTTAATTACATATCACAACAAAACAATAATTGTTAATTATATATCACAACTAAACAATAATGTTTTATATAACATTATTGTTTAGTGTTATTTTCCTTCTATCATATTATTGGTAAGTGCTGTTGATCAAACTGTTAATTTTACATTTTAAATTAACGAGGTTATACGTAGGAATATAAGAAAAGTAAGGAGATAGTTTTCCTAATATATTATCCATATTTAACAAGGATTGCATAAACACAAGTGAGAAAAGCAAACGATTCTGCGATAATTAAAATTTTGTAGATTGCATTTTGAAATCAGAATAAAAAAAAATTGCGTTTCATACAGAGGAATCCGTATTTTGGTAAATGCGCTTATTATTATTATTATTATTATTATTATTATTATTATTATTAATGTCCACATAGTAGAAGCATATTTAAATTTTGAACTAATTTTCTATTTTCTGAAGACAACAATCCACTCCTAATATATTCTTAATTATGTTCATTCTAGTGTAGAGGGATTGCACATACTTGGTAGAATCTATTACGATGCCCTTTTCTCCATAGAAAGATTATTTTATTCTCTGTGCGGTATTGAAAGGAGATATTCTCATCAGAATAAGAGAAGAATAAAAAGTATAACATTCAGTAATACTGAAACCTCTTCAAATTACTAATGAATAAAAAACAATTTCCAAAATATTTTCATCAGCAAGATGAAATAAAACAAAAAGTTAGTTGGCAATCTTTACATATAACGTACTAAGTGTGTGTCTACTCAATTTTTCTACACATAATCCCCTTTATTGGAGAGTAAAATAAAATTGTTTCTTCCGTTATTACTTGCGTAAGGTTAAATTTAGATGAGGTGTGCTGAGGGTGCGTATTGTCACTTTAGACTTTGTAGATGTTTCCTATTTACGAACTTCATAAAAGTTCTCTTCTCTGATTAACGTTCTTGAATTTACAACATCTATTTGAGGATGCTGATGTAATTGAGAAACCATATACAGTATGTGTTACGTGATAGAATTGGAGAATCTATAAAGGTATAGTTTAAAACCTTAATGTTTGATAGAAAATGCATTTGCGAGGCAATCTTCCTAAGATTTGGGAAACTAATGTTTAGTTGTCTCGCTCAACAGCTAAGTTCAGCCAACTACACCCACAGAGGGCCGATTCCCTTCATATGAATTTTGGCGTAAAATAGTCGAATTTCTTAGATTATTGTTTTGTTTTTTGTATGTTATAAAAGTGTGCTACAGATGTTTATAAAAGCATTAAAACGAAAGTTTTCCATCCTAATCTCAGAACATAACTTTAAAGGGAACAACTCAGGTTAGACAAGAACCTAGCCATCTGAGCATCAGCACAAGCACATATAGAGTTTCTTGCTTCTGTGCTTTCATCAGTTCTGTAAACTTCAGCGACCAAACACTCAGAACAATGAAGAAGCTAAACATCGATGGAAGAAAATCGGAACTTTGGTGGGACGATGAACTATTTTCCTAAGAAAACGTATTAACGCACTCAGACGACTATATCAAAGAACTCTGTCTTGGTCAAGATTTAAGAGATAGTAGAAGACAGAATTACTATAAAGCCAAATAGAGCTATCAATCCAAAATTACGAATGCGGAAAGAGAATCATGAAATAAATTCTGTAATGTTTAAACGAATCCTTGCATCTGAATATATACCAGTATATAAATTAGCAGCAACTACGAATAAGACAACTCCTATATTATCAACTATCAAAAAAACAGACGACATCTACACTACAAACTTAGCAGAAACTACAGCTATTATGATAAAGAAGTACATTCCAGATGACGATGAATTAACAGATGAAGAAATCCAAAAAACGTATAGAAAAAGAATGAAAAGAAGCATAGACCGTCCTAACGACGACCTATTTACAACTACTGAAATCGAGTCAGTATTAAGTTTAATGGATCCAATAAAAACTCCTGGAGAGGACTAAATAACCAGCGATTTACTCCTAAGAGTCTTTGTCGAATTCCCCGAGTTCATGACAAGAGTTTACAATGATGCCGAGAAAGAGGGCGATTTCCTTTAGTATGGAAAGGCTCTAAAATTTTACCCATAATAATCAAACCAGGAAAAGAAACATCCGACGGAAATAGCAAATACAGACCAATCAGTCTCATAAACTTTGCTTTTAAGGTAGTAGAAAAACTTCTGATAAACCGAATAATGCACTTTATGTGCTGAAGAAACATATTAAGCAGAAAAGAATATGCATTTAGACCTCAAACACAGTAGACGCAATTATGGAGGGTAAAGAATAGAGCAAAAAGAAAGGCGCACTTATGATCTCATTCCATGTAAAAGGAGCCTTCGATACTGCGTTGTGGCCAGCCATAATCAATCATTTAAGAGATTTAAAATGCCCCAAAACTTACTCTACCTCACAAAAAATTATTTTACAAACAGACGAGCAACCATGGCATTAGAAACCACATCTGTAACGAAAGAAGTCAAACGAGGTGTCCGCTAGATTCCTGCTGTGGGCCAAGTTTCTGGAACATCTAGTACGACTTGTTCTTGTGACTTCCTTTTGAAACAAAAGTCATAGCTTTCGTCGATGATGCGATGATAATGACACTCGAATGCGAATGCTTACAGTTAGAAATAACCGCCAACCAAGAACTCTTTAAAATTGCAGAGTGGGCACGCGAGAAGAAAGGTACCCTCAATAGCACCAAGTCTCAAGTTCTCAAGAGAAGTTCTCAAGGAGAAGTTCTCAAGGTATCCAGTGAACTAAAATACCTAGAATTAAGAATAGATGAAAAATTTACCTTCAATAAGCACATCTCATATTCCTCTTTGTCTCATTTTACAAGGGAAGCATCTTTGGATTGCCCAAGTGGCGTTTATTACCGGTGCTCATGGAGATCTTGGTTAAATTGTCACAATGATTTGCATCGTTTTGTGAGAGAGCACCACTCTACGTATTTGTGCGTAGACTTAGTTTGTAGTAGAACACAGTTCCTCTAAAATTCCAGATATTTCAAAGAACACGGTTCGAACAGTACACTTAATATAGCTGGGGCGGGTGACTGAGTAGAGGACAATGCGAGTGTATATTTTGGCATCACATGGATCAACAAAATGAAAAGCAAAACAGGAACCTATAACCAACAGAGAAACTGAGCAAAAGAAAAACTATGAATGTAAGCTAGATGAAAAATGAAAAACCCAAAACAAAGAAGGGGTAAATTTCAAATTGATAAAGTTTGGATTAAGAGAATTGTCACCTGTTGTTATGAAATCCTCTAAAATTATTATTATCTGTGAATCCATCCAACGCCAGGTGTTAAAATGAAAGATCCGTTATAATCAACTATATATCCTTTGAATAACTCTGATGAATAGTTCTTCAATTTATTCAAATAATCGAAATGTTGATAATAGGCAAACGCTAACAAAATGGAAACAACTTAGCAAAATTGTGACTCTGTATTACATGCTGATCTTTTATATGCTACAGTGAAACGCTATGTATATTAAATCGCATTGAATATTTTTTATGTTGGGCCCATATACGAGAGGTTGGGTAGTCAACCTATAGTACTTTAGTACCGCATATGAGTAGTGGGATGGGAAAGAAGAAACTTGTTGACTTCAATTTAAAAGCCTGTATATTGCATTCCTTGGGAAATACATCAGGGGAAGACTGTTCCACAGTTCAGCAGTAGCAGGGATGAAGGAGGAGGAAAAGAAACTTGTTCTATGGGTTTGAAGGTGTACTGTGAAACGTGTTGGGCTGCATCTGTACATGTTCCAATGAGCTTATTATTGATTGGGGAAAATACTGATGCTATTTCAGATGGCCATTTGTCATGGAAATGTTTATAGAATACAGATTGCAGAGACCGAACGTCTGTATGAAGTGAGGGGAGTAAGTCTTTACAAGATGGATCATTTATCAATCTAATTGCTCTCCTCTGTATGGAGTCGAGCATTTTCAGAGAGAATTTAGGAGCTCCACTCTAAATGTGAGAGCAGTATTCGATAGCTGGGCGAATTTATGATTTGTATAAGGGTAACAGCTGCTAGAGGTGAACTAACGTCTTGAACTAAAGAGAAATCCTACTTTTTGGAATCTGAGGATGAATTGGTTGTGATGTGTTTATGCAAGGAGAGGTCTGATGTCAGGGCAATTCCAAGAAGAGAAACCTCATGTTGTCTGGAAATTTGAGTGTTAATAAAAATAATACTGGGGGAAAATGATTCTTTTTTTGTGAGAAATAAGACAGAACTGGGTTTTACCATCATTCAAGTTGTTTAGGTTATTTGATCCCCATTGGAGGATGGCTTGGATTCAGATTTGGTGATTGATGTTCGGTAGGTTGAAGTGCGTTGCGTAGAGTACATTTTGTAAAAGGAAAGGGAGGAGTGCAATGTGCTGTCATCTTCAAACGGTGTATTGGGTTGGAGGTCAACTGAATTAGGTCATTGATATATGGTGAAGGAACAGAACCTTGTGCAACTCCAGCATTAGTTGGATGGAGAGGGGAAAATGAATCGTCTACCATCACTCATAGTATTCCTCTAGACAGAAAGCTGGCAATCCATCTGCAGAAGTTCTGAGACAGTCCAAATGATGGGAGTTTGCTTAGTAAGCCTTTGTGACAGACCCAGACAAAAGCTTTAGAGATGTCAATAGCAACCACGCAAGAGTTGCCAAATTTCTCCATGGCATTTGTTTAGGGGTGATGTATGAGAGTAGACCTCCTGTTGATCGGCAGTGACGTGGTCGCTTAATAGCTGAGTACCTTCAAGGTAGTGTAGGAGTTAAATGTAGGAATTGGTAATTTTCTCTACCACTCTTGTGGTGGTGGGGGTGCCTGTGAATAAACTACACTAAGCTTGTGTTCCCGCATTTTATTGTTATTGCAAGTGTTTTTCATGTAAAATAATCAGTAAATGGAAAACTAACAGAGAGTACTAAAAAGCCGACTGCTTATGCATAACCTGTAAGTAACCGCATTCCATCAAATCAGTTATCCTTAGAAGTAAAAAACAGCCACTTGAAAGCGCCCACTATGCCTATCATACGAAGTAAAAGTGGCGGAAATAAAGGCCAAAGAAGAAAGAGTACCTGGAGTCGCGTCAGAGTAGCAGCGTAGATCGCCGACAAACCCAATGACAATATGAAGTGCTGCAGCTGCAAAACGGAAGTTCCCGAAAAAAGGTATATTGTGCGATTTCTGTTGCCACTGACTACATGCTTCCTGAGCAAAAATAGATGAACAGCGTACAAACATTTTATCGATTTCAATCAGCCTTTTTCTCTTCACTGTGCTTACTCTCTGTTAAGCAGCTTCTGCTCTTAGGCAAAGTAATCGAAATCCTCGAGAAACCCCTTAATACTATGACAGAAACATTCTTTTCCAAAATCCGAACGCTGGAAACTAAGCTTGAGCTACACGACGATCAGCGTCCCATCGCAAGTACACCCTTGTTCACTAATGAACTCCGCGACGCGACCTAATGGCATCTACAGTACACAAGTTGATCGAGGCTGAAAAAAGAAGACTCAAAGCTGTTATTTGGACTTTCTGATGGAAACTGGTAAATCATTAAAAGAAGAGATGACATCAGAAAATTAGCAGGAGAATGCAACTTTGATCCTAGAAATATTGGCAGATGCCATCGTTTCGGATCTAGAAAGAAAAGAAAGGACGGAATGAACTTTCCACGTCACGTGAAAGTGACCTGTGACACACAGACAAGCACATCCAAATAAATAATGTCGATAAATAACAAGTTAAAGGACACTTGACCCCGATCGCGCATATGAGTTCCACCACAAGCTTGCAGTAAATACATGCCTCAACAGAACCTTGCATATCCTCTTCACCAACATCCATGGCCTAAACTCCAACTTTAATTGTTTCCAGCATAATCTTCAGTCCACAAAATCAAACCTACTCGTTTTAGGAGTAACTCAAATTTCACCTCCCCCAGCACTATTCATCTCACCCTTCCAAACTACACACTCTTTAACTCCTTTCGACCCAAGGGTGGCGTCTGCACATGTCATAAATGCAAAGCTATTTAGAGCAAAATCCAAATAATTTGTTCATACAGGAAGAAATTAAGGGAGAGCACTTCCCACTAAAGGTGATGAACAACATGACTAAATAGTCCCTAACTATTAACATATACAATTTATTATATATATATATATATATATTCAGGAAAACTCGCTAGATTACAAAGAGTATCGACTACTTACGAATTTAAGGAAAAATCTTGCTTATGATAGTGCAATCTTGTCAAGATATTTCACTGACTGTTGATAAATGAACCGATCAACACAAGCACAGTCACTGTACTTCAAATATTACCTTTCAAAAACAAACAAACAAACAAACACAAAAAACTATACTGTTAGCTCGAATATTTCTATCTTCCAACGTGGAACCACCATTAAAACAATATAATATATTAAAGACAAATAACATCCTTTAATAACACATGCTACGAAGATAATGTGTAAAAACCGCAAATGGCGGTTTTTACATATTATCTTCGTAGCATCCTACGGTTACGTCCGGTGAGTGTCGTGAATCATCCACTGCAGTAAACACTTGCAGTTGAATCCTCCGTATGGTATCACTGATTGTTGACCTGAGATGGATCAATTTTTGAACAATAATATGAAGAAAAAATAGGCCTGCAGTATGATATCTTATCACAACGCCTCTTTGAAACTCCTTTAGCAAATGATCTTGCCAAACGTTTCACCCGGGTACAGTTCCACTGACTTGAGAGAATGGTATTCTCACAATTTCTACTGGCTACAAACACGTGACTCGTTACGTGGCACGATACACTTTGCCCATTTGATGTCTGTTGAGGTCTTTCAAAACAGTGTACAGTACTTACCTTTAATAAGAAAATTACAGGCAGTGAGTCTGAATATGTGCGTGTAAATAAATATATGTAATTACATACCAATCTATAATACTTCCTTTAAGGGAAACTAGATAAGTACCTTAATTGTTTTTGTAATGGGCCTTCAAATTTGATTTTTTGAAACTTCTACTTCGTAACGAGTGAGAATATAAAAGAACTCCATTCAAAGGAGAGGATTGTGCACAAACATTGTTCCGGATAGAGTGCCTGAACTTTAGGAATGAAAACAGAGACTAAATTTTTCAGATAGAAAAGAGAGTTCACAAAAAATGCTTGATGTTATACAAAACTAGAAAAGCAAGTTTAGTTCTATTTGCATTCGAAATGAAGACAAATAGAGCAGGAGTGGCTTTGTAGCAAGAATAAATTGAAGAATCGGGCAGTCATTCAGAAGAAGCAGAAGTTAAGTAAGTAAGGCTAGATCACTGTACTCATCATCATCATCATCTCATCCGCTTAGTAATGGATTGAGTCCACTAAGAAGAAATGTTCTCCACTTATCGCGATCTTTAGCCACCTCAGTCATACCTCTGTAGCTGGGCAAATGGGAATGTTCTTTCAGCAACTTTATCTAAGTATTTCTTGGCCTGCTTCGAGGTCTTTTACTTCCTATACATCCATTCCGAGCTAAATATGGTAGTCTATAAGGGGCCATTCTCTGGATGTGACCAAACCATCTTAATTGATGCTTAATCATTGTATCTATTATGTCATTTGGGAAGTTAGTCTATTCTGACTTGATCATTAGTCTTGTGTTGCATCCAGTGGGTGTTATTGATTTTTCTGAGCCATTTCATTTCAAATGCTTGACGTTTCTTGATTGGTTGTTGAGTTAATCTCCAGGCTTCTGAAGCATAGGTAGCCGATAGGATGATAATTGTTTTATATAATTTTAGTTGTAGACTTGTTGGGATTTTTTAAATATTTTTCTATATTTTATTTAATTTATTCATGTTGGTCCAACCAAGGTTTAGCCTGTGTTTTACTGTTTCCAGATTGTTATGGTTACTGGAAATGAGACAAGATAAACATATTTATTAACTTGTTCCAACAGATGATTTTCGAGATTTATAGAAATATTTTCTCCTTCTCTAACTATCTTCATTATAATTGTTTTATAAAGATTTATTTTCATACAATAGGTTTTACAGGAGTCATTTAAGATATTAATAGTTTTTTCTAATCGTGATTTAGAGTCTGCTAGTATAATGATATTATCAACATATTTGATGTGATTAATGTTGGTGAAATTGATTTTTAGACCTGGTTCATCAGCTATGGTTTTACAGACTTCTAGGAAGATGATAAAGAGTTGAGGTGAATGAGGGCAACCCTGCATTACACCTTTCTCAATTCTGAAATCCTTGGTTTTAATGTTGCTCGTTTTAATAAAAGCTTTGGTATCTCCATAATAATTTGTAATAAATGTTAAACTATCATTTTTACGTTTTTTAAGATAGTGATCAATTTGTTTCTATTAACTGAATGAAAGGCTTGCTTGAAATCTATAAAACAACAGCATATGGGCAAGTTGTATTCCCAATATTTTTCTGCTATATTATTAATGATTAAGATGTCGTCTATAGTGGATCTATGTGGCCTGAATCCTGCTTGGTTTTCCTCCATGCTTCTTTTTTCTGTAAGTAAGCACCTGTGTTCTCTTTTGTATAATTCGGATGAATAGTTTATAGCAATAATTTAACAGTGTTATGGGGCTATAATCTTCACATATTCTTTTGTCTCCTTTTTTATGAATTTGTATAATAACTCCTGTTTTCCAGTCAGTTGGAATTACTCCAGTATAAAGAATTTGATCAAATAATTTCATTAAGAAGTTATTGGCTTCCTTACTACCATATTTCCAAAGTTCTATAGATATTTCATCTTTGCCCGTAGCTTTCGAAAGTTTCATTTGGTTTATTTCATTTATAATTTCTGCTGCAGTTATGCATGGTTCCTTTATATATATATCATCTGTTCTGTTATACTTTTCTCCTGATGTTATTTTTGAAATAATGTTTGATAGTAGTCCTTCCAAATTATTTTAATATTTTGTATTGATCTAGTTTCTAGATTGTTTTTATCTTTCATTGTTAGTGATTTATTTTTATAGGTCTTAGTGAATTCTTTATAATTTTATATACAGTTTTATTGTTATTTCTTTTATTAGCTTCTTCGCAGAGTTTTGCTTTTTCCTCCAACCAATCATTTTTGGCAGATATGCACATTTTATCGATTTTGTATTTAATGTTCTTATAATGTTGTTTATTTTAGTCTGTATTTTTTATATTTAATATATGCGTTGCTGCTCTTTTTTGCTTCTAAAATATTTAAAATTTCAGGGGTTATCCAGTCATGGTTTGGTCTTGATGTTGTACCAAATATGCTTCTTCCAGCACTGGTAATAATTTTTTTATCTTGATTCTTCCATATATTTTGTATATTATCATAGGTTAATCGGATAAGCTCATTTCTTATTAATGTTTGATAGCTGTCTTGCATAAATTTCTCTTTCAGTTTTGACAGGTCCATTTTGTTTGTAAGAGCTCATGACTTACGATACTTGAATTTTAGTTTAATTTTTGCCACAAGCAGTTCATGGTCAGTGTCGAAATCTGGAGTTTTTAAAGTTCTAACATTTTGCACTGATGATTTTCCAGTTGCGTTTGATTAAAATGTAATCAATACAGTTCTTTATTGTATACCATCTGATGTGGTCCATGTGTATTTTTGGGAAGACCTATGGAAAAAAAGTGTATTGCAGTTAAATAGATTTGCTTTACAAAATTCTAACATTGTTTCTCCTCATCCATTTCTGTTGTCAACTCCAAACCTACCCATCACATCCTCCATGCCTGGGGTGAACTGCCTAATTTCGGCATTAAAATACCCATCACGATTAACATATCTTTCGTGATGGGTATTTTAATGTTCATTTTATTGGGCCATGTGGTTCTATGGCCATGACTGCATTTTGTAGACTGTTATTCACTAAAATGGCGACTCCTCTATGTATATTGTCCTCTCTACCCGACTAGAGTAGTTATTCTGAATTTAGATTTATAACTCCTTCTTCTGTCCAGTGGGTTTCAGCCAAATCCACAATGTCCCATTTAATCCTAACAATACTTTTTCTATCAGATTTTTCCCTGGTTTTAGCATTGTCCTTATATTTAAAGTTAGAATATGAGAAACTCTATTGGCTAACCACATAACATACTACTCGACTGCTCCCTGTGATCTAGGAACAGAGTTTAATGGCAAAATAATGCAGCCTGCTTGCCGGTCCTCTGTTGCATTAGCAGGAAACAAATTGATATATGGATAATCGGTGAGAGTGGAAGGAAAAATAACGGGAGAAGCCTTTTTTTAGGTATATTTGTGTAATAAGTGCATCATTAGCATCAAGAAAAGATAGCTCGACGCCAGTACGACGATTCAACAGTTCGACTGTTTCTGTAATAAGAGTACCCACTTTTTCGTCACTTTACACGTTACACATAGCACAGAAGACTGTAACTTTAATTTGTACCTTAAATATTTTTAATGAAAACATTAACAGATGTGGTCATATCTTAAGTTGGTAATTATATTCAATATGTTGATAAAATTTTACGTTTACTTAATTGAAAGAGTTAATGACAGTTAAATATATGCCATTAGGAGGACAAAGAATATTGCCCGTCTCTGTGAAGACACACACACACACACACACACACACACACACACACACACACACACACACACACACACACACACACACACACACACACACACACACACACACACACACACACACACACACACACACACACACACACACACACACACACACACAAGCGCGCGCGCGCCCGCGGAATGAAAAAATGAATTCGAAGAATTTTTAAGGTTAACATTACTTGTGCGGCAATAACATTTGAAATCTCAGTAAAACAAATTACTTGAATTTTGTGAACGTTTTAATCATTCTCTTTCAGAAATGGTTACTTTTTCTATTTATTCTATTTATCTATTTCAAAACAAATAGTGATTGCAAGCAATCCTGAATTCAAGCAAGACTGTTTATAATAATAACCCACCTTCACCCTCCAAGCCATTCTGCCCATCATCATCTTCATTACTGACCCTGCTGCAGTTGAAGCAACGGTATAATACGTATTTCAGATTCAATTCTCCAACGAGAGTTATTGAAGAACGAAGGCCGTTATTCCAACTAATCATCACTCTATGCACTCGCACCAACTCATATGTTAGTGTTCATCGCAGAAATAAAGCAATGCATAGCTTGATACATTTAAGCATCAGATAACGAATTCTTCTCTCCTCAATACGTTGTTCAGGAAGTCGCCTCACCGAGCAGCATCACAGTAGTTGAAGATTACTTAGAACTTCATCATGACTTAGCAACTGCCACATGCATCTAAAATTTGAAATTCACCGTTAGATTAATAACAAACTGATATGCATGGACAATAATCCCCAGAAAATCCATTGGAAATCATCGATATCATCATTAGCTGACTCTATAGAATGCATATGTCCATGTCTTTCAACCTGGCCACAGGACCTTCTGTAATATTGTGATTAGTTGCCCAAAACTGAGAGAATATATACCCTGCAAACCATTATTACGTCACAATAGAGAGATAAAATAAGATGTCCCATTTTTGGAGGTTTCACGCAAATTCGTTTCTTATATTGTTGCGTAATATTACATCACTTATTATAATATTATTGATAAGACTCAGAAGTTTACATTTTATGTAAGCCTGGTTATACTTTGGAAGATAATAAGAAGTAAAGTGATAATTTCCCTAATAATTATACATGTTTAACAAAAATTGCACACATGTAATTACCGAATGCAAATAAATTTGCGATAGTTCAAATTCTGTAGATTGTATTTTGAAATCAGAACAAACTACACGAAAAAATAGTTTCTCTTTAGACAAAGGAATGTGTGTTTTAAGTAAATGCAATTATTATATGTATTACATATTGCCGGCCTGGTTTGCTTAGCAGTCAGCGTATCCGCTTTTTTAGTCAAAACGCTACAGGTTCGAATCCCGGCGAGGGCATGGATGTTTGTGATTGTCTGTGGAAATACTCGTGTTGCTGGCGGGCAGTAGATGGCGTTGGTGTATAGTAGGTGCGGTTAGTTGTAGTTGGTGGAAACAGAGAGATGTAGAGTAGGTGTCCTCCCTCGATGAGTCTTTGGACGCCCGGAAGTGTCACGTAATAATATATATATTTATTATTATTATTATTATTCTAGTCCATATATATTACAAGCATATTTAAATTTTGTACTGATTTACTGTTGTATTCAATTGAATCGTGATGACAAAATTATTAGTACTGGTGTCTCTTTATAATGAAGAACAGAATCAACAGTGTTAGAAATTGAATCTGGTGGACTGGCTCAGAATGATAAATATTGCTGACATACCTTCCCTAAAGGGAACAGTCGATCCCTAACATATCCTCAATTATATTCATTTTAGTGAAAATCTATTCAACATCCTTGGCCGTATCTATTTTGCTGTCCATTTAACCCATAAGATTATTTTATTCTCTGTGCGATATTGAAAGGAGATTCTTTTCAGAATAAGGTAAATTTAAAAAGTATTACATATATTAATACCGAAACCTTTTCTATGTAATAACGAATAAGTAAAGATTGCGTCAAAATATTTTCAACAGCAAGATGAAATTAAAAAAAAAATAGAATAAAAATAGTTGCCATTCTTTACATTTTAACGTACTCATTGTGATATCTATTTAATTTGTCTAGACATATTTCCCTGTATTGGAAAGAACGATAGTATTCTTTCTTCCGTTATTACCTGCGTTACGTTAAATGTAGATGAGGTGTGATGAGAGTGCATATTGTCACTGAACCATATGTGTTACATGATAGAATTGGAAAGTCTATAAATGTACAGATTGAAACCTTAATCTTTGATTCGCATTTGGGAGGCAAAAATCTTCCTAAGATTTGGGAAACTAATTCTTAGGTATCTCTCTCTTTCTCTCTCAACAACTAAAGGGAGTCACCTGCGCTATCACAGGGCCTATGCCGTACATAATAAAAATAGTCTAATTTTTTTGACTACTTTGTGGGTTATTTCAATTTTCATATTATATTTCTGAAAAGGTCTCTGTGACGCAGACGCAATATCGGGACAATAAAACATGCTGTTTATTTCTCTGTGTTGTAATGCGATTAAAATTAAATTTATAGTCAGTCACGAGAACGTCTCGCATCCAGTGCTCAAAACACAATGAACTTTGCTAATCCACTCCAGTGCACTCCAGTGCAAAGAAAGAAAGAATATCTGCCATTTCTTCAGAGTTTCCTTGAACACGAATTTAGTAAACAACCATTTACTCTACTCCACAACTCATCTATTGCTGTGACACAACTCACCTCGAAAATGGCTTTCTCCGTCAAATTTTACGTTTTCTAGCTGCAGCTAAACACCTGTCGTCTCTTCAGATTTATCGATGACGGAAAAGAAATGCGTTTCTTTTCCGTCATTCATCCCATATACACACATGTTGGTACCTTGATGTCGCTATCTGGGCGATTTTGTTTAGAGAGGACTCGTATTATATTTCTACGAAGTCAGAGGAAAGTGACGATGATAATACACTCCCTTCTGCTATCCAAATATTCTTATATTTGAGTTGTAGAATGGGTAGTATTTTAAAGACATAAACTTCTATATCTATGTTTAGTTTGAGAAGCATCCCTAGCAAAACCATATAGTCATTTGATATGACTATATGCAAAACTCTTAGTTAAAATATATAAAATAATAATAATAATATAAGTGAAAATCTGCATTTAATTTTCGTCACCTTGACGAGAATCAAATGAGTCTCTCGGGTTTCTATAGTTTTGCGAGGTGAAAACAACAATAATATAAATATAAATGTGTATATATTAGTGTTCAAAAATCATTTTAGCTCTTAAAAATAGCTTTTGTATGGTTATTTATTTCCGAAAATGGAGAAAATGACACGTGATTATTTTCTAATGCCAAAGTGCAATGAAGGTATATTGCAATGAACACGATTTACAAAACTGTGCTAGCGGTGACAATTATTGATGAAAAACGACACTGTTTATTCTCGTTTCATTTTTTAAACGTTTCCCAGAATTTGTCATTTTTTTCTGGTTCTTCTTCTTCCTCTCTTTCCCTTTTGATTCCTTCCTTTTCAAGATATGAAAGACATTTCTGCAGAAATAAAATTAAATTACTTCGAATTATTGCTAAATGTATATATTGCCAAATAAATATTTAAATTCAACTTTTATTATCAAATATGAAGAAAATGAGGTGTCAAACATGGTTTGGTTTTAATGCCACTGCTTTTCAGATTAAGTTTATGTATTGAATAAATAATATATTTTTTAAGTTGTGCTGGATGTGATTCCTCATTTGTTTTATATGTTTGATCAATAAAGATATCCAAAATTAATTAAGAATAAATCAAATACTTACAGAAAATTGAGATTGCTGGAATATATTTCGGTTCTTTGGTGGCTGAAACGAAAAAAAAGTTTGTTTAAAAATATTAGTATATCGATCATAAAGGATTGTTAGCCTATGTTGAGAAAATGTTATTCAAAGATTTATCTTGGAATATGAGCGGTTCTGCTAGGCGGTAAGGTGAGCCTGTCACTGAGTAGAACTATTGATGAGTTAAATGAACATTTGGGTTACTTAGTGAGTTCAGAGTGATCTTGGGAATCGCCTATTTTTTGTAGCAGATCTTTTACTTATATAGTGGTCTCTGAAACAGAACCAACTAGTTAGAAACAGCTATCAAGCCAGTGAAACCTTTATCAAATGGACTAATAATGGAGGAATATATGAACGCTTTGACAGCGCCCATATCATTTAAGTAGCCCAGGCTAAGGTTATGGTTTGGATTGTATTTTCGTAACCTCTCGGGTCAACTTACGAAACATTCATAGTTTCTACAAACATTTGGCTTTGATATAATGTTGTATTTAATATACACTTTGCCGATGTAATTTTTCATTACATTTATATTTGAATTTACATTTCATTACATTTGAAAATTTCCTATGTTTTTTTTTCTTTATTCACTGCCAGCTATAATTCTTGAAACCAACTGGTCATTTAATTATTCTGAAGGTTATCAACACAATGTTGATGGATATCCTTTACAAGCTATTATAATGTTTCGCAAAATATCTGTTGTATTTTTGCGAATATTAATGGAATGGATTGATCACATTCAAAATTAAGAACTCATAATGTTGTACATGAAAGTTATCGATAGTCAGCAAAGAAAGATATCGATCATTCTCTATCATGAAAATATTCTTATTTCTTTCGTAGATATCGTGATATATTTTGCTTTGGTTAGTTACTCGAGTAGATGGAAATTCTAAGAGGTATATATCTATTGCTGTAGGTTGAGGCTGATATATGAGAAGATAAATATATCATACCCTGTTTCTGTGAATAATTTTTCCACAGAAATGTATGTCATACTGTTCGGGACAATGTGTAATATTCCCTAATAGCTAACTTTAATAACCTGCCGGCAAAATGAATATACCATTCGAATATTAATTCACTACATTAGACGTTTGTTGAAATAAAATTAATTGGATTAGGTTAAATGCAAATACAGACACCAACATTTTATTACTTACCAAGTCATCGAGTCTGTCGGTTACACATTGCGATGTCTGGAAAGACAGATAAAGAGATGAAATAATATATCAAAAACATCTAATTCATTTCATGGGTGTATATATAAGTATTTCTATAACTATATAATTAATTAACTAATTAATCCAATTACACGATAATCTCAGTCACATATTTCGTGTGGCGAATGTTTACCCAACCGATTGAGCGGAAGTCGTGACGCTTTAAATGAAAAAATAAACTATATGAGGAAGGGATTAATTAGTGATTAAAAGGGTGATATTTTCGGCATTCTCCCTTACCAGCTTTAGAGTCTATTTCAGGAATCTACGATTTCTATCTCAAATTCTAATGAGGTAACTATAACGAGTGACCGAAGGAAATTATTTGTTCTTAGGTCTTACTTGGAACATGATATACTAAATTTCAAATCTATAATGGTATTTAGAGTGCGATGGAATAGATGGCTTTTAAATACTGTATAGGAATTTTTAAGAATGAATCTGTCTCTGTGTGTGTGTGTGTGTGTGTGTGTGTGTGTGTGTGTGTGTGTGTGTGTGTGTGTGTGTGTGTGTGTGTGTGTGTGTGTGTGTGTGTGTGTGTGTGTGTGTGTGTGTGTGTGTCTCCATTTTAGTTTCATGAGGATATAAAGATGAATATTAGTTCAACAGAACATATGTTACGTGTTGTGTTCACACTGACATCTATATTTAGAAGCAACTTTGTTTGAAGTTATATCTCTTTTTCCTCCGTGTTTACAGTATTGTGAGGCTGTAAAATTCTTCCGATTCTTGGATTTTATATGCATTTTTAGATTTAGGAGGGGATTATTTTTTTGTACAAATATGTTTACCCAGTGATACACCGAAAGACATTTTATTAGGCAGCTGAATTCAAGTTTAAATTATTTCAAGACTTTAACATTATTTCTAGTCAATCTTAATATGCGTTGTACATGCAAGCAAGCGAAGTAATATATTATTATTATCCTAACTCAGTTTCTATGGATGGCCCCTAATTCTCCACTAGATCTGTTCTGAAAAATCTCCTCTGAATTAGTCTTGTAAAAAACCATGTATGTCTCAATCATCAACCGGTTTCTGTAATCCACAAATCTTCAAACTGTTCTCGTAAGGTTCATTCCATACACCTGCTGCGAGCTTGGTCACTCGCCTCTAGATCCTCTCCTCCTCCTCTTCATTACCAAGAAACCCGATCTCCCAGATCTGCGCGTAGTAGCCAAGTTGTCAAGAGGAGCAAAAGTCTGCTTGTCTCTACTTGTCAAAGTATTCTTCAGTAATCAAGTGATGTGAACTTTAACTCCATATCCACTAACACTCCCAAGTCTCTGGCTTCGTCAATTTCTTGGAGTACAGTTTCACCGTTGTGGTATACTGCTGGTAATCTTTTCAACCCCAAAGGCATAACCTTACACTTTGCCAAATTAAACTAACATACATGCCTAGTCTGACAAATTGCTCTACCCAAATTGCTATCATTAGAAAACAATTGAACTCTTTCCCCTCAGATCAGTGGTGAGCTATGTGGAAATTTTAACAGAGCTCGCATCGTCGAGCAAAAAAAAAAAAAAAACACCTACTTCACACCAAAACTTTTATTAATACAGCTTGTGCAAAAATTCCAATAATCAAAAAGTATGAGAGGACAATCACCCTCTACAGGCTGTCATTTTTAAACAAATATTTCATGATCGAAACATGAAATATTTGCACACAATCAACTACTGTGTTAATTTATCTTACACAAGAAAAACATTTTTTAACTATCAAAATATAATAAGAATGAAATCTTTTATAATCTTTTATAAAACATGCTACTGGTTTTACCATACGATTAGCTACCAGAAGGAAGAAGGGTAAAGATAGCGCATGCACTTATTTTATTTTCACACTTGGGCGCATTCGTTATAGAGGAGTTGAAACAATAATTCGAATAATCTGTACACTGCCGAATAGACTAATTTTTGTTAGGATACCGTATGAGTTTGTCGCTTAATATGTTTCAAAAATATATATTTTTTTGAAAAAATAAAAAAGTAAACAGGAAGAATAACAGGCTCTCAAATTTGAGAAAAATTTAACAATGGGCTCGCGCGAGCCCCTCATAGCTCACTAATGCCTCAAATCATTTTCTGTATCGTTAATGAAAAAATTAAACAGTAGCGGTCCAAGAACAGAATCCTGCGACACACCACTAGCCACAGGCCTTCGTTTGGACTCTACTCCTGAATATGATGTCTCTCCATCAACAACATTTGTGTCCATCTCACTATTCCTATATCCATCCACTTATGTTGCAGTTTACTGATTAGATTTCCAGGTGGTATCCTGTCAAAGACCTTTGAAAAGACCAGAAGTATCACTGTAAACCTATTATCTTTATCCAACTCAATTGTCACTGTATTATAAAACGTGAGCAAGTTACAAAGGCATGACCTACCCTTCACAAATCCATGCTGCCCCAATTTATAGTATCCCATTTCCATCTATCCATTGCTGTGTTGTTCTCTTGACTAGTACTCTAATACTTCGACAAGTCCTGATATGCTGATCAATCGGTAATTTGCTACATCAACTTTGGAGCCTCCTTTATGCGATGGAACTATTTTCCCCTCTTTCCACTTCCTCGCGATTAACCCAGAGATGAGACTTAGATTAAACTATATGGTATAGGGCACTGATAGTTCCCTCTCTACACAAAGTATAATTCGAGCTGGAATACCATCGAATCCCATAGCTGTATTCACATTAAGGTTTTGTAATGTGCTCTGCACCTCCATTTCATTTACCTCAGTTCCAGCATAAGTTTTTCGCTCTCTCTGTTTACTGTATCACCACCTGGATGATATACTCTTGCAAGTGTTCACTGATTAATTCTACTATTTCAACTGATTGAATTACCTCCCTTCCACCTCATTAATTAAAATTATTTTACCATATACATTCCTTCTTTTGCTTGCAGCATATCGAAAGAATTGTTTGGGATTCTCGTTAGCCTTCTTTGCGAACTTCCTTTCATAATCTGCATTTGCCTTTCTTACCACACTAGTTACCCCTCTGGCCTGTCTTTGTGCTGATCTTGTGCATACAAGTCATTTTTATTCTTAAATTTCCTCCACTTTTATTTTGCATCTGCAGCTTAATAATGATTTACTCTTGTGACTTGCAGTCTGCCGTTAATCTCCCTCAAACACTCCTTTACCACTTTCGATGCACTATCAAAATCCATCCCTTGTAGTTTTACATGACATGCAAATAATTTAAACAACGGTCTAAGCTTGTCATACCAACTAGCCATGTAATTTCATATATATATATATATATATACTTTCTGAACTGAAATTTCCATAAGCCACCTCCCAGGTCAAGACCATACATTAGTTCTCATTAATTGGTGACAACGTAGTCATATTTTTATAGGCATATACTCAGATGAAATTACCATATAGTGCACTCTTTAACCCCTAGTATATCCCATCACATACTATCTCAGGTAATTTATACCTTAGTAATTGCATAAATTCCAATTCCTTCCTCCCATGTCTCCTCTCCTCCTCCTTCCATCCCCTGGTCGATAGCAGCATCCAATTGTATATTTTGTTCTGCTGTCCTTAATCTTACACCAGACAAATTCCAATGTTCTATTTGCACTGGCCAGCAATTGAACGTTTACTCTTTTTGGGTGTAGTTCATCAGCTATCATCAATAATAATCCTTCCTCACATTCCTTCTCTCTATTGAGCACACTGTAATCGCTCACCTTCTCTCACACTAACTATATCATCTTCTGTAAGCCATGTCTCATTTCTGCCAATAAACCTTTTCCGTGATGAGTCAACCAATGCCCAAATTTCTCCTGCTTGTTTTCCGAATGCTCCTGGCATTAGTTTACATACAGCAAAAGCCCCTTCAGGCCCTGCTGCTATCCTGACGCTTTAGACTAACTGTCCCATTCTGGTTTGTTACCAGTGGTACTAACCTAGGCATATTATACACAATATTATACTCAACTGCCTCATTGATTTCTGCGAATCCACTCAAAATCTCCATCCACCCCTCCCCCACCGGAAATACTCTAGTTTCCTTTATTCTGCACATCCACTTTTATTTCATTCAACAACATTTTTTCCAGTCTCCTACCAACAAATCCATTCAGATGAAAACTATCCTTCTTGTGTAAGTCCTTTCGCCCGTGAAACTCACTCCACACATCCAAAAACTCTACACCACACTTCCTGCATAAACCTACGCGTCGAGTCATTCGCTATGCATTTATGGCCCTCCTTCTCAGTTCTACTCTGTCATACCGCAGCAACAGACTCACTATCTTAAATTTCTCATTCTTTTCTTTTGTTACTTCTAGTAATTCTTTCATGTCCTCTCTCATTCCAACTTTTCCCCTTTTTAATCAATGGTTCCAGCCACTATGATAATTTCTTTCAGCCTATCTTTTTGTGCTCTGATAGCTTCACAAACATCATTAATTTTCGCCCATGGAGTGCACGATTTTGTCACACTCATTGATCACATGATCGACTTTATGAACACTCGCTCTCTGATTTTTTCTTTCTCTCTTGGTCAAGCCCTCATTTCTCTTATCTCCCACTTCTTTCTTTCTGTTATCAGCTGAGTGGTCTATCGCCAGGCATTTCGGCATGCGCTCCGCACTGGCGTCGCCTTTTTTGTATCACTGTTTGCAACAGAACTAACTCCCTCATTACAGCCAACTGTTCATACTTTACATTAGTCATACTGTTCTTTCGTTCAACACTTTTAGTCTGGTGTTACATCACACCCATTTTATTTCGTATTCCGAGTTCCATCCAATACTTCAGTCTCGTGACCTGAGACACACTTTTGATCCCCGCGATGATAGCGTTCTCGGCACACTTTCCCATCACCATCAGTATCAAACCAAATTCCAGCTGCCTTCGGCAATGCGATGATATGACTATGATGTTTCCCTACTAAACGATAGCAACAATATTCATATATTTATTGAACAGAGAACATATTTTTGGCCTTAGGAGAGCATTTTTCATACAGATGAACGATAATAAAGGTATTATGTTTGTATCAAAGGTTGTTGAAGAGAGCTGTTCTATCATCGAAAGATGTTTTAGGAAGCGTGATACGATTGTCAGATACGTTGTTACTTTGTTAAATGCTGAATCTGCATTTGTACTCATATCATTGTAAACATTTGGATATCTAAAGTCAAAATGAGTGGGTGAATCAGATTTCAAAGAAAAGTTCATGATTAATTTGTAAAAAACTCTTAAATAATTCATGTGTTTTTCTAAAAGGTACTACGGATAGTTCATAAATAGAGATGGGTTGAATGTTCATGTATTGTGTAATCCGGATACTAATCTATATAGTAAATGAAGAGTAGGAAAGATTCTATATAATGACATAAGAAGTAGAATGTTTATCACTGGGAGAGTCAGAGGATAGATAGTAATAGTAAAAAAGTTTTAGGAAATGTCTTGTGAAAAGCGTACCTTTTGGAATTTGTAATCATCAGCACACAAACTGTCAACAAACTTTAGGAACACGTCTTCTTCATTAGGATAAAACTTCTTCAAACAAGCGTCAAATAGCTTTCGAAACTAAAATATGCGAAATAATCGATATGAATATTTGTTTGGTTGTAGTAAGACACAAGCAGTAAATATCAGCTGTAATATGAATAATCAAAACTATAGTCCATAATGACTGTTACATAGCATCATTAATTATGTATTTTTATACTAAAATAACAGATGCTGTGAATGGAATAAAGCAACTTAATACACAATAAATAAATAATTAATAAATTGGGAATTATTATTAACAAATTAATAAATGGACTTCAAGAAATTTCTAGTGCTATTACGTATGAGCAACTAATACAGTTGTCACAACATATTGTCTTTATTACCATGCGCTCTCCAGCAGAATCGGCTATTTCACACGATGATTAATCCGAATTAGTGAGGGAAAAAAATCATACCGTCTTCATATAGAACAAGCTAATTCATCTTTAGGAAGGATAATATGTGGTAGCAGTAGAATTCTAACTTACAGAAAAATTATTTCTGTTGTCATTGAAATGCGCAGCAGGGGTTTCGTTCCGATTCGCCTCTGAGTTGTTCAGGGAGTTGAAATTAACCAGTGATTGAAGAAAAAGAATGGGTACGATAGACTATTATTTACGATAATATTTTCGTCCAACTGAAATCAATATTCATTGAACCAATCTGACCTTTTCTTTTTACCCTTCTCAAGTCTCCAGTTTCGATATTCCCATGCAAGGTATGGAGAAAACTGCTTGTTTTTAGATGCCAAGGAAAGAAGATTTGTGTTATACTCCCATCCTTTACAGCTTCCAATGAAACGCATTTTGGATCCATGATCCTTTGCAGAGCGGTATTCTATTCAGCTGATATTTGACCAATCGAGGCAGTTTTTTTTTCGAGTTTTATAGCGTTCTGCAGTATTCTCATATCAAAAGTTGTCTTTGGCAAACAAACCTTAGGAAAGATGGTTCGGCAATTGAACTATTCTGGATACATTTTAAGCTTTTCTCATAAGCACCCTAATAGGACGAAAGTTAACAACACTTTGTTGAAATAAGAACTAGATTCCATTCTACGAAATAAAAGTGGCTTTTCAACCCGAATACACTTATGGACCATCAACATTGTACTGAATTCAGAATTCTACCTAACTTTATAATAAAACAACTGCCTGCTATCCACAGGATCAGCTTATTAGCAAAGAGCTAATAACATAAATCGTTTCTTCTGTATGAAATATGGAACAATAATTTTAATACTTAGACTTTTATTTTCTCTTTGAATGTACTAAACAACGAGGACTCTAACAAGGAAATTATGGCAACTTGATCATTTCTATCTAGCTTTTAGTGGTCTTCTCTCTGTATACAATAATAGTTTCATTGTCAATCTGACAAAACTTTCCTTCTTATTGCCCAAGGTCGGGTAAATAGTAACGAGAACGGCTTCTTCTCAAAATCGATAGACAAATTACGATTTCCTTACTTTTCTTTGTTCATCTGTCTCGATCAAAGTTTAAACTCTCCAAACTAACATAAGAAGATTTTCAATATACAAAAAATAAATATGAAATCATAGTTTGTTTACTAACCAAAAGTCAATATATGCATCGGCAAAACTTTAACTTTCATATACTCACGAACCGTATAAGGATATTTACTAAAATATCACGTCTCTAATTGCCATAAATAAATTGTAATGTAATGAATAGCAGCCATTTCTATTCCAAGTGTTGTGTGTCTTGATTAATGCAATGAATTCAACTTCAAGAGTCGATAATTTTCAAGAAAGTAGCAATGTCATGACTATGAGAGAGCATTATATTATTTGTACGACATAATTCAGAATGAATTGATTATTTCAAAATTTTGGATGATCATTCTGTTTTAAAATTAACTTTACAATGCGAAAGTAACTAACAACGCAAGCAACTAATATGAAAACCAAAGAAAAAATAAATGTCGCTGCAAATACAAAAAGACTGCATGTGCAGGAACATTGTTTCTAAATTCAAAATTGTCAACGGCATCTTTAAGTAAATTTACAGTACTCTGGATGCTTTTCCATTGTCTGAAAATACCTTTTCTCAAAGTCGGGTTGAAATTCAGTAATAAGCCAATATTAGACTGAAATTCCTTTTGCAGGACGTATGTATTAAGGGGCATACAATAACTCACAAAGAGGTGAATGGAGTAGACAAAGTCGTCGAAATAGGAGAATCCAAATTTGGAAAGCGGATATAAAGAAATGGAAGAAGAGTACAAGGATAATGAGTATTTGAGAGAATTCATTCATTCATTCATTACGTATGGTGATTCAACGGCCGCGAGCCAGTTTTACGGGAGGTAGAGCACCACCTGAATCCCCGTATTTTTATTCAGGTTCGGCATAGCTGACAATTCAGACTGGAATTATCAATATGACTGGAGAGATTGTCTTAATTATTCCTGACTGTATCCGTGTGTGTGTTCACGGGGCCAGTTTGCCTGCTTGCGGGATGAAAAACCCCAGATAAACTAGGGGGAAAAATCCTGCTTTCCGCGCCCAAGATATACTAATTGGGCTATGGCTGAGGAAGATACTTAAGCTCCTCACGTCGTCGACGGTTTGCAACCATGCAACCATATGGTTGCAAAGCCCATAGCCACTAGGCTAACCGATCGGACTTGAGAGAATTGAAAGATAATGAAGGAAAATGTTTTTGTAAGAGTACAAGAAAGGAATAAAGAAATATATTTGTCAATAATAAAAGAAAAGATCTTACTAAGTTCAACAATAATACCTACTGCTGGCGGCATACAATTCCTTGGGAGATGAAAGGTACATACACGAAACAGACAATAAATCCAAACACTTTGTACATCAACCAGATAAGGGAACCCATACACAAACAGTAGAAAGTACTTGGAATTCTTTAAAAACAGGAAATTCTCAAAAAGATTGCAGAAAGTATCACTATGCTGGTTATCTTGCCGAATTGACGTATATTTTGGTATATAATTAACGTTATATACCATAGAAAAATGGGTTCAACAATTCCTTATAGATAACTGTAAATTATATGCCGGTAAAAATTTCTTTCTCAAAACTACAAAAAAAAAAAAAAAATAATAATAATAATAAATAAAAAATAAATAAATAAAATAAAATGATTAAGAGATACTACATCGTTGAAACCTAATAGTAAGGTGTGCGTCTAGAAACAAACACCTCGTCGCTCCCGATAGCTAACCTTACATTTAAAGCCAATGGAATAACTATTTAAAAATAAAGGAAACAATATATTAAAAAAAAAAATACTAGTAAAATACCAAATCGTTCAAACAAAGCAGTAAAATATGCATTAGAAAAACACATCTTGGGTCTGCGGCCCTCGAAAGGCAGTCCTAACTTGACCATTTAAAGTCAATGAAAAAAACATACTAAACAAACCAAACACAAAAACACTAAAATCACAAAGGTAAAAAAAAAAAAAAAAAAAAAAACCCTCAAAACGTAATCTTGCTATTTCAGGTCGGTTGCGCCATCATCCGAAAACAATTGCGCATGCAAACTAAATAACTAAAATAAAATTATAAAAAATAAAAAATCCGAGTTGAAAACAAGCAAACACATTGTATATCAGATTTTGCGAAACGAATCAAACCAAGACTCTGGGCGAAGAGTATTAAAAACAACATTAATCTGCACTTTACCATGGTCCTCGATATCGGTATAGAGCTACAGTATATACGAAATTGTAGAGCTACTTATTTATATACCTTTATACGTATCAGGAGTCTATAAAAATAATTAATGGTATGAGACCTAACACAGAGAATCAGAGAAACTAAATTATAAAGGAAGGAATGGTGAGAACGTGAGCGTAAGAGAAACAATGCTATGTAACTGTATTAATGAACGGAATGGGCTTTATCATGGAAATGTTTAAGAGGAGAGAACGTTTTCACTTTGTGTTCTTCCGTTTCGGACCTATCAAACATATGTACAGAGGTCTACATGTATAATGCACTAGAGAATTACACAATGAGTGTACATTAATGATATCGGAAAGTATTTCACAACCAACATGCAGCTATTTGATGATGGTGCAAAGATAGGTAGGGTAACCAGGAATGTGGCTAATATGCATTACTTGCAGAATAATTTGAATTGGCTGGAATTGTGGGCATGAGAAAATGGGTGTCAGTTCCATGTGAGTAAATGTAAAATTATTCACTTTGACCTGAATAATATCCAATGGCGTATGATATTGCTTGAATTATGCTTGAAGAAACTGATGAGGATAGGAATCTCGAATGTCATTTTGCCTCCTCACAAGGCCTTGATAAGACTTCACTTGGACTATTGTGCGCAAGTCCGGTCTCCTGATTTCCATTGTTATTGTGATATAGTGAAGAGAGAGAGAGAGAGAGAGAGAGAGAGAGTGTCAATCAGTGTGTTAAAATTGATATCATGATTACGGAATACTGCTTATAAAGACAGATTGTAGACAGAGTGTAGTCTGCAGAGACTCCTCAAACGGGAGAAAGAGGGATGATATGATCGAGACTTACAAACTTCTGAAAGTCATACAGGATTTCAGTTGATGAAAATTTTCAGTTTATGGACAGTGGGAAAAGGACAAGAGGGCATGGTTGGAAGCTGAGAATGAATGCGTCTAAGAAGGGGCTGAGAGTTAGATTTTTCTTTCACAGGGTGGTGCGTGATTTCCATCGGTTGTGACATGTGCAAACAGTTTAAATGACTTCAAGAATAAGTATGATAGCTAGTGCCTGTAATGTACGGCCTGAATCAGTGACTCCCTGCTTCTCAGAAATCTCTCGTAACATTTTTATTTTTATTATTTTTTTTTAACATTTTATTATGTGGCATACATATTTCACCTTAAATATTTATAACACATTACAATTGTGAATAACGGATACTTGCGGTTAATAATATTTTTAAATAATAATAATAATTTTTTTAATAAATAATATTTTTGTTCATTCCTAAAATATTTACACACACATATACAAGGTGTTCGGGATAAATTTGACAGTTTCGTAAGGAAAAAGAAAATCTTCTTTGTATCTATTAAATTTAATGAATTGACAAAAAAACATTACAGGCAGAGTTAATTACAATACTATCAACAAGATTTACTCAAAATAACCACAATTAGCATCGATCACAGCTTCAATTCTGCTTCGGAACCTCGAACAAGCTGATGCTACAGTCTCCCTGGGAAGGGCCGCAAAAACTGTTTTAATTTTATCCATTAACTGGGCTTTTGTATTACTGGAAGTGCGATTGGTGTCTTTTTCAACTGCGCCCCATACAAAATAATCCATGGGGTTAAGGTCTGGGGAGTTTGGAGGCCAAACATTTGGACTGGTGAAGTCGTAGAAATTTTCAGACAACCATTTTTGACTTTTCCCAGAGGTGTGGCAAGGGGCCGAATCCTGCTGCCATACATACGGCCTACCATTGGCTACCCTTGTTATCCAGGGCTTGACTACAGTTAGCAACTCCACGAACAAAGCCCGAATTCCAATGCCAGGGTTCTTCAACACCTGTTCCTGCAGATTTGCGAGGAATTCTGCTGTACGAACGCAATCAGATCGTCTGCTAGGGATCTTTCTTCTTGCTACATCCTCGTAGTCACCATTGCAAGTCTCTAGTTCATGCCTGATTGTTTTTACTGTATTCAGGGAGCATTGGGCAGCAGTCGTAATATCCTTATTTTGATGGCGGGCACGAATCATCATGATACAAGTTATTCTCTTCCATGATTCAGGTGGGTTCCAGCTATCCATCCTTTCTGACATCTTGTATATGAATGAAGAAGGGTCCAAACTTAAATGAAGAGAAGTGTGTGTTAATACATGTAACTTACGGAAAAATATAATTAATTATAAATATGTCAAATTTATCCCGAACACCCTGTATATACATACAATAGTCATCTTGAGTATACTGTAATTTAACAAAACTTTTCTACATTGGATTTCAGTTAAAAATTTTCAATAACACTCTTTGACGCTGTATTGTGCATTTACAACGCATGTTATAATATTAACAGATTATGTAGATTTTTTTGAATGAATAACTAATATAATAATACTAGTTTGGGAGGCATTTCTGATTTCTTCCTGGAAGCCTTGCAGAGCTAATCTGAGGAAATTTCGGTAGTTTCGGGGTTATGTTTCTATACTGGTCGTAAGCCAGGTGTTGATTTTACTCTTTGCTGGTACGGGCTTGGAAGGCTTCAACTTCTGTTATACAGTTTAACATTTTTCTTTTTGCAAATAGGGTTGGATTTAGACATAGTGTGTTTGTTTGTATCCTTGTAGTGGTGTTTTTGAGAGGGGTTTGTCATAGGTTGTGTGTGTGTGTGTGTGTGTGTGTGTGTGTGTGTGTGTGTGTGTGTGTGTGTGTGTGTGTGTGTGTGTGTGTGAGAGAGAGAGAGAGAGAGAGAGAGAGAGAGAGAGAGAGAGAGAGACAGAGAGACACAGCAATTTCTCTAATTTTCTTTCTCGCTATAATATTTATATAGCGCTTGTTTCAGCTCTCTGTATGTCCGTAGGTTTCTGTCGTCGAACGGCAGTTTGTTTATCATGTCAGGTACGTAGACGTTTCGGGTGGATTTGCCATAGTGGGTGTTTGATTGTTGTACTTATATTTTATGGAGTTTGTTGAGTGTGGTCTTGTTATCTGATATGTTGTTCTGGTTACTCTATAGGTTGGGCTGTAATAACGATTTAACATGACTGTGTAGTAGCATAAGCGTTTCACCTTAAATATTTTGTATTGTTTCCATGCTGCTTGCATACGTGTGGGTTGTTCCTAGAATATCAGTTTTACCATTTTATCTTGCAACCGTTGTAATTTGTTAAGTCTGTAGCCTGCTCAGAATGCATATGATGTGATTGCGTATCTTAAAACGTTTTCACATAATGCTTTATAGATCAGTATTTTTATGTGTGTCGGAGCTATCTTTTTTAATCTGTATAGTTCGCTTGCTATTATCCTAAGCTTGGTGTGTAGGTAGTTTATACGGCTATTCCAACTTTGATCATCATCGAAGTGAAGTCCGAGATAGCGTGTTGTTTTCACCTATGTGATAGTTCTAGTTTTAGTTTCAGCACTTTGTGTATAGGTGGGTGAATTTCGCTGATAGTGAGATATTTTGTTTCTATAGGCAGTTAGTGATTTGATTGATGTCGTGTTGCATATTTGTGTAAGCGATATTTGCATTGTTGTGAATGGATACTATGGCCCTGTCGTCTGCGTACTGAAAGACTTTATTTTTTAAGGCAAGATGGCTTATGTCGTGTGTGTATATGTTAAATAGAATGCGAGATAGGACAGCTCCTTGCGATACTCCACAGGTTATCAGTACCCCGCTGTACGCTGATCCTATACGTATGATGTGCTTCCTGTTTTCCATGTATGCTTTAAACCACTGGAGTAGACGACCTCCGATTCCGATATGCGTTAGTTTAGTTAATAAGGTTTTTTGTGTTATTATAAATAGGTTTTGTGTGTTAATGTGTCAAATGCTTTTGTTAGGTCAATGAATACGACTAATGTTATTCTGTTTTTATCCAATGCAGCGTTTATTAGGTCTATGAAATCTTCCAGGAATGTTGCTGTTCCTTTAATGTTTTGAAAGCCATATTATGTTTTGGGTAGGATTTGAAATTTTTCAATGTATGTGGAGAGTTTGCAATGCACGATGCGCTCCATGATTTAGTTGATCACAGACAATGTGGTGATGGGTCTCTAATTACTTATAATTTTTCTTTTCCCATGTTTCTGTATGGGTGTGATTAATGCAGTCTTTAGTGTTTCAGGTATGTGTCCCGTTTCGAAGATTTTATTTAACAGTTTTTGTATAACTGGTCATAGGCTGGTTGAGTGTTCTTGATGTCTTTTGGTCTGATTCCGTCTATCGCGGTTCCTTTGTTGGGATTAATTTGTTGAATTCAGTGATATTTCTTCGTTTGTTACTGTGGGGAACTGCATCGACTGAGTTGCTCGTGGACCTAGCGGAGAATGTTCGTTTGTGTGAGGAAAGGTTGTTTCTTGTAGTTTTTGGACAGTTCACGAAGTGCTGATTAAAGTTGTTTGCCAACTGTTTGAGGGATTTGGGATCGCAAGCAAAGCTGTGTTTTATTGTTTCTGAGGCAGTGTTTTTGTGTGTATTATCCAGCATTTTATTAATCAGGTGCCAGGTTTCTTTTATGTCATTCTGAGCTAGTATTAATTTGTTGCTGTAGTAGTTTCTTTTTGCGTTCTAATCTGTGTTGTTAGGAGATTCCGTTTTCTTTTGTATTCAGCTGTTAAAGCGATATTGTTCGGAGACTTCTTAAGTTGTTTCCATAGGGCATCTTTTCTTTTTACGTCTGTTAATATGTTGTTGTGTGTTATCCATGGATTCTGTTTGGTTTGGGAGCGTATTTTTATTTTTGTTATTGTTTTATTATATATTTTGTTAAATGCAAGCTTAAGATTATCAAAAATAGCTACACAGAGTCTACAGATGCTATTTGCAACCAGTCTGTTTTTCTGAATTCAACGTTTACTATTGTTTCGTTTAGAATGCTATAATACTGTTTTGTAGTCTCAGTGATGTTTATGGATTCTGGTTCTGTGTTAACGTGTTAATGCTGTGAAATAATGGCCTGCCGGTTTGCACGTTATGACGGCTGCTGTGTGACTGTTTGGAGGGGTCCGTATATTTTTATGGTCAATACAGGATGAGGTTATATTTCCGACTATCTCTTCTCGTGTGTACGACTGTATGCACGGGGCTATGTTATATACTGATAAGAGGTCTAGGTATTGTTCAGTGTTGTTATTAATGTTCCTAATGTTTATATTCATGTGTCCTATTATTATCAAGTATTCCGCAGCGCCTTCTTTCGTGGCTGAGAGCCATCTGTTTAATTCATCAAGAAACTTTGTGGTGATTAAGTTGGGTGGTCTGTATATTGCGATTATTATCAAGGAGTTTCTTGTTTGATGTTTTTAATTTCGATGCATATGTTTTCCGCGTATTCTAGTTTATAGTTTATTTCTGTTACTTCTAGTTTATGTTTGGTAAATATTATTATACCACCGCCTCGTTTTGTTTGTCTGTGGTGTTTGTGTTGTTGGAAGTATGGCATTTGGTAGATGGTTGCCACTTCGTTTGTCGTAGATACTTGTAAAAAAAAAAAAACAGTTAACGCCTTTTTATTCCCGTATATATAGGGAGTAGGCAAGGCCGTTTTTAGCCCTATCTAACTTTTGGAGACTGAGTGGGCAGTTCAATCTCCACTGGTACCCAATCATAGTTAGCAGTTAGCTGGCCCATATCACTAATTAAGCGGCACGCAGTGAAGAGAGACGGCTCAACAAGTTCCACCATCTCGTGGTCCCTAACCCTAACACTCGTATTTAATGTCTGAAATAATGTGGGTTCTACGGTCGATTTTCTTGAGTTTACGGGACGAAAAACCCGCTTGCTCGTGCCAGAGATCGACTAACTCGGGAACCGATCGAAAAAAGGCTTGGAAAAATTTCCTCTAGTCGCCGACTAGACCGAAAATCAAGTCTTCCTTTGTGCGGCCAAGCGCCGTGGTATGCAAACGCCACATCCACTGTGCTACATAGGCTCTTGAGCTACAAATGTTGTCTATATCTTCCTTCAGATAAGCTTGCTGGGTCAGCCAGTATTTTTGAATGTTTCTGATGTGAAGATAATAATAATAATAATAATAATAATAATAATAATAATAATAATAATAATAATAATAATAATAATAATAATAATAATATCAGCGATTCGGTACAAGTTCTTAACCAAATAAGGTTAAGAACTTGTACCGAATGAGGGGGACGTCACTGTACTTATGACCAGTGACTTCCCCCTCATTCGATATAGTCTCACAAGTTTATGATTTGCATTATCCACTTCAATATCAAGTATGTCTGTTTAAGGTACGATTCAGGAATATCCATAGTGCATTCCTTAATTTCTTCAGTGAATAATGCCATTCTAGTTTTTAACTAACTGATTCTGTATATTTCTGAAATCACAGTTATATACATTGGAGAGCTCTATTTCCTCTATGATTTCCTAGCTATCAAACAGTACACCATTTAATAAGTACAGTATTTCTTTGATATAGCATTTAACATAACATAACCTCCTCAGAATTTCTGAGGGGTGTTTATGCTAGTGTTGTTCATTTTTCTTTCAGACTTCGCAAAGTTCTTAGATTATTTACACACGAATTACATCCTGCGAGCTAATTTACACTAACACTCACCACCCATCTTACCGACAAAATGATTGCTATTAAACACGAATAATACAAAGCGTAAAATTATGTTTATCACACAGTCAATCTATGGACCTGCACTTCATCTACCAAAGAAAACTCAGCTATTTTCTACTAAATAATACTGTTCAGTTAAACAAAATTCCATATTTAGATTTCCTGCCCTCAAATTACTTCTTTTGCATCATTCCCTTTAATTTATATTTTTCTGCGTATGGCGTACAAATAAATCTATCATCACATTTGCCCCCCCCCCTCTCTCTCTCTCTCTCTCTCTCTCTCTCTCTAGTAAAAACGTTCTCGATTTTACCTTTACACTTTTTAGGTAAACAATAGCTCATTTGCTAAACGTTGAACAGGTTTACTAAAAACATTTAGTGACAGTTAGTGGTAGAATATATTTTACCACTAACCGTTATTAGTAATTAACTTCAAATCTCATTATTTTACGTATATCTATCTCTTAGCCCCGATTTATTTGTTATCTACCTCCCTGATTTGAATAAGAAGAAAACGGTTAATCATATTTATAATTCTAAAGTGTTTAATAACGCATCCCCTCCTATGGCCAGTTCGACTGTTTTTTTACATGAATTCAGAGAGTTCTGACGTTTCCCTATTAGGTCTGCTAACTCAAATTCAGCTGAAATCATTCATAAAGGTTTCCCACATTTAAAACAGGATTTGACGCCCTTTCCATCCAAATGATGGTAATAGAAACATTGCGATGGTACTCAGTCCAATTATTCACTACATACGCTAAATGTAGATGTGAAGGAAATAAATCTATAAATTGTTTCTCTCTTAACAGTTTTTAACAGTTAAAAACTTACAGAACCAGTTGTTAAGTCGAAGCACAATGCTGTCATTGTCTTCTGTCCTCTGCTACCTGATACAAAGAAATGATCTAATTAGATAAAGAACTTATACTTTTAAATAAGGAAAATAAATCATTACACTATTCGCAGGCGAAAACATTTTATTTTTGTCTTTAGTATGTCCTTAATAACAATTAAGCCTATTAAAACAATGGTTGATTGTATGCATTTTTTGTTGATTTCCAATATACAAAAAAGTAATTATTCACAATTCGCAATAAGGTATTGTGCACTTTTAATTATTGTAATATTTGTTACGCTAAATAATGAAATGGGTCTAAACAAGACTATAATCCGAGGATCAGAATGGGCATGAACAAAATCATTGCAGTTAAATACTTCGTAATGTTCTTAAACTTACCGCATAGTATGCCAGTTAATGGATGACTAGGGTCATTATGGCGCGTGTTATAGGATGGCAGATCCTCTTCCTCTCTAGGTTTTCCCAATACAGAAACGGATATGGATAAGAAAGTCACTAGAAGAATTTTGAAATCCATTCTTGAGCCTTCAGTAATGTTAACACAACAAATCCGATACACTGACAGTATTATTCATTTGTAAGATTATTTTATAGTATAGGGAGAAACGAACATTATCGAGTAAGTCAGCACATGTGAAATCGAAAGTGAATACGAAGAACTTAAAGGACCTTTGAAAATTCTTGGTAATATTAATAATAATTAGCAACAAGTAGACCTTTACTTCCTAAAAGGCTGGTGTTGATAGCGTTATCGTGGTGGCTACATTAGTAAAGTGTTTGTTCATTTCATGTCTGCTCTAAGACTAATATAATATTCACTTCCTTCAAATATAATTGTCAGGAAGTGAATAATCTCTCAATAACGTCTACATTTCATAGCGACACAGTACTAGTTAAAAAGGGGACGAAGTTTTCGTCGATGATATCCGCAGTTAATATAGTATGGCGCAAAAAACCATAACTGAATAACTACAACGATATATATTATTGATTAAACGGGTATATTAACAAAAAAATATATGGTTACACGTGAGGATATGTACATCTACAGCTGTTGGTGGGATCTTGGTCGAATAAAGCATTAAAGACGTTAGAATATGTGCTCGAAATGGGCATCTTATTCTAACTATAATGAGCTAAGAAACCTGTCTTTCAAGACAGGTTTCTTAGCTCATGCGAAAGTTCTCTGTCAACTTCGACAACAAGGGTTGGGTCATCTGCTGGACATATCGTGTAATTCTATCCCTCAGTTCTTCAAGGTTTGAAGGCGGGTCATGTTGGAATACCCATTCCTTCAGCATACCCCAAACGAAGCACCAAGTGACGTGAGGTGAGGAGAACGTGAAGAGTACCCGGCGAAGTGTTCTGATAAATAGACTCCAGAACCACGTGATGTACGACATGTTGCTCCGTCCTATTGGAATATCTGAACATGAAATGGAATGTTTTTTTTTTTTTTTTGCACGACACATCTTATGCAAATCCTGATTGAACGGAACCAACACATTCTCGATGTAGCGTACGCTATTCAAGGTCACGCTTACACTACCCTCTTCAGTGAAGTAGGGCCCAGTTATGTCATGGCACGAAACTGCACACCATGCGATAACCTTCTCGCTGTGAAGAGGGTTTCTCTTGGGCAAATTCAGGCCTCCAGAAAACAAGAACCTGTAGCTTCGTCTGTTTACATGCCCGCTTAGATGCACTTCGTCCGAGAACCAGACATTACGGAGGAAGCACTGATCTTTCCTTTGCTGTAAAACACGGATCCATCTGAATGACATAAGAAAAGGCACTCATGTCTTAAGGATTTTCTGTCGGAATCTCTCGATTAAGGCAATGATAACACTATTTCATGGGGCACGCGTACGGAAACGATGAACAAACTGCTCACAAACATGTCGTAAACTTGAACCATTTGTTCCTCAAACTCCGTTTGAACGAGAATAATGCTCAAAAATAAACGCCTTTTCTTCCAACGTTAACACCATTCGAACCAGATATCTAAGAGCGCCTGTACTGAAAGGGATGTAGAAGTATGAGCACTTTTTTGCGCCATACTCTATGAAATAACAGGAATGCATTTGTTTCATCATTCTTCTGGTGATCTTAAGCAATATTTATCCTAAACGAAGACATGTTAAAAGCCGATTTCTGCAGATATAAAACATCTCTGCACTGTAATATGATCATCAATACTGAAATTTATGTTAAGTTGAATTTATTGCAAATCATTATAAAATTGTAGGGTATTTTAAAGTAATAACTGACATTTCCAACTGGGAAGAGATAATCTATTGCACTATCACGAGAAAGAGACGGCGCTTATATAAAATGTAATTGTCAGGATTGGAAATACTCACATTAACTCATATTGGAAATACTCACTCATATTCACTCTAAGAAGCAAGAATTATCGATGAGGTACATCGAACTCGAACTGATAGTACTCGCAAGCCGGACTTATAAAATCCATTGAGTTTCTTTTCAACTGGGAATATATTTTCTCCCGCCACACAGAAAAACCTACCTAGAACATACACAGGTTATTTATTATACTCGATTTAATTGTCACCACTGATTCCAACCATTTGAAACGAGGACCGAGAATAATTAGTAGTAACCACTGGTAACGCATGTTACTACCAGTTGTTACTACTAGTTAGCATTAGGCACAGCGAATGATTCTCGGGAATGATTTGTTTCTTCTTAAGAGATAATATTTTCCCCTTTCTTTCTTAACTATGTTAAGAAAGAAAGGGGAAAATATCTTAACTCTGTTTTCTTAACAAAGAGGTATGTTTGGAAAGAACAAAAGTGACAAGTTATGTTCATCGACGATCACGTATCCACTATATGTCATATATTAAACAATCCTGCTCTACTTTTCAATTAACGTCGAACATAAATGTGGTTAAAATTACATAATCTGTATCAGTTCCTATAAGGAACGTATCTCCGTAACACTAATGATACATATCAGCATGTTTTTCTGTAGTTATATTGATAGTTCCACTAATTTTCCACTGGTGCTTTATATGCGACAGTCTCTAACGTTGACTCTGCTGACATCCTGTTTGTTTCAGTCGCTAAGTTTCCATTGAAATATTCAATTAAAAAAAAAAACATATATTGTTGCGTGAGTCACAAAATCCTAATCTTCACACTAACTGCAATCAGAGCATTTAAATAAGAATTTCAAGGGTAAGAAAAATATTGCCCGAATTATGAGAGCCTTCTTATCCAGAAGTAAACTTCGAAAGGTAATTGAATATTTGAAAGGACTTACTAGTAACGATTCTAAATCGTATTCGTCAAAGTTTGAGAACTGTTTCAGAAGAAAATTTAATTATAATGAGGAATAGATTAAATACTTCTACTGTACGTTTTCGAAAATTTCTTTGCCACCTGTAGCTAGCAGAAGACATTTTACAATTATTTTACCAGATTATTTAAATATTGTCATTATTATTAGTCAGAGGTTTCAAGATACACTTTTCAAAGCACACGTGTTTTCATCGCTTTTTTTTAAAGCTAATAAAATGTTGACTTAGTTTTTGTATTCGCTACAGTAGCGAAAATCCATATTGAATTTCCTTAAAACAATTTTCTTTCCCACATTCTTTCCTATCAATGAATCCATTAACAGTGCTAAATTTAATTATTCCTTTTCTTCAGCACTTCCAGACCGACTTAAAATAGTCAGACACCTGATATCTCATCAGCGGTAATCATGCTCCAGGTGTATAAATGGGTGTTGGGAAATATGATCGCTGAATCATTATATGACGTAAAGTGAACTCTCTTGGGAGAATTATTTCATTTGCCTTTGAATTCATTAAAAATACTTTATATAAAATTCTCAGTTTATATGAAAGTAATGTATAAATTAATCGAGTTTTTATTCGACATATTGATTTATACGTAATAAACGGATCTGTTCTGTATAAATACGATGACAGTTTTCTTCAAACTTTTCAAACATGGTGAGTGTTTTTATTTTTTGAAAAACAAAACAAAACATGCGAATTTAATTACTAAATGATACATAATGATCTCTCGTAAATCAATCAGTATCTAAGATGCTCTTTAGTAGAACACTCCTGAGTTTGAATCCCATGTAAGATGCCAACGTCATAAGTGCTTTCTGTTTAAAAGTGAGTAAGCCGATCTCCTAAGGAGATATTTTTTTCTCACTGAAATTTGGGTTTTCATTCCTCAAAATAAAAAAAAAATGCAAACCCTCCAAAAACTCAATCATTCAGTTGACAATAATGCAGTTTTCATAGCTTTGGTTGCTTCCGGCGTAATTCAATTTTTCTCTGGTGCCTCGATGAGATTAACTGCGATACTGTTTTGGATCTTTAAGAAGTTCATGTTTAGGAGCTCGTTATTTACAATGACAAAAACTATGAATTTTCTTCAGTGACGTTTAGATTTCTTTTGTGCTCACCAGTACTACGGATAATTCTGATAGTTCGACCATCGATATAATCAGAATGTGGTGAAAACTCATTGCTTGCAAAAAAAAAAGTAAAATGTATACTTTTTAATTATGACTATATTTCTTCACGCTGGATAATAACAAGGATATGAAAATATTCTACGCACATTCAAATAATATTCACAAACCTTTATCCTTTTTTATTTTGTTACCATGAAAATTCACGAAACGCAAAACAAAAAGATCTAAAACAGTACAAAAAAACTGTTCTAATTTTTAAGATTCATTCTTTGTTTGCTTATTTTTCTTGCTAGTCATTTCTCTTCTTCACTTATTTGTTATATCTTCTTTGCTGGCATCATTTTCTCCTCAAAACTTCCTTTTGTTTATTCTCAAACTGTCTAGCCAACACACGTATAAAACAATTTTGTATTGTTAAATGGAATAAATTATTTACTATTTCTTTTCTTTTTTAATTTTATTATTTTAATTTAATTTTATTTTATTATCTGAATTTCTTAGGCAATATTTACAGTAATCCTAGATGCATTTTCAACATTAAAATGAATGCAGCAGTATACTTAAAGGGAAAATGCAGCTAAGCAATATCTAAAATATAGTATGAGCTAGTTTATGTGCTTCTTATATTGTCGTAAAGTCACACTGATGACATTAAGATAATGCATGAAACGCGTGGATGTATTTGAACATACGATATTAGTTCTTGATGTAGTTGTTTTCTCCCTTCACTATACGGTCCCTCACTTGAGGTCCCAATTCCATATGTGAAAAAAAAACAGTCTGTTGTTTATAAAAGAAATTATCATATATTATCTGATCAATATTATCAGAGAAATCTTTCGTAGAGTCATCTTTAAGGGTGTCAATATTCACTACAATAAACTCAAATAACTGGAATTATATGACCTGCATAAAGAAGTGTCCATTTATATAAACAGATGCACTCAATTACTGTTATCACAAGTTTTCTTTCATTAAGTCACCCTTGACATGTAGTTTGTTTAAACACCATATCAACCACCATAAAAATCTTTTTATCTGTTCCATTAGCTAAGAAACATAACTTAATCGTTCCTCGCAGTTCTGTTTTCTTGATTGCTGTTAGTGTATGATATTGAAACCCAGGATGTCATTACTGGCTATCATAGTCATTATAAAATACCCTACAATAATTAGGAAACAGTGTTATAAAATGGGCCAAAATATCCTTCTGGCATATTGATAACACTTTTTTAACTTTCACCAAACTTTTGCTATTGCATCATACTCATTGAGATATACGAAGTGCCCAAAGTTTCAAATGCAAACGTTGCTATATATCAAATGAATAGCATTATCATTTATATAGACAGAGTCATCAAATTAAGTTTTTGGTCTTTGTATCTCATAATCATTTCAGTTCAGTTTAGTGACCTATAAATGGTTGATATTCATATATGCTATGGAGTTTTCATACATATCTGTTTAGTTTCATAATAAAATTTGAAATCAAATTCTCAGCCTCGACACTCTTGTCTTCTATGACCCTAATAATGAAAGCAGTCAATCTATATCTTTGTCTTTTTCTTCTTCTGAGTATTTTTTATCGCTAACTTTAAGCATTACCTTAACTTATTTTGCTAACCTACCATCTATATCCTAATCTCTTTTAAGTGACCATGGAAGTTTAGTTACCTTCTATATTATCTGTGCTCGCCTATTCCTCTTGACTAACAGTGTGATGTTCCTTTATCATAACTTAAGTTTTAATAAATTTATTGATGTGCATCTAATGTCTTTGATTAATCGCATTACTTAAATTTAATTATCCGATCCATAAATTAAAACTGACTTAATAATTATCTTGCATACTGTTAGTTTTGTTTAATAGCTGATCCTAGTTTACTTAAGTATAGCTGGGATGGCATGTATTGTATTGTCGACTGCATATGTGATTTTCCATCATCGCTTAAATAGTTCCATTTAGAATTCATCTTCTTATTTTCATGTATCTTCCTGTTTTCAGATTTTTATATTTTATTTTCATACCAGACTGTTATAGAAGTTGTTCAGTTTAGTTAACTCTGTAGTCAAGTACTGGAATTATTTAAGAGTATAATACAATCTGTATAAAGTTAAATTTTTAAGATTAACATCTCCAGGTTTCACATTCTTTTGTTCATAAAATCTTCTACATAAATTATGAATAACAGTCCGTTGTGATAGAGTGCACCCTGCGTAGCATCAGATTTTATATTATTTTATATTAAAGCATCTTCTTCTTCAACTCACTTTGAGTTTTGTTTCAAATTCAAAGTGAGACTGTATACTATTTATTTGTATAATACTCAGTTTATATTTCACGAATATAGTATTTTGAGAACACTTTCTGTTGGTACTACGTATCATATACCATTATCAGATCTAAAGAAATTAAATACAGACAATATTAATATTACGCTGGGTTCTTAAGTATATTTCTTATGTTTGATGATAACAACACCCATTATTTGACCTAAATCCACCTTTTTCTACTTAGTTTCCATGGATGCTCCCGGGTTCTCTCTCTTCACTTTCGTTATAACGAATAATTTCTTCAGACGATATCCTGTAACATTCATTCAGAAGTTTGTAGACCTCCATCATATCACCCGTCTTTCTTCAGGATCACATACTTTATAACATTTGGATATCCTGCATATGTTTGTGTATCATATCAGACTTTCAATAACAATCTAAAGACCTGTCGTAATAATCAACGCTTTATTCCTACTGTAGTCATTGAAGCATAACTAATCAATGTTATAATTAATGTAAAACATTTTAAAATGAGTGCCGTTTAGAAGAGTTTGGGCATTTTTGTATATTCCGTAGTATGTTTATTATCCTGTAGTAGCCATCAATCCCTAGTCAGACGTGTAGAAATGTACCTATGAGTCAATCTCATTATTGTTGCTACTGTTCCTTATTATCATCGTAAATTGGTATTAATATAAATGGATACTGTTTTTGTCTTTTGTCGATCAGAATACTAAATGATATCTTCAAGGCCTGACCACTCCTGAATTAGATATTTTGCATGCATATATCAATTGCTTAATTGCTTTTTGGAGAGTAGATCGAGATAGCACTGGCGTTGCACTCTCATTTCCAGAAATCACGTTCATATTTTCCTTGAAATATCACATGACGCCACGTCACGCTGATACTCCAACTGGCTATTTCGAAATCATCCCCACACAAAGAAGAAAACAGAATATTGTTCAAACCACAAAACATACTTTTGTATTTATTTTTAGAGATATTATGATAAAGGATCCTTAGTTGTAACTAGGAAATGCATCTCAACATCATAATACTCGGCTTGTATTATACATTCAGTTAGATAGCATTATGATAGTAGCTGCTTTACCCAAATCCATCCATTTCATTTGAATTGTTTGAATCGTTATTCTATGCTACAATATTACAAGGTCTTTCGTCCAATCACAGTTGCATTGTACAAGAAAAGGCACCTTATTTTTCGATAAGTGTGCAGTATATCTTTACGGAAACCAAAGTTTTGATGTACGTAATGCTCTAGTATAAAGCTATGTAGGAGTAAGCAGTACGAACGCCTGATAAAAAGCACTTGCTAGTGTACTATAAATGAAACGTAGAACATTTTCAGCACCTTCCTATTTCTTTCGGCTAGTTTTCTTTTTTCATTTGTCTGATCGAACATTAGGTTTTTTTTTTTTTTTTTTATTTTAAGATGATCATCTTTACATATTTTAATACGAGCTAAAATTTCGTACAATTGAGTTTTGGAATCGTATACGAAATGAGTGACAAATAATAATGGAAAGCTGTAATAAAAGGATAAAGTTACATAATTCTAAAGAAACCAGATTTTCAGTATGATATGTAACTACTGTTAATTAATAATTTATTCTTTGGCTTTATACTCTTCTGTTCTAGTATGCAGTAGCACTACTGCTTTCAAAGTACGGTAACACATAGCCACGTATTTCTTAGTTTTACATATTTTCATATTTTAATGTGTATTTTGTAAAACACATATTAAAATGTCATTAAAATATTATTAAAAAAATGAAAAAAATCTGTATCTGTGTGATTGTATTTCAAATTATAAAAAGATCAGATATCAGCCAAACGATACATTGGTATTCTTGTTATGATGGAGACACTAAAGTTCTTAGTTGAATTTGAGTTATATAGGTCAAATATCACCCTCGTTTCGACATGTTCGGTCGAAACGAGGGTGATATTTGGGTTTCCGTTTCTCAGTGGAGATGACATTCGAGCAGCAGTCAATTAGTTATTCAGTTTCCTAATTAAGCTCCACATCAGATGTATGTTGCTTAACTCTGCTTGGTTAGATATGCTAGAGGCAGTGTCGAACAGTGTGTTGGGTTTTGCGTTTTCTTGCAGGTCATATTTGATGATCAGCTATAGGTCGATGTGTTCCAAGGTATGAGATAATATACAAGAGACTAAGACATGATTCCCTGAGTCAGAACTGGTGAAAGTTAGTTGAGTAGTCAAGATGTTGTATCAAAGTTGGTACTGTGTATCATTTGTATATCTTGTGCGCTTCTCTTTAACTTTGGGTGGATAAACACATTGGAAGTTGAGGGGAACGTGCAGAGATGAAAATTCTGTACATATGCAAAGATGAGGATGGATACACTGAGAAGAGGTGATGGTGTATGCTACAGAAGTTGGAAGATATATCACTTTTATTCCTTCGATATATTCTTTGTCAAAATATAAAATAATCGAGTAATGATCCAGCTTTTAATAAACTGTTTCCTTACTTCTCTTACAATTTTTCTAAATTTGTAACTATATATTCTGTTAAATTAGAAAACCAAAATACCTGAACACTATTCTTCTATTTTCAAATGATTAATTTTTGCATGTGATATTTGATTGATGCTGATTTTATGGAATATTGAAGTAGATTTACGTTTCACTGACCACAGATAATTTTTCTGCATTTTTTGGAAAATATTTTAATGAAGTTAAGAGTTAATGAAGATTGTTAGGGTAATCGGGAAATAACGTCATACAGTTGCATTGACGTATTTTTTAGGCACATTAGAAAATTAATATACTCATATTAATATTGAAAACTAATTGAATAACATTTCACATTAGTGCACTTAATAACGTGAATATAAATTCTCACAAAAAAAATAATTTCCAAAATGACTTCGTAATGTAGTTGTATATTTTTATATGGCTCCTAGCCACGTAGATTATAAATGTATAGTACATTATTAAGCAAACTTTTAAAGTATTTTTATATAATCTTACTCTAGAATCCAAACATGGAACTCTTTCAAGTTTCGCCAGATCTCCAGTAAACAAAGTGAGGGTGTTTTTCGTCTGTAGGTGTCTTACATCTACCGATGAAACCGGTCTTTTCCTGAGGATATTCTTATTCATTAATGTTCAAGCCGGGAGCCGAACTCCCTTTCCTACAGGGTGATGATTGGATGCTCTAAACACTCCTACAAATACTTCACACTATATGATTCATGCTTTTTAACTATTTTTAGATTTTATATATTTTTATTTTTGTTTACAGGTTAACACTTGGTACACAGTTCAATTAACACAAACACTGATCAGTACAAAAAAAAAGTAATTATGTGAAACGCCTCAGAAAACTCTTCATTTTAGCACATTTTTCCTGTTTTCTCGATAATTATCAGTGCTGATTCTTGTTACTTCGATCGTTCTTAGTCTTCAGTTACCCCGTTTAAATTCTTATGCCATCTCCATTTCTATTATTAGGCGATAAACTGTTTGAATCACGCAATCCTGTGAATTTCAAGTAGAATGTTATAATAATAATAATAATAATAATAATAATAATAATAATAATAATAATAATAATAATTATTATTATTATTATTATTATTATTATTATTATTATTATTATTATTATTATTATTATTATTATTATTATTATTATTATTATTATTATTATTATTATTATTATTATTGCTATATCTGTTTTCTAAGGCATTTTAACAAAAATAAATAATAATTATTAGTTTAATAATAAAAGTTTATATTTGAATGTACGAAGACATGAAAACAAGAATAAAAGAAGTGATCGGAAATATCTGGACACTCTTTCTTAACAATGGATATAAAAATATGCCATATTAAACTGCTCAGTGACCTTCGACCTTTGCAAGAAGTCAGTTCAGAAATTTTCTGGATTGTACAGCTGTGCCGATCAATAAATGAGGTTATTGCTAAACGGAAAAACTTAGTAGCGACAAAAGCGTAATCACGACCTGTTAGACCACATAAAATCACAGGGGAAGTGCCGACCGAGTGCTGAAGCGCGTGTTTGTTATACTCGTCAGCGAGCTTCGAATAGCCTCTCCAAGCAACGCTAGTACCGCAACTGTTCAGGACGAGGCGAAAATTATGTATTCAAATATTTTTCTGCTCCCTCGCATAAAAACATGTTAACACAGCCGCGAACAATCCTAATATTAGCAACGGCATCCACAAGCGTCCGATGGAGTGGGATAAAAATGCATAGATGAAAAGTAATTTCATCTATGCATTTTCAGTGCAAAATGTAAAGAAACAAACTTTGGCTTAAACCTTCCAGCAAAAATTAGAATGCCAATCATAGTATAGATTTCATCAGCATCAGTATCATACCAAATACGAGGTCGTTTGTATTATTGCTGTGGATTTCTGGATGCATCGTAATGATCTCTGGCTTTTCTATTAGTTTCATATACAATCACGTTTATAATTGTTTCAGGAATTATTTGTTTGAAACAGTCCATTTCGGAGGATAGATTTTGAGTAGTATTGCTCCGGAAATTCCTTTTCATTCTCCAAATACCTGAACGTCAGGAACTTTATGTACATCATGGAACATTGGTCCATTTTTTGTTCATTTTTGAGTTTCCATTCGGATACACAACAACATTTTGCGGGATATTCTCAGCAGAAGAACCAGCAGCTGGAGCGTCTACAGTAGCTAGATATTCCGCATTTACTTCTTCTTCTCTTAGTTCTTCATCTAATTATGGTATATATTCTTCAGCAGCGTAGTCAAAAGTCGAGACATCGCTATCAAAAATATTATTTTCTAATTCCACATCTGAATCAGCATCATCGCTTGGCATATCTGATGAAGCAACTGACGACACTTCCTCTGAAAGATCTCTCATCTCAAAACTGGTAAGACGTCTTTTTCTTCCTGTCATAATTATCGAAAATATCGAGAGAGAAACAATATTCTATAAAAACTACAAAAATTGAGAAAAACAGCAATAAACAAAGCAGATAATAGTTCATAATTCACAAGATAATAACAAATAGAAACCATAAACACTTATACTAATTCAATAAAAAGCATATCTTACTTCTTTGAAACGCAAGTAAAGACTGAACTGAAACTGCATCAAATCATTTTAACGATAATGAAATTACACAGTGTACACCAGTAAGCTGAACAAAAAATGACTAAAAACGAAGAAACATATACATGCTCATACAAGAATCATACATAGTTCCAAAGCGAATATATAGTAGAAAAGCAAAAATATATATTTCAGTCAAATGGAGTGTAAATACAAAACAAACTATGGAAAAAGACTAACGCAGCTGCTTGCAAAAACCGGATTTGTATGGAGAATATTGAGGTACATATGCACCCCTGTACATGGTTAAGCGCTGAAGTGCCATTGAAGCCTTACTACTACATTCAAATTCACCGATTTCAATGACATATTTTTTTTGTATTGTGTGAAACATATCATAGATATCATTCCTAAGAAAACTTTCCATTCGACAACTTTTTATTTACATTTTAGCCTGGGGTGTGTTTGCACTCCAGAGAGAATGTTAACAGAGTGGTCCATAATATTATTCTGGACAACTTTGCTTTCAACCATATTGCAACGATTCGATTTATGCTCTTTCCTCTAGCAACACGTAATCATCCTCCAGGTCTAAAAAACGAAATTTGTGCAGAAATTGTTTCATAAGAGAGGAGTTGAAGAAATTGATAGGTCAGCATACAGCAATAATCTCAACTCCATCGAACTCTTGTAAGATGTACTGCAAGGCCGAATCGCTCGACATTAATGACGAATTTCAGTAATGCTCTACTGAAAAAGTCAATCGAATTACCTCACCGTAACAAAATCTAGCGGAAAGCCTTCCTAGAATATTGATTGATTGATCTCATTCATCCCTTTAGGACGACTAGAGTCCTGGAGCCATGAGGAATTTACGGCGAATTTAATGCAGCTGGTTCGCGCCTAATTGCTGAATTTCGTAAGGGCAATATTCATGACTGTAATCCGTGTGTGTCCACCCCACCCTGCGGGTTTGCTTATTTTGGAGAACGAAAGTCCCGAGTTTTCGGGTGAAAAGAAAAATCTCCCTCCGTATGAGACCGGCTAAATGACCTTTCGTCGGAAGAGACCAGATAAAGGTTCCTCACGTCACTGAAGGGAATCGAACCCAGGTCTTTCTGACGAAAGGCTTAGTCTGTACTGATTGAGCTACGGAGGCTCTCTCCTAGAATAATGACGGATGTTCTAGCGAATTATCCACCAACTCAAGATTACTGGCTTTCATGTGAGAATTTGGATGAGCAGGAGTACGGTTATTTTGATCAGATAGTGCATGATAATATCATTTCTTATTCCACGGGTGCTTGCTTGAGTTTTATGAAACAGCTTGAAATTTTCGCAGTGAGATTTTTAGAATCCATCATCCATCATGTAGTTATTCTAATAAAAAAGCATTCCAATTGTCTTTGTTTGCTAATTAAACAGTTATATATTAATTTTTTTCATTTAGAATGTGTTAGAAATAGTAATATATTAGACCATAAAAAGGTCTAGATAAAGACAGCGAACTGTTTTTCACCATGCTACTGAATGTCTCAGAATTTCCGAGGCAAACAGCAACAACCTATTAGGTTAAATATATCTCTTGCAAAAGAGACCTCAGATAACCAACCAACCTTCCCCTCGTTAAATCACAAATTACCAAACAGGATTAGATCTCTCAGCTTGGACTAAACTGCATTTCCAATCTCTCCTGGGATAAACATATCACAATAGTCCGTAGAAATTACTAATTAGCAATTCTGCTCATTGACAATCCCTCTCTTCCAGATTCATTTCAATCTATCTCACAGACGAAATATATTATCACCATGTTTATTCTACACGTAGCATAAACATGGCATGGCGGTGTTGCATCTATTAACAAGCAGTTGAGAATCCCTTTACTGTGCAACTGAAAACTCACCGAACCTGCTACTCCTCCTCTTCCTCTTCTATTCCATCCGCCATTTTCCTCTGGACCAGCCGTCTTCAATAAGTATTTATTCCCAAAAAACTATAACCTGCAACTCTTAAAATGTCAGTAAACCCTCCTCAGACGGCACTGATGTGCTTTTTAGACCCTCTAGTGCACGGGATCAATATATACAATGTGTGTGTGTGTGTGTGTGTGTGTGTGTGTGTGTGTGTGTGTGTGTGTGTGTGTGTGTGTGTGTGTGTGTGTGTGTGTGTGTGTGTGTGTGTGTGTGTGTGTGTGTGTGTGTAATACTATGAGGTGATTCGCAAGCCATATAACATCCAACCTGAGTAATTCCTAAGTCAGCAACGGCGATTTCATTGGTTTGAAATGTAAAGCAACTAAGGCTACCAGGTGAAAGTTTTACTTGTACTATGGCTTTCTCTTAGTTGTACTGCATAGTTGTAACTGGGCTATGGATCAATGGATATTTTGTTTTGGGCTGATCCTTTTATTAGGTACCGACTGGTTGTAGAAAGCCTACAGTATTTCATCTATTTCATATGAACGATTGTATTTCAATACTGTCTCTGTGTTTTTTCATTGATCATGGAATAGAAGCATAATCGGTTACCTTACATTCTGAATGTACACATAAATGCAACGTTAATTTATTTACAACTTAATTGCAGTATTATGGTTATACTCCCTTCGTCAACAAACAGATGATAACCAATCGTAGTAGTATCATCTGAGGAGTACAATCGCTTGTACATTCGCAGCAAAAATGATGTTAATCCAACCTAACAGCAGTTGCTGCGAAAACATTCTTATAGATATGTTCTCCTCTTTTCTATTCAATGATTATTAACTTTATATTTTGTTGCTTGTTTTTAACATTGTCCATTTCAGCTGGTGTCGACTTGTGCTGTTTGTCATGTTGCGAGAAATCTGGCAAAAATCATTACGTAGAAATCCCAAGTAAATTATTTATTGATATCCCGTATATCAAAAGATGGATTACCTGTGATATTCGTATCTAAGGTAAGACATATGTTGATATTTGGATTATCGGAATACTTACCATCAAAAAGGACTTCGAATTAAAACAAAAATTAAATCGTTTTTATTGTGAGACTCTCAAGAAACAAAGAAAAGTCCCCAAAGAAGAAAGACCTAATATTTTCCTAAATTACTGTTCCTTAAACTGAAATATTAATAGGTAGAAGGAAGTCTCTTTCTGATAGAAAGTGTTAACTCCAAATCGAGATATGATCTTTTAAAATAAATTGAATAATTAAGTAATGAAGAAACACTTACTTGAACAGGTTCGAAGAGTCTGATCATTTCTTCTGGAGGCTACATAGACAAAACGGCAGAATTTAACATGAAAAGTGTCCATTTGAAACTATTGATTATTAAAGCTCTGTTAAATACTTTTATGATATTTAAACGTTAAATAAAAGCAATTCATTGTGTTTGTAGCGAATATTAATAAAGCTATTTCTAAACAGCAATTGAAATGCTGCCAAATTTCGACTGCGCACAAACAAACAACCTCTCAAGCAAAAGGATAATTCAAAACGCATTGCTCTTAGATAACCAAGTAGAACAATCAATCAGATGGATACAGCAATCCTTCGATTAATGAGCACCGATTAGTGCGTTTTTGATTAGTGTGTCATTTTTTTCTACAAGCAAATTCGATTAGTGCGCCTATATACATCTTAGAAATAAATGTTACAGATTTTGAAAATTATCTATCTATATTTTTTATAGCTAATTATTTTAAAACATCACTCAACAGGATGAAATAATTTAGTTACTGATTAAAAATATTTTATAAAGTTATTTTTATTGGCATACTACACTATTTCCATGTATACGATGTTCAAAATTTACCCGTCAAAATTTATATCTTCTGCTAATTACATAACATTTTGATGATCACATCTTGCGTCTACTTTGCAATTGTTTTCCTTACTTTTTCATTTTTAAGTATTTTCCCAACATTTCATCATGAGTAGGACGAGAACACAAAATGGGTGAATCAACTATAAGAGCAGTTTTAAGCAAAGCTGCTGAATATGAAGTGAAAAGTAAGGCTGCTTGAAAAGTAAGGCTGCTGAATACGAAGTGAAAAGTAAGTTCATCATGCATGCACTCTAAATAAAAGTATTATAATGGTTGAATTATAGAGACTTCTTTCTACATGGATCGAAGATTGTAACCAAAACGGATCCCGCTAAGCACTGGCCCTATTAAATCAAAAGCATTAAGTCTCTTTGCAACCTTAAAAGAAAGATCTATCAGTGATGGAAAAGAAGAAGAAGAAGAGGAACTCCACATTAGTGCTGGGTGGTTTGAGAGTCTCAGAAAGATAAATAACTTACATAATATTCTAATCAAAGGTGAAGCTGCAAGTGAAGATAAGGAGGTCGCCGCAAAGTATCCAGATATTTTGAAGAAATTGTGGGAAAACGGGGAGGGGAGCAATATTGTGACCAACAAATAGTCAATGTCAATGAAACCGGCCTTCTTTGGAAGTGAATAACTCCCAAGAATTTTCTGGTCAAATCAGAGAAATTTCAGTCTTCTTATAAAGTCGCAAAGTCGAAAGGAATTACTGCTAAAAATATCTGAGCCGTTTGGAAGCACATTTTCCACACTGTGCAAATAATTTTAGAGGCTTTTCAAATGAATATAAGTTAATTAAATCTCATTCTGAGAAATTGCGTGATTCCGACCTGCTAAATTTAGCTGCACAGCGGGAAAATCCTTAAGAATATCGAGAAAATTTAATCATTGACAAGCCCAAAGATATTTCACAGAAACAAATGGAAAATAGTTTTCATGCACCCGAAGTTGTCCAGCAGCAATTAAAGGCTGATCCTGATGAAGAGAGAAGCAGTAAAATTTGCAGACGAGTAATAGAGCCAATAGGACCATACTGTCAGTTGTATGGGGAAAAAAAGAAACACAATGCCCGCCAAACTACGTTAGCTCAATTATTCGTTAAGTAGAATAATCAATTTATATTCTGAATATGTTCCTTTAAATAGGCCCTGAGATATACCCGAATTCTTTTATAAAAAAATATGGGTCAAAAAAGAAATTTGAGGAACGTATTATGCTTTTTTCCCACAGGTTATTCTGTTCAATTAGTGCATTTTCGATTAATGCGCCTGTTTTAAAGAACGCATTAGGCGCATTGCATTAATCGAGGTTTTTTTTTTTTCAAATCAAAAAATCATGTTTATTTGTAAGCTTCCTATAATAGTACAATATGTTGAAAAATCATATGTGTAACCTAAGGGCAACAACTCATCCAGGTTACGATATGCATAAAGTTACAAAGATTTATGTAATGCATTTTCATTATATATACGTATGTACATTCATATAATATACATATTACATATCATTATAATATAATTACATAATAAAATCGCAGATAAAATAAAATATCATCATACAGAGAAAGTTGCATAACAATTAATTAGGAACAAAATAAAACAAAGCAGTTGAATAGCATTTACATTTTACGTTTTACACATAATACTCTTTGAATACAAATATGCTAAACACCAATAATTTATACAATTATTTTGAACAGAGCTTCCTCATTTCTGTGGGAAAATAAATACTCTTTGATTAGAGTTATTGTATTTGTTTGGGTAAGTTTCATTTCTTATTGTTAAAGGTAGTGTGTTGAATACTTTTGGCGCTAAATAAGTATAATGTTTGTGTATCTCTTCTTTATTTGCTTTTGGAACTAAATATTTTAGGCCCTTATGTCTACTAAGGAAAGTATCTTGTTTGATATTTACGTATACGTTGTCGTCTTTTATGAATAATATGTGTATTCCTATAGACGTATAAATATCTAAGGGGTAGTATGTTTAGTATGGTATATTTATTACACATTGCAGTATCCTTATATTTGTTTCTAGTTAAGATTTTAATTACTTTATTCTGATTCGAGACTAAAGGTTTCAGAGTAGTGCGATAGATTCTTCCCCAACTTAATATACCATATTTGCCTCCGTAGTGCAATTGGAAGAACAACGGTACATTGCACCCTTCGATTGGAATAGGCCTAAGTTCGATTCTCGTCGCGACGGCAGGAATCTTTATCTGGACGATTTCAATGGAAGGTGAGTTAGCCGATCTCATACGGAGGTAGTAGGGTTTTTTCTCCCGGAAACTCGGGTTTTTCATCCCGCATACAGATAAATCGGCCCTTCAGAACACACGCAATTTACAGACAAGAAATACTAGTTGTAGTGGTGGTGGAGGTGAGCGGTAGATGGCGCTGATGGAGATGATTCGTAGTAGAGTCTCGGTGTAGTGGTTGAGACAATTGTAGGTGTCCTCCCGCGATGAGTCTTCGGACTCCTTGGAGGTATCAGGAATAATAATAATAATAATATTGTAGTGTGCTTTGAATCCAGGCAGAATATAATATTTTTTAGCATTTTTAAATTTAAGAATCTTTTTAGGTAGCGCAGTCTGTTTAACATAATCCTTACTTTCTTTAAGAATCGGTAATATGCGGTTTCCAGCTTAAATTACTATCAATTTTTAATCCCAAGTTATTACACTGGCTTTTTCTATTTTCTCGCAGTTCCAATTTTAATTTGTCCTGCAATTCCAATCATTCAAAATTAATTGTGCAGTGAAGTTCATTTTGCCAGTTGTATTTCGCAAGTTAAAATTTACATATTTAGTTTTTGGGACATTCAGACTGAGTTTATTTGACTGGAACCAATTTGTTACTTTCAAAGGATCAGCATTCACGATGCTTTTCATTTGTTCGGCTATGTCTGTAGAGAAAATTAGTACTGTATCATCTGCAAAAGTATTTATTTTACTGTTTAGTATAAGATTGCAGAAGTCATTGATATAAATATTAATTTTAGTTTTGCTGTATATATAAATAAAATAGGTCAAATATTAGTAACTTAACAATGCGCTGTTTATAAAGAAAAACAAATTATAAGATATGCACAATACGATCAAAACTTTATTCTTATATGTTCATTTAATGAATTCTATTATGTTATCTGCATATTATTTAACTGATTATATTTTATTTTAATTATGAAATAAGTAAAGTTTTTATAATAAATAAAATGCGTTCACATTACCTTATAGCCCATTGTATTATTCCAGCATCCTACAACCTGCAAATGAAATTTCACAATGTAACATACGCAGATGGGATTTACAGAGGCGTAATAAAAAATCAATAAAGACATAACTAATATATCTAGAAATAATTGTAACTAATTTATTATAACTTCTGATACTGAAGTCATTGAATGAAGTCACAGTAAAAGTAAGTTGCACTCCTGGATAGTGAAATCAAAATAGTAGATAGGTTAGAACTTAGCTGTCTAAATTATGTTCTTTAATTCTTTTGGGGTAATGAAAAAAATGTTAAAGGATGAATAAAGAGTGGTTATTTTAGAGGATAAATAACTAAACTATTATTGTCATTTTTATGTTACTTTAAATTTTTTAAATATTTTTTAAATACCTCTTGTATTTCCGAAGTAGCTTGATCACATATTCCATTAACAAATAATAAAAATTTATTTTCCAAATTTGGAAACAGGTGTTCAATGCAATCATGAAGGACATCTCGGGCCTGAAAAAATTATAAATAAATAAATTAGGTATATTTGCTTCAAATGATGCATTATATAAAAAACAAGAGATAGTTTTAGGAAATCGTATTAGCTTTATAAAAATAATTTATTTAACTTAGAAACACAAATTGTGTCATAATTTGTCATCCTGATGATATAAAGTTGTGTCAACCTTATATCATCCGTAGAAAAAGTCTAATATTAACTGATTAAAAACATAGAAATCATAAATTATAAATCATAAAATCATAAATCATAACTTAGAAATTTGTGGTGAAAAGATTAGCAGCAGTATACCACACTGGTGGAACTGTACTCCAGGAGATTGACGAGGCCAGGGATTTGGGAGGGTTGGTGGATAGGGAGTTGAAGTTTAGGGGGCACATTGCAAAAATGGCTAAATCTGCTCATCAAATCACTTGGTTACTGAAGAATACCTTTGACAAGCAGGACAAGCAAGTTATTGTTCCTCTGTATCGAGCCTTGATAAGACCCCATCTTGACTACTGTGCCCAGATATGGGCGCCAGGGTTTCTTCATGAGGGAGGAGGTGGAGGGGATCCAGAGGCGAGTGACGAAGATGATAGCAGGTCTATGGAATGAACCTTATGAGAACAGGTTGAAGATTTGTGGGTTGCAGAAATTGGTTGATAGGCGGAAAAGGGGTGATATGATTGAGACATTCAAATTACTGAAGGGTTTCTATAAGTTATTAATTATATGAAGAGCCAAAGGCTCTTCATGTTTAGGCTTTATGTTTCTATAAGATTAATTCAGAGGATATTTTTCAGAACAGGACTGGTGGTGGGAGGACTAGGAGCCATCCATGGAAACTAGGCAAGAGTGTGGTTAGCAAGTGTGTTGGAGCTAGGTTTTTTACTTGGAGAGTGGTGAATGAGTGGAATGAGCTGCCGGAGTCTGTTGTGGGTGCTATGACGGTGAGTGAGTTCAAGGCAAGGTATGATAGATACTGTGTGGATGCTAAGTAGTTGTTTAGGGCCTCCCTCGATAAGTCTAAGGACTCCTAGGAGTTTCCCGTAATAATAATAATAATAATAATAATAATAATAATAATAATAATAATAATAATAATAATAATAATAATAATAATAATTTTTTTTTTAAACATTTTATTGTCTCAGATAAATTACATACATAGATACAACAATGGTTTTATATACACGTATATATATATATATATACATAGTATTTATAATACATTACAATTGTGAATAACAAATACTGGCGAGTTATTAATATTTTTAAATTATAATAATTTTTTTTTAAAATAAATAATATTTTTGTTCACTGCTAAAATATTTACACATACATATATACAATAGTTTTTTTGTTTTTTTTTATTGTCTCAGTATAAGTAACATACAATAATAATATTTACAGTATTTACAATAAGGATTATAAAGAATTTTTTTTTTTTATGTCTCACATGAATTGCATACATAGTTGCTGTAGTAATTATATGTATATAATATTTATAACGCATTACAAGTGTGTATAACAGATACTTGCAAGTTAGTAATTTTCTTCCTCGAAGCTTAGCAGAGCTTATCTGAGGAAGATAATAGATGACAGAGGGTGGTGGTTTCATGGTTGTGTTCCTATGGTGGTCACAAGCCAGGTGTTGATTTTACTGTTTGTTGGTACGTGTTTGAAAGACTTTGACTGCTATTACAGTTTTTTTTTTTTTTTTTTTTTGTGCAAATAGGGTTGGATTTAGACATGGTGTGTTTGTTTCTTTGTGTTCTTGTAGTGGTCGTTTTTTTGAGAGGGGGGGTTGTCGTGGTTTGTGTGTGTGTGTATGTGTGGTGTGGGAGAGAGAAACAGGAATTGCTCTGATAATAATAATAATAATAATAATAATAATAATAATAATAATAATAATAATAATAATAATAATAATAATAATAAAATACGAACTTAACAGTTTTATTAGTCTAACGAACGTAATGCATATAACATGATGAAAGCAGTCGGATTAAACACTAAGCGCATATGTAACGACAGGCATTTTAAACTATTTACGTTTTGTGGCATAATGATTGACATTTCCTTGGTTCCGGGCTATCAGATTTATAATAATCTAACATCCATGGAGAATTTTAGCCTTTTTCTTCTTCTAAACTTCTTTTGTAATTAATTTTCAATTATTCTGAAATTCAGAGTGAATTTTATTATTAGTTGCAACCTGTTAAAATAAATGTTGAAATGTTTTAATTTTTCGGTCGTTTCTAGCCAAGTAACGAATACGTCATCGAATCCTGTCATCTGAATTTCATGAGGCTTATTAGCACTAGTAACGAGTGCAACACGTAACAAGGCCTTGTACCTTTTCTCTTGGAATCTGAAGAAAGGGATATCCATGTAATGGTCGAATAGAGTAGAATAGCCGTGTCTGGAGGAAGAATTTCCTGAAGAACTAATGTGCTTCTCCAGAGACATTGATGAACCATATAACAACGTTCTGACTTGCTAGGATATCGGAAGGTATCCATTGTTTCAGAACTGCAAGTTATAGGCCAAAAATATTTTAGCCTAATCGGATTCGAACTACGGAACTTTCCACCCAAATGGCTTCGTCGAAAGCGACTAGTTTAGGAATAAACTTCTCGAATCCTTGTGCTAACAACATTTTAAGCAAATAAAAAATATATATTAAATTATTTCAGTATTTTTGTTATTTAGAGAATCTTTACTGTTACGTGCTGTGTAATTTATCGTATACAGAAAAATTGAATTAAAAATTGGCTAATATCAAAACACTTGCTGAAAGCACAAGACACACCTGAACTCTAGAAATGAATTCGATGCTAAATATGACAAAAACGATTTCTGAATGGTAATAATTGGAAGTATTGCAATACCACTAATGCCTACTCCTAGTAGTACGTGTGTGTTATTGGGAATAAACTTCTGAATTTACAAGAGAAAAACTATTTCCACGTGTGAATGAGGCTAGCCAAATCTTCACCTAGATAGTCAGCCAACATGTTCCTTGAGTAATAAATTGGATTACAATCCGAAAATATTTATTATTCCAAATATTAATTTTTCCAGAATTACAGCCTAATTTGGCATCCTTTCCATTGTAGGACATATTTCGTACAGTCTGTCGCAAACTTATCATTAGATGCGGTATATAAAACATATCATATGTTTTCCCTCTATCGAAACATATTTCTACATTCTCAAATGTCACATGAGTAAGCATGATTGTCTATGTTAACAGACAAAGTATAGTAATTATTTTCTCCAGCAAAGAGTACAAAACGCATTCTTTTTAGACTGTAGAATCCTTGCGAGAAGTTACTGTGAAAAATGTTTCACTTACTCCAAATAAAAATATCACAAGTTGCATTTTTGGACCAATTTTTTTCATACAAATGCAGCCGTTGAAGAATATCAGCGACAGTTTTCACAGTGTTATTTTTTATACGTCTATTATGATATTTACCTTCGATATTTCGAAAATGACCATTCGCCCTCTCATAGGACTGCTTGTTTGAATTTGGGAGAGCAATTAGGCTATGAGACCAATGTATTATTAGGAGCCTTAATTATGTATATGCATCAGGCTAGTTTGCGGAATGAAAAATCAAAGTTACCGACAGGAAGAAAGAGAAAAGAGAGAAAGCGAGAGAGACTTTCGCTTAGGCATGAAATCATTTAACCCATATTCCGTGGAATGGATCTTTATTAAATTCTCCCAAACTCCTTCATATGATTCGAACCCAGATCTCTTTAAACAATGGATTATTGACAATGCCAGCTAAATTACATAGGCTTCTCTAACCGCAAGATATATTATTCTATTGATAAGGTAATCTCTCTCTCTCTCTCTCTCTCTCTCTCTCTCTCTCTCTCTCTCTCTCTCTCTCTCTCTCTCTCTCTCTCTCTCTCTCTCTTTCTCACTTCGAACGATTGATCGTTACGGTATTAGATTTTACTGGAGAAATTTTCATATCAGGAATAACATAAAGCAGCGTGTAAACAGAGTTTATCTGATTTGCCAGTTTGAACAATCTTAATGACACTACAGTTCCTTAAAAGGCTCACTTCAATACAATTAGGGAAGTGGTCATCAATAAAGACACTTAGTTCTCAATATATACCAAATGTGTTCAAGGTGGTATACTTTAGCTGAAAATCATCTTCACTAAAAGAATAGCTTCGATAATTTAACCAGTTTTTCAATGCTACTATTTAATCAAAAATTGAAGAGTACTTACTGTTTCTTCGATTAGCTGAAAACAATTTGCGAATTCTAGTTTTCCAGTAGGGTTTCCTACAATATTAAAAATATTTTAAAAATATAACAAGTTCTATAAATAGAATGCAATATTTCTACAGTTAATTTTAAGTAATATCAATCAATGTAATATAGGATATAATCAATGACAGTTCATATAACAGACTGAGAAATTTGCTAGAACAAAACGTTAATTCAATTTACTTTGTAGGGTGAAATATCTTTCAGCTTAAACATATTTCAATCGCAAAGAATATTTCTGATGTAATGCCTTATATCTCACCACAAAGCTTCTCCCTAACGCCTTCGCCATCTGCCAAAATTAGCATTGGCAACAATATCAGAGTAAACACTCGAAAACTCATTTTTCATGTAATTATTAAGCAAATTCAAAAGAAAATTAATTGAAAGATGTCACATACATCTGTAAATGTCTCTCTCTATATATAGTATATATAATGTGAATTTATCTAACCAATTAATGTTATCACGGCACTGCAGTTAACGGAAGTCAAATCATGACACTTTTAGGAGCATTTAATGAAGTGGAAGCCGAATCACTTAATGCATTTTTTCATGATAGCTGTTTCTAATTCGTCAACCAACAGGATGTCATTAATGATTGCAAGGTCTCGATGAAGGGCATTCCAATAATAAGGAAACCTTATCAACCTTCTTAGTTATTCGAGATACCAAGTAATGTTATATAAACTTGATTTTTAATCCTATTTCCCAAGTAAGCAACAGACAAGTAAGTCAAGTTTGCGCCTGCCCTAGTGCAAGTCTGAGGAAACTCGTGGTAACTTAGTGCCATTACCATGAGTTCCGTTACGAGTTGTTTCAGACTTGCACACCGTGCAGGCGCAAACACAAACATGACTTACTTGTCTGTTTGCTTACTTGGGAAATAGGATTAAAAACCAAGTTTATATAAAATTACTTGGTGTGTTGAACACATAATATATCCAAATTCATTAGGAAAATCTGACCATTTTCCTGTGCAACTATGGAGATAAAAACTGGAAAAAGTATTACTCATCCATCTAATTCCTACATAATTAACCCTCCTTTCCTTATGGTCATGGGAAACAAATCATGGGAAAAAGTCAACTCCCACCCCTGACTTTTTCCGATCAATTCCTTCTCTTCCACAAAAAAATAATTTCCATCTTCAGCACCTTCTCTCACCCCCCCTCCCAAACGTTCTCTACCCACCCTTAATAATAATAATAATAATATACATATAAAAATACCGGGATGTTTTCAGATTATTCTCTTACATTACTTTACCCTCACTTTCCCCCGCACTTTCCACCCTTCCTTCAACAGCTTAACAGCAGATGAATGCATATCGCCGGGATAAAGAGACAGAAAACAACATCCAAAAAAGGAATGTCCAAATTTTCCTCCTATATTATTCTTCATATATTAATTTTATAACACCTCAGTAATGCCCTGAGATTTGAGTGAAGAGTCAATGGTATTGTAAACAAAGGGGTTTCTAAACGAAAGTAGGCTATATTAGCCATTAAAATTTATTTTAATGGCTAATATAGCCTTATTAATATTTATTTTAGAGAAGTAACATGGGAATTTTGCGAGAAATAATACCTATTTCAAAAAAAGATATCATTTTATCAGCATATGCTCATCAAGTGAACATTATTTTACCCGAGCATCCATTAATTATTTTAATTCTTAATATCCACAGCCATTTCATAATTCCAGAGGGTTTTATAATTCATCACAAATTCCTTTCAGATTGTCCAAATTCTGATTTTTGTTATTGTTATTTTAATATAAAATTCGTGCATTTTTATTTGCATTACACAATATTTGAAATTTTTTTCAAGATCGGAGACCTTCTGCCATAGTTCCGAGTGATCTTTTTCACACTTTGTACTCAAATCTTCAGATCTCTAAACCATATCTAAATCAATTCGTACTTTTTGCTCGGTTTTATGTATATACATATAGTGAAATATGTATGTCTAAAATAAGATTGATGGATGTTTTTCATCTATGAAAAAATATGCCTCAAATTTGGAAAAATATGATCGCCTGATTTTGGGGAAACACATGAAAATTTAAAATTTTTACCAAAGAGTAATATTCCCGATAGGTGACGATAATATAAATGTGGTCTCATTCTGTTAATTTTATATTTTTACACTCCTTTGGAAATAAAGAAAACCACAGGTTTGCTGTTATCGTTACTTCTTTCAACGTATTTGGTACATCGTCTTCAAGAACACAAGTTTTTGAGTCTCCTGAATGGAGTGAAGTATGCAAATTATACAGAGAGTTTTTCCAGGTCGCCAGCATTAGTATAAAAGTTATTAATTCATTTCGTATGGTGAATCAACGACTGTGAGCCTCTTTTAGGGGGAGGCACGGCACCACCTCAATCCCTCCTATTTTTATCCTGGCTCAGGACCGGCATAGCTGACAATTCAGACCTATGGCTAATGGGGTTTTCTTAGGTTTTCCGAACTGTATCCTTGTGTGTTCATGGGGCCGGTTTGCCTATTTGCGGGATGAAAAACCCCAGATAAACTGAGAATAAAAACCCTGCTGTCCACGTCTGGCGAACTTGGCTATGTGTGAGAAAGATTCTTAAGCTCCTCACAGCAGACACGTGAATCGAACCCAGGACACTTCTTTCCCAGGCATATGGTTGCGAAGCCCATAGCCACTCGGTTAACCGCGCGGACAGTAAAGAAGTGAAATAAATTTTTTAAAATGCATGTTTTCAATTTTATGCTCTAACTTAGCTACATGAGCAATGTAATTTCACATGAGTAGAAGTTTTACTTTTTCGAAGCATTCATTTATTTTTTACTCTTCTAGTTACTATTTTCATTTGTCACACAAGTAAGCGGATGCAAAAAATACGCTCCAAGATGAGACTTTTTCCCCTCTATTTTTTTATGAGGCTGCCTAATATGAATCAGTTAATTCAGAATGGGGCTTCGAACCTTGTGGGTGTCTATCAAGGAAGGTCTGATAAAAGTTTAAATTTTTCATTTATTCCTTCGATTGTTTCTCAATTTCTGTTCTCTTAATTCTATAAAGCAGTTTCAAAACACTCATGTTTAGTTGAAATATAATAATTTAAAATTTTATACCAATAATCACAAATATTATTAAGAGTTTGGTAATTTTAACGAACGCTATTGTTGAAATTGTAAATAATTACTTAATTCTTATTTTTATGATATTCACAAATTCTCTTGCAACTCACGTGATCAGATGATCATAGAAGACTAAGTAAATAATAAAAGAAAATATATTTATTTTCAATATTTTAATTTCTCTTGATGTTTTTTAATCTACGACTGTTCCTGATTCTCTCGCTTCTTAATTTTCCTTAGTTTCTCACTAAGAAGCTCAGCTGTCCGATTCTGATTTTGCGTATGTTCGATATATAGTTCGTAAAATTCAACCTTCTCGCAAGTTTGTAATATTAAAATTAAGCGGTCATGTTTGTTCTACTCTTAGCAAACTTGCTAATAGATTTTAACACAATAATTTGGACTATTAATGAATCGAGTTTAAAAGGAAAAGATATCAATAAGTTATGCTGAAATAATGCAGACCCTTGGACACGCACGCACGCACACACACACACACACACACACACACACACACACACACACACACACACACACACACACACACACACACACACACACACACACACACACACACACACACACACACACACACACACACACACACACACACACACACACACACAGAGAGAGAGAGAGAGAGAGAGACAGACAGAGAGAGAGAGAGAGCATGGACCGATTGATATATATTGAGTGTGCGTTTGTGTCTGTATGTTGGAGGAGAAGAGACAGACATTATCACATCTCAACACTCATAAGTCAGCATGGCATATTTTAAAAATATTTAAATAAAACTGAATTGAAAATAAAAAAAAATTGCGCAAAACACAAAACAAAAGCAATCATTGGTTGATTTATCGACAAAAGCAATAGCATTAATACTCTAATCAGCAGTTGCTAGTATCACAAAACATTACAATTGGTATTACAAAGTTGTGCAATTTTCATCGGAGATTTTCATTATTTTTTGTTGCAGGTTACAGACATCCTCAATTATTCCGTTTTTCGAATGACCAAAATATTAATAAAATATTAATGTTCAGAATGTTCACAATCGTTGTTCGTCGAATGGCCTCGATATCATAACGCTGTATGTGGGAAAAAGACAAACTCAAAACATAGCTATATCTAATCCAATTCATATGTTATGGCATTCCACAGTTTAGTGATCCCTTTCTGTATCGTAGAAAATGTTACTCTATTCACCTTGTTTGTTGTTCGTCTATTGGGTATATCTTCACCGAAAAGAACCTACTAAATCCCAAACATTTCCATACTAGCCACGTACTTATTAATTAAACTACATGACTGATTAGTGTCCTATTTCAGAAAATACGTAATACTTTTAAGGTTTCACTAATAGTTTCATCGGAAATGCTGACTTCATCAGGTGAATACACTACCAGGGAGTAAACAACATCTTAAACATATATTGTACTTTAACAGGCACAGAGTTTAGAATATGTAGTAGTAGTTGTGTTTGAAATGGAGTCCGAGCGTTAGTTCTGGCATAAAGCACTTTGCGTGTGAATGATATCACGAGTACGCCAAAACTGGTTACAGCGCTATGTGAATCGGGTAAGCCGTAACTGAGATTGCTGTTTAGATGAGCAGGTTCGAGAGCTATTTCTTTGGATTCCAAGATACGTCTCTCTAATTCATCGGAGCATTTATGGATGTTTGAAGTTAAGTTCCAGTCTATTTGATGTTGTCGTCCTTCATTATTGGTACTGGCTGGAAAAGGGCACTAGCACGGGTTCTGTTGTAAGAAATGTCACGTTGATGTTCTTTTAGGAGGAGAGAGATGGACTTTTCTGTCTGACCTTAATATGGTTTGCCGCCACTGCAAATGATTTTATATATTCCTGGGAACTGAAGAAGGTTGTGTTTTACTTTAGGTTGACTGATGCAAGATCGGAGTTTTGGATAGGTTGAGAAATATGTTTTATCATTAAATTTCTTCAGAATATTCGCCAGTTTAGGAGAGAGAGAACTTATATACGGTAAGGAGATGTAGGCTGTGCGGTTTGAGTTGTCTTCATTACTTTGTTCATTACGTACACTAATACGATTATAGATACTTTTATGAGAGTAACTGTTATTTAAGAAAGTCCTTTTGAGGTAATTAAGTTCCTCTTCTTCTGACAAAAAATAATCTCTCTTGATGAGCTCTTGTGGAAATAATTCCTAATTTCTGAGGTGGGTGGTGGTGAGACGAAACATGGTATCTATCGGTGTGTGTTAGCTTCCTAAATATATAAATCTTGAGACCATCGGTTGTTCTAGTAAGTTTTACATCTAGAAAAGCCAGAATACCATTAATTTATGGTTCGGATGTGAAGGTTATATTTTGATGAAAATTGCTTAAATGATCCAGAAAGATTTGTAAGGTTTCCCGGCCGTGATTCCAAGTTTGAAAAATTTCGTCCATTTAACGCAGCCAGATTTTGGGTTTCAGTGTCGCTGAGGAAAGGGTTTTTCCTCAAAATCTTCAAGAAAAACGTTGGCTAGCACTGGAGACAACGGATTATCCATGGCCAAATAGCTGTTCTGTTCTGTTTGTAGATCTTGTCCTCAAATAACAAATAGTCTGAATCCACACAATGAACACGTAAGGCGAAAATCTTCTTAGATAACTTGCTTTTTTTTTAAAGACTAAGGACTTCCTGGGTTGGAATTGGAAAGTTGGTGAACAGTGAGACTATGTCGAAGTTGGATGTTCTTTATCTTCGAGGCAAAATCAGCCGATTTCTTGATGTATGAAAAGAAATTCTCTGCGAGATGTTTCAAGGAGGATGCGAGATATTTCGAGCGATTATATGTAGGGGAGTCTGTTAAATGTTAAAAGCTTTTAATGTTAAAACATATTTCTCCACCTTACGAAAACTCCGATCTTGCAACAGCCAACCTAAAATAAAACACAAAATTCTTCAGTTCCTAGGAGTGTACAAAATCATTTGCAGTTGTAGCAAATCATATTATGGTCGGACAGAAAAGTCCATCTCCCTCTCCTCCTAAAAAAACATCAACGTGATATTTCTTACAATAGAACACGTGCTAGTGCCCTATCCAGCCACGAATAGGGCATTCTTTTATTCTCTGCCAATACCAATGTTGAATGACGACGATATCAAATAGACTGGAACTAAATTTCAAACATCCATAAATGCTCCGATGAATTAGAGAAACGTATCTTGGAATCTAAAGAAATAGCTTTCGAACCTGCCTATCTAAACAGCAATATCAGTTACAGCCTACCCGATTCACATAGAGCTGTAATCCAGTTTTGACGTACTCGTGATATCATTCACACGCAAAGTGCTTCATGCCAGAACTAACGCTCCGACTCCATTTCAAACAAAACTACCACTTGTTTTAAACTCTGTGCCTGTTAAAGTACAATATATTTTTAAGATGTTGTTTACTCTCTAGTAATGTATTCACCTGATGAAGTCGGCATTACCGACGAAACTAGTAGCGAAAGGTTGGCTTAAAATCTCGTAAATTTTTTCTCTGTGTTTAAGTCAGTTAATAATTATATATATATATATATATACTGTATATATATATATATATAGAGAGAGAGAGAGAGAGAGAAGAGAGAGAATATGGTGAAATTCGAAATGGAAAAACTGTTTCGATCTACGATTAATATTCGAATAAATAATTCAAATTTTTAGTGTATATTCACTCCAAGAAATAAATTACTTATTTAGTATGGAATTACCAAAAATTTAAAATTCTCGGCCAAGTTGACTCTTCTCTTAAGCGATACATCTTAATATGAATTCGAAGATATTGATGTGATAATTATCAAATTAATTCAGAATAAAATTGGAAACGTTTTTGTTCATTTCGTCTCTAGAGAATGGATTTGTCGAGTAATTTACTATTTTCTTGCTGTGATGTTTTTATTTCAAATCGAAACTCGATAATTGAATAACTTACAAAATAGAGAAATAATAAAGAAATTCTTACTAGTACAGGGTCGAGCAGTTTCGCAGCTTCCTCCTACAAATACGAAAAAAAAAAGTTTTATTATTCTACATAAGAAGAAACTTTATCATTTTATTAATTGGTAGCAATATTTATTTGGATATTATGATAATAATATATTTAACTCGACTGGTGAGAAGGATTATTATTGAGATTTAGAATTATTACTGGGAAGATTATATTTGCGGATAAAATTCTTTTTTTTTTTTCCTTCAAATATTACTGAAAAAATTTCGTTACTGAAGAATGGAATGATGTCAATGGTAAGACTCATTCAAGCGAAGAAGACTACTCTTTTCAAAATATTTGCAGTTGAATTCATTAAAATATGGTCATAATTTCAAAGAATATGTTTTAGTTTACGATATTAAGTATTGTAAAGTGTTATCACATTTTTTGTATTATTACATTTCATTTACATCTAAGCTTAACAGCTGTGATAATGTACTTCATTTTAGTTTTAGTTAATCATATAATAATCAATTTTTTCCGATGATAGAAATACCACAAATTGAAAACTAAATATTGACATGAAAACCATCATTGTACTTAAATTAGTATTCTTAATGCACAACTCCAGTTGAATTCAAATGAAAATGTTATACAAGAATAAAATTACTGAATTTTAATGAAAAAAATAATCAATGCCCATTAAGATACAATATTGCAAAGGTGCTCGGAAGAATTAATTTAATTTCAACGAAATCATGATAATAAATAAAATGCACTTTAATGATTTATATAATTTTATTAATTAAAAAACCCTTACTTCCTGGATCTTACTTATCTCCATCACCTTGCATCATATGTGCAAAAGTAAATATATGTCTTCAAGAGAATTATCTAAATTAACAAATCTTCATTTTTCTTAGTTAACGTAATATTGGTATTCCTGAAGAGTCAATTTACTTTATTTCAGGCGAATAGCGCTATGCATTTTAGATGGAATTATGGGTTCTGATATAGCGTATTGAAAGTTGGACGGCTATTCAATTAGTTCCAATAGATCAAAATAAATAAATAACATTAAATAAATAAAATAAATAAATAAATAATAATTAATTAATTCCTTTCTAATAAATTATAGGCAACTAGATAGAAATCTCTTAATGTGACTTTGACTCCGACTGAAGATTGAATTCAGCAACAGCGGTCGGATTTATTAATTTATTTATTTTTAAATGGTGACTTAGCCGATCTGATAAACTTGCAGAGTTATCCTAGATGGAAAAATCATGTTTTTATTCCATAAAATCGTCAAGCTAGCATGAGCCAAGCAAACGAAAAGCTTCTCCTTAATGCACTTGAAACATCGTCTCAATATTTGTTATTTAGTTCTACGTTCGAGTTGCGTCTCGAATTCAGATAACATTTATCAGAGACTTTTCAAGTGGATGGATGGCTCTTACTTTGCTTGAGGATCTCAAGAAATTAGTTATTATCATCATTTAACCTTTCAGTTGAGTGCGACTCTTAGTAACTTTGTCGGCAAGTGTTCTTGCCACAAAGGATTTCTAGAGAGAATTTTACAGGGTAGTTCACCATTGCTTTCCTCCAATCCCCTCCATTTTATACATGCTTGGGACCAGCATATAGCTTACGAATCAGGCCTATGGGTGGGTCCTAAGTATTTTATGACTGTAATCCGTGTGTGTTCACTGGCCCAGTTTGTCTGTACAAAAGGATGAAAAACCCGAGTTTCCGGTGGGAAAAAACCTTTCCTCCAAATCACTTAGCAACGCTTGACTGAAGCAGTTCGAATTCGAATTAAATTACAAGTACAACAAACTATTTTCCATCAATAGCGAGAGTTGCTGTTAGGAATAGATAGAAGAAGGAAAAGGAATGTAATAGCCGCTACCTGTATTGCAAAAAGGTCCAAAATATCAACTCAAAACAGGATTAAAATGGAAATATAAATTGAGAATGTTTACAGGTCAATTTATTCTCCTGACAATTTCGTTGGGAATTCACTGAGAAACATTTGTATCTCTGTTAACATGATGTACTCGTAAATGAATTTTTGGACTGCATTATCATATCAGTGGATATGAAAATTCAGTCCAATGTTAAATCCAAGAAAGTGACACAAGTTGCTTGCTTTAGTGCAAAATTCTGTATAATTTATGACAAAGCCTAACCGTACTCAAATAATTTGATCGAGCGAAGCCATCATGTGCTTCGCTCGATCAAACCCTAGAACTTCGATTTGTTTCACATTTAAAGAATGATTTTTAAAATACGTGTATGTATATGTGAAAGTCGCGCGGTTAGCCTAGTGGCTTTGCGCTTTGCAACCATATTCCTAGCGAAGGAGTGTCCTAGGTTCTATTCTCGTCGACGACTTTAGGAGCTTAAGGATTTTCCTCAGCCATAGCCAAGTTAGCCGGTCTTGGGCGTGGACAGCAGGGTTTTCCCCACAGTTTATCTGGGGTTTTTCATCCCGTAAGCAGGAAACCGGCCCCCGTGAACACACACACGGATACAGTCATTAATATATGCCCTTAGGGGATGCAGCAGAGGAGTAGCGATCCAGCTGCACTAATATGCCAGTAACATGAGAATGATAGGTTAGATACGATATGTGAAATATGTGATACTGTTTGAATTATAATACTACCCACTGCTAAAAATTGGCATTAGTTAAAAGTCACTTCACAGAGTTTTTTGGTTATCGATTTTGGATTGATAACCAACATTTGGACCAAGAATTGGAAATGATAAAAAATACAGCCATACAAAATGGATACAATCCAAAACAACGCAACAAAATCAGCAGTCACTTCCCCGCACACCAACCTATACAAGAACAAATCCACAGGATTCCTAACCGTATGTCAAAGGCATCTCCGAACGTCTTTCAAAAATTATGAAGAAATATAAATTGACTGCTTCCTACAAATCAATCAACCAAATCCACAATTGGTTACCTTCTCCTAAAGACAAACTCTAACCTCTAATGCTACCTGGTGTGTAGGAGGTCCCATACTCCTGTAAATTGTCTTATTATGGACAGACAGGCAGATCCATTAACAAACGCATTTCGAAACATCAAGACCATATCCGTCTCATCAAACCGCAGAAATCTACACGGAATTGAAAACCCAAACCATTGGATCCATTGGAAGAAAACCAAACTTCTACATAAATCTTCATATAGACATGAACATTTATATGAAGAAAGTGCTGAAGCCCTATGTCACAGACCTAATTTGAACCGCAATGACGTTCTTACTATATCTACAATCTGGGAAATTGTCATCCAAAATTACGTAAAATAATTTTATGTTATCTCATTTCAATGTAATCTCTCTCTCTGTTTTTTTCAGATATATTTTAATTCAATTCTATTACACGTTACTGCACGCGTGGAGGGATTCCATTGTTAGTATGAGCCCTAACTGTATGTTATTCCTAGTATTGTTTGAATTAACTGTACTGATGATGTCCTGTGATACTTAGGATGAAATATTTACTTATTAAAATTCTTATTACTGTGGATACGTATGTATGCTTAATCATTTCTGTTCATCAGTTTGAAGCACGCCGCGAAACTGATGGATAGAAATGATTAAACATACATCACTACCTGAAATAGAAAACTCATTCAAAGCACATCCTGTTTTATGTAAAGAAAGGATAATATCATTTATATAAGCTGATATAACAATCATGATCTAAGTGTACAACGATTCAAGTCAACAGGGAATTCAGTTTTGTCCACTGAGCAAACAGGCATTTATTTACTTCAGACTAATCGAGAGAGCAAAGAAATAAGAAATTTGACTTAAATCTTACCACACATCAACTTCTTAAATATGTTGGTGTCATTATCCTCTTCTTCTTCTAAAACTGATTTCGGCTTGTACCGAATTCATCATCAGCAGCAATAGTTAAGCAATAATTATTCGATTCATCTTAAGTATTACAAGTATTATCTCCCAACTGAATCTTACGAAAAATAGTTTCTAGGTAACAGTTGGTGTTTATATAGGTGATCCATGTCCTCCATATTTATTAAGAAATTAGATTCTGATTTATAAAGATGAAACATAAAATGCAATTTTTTGCCACGATCCGGAAATGTGGGATGTATATACTTAACGGTTGGAAGTATATCAATCATAAAAAAAATCCTTCCTGAAGTTTCTGTACTTTCGATACATGATGACACTGGGCTATCTGATATCGCTAGAATCCTTAAAGGAAGCTGTAGGTGAATCGTTCCGATAAAAAAGAAAATCGACTAACTTTCAAATTATAACTTCGATTTATATCCCCCCCTACCAAGTTCAGGAACTGGTGGGGGGGGATTATTAAAGCGAAGCTATAAAGGTTATTCTTGAAATTATGCAAAATATATTCATGTTTTCATAAAATAGTCAGATGCGTTTTTTACAATCAATCCTTAATGCCATTTAGAAAATTATTCACGGAAAAGAACGACAAATCAACAAAATGGATATTAAATCTATAGATGGTGAAAGTCATATTACAAGAAATCAGGCAACACTTTAATTAACATGCAGTCATATCTGCAAGGGCAAATCACATTTTCCCTTGCAGAATTAAGGCTTACAAAGTGAAGATATAGTCGAGAGTGGGATATGAGGACTGTAGTTTTGAAACAGTTCTAGAACATTCATCTATACTGTTCAAGAAATATAAATTTATCTATCGGCTTGACATTCTTGTGAAGGTTTGAGACCTAAAGTGCCATTCAGAAGGTAAATACTTGCATCCGGTGCTTTGCTTTGATTAATCAGTTAGTGTTCATAGAATGTTAGTGTAGGATGCCTTGCCTGTAGTAAATATGGATATCTGAGTTATTAATAGATTGACGTGGTTGATCAATGTAATTCATTGTAATATGGTGCATGGGCTTCGTTTATCCACTCATAAAGGTTAATTATGCATTCATTATGAAATCATTACGACATGATAACCTAGTTCTGACTTGCTGTTGCAAATAAGGTGAAAAGCATAATAAAATGCTTTTAATCGTTTTTTAATAAAAGATATTCGGCATGAAACTCTTTGAGATCTTATTCGGCTAAAAAACAATATGGAATGTAATATCCCTTAACAAATAAGTTCATCTCGCCGAATTGAAGCCTTTGGCGCTTCATATAATTAGTAATTTATTAGGACACCTTCTTGGCAATTCTCATATAAGGAGTGTAAGTTCTGTTCGCTACAAACTTGGTATTAACTAGGTCTACCTACTCACTGATTAGACCCCAATGGGGGAGGAAACCGGTGTGGGGCAGATCTGACTTTGAAAGGCTCCACTTGGAGTTAGGTTTTTGCCTGCATCTGAGTGGGACCACCGCTGAGATTATGGCTCTGCTTGGTGGTGGGGTGAGCCTGACATTGGGTAGAGCCAATGCTGATAAGTTCTTCTCGGTGACGGGGCTGAGCCTGTCATCGAGTGGAACAACGCTGAGTTGGGCGATCTTTCGGGATTGTCTTATTTTTAGAGCCTGCTTCATCTGTACACAAGGTTGAAATCGGTCTGGTTAGTGAATTTCTCTCATAATGTAGAACAGTAATACAGCTCCTAGGAGCTAAGTTCACATCATAGGTAAATACCAAGAATAGTGATCGGAGCTTGCTCCACCCTTACTATGAGTTGCCTCAGTTTGCACTACCAAATGGGTCAGGTGCTGCACTATCAAGGTATTTGCTTACGCTTGGAATCGCCGAACTTTATATAGTTTCTATATTCAGCATGAAACTCTTTGAGTTTCTTATTCGGCTAAGAAACAATATGGGATGTAATATCCCTTAACTTAAATAAGTTCATGTCGCCGAATTGAAGCCTTTGGCTCTTCATATAATTAGTAATAAAAGATATACTGAAAAGTAGATGCAAACATTCTTCAGAAGGATGCGGCACAGAAATATGAATGGCAAACTGATACTTAGAAATGAAATTTTCATTATGGGATGTCGAATACCTACTTTAAATCAGCCTACTAACTCATTCAATTTCATTTGGCTAATCCGTTTTCGCCTAGTGTCAGAACTTTGTATGCATTACATTTATATGAGAAATTAGGACAATTAAGACCTAGTGACATGAGACATGCAGATTTATTCAAAGCATATGATTTGCAATGAAAATTCAAGCTACATATATAGAAAGCCAGGAAAATACCGTATACAAAAAGAAATTGTTTTATTTAAGCACTAGAGTAATTCTGGAAATATCTCACATTCAATCTTCTAATTTCTCGCATGTTTAAATATGTACATCATGCTTCATTTTACTGGATAACAAACTCAACGGGCATGCATGTCAAATTGACTTTAATTAAATTTTTCTTCGCTGTACGTGTTGTGGTTTATGGGAATATCGCTCTAAATGAAATATAAGTACAGTTCTGTGAAAAATGATTAAGTCCATTGCATCTTTGTCTTTGCGTATTCTGTGTATCTGCCAGTATTTATTCACGATACCATTTTTTCCTTCTGTATTCTGGTCCATTCGGTCTATTCCACCTCATGTTTTCATTGTAAACGTTTACAAAATATAAGTTATATGAGTGGTACTATTAAATAGCAGAAAGCCTGAATAATAGCTTTACTTCTCCACATTTGATTCTATCGCGTCTCATTGCATTCGTAGCAAGAGAAGGATGCATATATCAGGTGTATTTTCCTAATATATACTTTTTTTTAATGAATAATAGTGACTGTACAGCATTATTCCTAGGAAGCATTTAATTTCTTGTTATTTGCCTGCAATTTTAGATTTCAGAGGGTGTGTGTTTACGTGACCGGTTTGCCTCTTTTGAGAAAGGAAAAGCCTGAGTTTCCGTGTTCAAAAATCCTCTACTTCCGTACGAGACGGGTTAACTTACTATTTGAATGAAAGGCCTGATAAATATTCATCATGTCATGGACGATATTCAAACCTAGGTCTTTTCAACTAAAAGGTTTGTCTATACCAAACTCAAATAAATCAACTACTGCATTGAAATATTAAATTATTTCTTCTGTCTTTTATTTAACCTGTGTAGCGCAGTTAGTACACTCGAGCCCTTTGGTGAAAGATCCGGGTTCGAATCCCGTTTGTGATTTGTGGAACCTTCATCATGTCTTTTCAATTAAACGGTGAGTTAGCGGGTTTTATACGGAGGAAGGGGAATTGAATCTCACAAATCTTAAGACAAGAATGCTTTTGACATTTTAGGATGCGGCAGATGAATGACCTGCCGGCTGCCTTACTTCGTCGTGACCACTAATCAGCAGATTCCAACCGTCCTAAGGCACGAATGGCTTGAAGAAGATGAAATCTTTTATTTCAAAACGATCCATCTATACAGCCAGCATATCATTCTTTATACTAACGGCTGATTACAATTATTTCTTTGTTTTGAAATCGTAATATTTTTGAATTTCATGACCTTGTATTCATTTTTTTTTCTTTTTCTTTTTGTTAATAGTTTCATCTATGTTTTCTCAGAGATCTTTACTAATTTTACTTTCCCCATTGTTTTTCAGTTGTTTTTTTAATCATTCAAATAACAGTCGCATCTTGGTCTTGATATCGTTCAAATAAGTCAAATAATTTTAATTCAAAAATATTAATTAGTATATATTACATTGATTTAAACCTACAGTTCGATTAAAAGGGGTAGTATCATCGCCATAACGCTTGTCATTTCCTTTATTGTGATGTATGTGAATAAAAACAATTTATATACATAAATTAATTAAATTATTAGGAACATATAGCATAATATAACTACTCTCAGTGTATTTTTTATCTATTTATGATTCTGAAGATATTTCCCCAAGTGTTCAGTGGTCAAAAATATTCATTCTAAAAAAAAAATTCCCATATCTAAATGAGATAATGAGTTCTGAGTGGAATATAGGATTTTATCTGGTATTTATACAACCAAAAAAAAAAAAAAGAAGGCTGAATGGGAATATATTTAAAATTTATAATCAAACATCTACAATAGTATCCCAATGCTGTAAATGAATTTTTGAATTACATTATAGCAAGGAAATAAATACACAATGTGTTATTAGACGAATGAGAAATTTACAAAGTGGCCCTGTCGAACGTCCATCATCCACGTCATCTCTTTTATTCCTCAACTGAATGACAATTAATAAACCAATTTAATACGTATGGATGTATGAAAGCATTTTTATTTATTTTTTTTTTTGGTACGAAAAACGTATTTTGACATTATTTTCGGTTTGAAGCACTCAACATAATGTGAAAGGATGATGGCAATTAAATATACTGATATTAAATTTATACTCAATTTTAATTATACTGAATAATAATCCAATAAGATTACTGGTTGTTCTCATGATCATTTTAAAGGTACCGTTTAGATAAATAAATAAACATATGCTAGAAATATAAGTGATTTTCGTTAATGTTGTTTCACTTGCTTTTTTCTTGGTGCGGTGGACTTTGTATAGCATTTTTTTGTTTTTTGTTTACTGAATATGTGACTTTCTTCACACCTCTGAAGGAAGAGTCTTACAGAAGTCTATAATAATCCGCTACTCCGTCTATATAACGACATTTGGAAGATTGCAGTTGCGTAGATATTTGCGGAATTATTTAGGTACAGGCTGAATTCATCACTTTTTGTAAGACTAACATCTTACTTATTAGAGTGTAAAACGTTCATGTTTGTCCTCTGGATCAGGATTAGAAATTTTAAGCCTTACGTTCGCTAAATTGTTGAATATGATATGGAATTTCAAGTAATCAATAGAATCATGCAAAATAAAATATAACGTTTAATTTATTTATTATTATTATTAAATGAGTGCTAAAATTTGCCTTGCTGTTTGCGTTTGATTAAAACAGTATACTGGTAAAAAAGATTAATAATTAAAAATATATTCGCAATAATCTGGAGTTTAATGCGTTTTAAATTACACTCCAGTCTATGTTACATTAAGGACAATATTATATATACCAACTAAATGCCGTTCTGAGGATGAATAATGTAACAAAGCAATATACGAGGGGGGGGACGAAAAGGTCGCATATTGAGGAAAAGTTCGGAATTGAGGTAGAACATGGTTCTACCTTAATTCCTTCATGGTGATTATCACAACTTTTCAGCACACGCACTTAACTGACAAATTGCTTAATCCATCGTCAAATCTGTTGTTAATTATGATCAGCAATAGCAATCTCTAGATTATCATAATGTTGCAGTAACCGATGTGTATGATGACTATAATACATTAACTCTGGCTTCATCCACTACTAAAATGACTATTTGAGAAGCTTAATTTCAGCTCGCTTCGACCTGGTAATCAGTTTTAAATCACGCACGTTTAGTTGAAAAATGGCAAATCCGAATTTTATTACAATTAATTACAAATATTATAGTGTTTCGTCGTTGAAATGAAATTTATTGCTGAAATTAAAAATGCTCGCTTAATTATTATTTTATGATATTTTTATTCATAAATTCTGTTACATCTCATTTGGTCAGATGATTGCAGAAACAACTAAAATATTAAAGAAAATACGCCTTGTTTATTTTTAATATTTCAACCATGGTATTTCTGTAGATGCCTTGTAATAATCTCTACTCATCCCTGTCTCACTACTTCTTCTTTCTTCGTCTCTCATTAAGAAGCTGATATGCTACGTTTTCGTTCTGCATACGTTGCATATATAGATTCAGAAAGACACCCATCACGCAAGGCTGTAAGATTAAATTGAATAATTCATTTTTTTTAGTTTATTACTAGCTATAACAGTTTAGTCTATTATGCAAAGAAGATAACTGAATCATCCTGAACTAAGATATAAAGACAATCAGTATTGATAGAGTAACATTCATCTTGTTTATATCTGATTTCATATTGTCACCAACGTGTCAACATATAACTTTTCGCAAATCTTAAAAATGCATCCAAGTGGATTGAAAATGGAAAACAAATTGCTGAACACAACACAAATAATTATTCATTAATTGATTGCAAAATGCAATAATATTGGTATTGTTATCCGCAAATATTTGTCTTACAAAATATTACAAAATGGCCAATTGAATTTCATTCCTTTAGTCCATTCTCAAACTGTGTGCAGCGGCCCCCTTGGTTGCCGTTAATTTTGATGACGGGGAAGTGAAATAATGGAAACAAACTTAAAATGTTTTAATACTTAGTAGATATTTTATCTTAAAAGAAACATATTTAATTTTTATTATTTATTATTCATTTTTTCTTTTTTATATTTTAATGGAAAAAATCATACCTTGATGTTGGTTCACAAATTTAGCTTCCTGCGTATTTCGGCGCTTAATGAATATTAGTAAATATATGCTTATTCATATAAGTTTCATTTCAAAGGTATTGATAATAAGCACAAAAAAAGCTCACGAACGTAAAATATCGTGCTCATTTAAAACGGCAAAGTTTTTCCCTCTTTAAATTAATGTATGATTGCTAGTGTACACAGATGCAGGTGATGCGTGGGAAAGAAATACGTTTGGGATGCAGGGCGCCTGCGCTGATAGCACATACAGCATATAAATATAATAAATATTATAATAATATTTGTCTGTATTACGAATTTTTTTCTCGATGGGGACCGTGAAATATTTTAATTTTTCCAAAGGGGCCTTTTGATCCATAAGTTTGGGAAGCACTACTTTAGTCATAATCCAAATCCGATGAAAGTATTAGATCATTCTCCATGTCATGATATCTTTCTTTGTTACTAATTGGATAAATTGGATACTTAATAGTTAAAAGTATATGTTTATTCAATCTTCAGTTTATAGTCAATGAACATTTTATATTTCAATTTGGAGTATGATAACAAATTTACTGGCTTCATTGTAATCGCAGTGATTTGTCGTAAGTTCTTATTCTTCGAGTGAAACAGATGAAGTAATCCGAAACGTTTTTTACCGTTGCCATATTTCATCTGAGGGGATGGTATGGTAAACCGCATGCGGTAATGTAATTAGCAATAGAGAAATAATCTGTTTACTTAGAAAAAGCTGTATGGAGAATGCTGTTCTAAAGTCAAAGACAAACGGAAATAAAGTTAAAGGAAACATTTGGAACAATTTAATTGGGAACAGGATTGACACTACCAATGCAGATTCAAGGAGTGACTGGAATGATCTCGAACAAAAGGAATATTTTTGATATTTAGACAAGGATTTCTGGAATAAGTAGTTTTCATCCTGCACACGAAAATGGACAATCTGCATATGACCTTGTGGATGGAATTCACATTAAAAAATTTTTGTAACGCCCCATGGTGTTTAATGTATTTTTAAACCTATTTCAAACCTTTCCCATTATTTCCCGTGATTAGAATAATTTAATTAAATCAGTAATTAAATAAAAATCAATAATTAAATAATGGTGCTAAAGAAGCACTTACTTTCGCAGGTTCCAACATCTTTTCCACAGCTTCTTCCTGGAAAAAAAAATACAAACATAGAAATTGACTAAAAAACAATACCATTATTGGTATTAATATACACATCTTTATACGCTGTCAACAATTCAATGAAATTATTTAATGAATAAAAAATATATTTAAACCAGACTGATGGGAAAGATATATTATTGCGAGATTTAGAATTACGAGACAAGATCATGGGTTGTCCTCCAATAATTATGATATTATGATATAATCATTTGCGTGCAAGCGCACTCACGCAATATGCGTTCATTCTTAATACAATGCGCGTGTAATTATTTATATTTTCCTGTCATTTTATATAACTGACAAAACTATTCCAAATAATTTGCATGTTTGAGACGTCTCACGTGGAAATGTTTTCGTTACTTCGTTCTCGCCTTGGTTTCAGTAATTAGAGGCATTCAGAATACCCTTGGTCGTAGTGGAATCCAAAATCCTGTGATGAACCTATAAAGGGCAAAGGCTAATAACAATCGTAAGTAACCTGCTGCATTTCTGTTTAGAACATGCGCTGGTTATTAATCACTATGTTCCAACATAAAGATGTGCACGCACAAGTTCACGTGACGAGAAGACAAAAGAAATAAGAAGAATAGTTTATTATTGCTGATACAGTTAGGAAAAATAACCAACCTTGCACTCTCAGTGGCAAATCCTGAAGAAAACATTGATTGATTCAGCTACTGAGGTAAGTCGCGAAGTTAAAAAAAAAAAAAAATCAGCTAACTTCTATGTTGTTCCTGTCTGCTGATAGTGATAACGTCATAGTGGAGAAAGAACTTAAAGGAGAAGTCCAGGGAAATGAAGAATTCTAAATGAATGTTCCTATCAAGTAGGAAGATGTGGACATTTCGAAATGAATATAGAAGATAAATATCAGGAAGGTGACAAATATTTTGGAAGGTGGCAGAATTGGTGGTATGTATTGAAAAAGCTTAGAAATGGATGAAACAGTATTGTAAATGAAACCAAAGATGATATGAAAGGATATTATCGATGTCAGAAGTAGTTACCTTGAACAACTCTTAAACGAAACAAACAGTAGCAGAACGGTAGTAGATAGTTTTCAATGCAAATAGGAGTAATAATAAATAATTGGGAAAGAAAGAGACATCAAAAACTTGACCAGTGGAAATGCAGAAGGAATAGATTTCGACAGAATATCATGCACCAAGAGATTTGCAGTGGCTACACTACATAATTCCGAGAGCCAGGATAGAATATCGAATGTTAGATGACTGTAGTATTTGTACATCAGAGCTCTCAAGTTACCCATCTATAAAAAAGAGAAATAAAATTGAATGTGAAAATTACCTAGGCATTTCTCCACTAACTGTGTCAGGTAAGCTTTATGAACTCACAACAGGGCTGAGAAAAATTATGGAAGAGATAGCTGGAGAAGACAAAGTTAGTTGCAGGCCAAACAGAGGATGTCAAAATTAGAGTACCGTTTTATGATAAATAGTTGAGAAATCATGGCAATCTGCATGCAAAAGACGAGGTACTCAGAGAAAAGCTTTACATGCCGCTACAGTTCTATGGAGAAAATGGGAAAATAAACAAAAAATATATATAGTCTATATTTAAGTAATAAAGTATCAGATAAAATTAAAATAGATACAGGAGAGCTGCAAAATCAAGTGTGAGACAAGGATACACATTTTATCCACTGTTATTCTTCATCTAACATTGAACCTAATATCAGAGTCGGAGATATCACACTTATATCTTTGCTTTCTTAAGATGGTGTTGTCCTCTTACACAATTCAATGGTTGGTCTCCAATTGAATTACAGCTGCAACAAATTTGGAATGCATTTAACAAAAAAAGACTAAAATTATAAAATTAGGCAGGAACAGAACATTTCAGTTGCATTCTTAAAGGATGACCTATAGAAAAAGTAAAATATTTCAGTTATTTAGGCACAGATTTTAGTGAAGATGACAAATTAATTTGAAAATTCACAACAGAATAAGCAAAACTGGAAACCTGAAAACTCTTCAGGAAACTGGAATAAGCAAAACTCTTCAGGAAACCTGATTAATAAATTTATATGGAATAAGAGAGAAATTAACCAAAACACTAAACTGGCAGTATACAAAAGTGTTTAAACCAGTTTTATGTTATGGATCTGATAGCTGAGTTAGCAATGAAGCATTTATTGCTAACTCAACTGTCAACTATTCGAAGAGTAGAGACAACAGATATGAGAGTTCTGCAAAAAACTCGGGGATATGAACAGGTGAATCAATGAGAGAATTTCATTAAATGTTAAATTGGGAAGGAACTTAACATTGTTTGCATTCAATAGTGTGTAATTGGAACTAATCTAAGGCGGTATGGTCAACTAAACAAAACGGGAGAAGAAAGGTAAGTAACGCAGTTTTTTTATGCCAAGATGGCAAAAAAAAAGAGGATTTACAGGAATAACAATGTTCAGGTGAATTTATTCAGTCATACGTGCCTCAGAAGAACAAATTGTTAGATATGAAAATATGAAAGTGTTCACAAATAACAGATTAATTGGAAGGAATATTTTGGATAGAAGATTAACGAAAATGTTAACTAAATCATGCAGTGCTGTCATATATATATATATATATATATATATATGGGAATAAATTTTTAACTTGGGTATATTGTATATTAGGATAACCAAGCAATTTTATATGTTTGGTTATTTTAGCTCCTAATCCCAAGTATGCAAACAATTAAGTTTGCGCCTGAAACAAAGTTCAAGTCTAAAGATGGTACAACACCAGGGCAGCTCATTGTAAAGGTGGTTAAAGCTTTGATCACTATTCTTAGTATTTTCCCATAATGTAAAGCACATCTCACTAGAAGATGTATACTGCAATGCATTATGGGTGGGGTCACTACCCAGACCGGTTTCGACCTGTTTCAAAAAAGGTCGAAACCGGTCTGGGTAGTGACCCCACCCATAATGCATTGCAGTATACATCTTCTAGTGAGATGTGCTTTACATTATGGGAAAATACTAAGAATAGTGATCAAAGCTTTAACCACCTTTACAATGAGCTGCCCTGGTGTTGTACCATCTTTAGACTTGAACTTTGTTTCAGGCGCAAACTTAATTGTTTGCATACTTGGGATTAGGAGCTAAAATAACCAAGCATATAAAATTGCTTGGTTATCCTAATATATATATATATATATATATATATATATATATATATATATATATATATATATATATATATATATATATATATATATATATATATATATATAAATATATATATATATATATAATGAAATATAAAGATATTTCTGGTTATATATATATATATATATATATATATATATATATATATATATATATATATATATATATATATATATATATATATATATATGATGAAGATGTTGATGCATTAATTTATTATATTAAAAATTAAAAATGTTATCACAAAATTTGTTATATTGTTTTATATTAAATTTAAAACCAGTTTTTCTAAATTGAAAATGTAATTTATTTTAGTTTTATTAATTATAAATTTATTTGTGTTATTGGAAATAGCAAACACTGAAACAAAGTAACAAAGTGAGAAAAGCAATATTTACATGAAGTGAAGTCCATTGCTATACTTACATCGCTATCCAAAGAAGTATTATCCAAGCATGCATCCAGCTGAAAATGAAAATTTAAAATGAATAAATTAATTTGTGTTCAGTTACTATATGGGATACATTTTTGAGTTTGGTTTAATTTCCATAAGGACACTATAATAAATGTAAGGAATGCGTTTCAATTATTTATATAATTTTTTTAACTAAAGAAATCATAAATCGTCGATCTTATTTTAATCAATCATACATATCATATGTATCATATCATGTTATACGCACCGAAGTAATGATATGCCTTTAGGTGAATTTTTAAGCTTTATTATGGACTTGTATTTGCAAAGTCCATATAATATTTAAATTGGAAATATAAAGCACTGTGTGTTTTATATTTCCAATATAAAACACACAGTGCTTTGTTGCTTCAGTTTTAATCATAACCAACCAAATGAAATTGAGGTCTGTAACTGATTTGAAATAGCTATTAACTGAGTAAGAATTGCTTCCAAATGGCCGATTTATTGTTGCTTTTCAGTACATCTACTAAGCCATGAATATCAACTTTAAAAAAAATGAAAAATTGTATTTCACTCAATTATTTGAACAACGGAATAATTTTTCGGCAACATATATTTTAAACGAGATCGTATCACGTGTATACGACTTAATACGTAATTTTTCAAAATATGAGTTTTCCATAGGGACGAGAATATCATGTAAACACTCATATTTTGAAACATTATGTATCAAGCTGTAAATACTTAAATTCCGCAACCTTCCTTAACTAAGTTGCTTGGTTGAGTAATGTTTGAGCTCGTTTATTTCACATACACGTTGGTTAATAAATATATACCCTATTGCACTTACTTCATCATCCAGTCCCTCATCACCGTTGCATATACTGTCAATTATCACGAGAAGTTTATTATCCGCATGTGGATGCGTTTGTGAGATGCAATTTTCCAAGGTGTCTCGGGCCTGAAAAGAAAGAAAGCAAATTACGTTAATTTCATTACATTTTATATACTCTTCAAAACTTAAACACATGGATAAATCGTCCAAAGATAATGATAAATAATACGATTGCAATTGCATTTTTGAAAAAGAATTCGATGCTTATTACAATACTAAATCTAGTACCTTGTTTCGCTTTTCTACCAAGATATTTGCTAGGTTTTTTTTGTTACTTGGTTATTATGCTTTGGAATACTGCTGAATTACATAGAATTCACAGAAACGCCCAGGATAAAAAAATGATTACATTAGAAAGACCTTCTTAAAAATGCACAACGAAAAGTTGACCGTTTTCAACACATCTCCTCAGAAGAAAATTGCATTACCAAACATTTCCAGTCGTTACTAGAATGGTAACTTTACATTGCTCAAGGACGGTGCAAAGACCACCGAATTCAACTACAGACCTATCAGTATCTCTATAAATGGTGGTTAAGATTTTGGAAAAGTTGGTTACAGCTCGCATTCAGAAATGGGTTCAGAGAGAATCTCAACTCTACAGTGAACAGCATGATTTCACTAACGGAAGAAGTTTGAGCAACTTATGTTCTGTAACGATGTTGTCATTGAGGTAGACAAGGAAAATGGACACCCCAAGATACTTTTCGATTTTTGTAAGGCTCTTGACAGAATACCGCGCGGAACGTTAACTTTTATTATAAAGTAATAAGAGTGGTTGATGAAGGAAACGCGAGCACTGTAAGATTTGTAGATTTTTCAAAAGCATTTAATAGGGTATAACACGATAAACTGGTATTTAAGACGCAGCGTATGGATATGGATATTAGGCTAGTGGAGTGGATTGACAATTCGTTGTGTGATAGATAATAAAGCGTGTAATAGAATGGCAATATCGGGAAAAAGGAAATTTACTAGTGGATTTCTACCATGCATTGTGCTGGGACCGCTACTTTTCAGCTTTTGTATCAATGATATTATCACTGAATTCAAGGAGATATTCAATTGTTTCTGGATGAGGTGAAGCTGCGGAAGGCTACTGAGAGTAGGGCTGATGTAGATGATCTTCATAAAGAGGATCTGAGTAAGCTGGAAAGGTGGACAAAGGTGAATGGGAAACATACTGGAGGAAGTTGAAGTACCGGATATTTAGGTTATGGTGTAACGATGTAGGTAAAGGGATTAAGACAACTCAGAGAATTGTTGCAATATTAAGATGAACGTTTAACATAAAAAAAATAAAATGATGGTGCTTTCTATAATGCTCTGATCAAGATATATCTGGACAACTGGTTTTAAATCTGGTAAATGGGTTTTAGAGGGATGATGAATACATTTAAGATGGTGTAGGGGCAGTTGATAAACATTGTTTCTGTACTGCGGTGTGCTAGCTGTAAGGATAGATTGAAGTCATGTAATCTGAAGAGTTTGGCTTTCAGAAGGAGAAGGGATGATATGATTGTGAGATTTAAGCTCTTGAGAAGTATTTATCGGATGCATACGAGAAAGATTTTTCATATTGTGAAAAATAAGGAACGCGTAAGAACTAGACGCTATTCCTGGAAACTATGCAGTGAATTGATGATTATGAGGGTCAGAAGTAATTTGTTACTATATACAAATTACATAGGTATATAACATATCATATGCACACTTACATGTTTGTCTATCAGTGTGAAGCACGCAGCAATACTCTCTTTTGCACTTTGACTTCCTGCAAGAGTAAATTTCTTTGAAAACACGTTGTATTACAAAAGAAAGAAAGGATAACATTACTTATATAAACTGATATAAGAATCATAATTTAATTTTACGATGATTCAAGCTAACAGGAAATGCAGTTTTCTCTAATTAAAGAGCAGATATTTAGTTACTTGTGACGTAAAGATATCAAAGAAATTTGTAAAATATCTGTCTTCAAACTTACCACACATCACCTCCTTAACTTCTTCACTTGACTCAGTAGCTGATATTACGGAAATCAGCATTGGAAACAACAGCAGAGCAACAATTCCTCGATTCATCTTGACTACTGCGTCGATTATTTAACAGCCGAAACTGAAGAAAAACGATTTTCTGGGTAACGGTTGGCTTGGGGTTTATATAGATGATCTAGTTCCATCATGCTTATCAAGAAATGCTTTTTATTTAAACAAAAAATGAAACATAATTAGATATTTTATCCTGAACCCGGAAACGTGTGTTAAAGTAGTTAAGATTTTAATGTATATCAGTTTTAAACCACAAACACATGCTTCATTAGAGAAATAAATGAGCTTATCGTGCCATAGAATCTTTTTTCTTTGCTACTACCTTAACAGAGTAGTTGTCGCCGGATATTGTTAGCAGCCATCAAGGACGTGTTAAAGCACACTTCCGATAAAAAGAACATTTTATAACTTACCAAAAATTCCTGCAATTCGTGATAAAAAAACGTAGAAATATACTGTAGTTCTGGATTGCACTCAAAGGCAATCTGCAAAACATAAAAACAAGCGTTTAATACTCCACGATAAGATAGCTAAGTAGAAAAAACATTACACTCGAAGTAATAGATGCAAAATGGAAATATGTGAGTTGTAAAACATTCTGCATTACGAAAAGTTCAATATTACGACTTATTTTGAGTTATTTTCAGAATCAAACTGGGCTGTCTGCTTATTGAATCTCTATAAATAATTCTAAAGCAATACATGATTACTGTACAGTCTGAAAACCATTTAATTCGGTTAAGATACAAATAACTTCATATACAATTCATATTTTAGTTAATATTGTTTAAAACATATCGATGCAGGTCTTACAAAATACACACACACACACCAATATGTATTTGCATATCAATATCTAACTGGAAAATATTTAAAAAATTTGGGAAACTTTTAATAAGTTTAGGAATGTATTTCAAATTCTATAGTTTATTCTAAACTTTAGAAAAGGAACGTGTAGATGTTTATTGACTAGAAATGCGGACATATGCAGGAATAAACAACTTAGTGTAGCTACCCGCAGTAATTCTAAAGGCCGAATTCTGATGACTGGAGTAGAACGCATAGTACCCTTATACGAAAAGGTAAATAAAACTAACTGTGAGAACTTCATGAGAATTTCCTTTTTGCATATTTCAATGAGACTTAGAAAATATACTTCTAAAGTAGTCAAGAAAAATTTCAGGAGACAAGCCTGTGAAACAGCATTTTTAATGCTAATTAGGAGCTGCTAGAACAAGATTTACGTTTTGTGAAAACAGTTTAGAAAGCATGAAAATGCCACAAAAAATCTTTATTTAATTTTTGAATATTTGGTAGAGATGTATGAAAAATTGAATCCGAAAAAGGTTTTTAGCTGCTAAAATTATATGTGGTAAATGGAATATAACACAGAACAGCACACAGTCAATTTTCGAGTTGTAGATTAGCAGTTTTAATTGAGCCAGATACCGAAATATACTTTTGCGTTATTTCAAAGCTGAATGTAGAAACTATGAAAATTTCGTGAAGAAATTGACCAGTGTGCTTACGGGTATAAACTTGACATCATGCACGAGTGGCCATACCGCGGACCATATAGATGACATGAGCGTTTGCCGAAGCGTCCATATATTCGCCTTTTATTGGTCCATTTTTGATAAGGTTTCACTGGCCTAACAGTTGTTTCGAACTGGTTGGTTCTCACAAAAAATTCTTATATCTCCAAAATCTTAAGGGGACATAAGATTTCAGGAGGTTTTTCTTGAGAGAGCAATTTGAGTCTTTGGGGGAAAGTGTTTTCCGGAGTGGCCCCTGTGGATCCTTGTCAGTGGATGCTTTCCCTGAATATCAGCAGTTCTGCTCATTGGCAGGGTGAGCCTGTCACTAAATGGAAATTGACCAGTGACCAAACGCTGAGATCTTTCAGTCACTCGTTTAGAATGATCTGGGAATCGATAATTTTTAGAGAGGACCTTTACTTAAATAGACTTCCGCTGGCGGGGAGTGGGGAGGTGCTTAAGTTTTCTGTGGGTTTGCCTTGGGAGAGCAATATGGTTATCCGAAGATTGGAGTTTTCCTACAGGGCCTCTATAGGGGCTGTTGTGTCGTGGGTGCTTTTCTCTGTCGTGGGTGCTTTTCTCTGGAATATGTGCAGTTCTGCTCAGTGGTCGGGTGAGGGTGTCATTGAGTGGAATCAACACTGCGTTGGACGATGTTTTGGTCACTCGTAGGGAGTGGTCTAGAAGACCTAAGGATCCATCACTTAAGCAGTGCCTTCTTCCTGAGGAGAATCAACCAATTCGAAACCGCTGTCAGGACAATGAAACATTATCAAAATCGACCAATGAAAGACGAATATATAGATGCTTAAGCGTCTATGCCTTCTGTATGGTCCGTGCTAGGACAACTCGTAAATGCTGGCGAGTGTATTTCTGTAATACGTCTGGTCAACCATTCTTTACGAAACTTTCATACTTTCTGAATTCGAATTTGAAATAATTCTGGATTTAATATCCAATTGATTTATATAATTTTGCATCACGACTTTTTCGATGATTATTTTAATAAATAATTTTACGTAACCTCAGGTGTAACATAATGATGCACATTATGAAGAAAAGTGGCATTAAAACTGATATCAAAATCTGAGATTCGACGTAGTTGCTTGCTTTAAGCAGATGATGCAATACAGTGAAATAATTCCTGCCCAATCCTTCATGATTCGCTAGATTGAATTGAATTTGCTGTAAACATTTGGCAATCAAATCAGCAATTAAAGCAAAAACTAGAAAATAAACAGAAATATGAAAAGATTAATTGTGTTACTCAATCTACAGAAGAGTAAAATATTTCCTCTATTTAGTACCCGTGTTAGTTAAGATGACAAATTTCACAAAGAAATAGCTAATGAAATAGGGAAAGCTGAAATGGATGAGTCGAACTAATAGTCTTCTATAAAATGAATGAAAATTGTCACACACACACACACACACACACACACGGCATCTGTTTGCTATAGGCCTTCGGCGTAGCGTGTGTGTTTGTATGTGTGTATAAATCTAGTAGTATTTACATATCACACAACATTCAAACCAATTGCAACTCCTGGCTCTGAGAGTTAGCTAAGAAATATAACGAATTTAAGACAAGACAATACACTTCAGATTTTTGAAGATATAAATAGGATAACGAGTGAGTAAATCGTGCATCAATAAGAGTATCGTATTTAAAATGAAAATAACACAAGAAAACTTGAGATTGTTATTTACGGAGAGGGATGGTAATTAAGAATTACGAGAGAAACGTTTTAAAAAAACACATTTTCGATTCAGGATTGCAGGAAAACTTCCAGGAGGTACATGAAGAACAAAGTTAATCGATAATGATAGAAGTGAGTTAGAAGATTATTAGTTCAGATGATACCACATCTTCAAAAAAAGCAAATTAATTTGTTGAAACTTAGTTTATATGTTTTCTTATTAATACTGCAGTACTGTCATAATACTGTATGAAGGCAGCTTGCAGAAAGGTGATGGTGGAGATCACGATGATGATATTCATTCTTTCTGTACGGTTCATCTGAATTACAGTAATATTATTATGCTGTGATTTCTAGAATTTCACTTTACTTATTTCAGAATGTTTTATTTACAAATGATAAATTACTATATTTTATGTCTATGAAAGACAACATGCTTCAAAAACAGGACGCTAAATTACTACTACTACTACTACTAATAATAATAATAATAATAATCATACGAACATATTATTATACCTACCATTTCCACATATATTATTAGTAATATATATTATATATTATTATAATATTAATAGGTATGTATATAATAATAAAATACTTAAAGAATTGACAGTGTATACTAGAAATATAAATTAAATCAACTTTAATATATACTTTCCAATATTTCGGCTACGCCACGTTGCCATCTTCATGGGAACTTACGATAAAGACACGTGCACGTAAGTACTACATAACAGCAAATGATAAACGACGCAAGGAAGCTACCGTTTCCCTAAAGTTCTAATGGCGCCTCTGGCGGGCTGTATTAGGTGTTCTTGGACTTTGGGCTGAAGTTCTGATGTATGTTTCCCAAATTTGGGGCAGTCTCATGCATCCAAATATGTTCAGGTTTGGCATGTTTCTAAGCGCTGAGGCTCATTCCATGAATAGTGTTTCATATTTGAACTTGCTGCGGTGTATTACTGGGGCTTTCTTCCACCTTATTCTGTGACGAGTATCCATAGCATGGTCTGCAAGCCCAGAGTCGGTGTACTTGTCAAATCGAGGTAGTCCTTGTGTTCTGAGATGCAAGGGACCTGGTACACACCAGGTAGGTCTAGGGAAAGTGGTTGGTCTTTAGTGAAGCGGATAAGGGATGCCGCTTTTCTATATGGTCTATAACAAGAGGTCAAGTCATGTTTCTTTAGGATTTTGTTGATTTTTTCCGAGGTGCCTCGTGTGTAAGGAACGGTGATGGATTTAGTGTAATATATTTTGTGAAGGGGGGATGTGGGTTGTGGATAACTGGTTTTAGTATTTTTTGGATTTTTTTTTGGGGGGGGGGGTTGCCACTGCCTGAGAAAGTGTTAAGGATGTGATTTAATTGAGTGGTTAGGGCTTGGTCAATTGAACAGATTAGTTTAGCCCTGTTGAATAGCATCTTAATAACTTCATACTGTTGTGAGGGGGGGGGGGATTGTTTGTGAATTATCTGGCTGTATGGGTGGTTTTCTATAAACTGAGAAAACCAAGGTTATATCAGGTTGGTGGGTGACTAGTGTGTCTAGGAAGGGGAGGCTATTGCTTTCGTCGTTTTTCAGGGTGAATTTGATTCTAGAGTGTTGGTTGTTTAAGTGTGTTAAGAAGGAGAGGAGTGTATCCGGGCCATGTGGCCAAATAACGGACACATCATCAACGTAGCAAAGCCTACATCAACGTAACATACATCAACGTAGATATGGTAGGATTTTTTGAATTTTTTTTATTTTTTATTTTATTTTTATTTTATTTTATATTTCTATAGATTAACATCTATAGATGTTAATGTATAGTTTGCAATTGAATCAGATTACATTTTTAACAGCATTTATAGTATAACAATATGTTATAGTTTACAATTTTTGTTTTAATGTATTTTAGCCTCCGCTATAATCGGCTGTGTCGTAGGTGGCTGCCTTAGGTGCGTTTCGTTGTTCTCCCTGCAGAGAAGGCACTTCCATTCCTCGGTTGTTGCAGTGGATTTACGTTGCCAGGTTGTTTCTGAAAGGGTGGCACATGTAAAGTGTAGAATTCTACTGCATTACCCGCACGTTATATGATTTCCATCGGACGATAAATCCTTCAGGCCTTTGATGCACTTCATCACTCACCTTTCTTCCCTTGAGCAATTGTAGTGTGATTGTAAGATAGCAATGCCCTTTGTTCTTCGCTCGTTGTTTACTGTGGTCTTCCCTTTTCACTTTTCAGCACTTCAAAATTTGGTTTCTTCTTAGCCGATTTTGGTGAAATAATAATAATAATAATTTTTATATGTCAAATAATATTTTTTATCTGTTAAATAAATTACATACATATACATACAATTTATACAATACATAGAATTTAATATAATCACATAGAATTTAAGAGATAATACTACAAGTTTTCACATGTGGTTCAATTCAAATTCCAATTTCTCTCATACTTTGTACAGTGCGCAATTCATATCATACAACAATTCGTGTGTTGTTAGTAGTAATAAAGTTTTTATTAATAGTTCGCAATCAATTATAGTTCAGTTATACAGGATAGATTACACGATTATCTATCTATCTGAATAATTTTTTTCAGTCTCAAATTGGGGAAGACTCCTGGATTTGAAAATATTCATAATGAATTCTTGATGCACTGTTGACCTTATCCAAGATAGTAGCTGGCTAAGTTCTTTCACGATATACTTGAAAGTGGCTGCCTTCCTAAAGAATTTAAAAGGACAAAAATCATTGCTGTGTGAAAACCAGGTAAACCAGCAGACAGAACTGAAAGCTGTTGTCCTTTTAAATGCAACCTACAAAGTGTTGGAGAGAGTAATATTGCATAGGATCAGCGATAAAATTTTGGAACGTGTCCCAGTAGAACAAACAGGATTCAGAAGTGATCGCAGCTGCACAGATCAAGTTCTTAGAATAACAACCTACATCGAAGCAGGATTTCAAAGATGCCTGAAGACTACTGCAGTCTTTATTGACTTAACAGCAGCTTACGATACTGTTTGGAGGGAGGGACCCATATGTAAATTTTTTAAGGTCATCCCATGTAAAAAATTGGGTCATCTCCTAAACAACTTACTGGATCGATACTTCAGGGTAGTCTCCGGAAGAAGCACCAGTAAACAGAGAGTGCTTAAGAATGGATTACCTCAGGGCTCGGTGCCCGCACCACTGCTGTTTAGCCTTTACATCGCAGATATTCCTGAAACAGCCAGCAGGAAATTTGCTTATGCAGATGATCTAGCTTTGGCGATCGGCGACAAGTCTGAGAAATATTTCACCTTAATAATAGACTTGCAAATCAAAATCCAGAGATATGTACTGATCAAACATTAATTTCATTTAATCCGACACCTAAATATCTTGGAATAACTCTGGATAGAATTCTGACATATAAATAGCATATAATTAATATCACTGCTAAAGTTCGCACCAGAAATAACATAGTTCAGAAACTCTGTGGTACAATATGGGACTCAAGTGCCACAAATCTGCAGTGCACACTGCCATGGGTTTAGTTTACAGTACAGCAGTGTATGGTGCTCCTGTCTGGCTCAATAGTTACCATGTCAATAAATAAGATGCTCAACTTAACTCCACTTTGCGTTTAATAATGGGTTGCATTAGAATTACACCCTTACAATGGTTCCACACTCTGAGCCATATTGCTCCTCCGGAACTGCGATGACAGGAAGCCTTGCTTCGTGAATATAAAAGAATTTTAAATAACCAAAACCTCCCAATACATGAATTTATTCCAGATGCTTTATGTAATGGACTTAAATCCAGAAGACCTGCCATAAAAACCGCCCGTAATCTTCTTAGCCAGAATGACAACATGGTGAGTAGGTGGGATGAACTGTGGTCCCAAGCAGTATAACCTGAAGTTCATAATTACATAAACATCTTCCAAAAACCATCTGGACTTAACCTGCCCAGGAATATATGGACAACGGATAACAGGATTGTACAGGCCATGGTGTATGTGGAGACTCACTTTCAAAGTGGGGTAAGATAAGAAATCCCTGTGGAGCCGAGACCCAAACCATTCACCATATAGTACAGGTATGTGAGCTGACGGCATATCCAGGTGACATTAAGGATATCTTTGAACTATCCCCAGAGGCGATCAACTGGATCAAAAACCTGAATGTTAAAATATGACAAATCTTCTGTCTGATGCTTGTGATAAATTTCATATTTGCATTTGCCTGAATGTAGATGTTTTACTTTCTTTTATTCATATTATCATATATTCGTATCTTATCTACATTCATGTGTATTTTATCTTATTGTCTTTTAACCATGTGTACAAGCTATACGATTAATAAATAAATAAATAATTTTTTTCAGTGCAGAATGCTGGGAAATTATCTTATTTAAATTGCATAAGTAATGTTATTAATAATGTATTTTACATCTTTTTTCACATACATATTTACAATGAGTCATTTAATTTTACAATGACTCACTTTTTATTACATCGATTATATTATGTACTTGTTTATTTGGGTGGCATTTCTGATTTCTTCCTCGAAGCTTTGCAGAGGAAGAAATACATAATCTATAATCTTCCTCAGATAAGAGATGGGGATGGTTTCCTGCTTTTGTTTCTATACCGTCGCAAGTCAGGTGTTGATTTTACTGTTTGTAGGTAGATGCTTAGGAGACTACTACTGCTGCTTGTGCATGGTTTAACATTTCTGCAAGTGGAGTTGGATTTGGGTGTGGTATGTTTGCATCCTTGTAATGGTGTTTTTTGAGAGGGGTTTACTTTAGGTTTTTTATGTGTGTGTGTGTGTGTGTGTGTGTGTGTGTGTGTGTGTGTGTGTGTGTGTGTGTGTGTGTGTGTGTGTGTGTGTGTGTATGTGACTGAGAGAGAGAGAGAGAGAGAGAGAGAGAGAGAGAGAGGAATTTCTCTAACTTTCATTCTGGCTATAATATTTAGATAGCGCCTGTTTCAGCTCCCTTGTAGGTCCCTAGGTTTCTGTTGTCGAACGGCAGTTTGTTTGTCATGTCAGGTACGTAGACGTTTCGGGTGGATTTGCCGTAGTGATTGTTGTATTTATATGCTATGTAGTTTGTTGACTGTGGTTTTCTTATCTGGTATGTTGTTCTGGTTACTCTATAGGTTGGGCTGAAGTAATGTTTTAACATGACTGTGTAGTGGCATAAGTGTTTCACCTTAAATATTTTGTGTTTTGTCCTGCATATGTGTGGGTTGTTCGCAGAATATCAGATTTACCATTTTATTTTGCAACCATTGTAACCTGTTAAGTTTGTTGTTTGAGAAGAATGCGTATGATGTGATTGCCTATCTTGAAATGTTTTCACATAATGCTTTATAGATTAGTATTTTTGTGTGTTTCGGGGAAATGTCTTTTAATCGATATAGTTTGCTTGCTATTATCCTAAACGTAGTGTGTATGGCTATTTCAACTTTGATCAGCATCGACGTGAAGTCCGCGCTAGCGTGTTGTTTTCATCTTTGCGATGGTTGTGGTTTTAAGATCAGCTCTATGTGTATAAGAGGATGGATGTCGGATAATGAAATATTTAGTTTCTATAGGTAGGGTTTGGGGTCTTTTGAATATTATTATCCAGAAATAGATTATATTTTTCAGGGTTTATATGTGTGCCATTTTCGATTAGTGATTTCATTGATGTTGGGTAGCATATTTGTGTAAGCGATATTTACGTTGTTGTGAATGGATACTATATGGCCGTGTCGTCTTCATATTGGGAGATTTTACTCTTTAGGGAAAGATTGCTTATGTGGTGCGTGTATATGTTAAATAGGGAAGATAGAACAGCTCCTTGTGGTACTCCACAGGTTACAGGTGCCGCTTTGCTGTACGCTGATTCTATACGTGTGATGTGCTTCCTGGTTTTCATGTATGTTTTAAACCACTGTTGTAGACGCTCTGCGATTCCAATATGTGTTAGTTTCGTTAACAAGGCTTTGTTAATGAAATAATAAAAACAGTATAATACTATACTGTTTTTATCCATTGCAGAGTTTATTAGGTTTGTGAAATCTTCCAGGTGTGCTGATGTTGTTCCTTTATATAAAGTTGTTGTTAACACTTTCATTACCAAGCTGAAAATTGGAATTTCGTGTGGTGGCCAAATTTTTTTTTATTTTTTTATTTAGGTAGCGACGTCCACGCGATAACGCGTGATCGGCCGTTTGGTGAGGGCTCGCATCGCGTGATATCGCGTGTTTGGCAATGAACATGTTAAGATATTAAGATGTTAAGGATGATTTGGAAATTTTCAACATATGTGCAGAGTTTGCAATGCATGATGAGTGAGCTTCGTGATTTGGCTGATTACAGAGAATGTGGCAATGGGTCTGTGATTATTTATAAGGTTTCTTTTTCCATGTTAGTGTATGGGTGTGATTAATGCAGACTTTAACGCTTCAGATATGTGCTCCGTTTAGAAGATTGTATTTGACAGTTTTTGTATAACTGGACATAGGTTGGTTGAGTGTTTCTTGATGTATTTTGGTCTGATTCCGTCTATCCCTGGTCCTTTGTTAGGTTAGTTTGTTGAATTTCAAGTGATAGTTCTTTTGTTACTGTGGGAAACCTCATGGACTGGGTTGCTCGTGGAACTAATGGACAGTGTTTCTTTGTCTGGGGAGAGATTGTTTCCTGTCGTTTTTGGACAGAGTTCACGATGTGCTGGTTAAATTTGTTTGCCAACTATTTCAGGGATTTGGGGTGGCGAGAAAAGCTGTGTTTTATTGTTTCTAAGGCAGAGGTCTGTGTATTGTCCAGCGTTTCATTAATCAGGTGCCAGGTTTCCTTTATATCGTTCTGAGTTGTTGTTAATTTGTTTCTGTAATTGATTCTTTTTGTCGTTCTAATCTGTTGTTAAGATATTATGCTTCTTTTGTATTCAGCTTGTAAAGCGATATTGTTAGGCGACTTCTTGGGTTGTTCCCATAGGGCATCTTTTCTTTGTATGGCTATTAATAAGTTCGCTGTTATCCATGGATTCTGTTTAGTTTGGAACCGTATTTTTATTTTTGTTAACGCTTTGTTATGCAAGTTTAAGATTATTATATACAGAGTCAGCATATTTTAAACATGCTATCTGGATCCAGTCTGTGTTTCTGATTTCGTCGTTTACTATTGTTTCGTTTAGAATGCTATAATACTGTTTTGTAGTCTCTGTAAGTTTTATGGGATCTGGTTCTTTGCGTAACTGTAATGCTGTCAATTAATGGTCTGCCAATTTGCACCTTATCACGGTGGTTGTATGAGGATGAGGTGGTTGTATTTCCAACTATCTCTTCTCGTGTATACGACTGCATGGATGGGGTTATGCTATATGCTGATAAGAGGTCTAGGAATTGTGCTTGCTGTGCTGTGTTGCTATTTATGTTCCTAATGTTTATATTCATGTCTCCTATTATTATCAAGTATTCTGAGTCGCCTACTTCCGTGGCTGAAAGCCATCTGTTTATTTCATATAGAAATTCTGTAGTGCTTAATTTGGGTAGTCTGCATGTTGCGTTTAATATCAAGGAGTTTGATTGATTGATTGATTGATTGATTAATTTTTTTAATTTCGATGTATATGTTTTCTAAAAATTCGAATTTATAGTTTATTTCTATTACGTCTAGTTTATGTTTCGTAAATATTATTATACCACCGCCTCGTTTTGTTTGTCTGCAGTGTTTGTTGTTGGAAGTTTAGCATTTGGTAGATGGTTGCCTCTTCGTTTGTTGTAGATACTTCAGTCAGCATTAAAATACCTATGCCGTCTATATCTTCCTTCAGATAAGCTTGCAGGTTCAGCCAGTATTTTTGAATTGGTGGTCTGCATTCATGTAGGTTGGTGGGCTGTTCCCCCTTCTTTACAACTCCTCGATATTCCTTTTAATGTCGCAGCCTGTTGAGGTGTTCTACTGATTTGATTTGGATTGGCCTTGCATCTTGTGTGTTTTTATTGAATATTTTGCTCTCTCTTATCCATATAAACTGGTAATTGTTTCTGTTTTTTACTTTCCTTGTTTGGAAGAATAGTTTCTGATAATATAGTGTTAAGTATTCGGACAAGTATATTTGGGTATTGTCGTGGGCTCCTTTAGGAATATAACGGGATAGAAAAAAGGATCATCTGCTATGTATTAGTTTTCCTATATTCAGCTAATCGGAATCAGCTGAGTGTCTCTTAAGCACTTTTGGCATTTAATGCAAATTTTAGTGAAGTGTCAATTCCATTCCTGTCGAAGAAGTTTGTTGTCTGGAAGTGAGCACTGTTGTACAATATTATATTATTGTCTGTAACCCCCCCCCCCACACACACACAAATTAATTTTGCGTCTCTCTGGTTCGCAAAAAAAGAGTCTTGCGAATTCATACCAGATTACTGAATCATCTTCAGCTGAAAAGCACTTTTATTCATCTTTCAGAAGAGATTCGGACCATGTTCCGTCCACCAGTTTCCCCCATTGTAAAGACAGCATCGTTTCTTCTTAATCTAAGAAAAATTTCCTTTAGGAGTAGTAGTAGTACCTACGCTGTTAAATTTTAGCCATGAATTTCCCTACAGTTATCAGTAAAGTGAGGTGTAGTTAATGATTTCCTTTAAATTTAATATATTGAATAAGGGGGTTTCTTTATTCAGACCTACTGCTAACATTATCACTGTTATCGATATAAGTACGAATATTGGGTTCAAAGTTATACTGTGGGTGGTCGATGTAATCCAGCGTGGGTGACTAGACGGAATGCGGATGACTGATGCAGAAGCGATTGTTCATTTGATTAATCATTTTATTAAAAGCTATGAATCTAGTATATGCAACATTGAACTCGCCACTACCTCCTAACTGTGTGAGGATAATTATGTGTATGAGGACGAAGTACTAGAGCTTTTGACAAAATGAATAAGAATTTTACAATAGAAACTGATAGGATTACACACGGATGCTGAAAGATTGTTCAACTGATTTGGTTATTCCTTTGATCAGGCTAGAGAATTTGAGTTTGAGAACAGGGAAAATTCCACAGGAGTGGAAAGAACGCATGGCAATCCAATTGCACAAGGGAGGTGCAAAGACTAATGTATCCAACTAGTGGCCAACCTATATCTCAGGAGTGGCGGTGAAGATTTTGGGAAAGTTCGTCAGGGCTCACATTCAGAAATAGCTTGACAGAGAGGCTCTACGTAGCAACGAAAAGCATGGGTTTAATAAAGGGTGGTCATGTTTTAGCAACTTGCTTACATTCTATAATAATGTTACCACTGAGTTAGACAAGGCGAATGGATGCACCACGATACTTTTGGATTGTGCTAAGGCTTTTGACAGAATACGGCAATTAAGAATTTTATAACTTGGAGAATATGGAATTGTATTATGAAATATTGGCATGAATAAGAGGATGGCTGACTGACAGATATCAAATAGTGGTATAAGAGGGAGAGGGGGTATGTGTCTGCAAGATTTAAGGGACCCAGTGGTGTGCCTCAGAGATCAGTCCTAGTCCACTGTTATTCAATCGGCACATTAATGACATCGGGAAGGATTTGACATGCGACATACAGCTGTTTATTGATGATGCAAAATAGGTAGAGTAATCAGGAGGGCTGCTGATATTCAGTACTTTCAGAATGATTTGAATAGGCTTGAATTGTGGGCATGAGAAATTCCTTTCAATGTTATTAATTGTAAAGTCATGCACTTTTGTTGTGATTAGATATCCAATGTCGTATTATACTGTTGGGATTATGCTTGAAGAAATTGATGAGGGTAGGTATCTTGGAGATTTAGTAGACAGGAATTTCAAATTCAAGAATTATATAGCAAATATTGGAAATACAAAAAAAAAAAGGAAATATTTGCAGTATTGAAACGACAGGACTTGTCCACATAAAGATAAGGAAGTCATAATGTACAAGGTCATTATAATACCTCATTTGGACTATTGCACGCAGGTCTGTTCTCGGTTGCCGTGGTGATTCTGATACAGTGGGAAAGTGAAAAGAAGAGAGAAAAAAATGATATCAGGTTTGTGGAATACTGATTACGAAGACAGTTTCCGAATTTGCAGCAGCACACACTAACAAACAAGAAAAACAAGGGTGATGTGGTTGAAACTTTCAAACTTTTGAAAGTATTTAGGGTATTTCAGTTTACTGAATATTTGTATTTCATGCAGGATGGGGAAAGGGCAAGAGGCATCCTTGGAAGCTGAGATTGAACGCCACTAAGAGGGAGTGTGATCCAGATTTTTCTCTCATAAAATGGTGGCTGACAGAAATGGTTTGCCTTTGGATGTTCTATGTGCAAGTAGCGTGCATGAATTCAAGAACAGGTATAACAGCTGGTACGAATAGTGTAGCCTCCATCGATGAGTTGCTGACTACCTGGAGTTATTTCTTAATAATAATAACATCGGTACAAAGAGTCTGCCAAGAGAAATCCTATAAATATACTTCTATAATGTGCTTGTGTCCAATTATTTGTATGTTGTGGGTCATCGACGATTTCTTCAAACTTTTCTACCTGCTGTGAATAAACTGTGAGACTTGTTCAGGAATTCATAAGTGGAAAAAGTTCGATTGTGTTCTCTTAGATTAAAATATTCAGTTTCATCCAAGTATTCATATAGTTTTGATAGCGATGAGCATTGTTTTCAATTGTAATCTAGCACACTGTGCTTGCGGTGTACATTAGGGAATAAATTAATCCAAACAAGTCTAATTTTCATATTTTATTTTAGCTTTGGATTCTATTTCAAGTTGTTTTAGCTATATATTTTGTTGAGTACTGCGAGTTTTATCTGTCTCTAGAATGTTACGGAGCGCTGGGGATTGAACCAAGGACTTCTCCATCTGCAGCCGAATTCTCTCCAACTGAGCTGCTCACGAACTTCAATGTTTATCAATTGTGATACGCGTTTTGAATAGTGTACCTTTTCTCCTAACAGAAAAGGAAAATAGGGCCAAAAAGGAAAGCTACACTTATTGAAGATTGTTTACTAGTTAGTAAAAGCAAAATTAATCCAATATTGTTTACTGTAGTCTCCAATAGAGACTTGGCAGACACTGAGATCAATGTTTCTGATATGACACTCAGTCAAAGATTGTTGGAATCAGGGAGGACTGCCCACAGACCAATAAACTAACAACTGTTGATGAAGGCTATGTAGCAAAAGAGGCTCCCGTAGGCAAAAATGTACAACGATTGGACTGTTCAGAAGTGGAAAAAGGTCATATTCTCAGATGAGAGCCATTCCTTTGTCCAAGGAGAGTGAGTCTGAGCCCTATTTTCGCAAATCCTCGGCTGAGAAAACTTCTCATGCACACCTTCAACAAATTCATTAACACCAACGTAAAAATATGTACCCGGGTTGTTTTACTCATATACAATTGGTGCCGGTATGATGAAAAGTTACTAAAAAACATAAAAATATTGGAGAAATAAGGGATCCCACAGTTCAAAAAGACAAAGAACTCCTTTTCCAACAGGATCACTCTCCGTGTCACACTTGGAAAAAAAAAGTGAGAGTTCTAAAATCACTCGATCCAATTGCTTCAATAACCAGGTATCTCTCTCTCTGACATTAACCCAATAGATAACTTGTGAGCCATAGTGAAAAAGAGACACGGACAATTAAATTGTGACACGAAAGGCAACTCAATACACTCCATTAATAAAATTATAAAATTTTTCGAGATGCCGATATAAGAAAAAGGTGTTCTACGTAGGCAAGGTCCATACTTAAGTGAATTTATGAACTTATTCGGAACACAGAAGCTCAGCTAAATTATAAAGTAAAGATGCAGTTAAATTTTTATACTTATTTTCGTGTGAAATTATTATTGTTTAAACCTGAATTTTCGGATTAATTTGTACGCTACTGTGCATTGAAAGCAAATAATAGAAGTAAGAGTAAAAATCACGTAATGACTATTCAGCCAGTAGAATATTTATCTAGACGCATAGCATCTCTACGCTACTCAGTCCATGTAATTAGTGCAACTACTTGTTTATGTTTGATTATTTAGACAAAAGGCAATTATAAATTCATACCGGCTGCGAATCCAACTTTATTGTGTTTAATATTTATAAATTTGAATCCCATGGAAACCTTTGAATTACCCCCAAAGCAGATAATGGGACACTTGTCTGATATGTGCTTTGTCTGCTTTAAAAAATAAAATATAAGAAAATAAATAAATAATGCAAAGCAAAAAATGTACTGAACTGCACTATTCGATTGTAATTACATTAATTCATATATTTATTTAAGAATTCACTCATCCAACCAATTAGTAGCATTTCCTATGTTATCAGAGATACCTTTTGCAAATAATCTGCAGTGAAATACGAATATGACAAAGTCTAAAGAACATCATGCACTTATTGAAAAGCATTCGTACCACATGATTCACATAATATGAATGACGTAACAATGGAATTTAAAAGATATTTGTGGTATAAACATATAATTTACACGTAATTAAACAGTCTCAATGATAAAATAAAACGATGATTGGATCTGAATCATAGTCCATCTTCAGTGCAACCATTAACACGAACAAATTGAAATGAACGCGATCATGTAACTATCCTGAAATCGTGCAAGAAAGGTTCCTAGTTGGTTTGCACGGTGCTTTGTTTAAAAAAGGGAATTTAAACTCTATAACTCACCACAATTATTGAAATAATGAAATTGAAATGACATATTTGGTTTGTTAAAGCTTAATAAATAAATGTGTCGGTATCAGCTGATAATAATTATTATCTGTTATAGTATATTATAATCATTCGAACATTTTAAATTCTATTTTGAATTTGACTTTTGAATCGGATTTTTCCAATGGATAGATCATGTAAGACTATAGCTTGAATTTTATATTTGTGAATGCTCTGTATATGTGGTGATGATGATAATAGACTTTGCCATTTCTCAAAAAAATTTTGTGTTGTTTATTGTTGGTTAATTAGCCTTGGAGGATTTTAAGATCTTTTTTTTATAATATTTAGGAGCTGGGATTAAATATCAGCTTTGCAGGAGTCGAAACAACGGAGTACTGTACTTGAGACTGGTGTTTTGTTGGGGGAAAATAATCCTTACAACACATAAGAGAATTCAAAAGAGGCTGTTTCGAGTTATTTAATGTCAAATGTTCTTGGATCCAAGAACATTATACAACCATGTTTACAGTATCGGTAAACTCCAACTCATGGAGGGTTATTTCCTCTGTACACATTAGAATATTAATAGGTAATCATCCTGACTGTTTACCAGGAAACAATGAACTTTACACTGGCGCAATATCCACTGAATTGCAAAGAGTATTTTCGTAGCGTTTGCAACAAATTGGCATAAGCAATGGTGCTTGGTAATCACCTATCTTCTGCAAACAGTTTGCTTAATAACCTTCAGAAGTATTTTAGGTAATTCATAGTTCTGCTATTTTCCAACAGGTACATCCATTGTTATTACTCACTGCTCTAAGCAATGCATTTCAGCCTTTGATTCCCCACATGATGATGACACTTTCATCGTTAATACTTTACCGTTATAACTAATAAAAATCTACTCATAGGTCATTCTGTTTTAATCCGTGGTAATTCCGCCCTGTGTGGTTTTTGTACCTCAATAAGAATTAAGAATACACCTCCCGCAGATTGATACCAAACCATCCCGTTGTTTGCCCAGTTTCTATAAAACGTTTGTGTTTAGACTTTCATAAGCTGATCCTGTGAAATACTTTCCATACTGTACAATTATGTCCAAATCCGTATATATTATGACTACAGGACCACAGTGGATGTTCATAGAGGTTTCAAGAAAAATAACTGTAAAAGATTGAAGTTCAAGCACTATTGTTTTCAGTCTCCTTCTTTTACACTTTAAAGACAAAATAACTTCAGTAGACATTTCATAACAACAGTTAATTCATTTCAAGAATGCTTATTCAGTTTTGAATTCATTTGCCGACTTTGCCAATGCGAAGTTGCGGAAATACTGCAACGCACTAGTTTCTTGGGAAGAATGCCATATTTACAAGCAGTACAATAAATCCTACCGGCATGTAATACATTCTTGTTCTTCTTCAAGTATCATCCCCTAGAAGGAGGTTGGAAACTATGTCACGGAACCTTTTCTTTCTTTTGCTGCTCTGGAACATTTATAGTAATTCAAGTCAGTCCAGTCCTTAATGTCTTCAAACCACATTCTCCTGGGTCTACCTCTTCCTCTTTTTCAATCCAATTTCCCTTCTAATATTAATTTCTCAATGCCTTCTTTTCTAGTTAGATGTCCAAAATATTTAAGTTTTCGTCTTTTCATTATTTTCATTAATTTTCTTGTCATTTTTTCTCTCTTTAAACATCTCCGTTTTTCATTTTCTCTGTCCATTTTATTTTCAACATTCTTCTGATGGTCCACATTTCGAAAGACATTTCGAAAGTTTCTAATTGCTTCTTTATTTAGAGTCCAAGTTTCACTGTTGTAGAGAAGGCTTGACTAGATATAGCATTTTATTAATCTTTTTCTTGTGTCTATATTAATGTTTCTGGATGTTAGAACAATTTTCATACCAGTAAAGGCTTTTCTTGCTATCTCCATTCTTCTTTTTATTTCTTTAAGGGAATTTCCTCTGTCTGTAAACATTTATCCCAAATATATAAAAGACTGAACCTGTTCAATTATCTTTTTGTTAACTTTTTGTTCAGTTTCTTATTTATTGGTTCTTTTGATATAATCATGCACTCTGTTTTCTTTAGGTTAATAATTCGTCCCTTGTCTAAGTTTCTGCTGTAAATTTCTATGATTAAGTTTTAAAGATCATCTTCAGATTCAGCTATAAGAACTGTGTCATCTGCATACCTGAAGTTGTTGAAGTTTCTACCTCTGACTTTTACACCCTTCAGTTCTGAAATATTTTTAAAAACTTGCTCACTATACATATTGTACAGTAAGGGTGATAAGACACATCCTTGCCTTACTCATTTTTTGATTTCAAAGTCGCCAGAATACGTATTTTTATATCTTATTGAGGCCATTTGACTCCAGTATATATTTGTAATTATAAGTAGATCGTTTTCTTTTAATCCATTATTCTGTAGGATATGTATTAATTTCTTGTGATCTATTGAATCAAATGCTTTGGTGTAATCAATAAAACAAAGATATATGCTTTTCTGATTGTCAAGGCTTCTTTCACATAATGTTTTCAAATTGAAGATTCCTTCTCTTGTACCTTTGTCTTTTTGAAAACCGGATTGAGTGTCTTCTATTTCTACTGACAAAGCATTCTAGGATTATTCTAAGTAGTAATTTTGTAACGTGACTTGTTAAACGTATTAGTCTATATTCTGTACATTCAAAAGTTCTTGGAATTTTGGGAATAGTGACAAAGATGGATTTCCTTAGATCATCAGGGATATATCCTGTATCATAGATGTTATCAAAAATAAACTTTAGGCCATTAAGTGTGCTTTCATTTAATTTCTTTAAAAATTCAATAGGGTTCTGATCAGGTCCTGGTGTTTTACCTATTTTCATTTGACTTAGAGCGTATTCTATTTCTTCATATGTAATTGATTCCCCATCCATATTTTGTATATCTGGTGCATCTGTGTGATCAGAGTCAAACAGTTCTTTTCCATATTCTTTCCATCTTTTTATGATATGTTGTGTCTCTAGTAGCATTTTTCCATTTTTATCTTTTATACAAGGATTATGGTTGAAATCTTTCTTTTTATTTGTCAGGGCTTGGATTAATTTATGCATTTCTTTACTATTGTGTTTCTTGTCCAATTCCTCTATTTCTTTACATTTATAATTTAGCCACTTGTTTTTATCCTTCCTGATTCTCATTTTCTTGGAAATTCAATATCATCATCTGATATTCTGAGCATCAGAATATCAGATGATGATATTGATATTCTGAAAATTCTGAATATTCTGATAAACTGGATATTCTGAGCATCAGTTACGCTGCTCAGAATATCCAGTAATAAGAACCAATCAATATGCGATAAACTGAGACAAAGACACTATTTAGTCTCGTTCTGCTGGCAGTTGAGTAAGACAAACACCACCCTCCATACACTAGAACCAACTCCAAGTAATATTTCTTCCACCATATGCTAAACTCGTAATTAGTCTTATAATATTTTTAAATTTCATGTTCTTTGATTCATTTTTTTGTCTTCATTGTTTTTCTTATATATACCTTCTGAGAGTTCTTTAGTCATTTCATTTCATTTCCCATTGTTTTTCAGTTTTATTAATCACCCAAGTAACACTCTCATCTTGGTCTTGATATATTTCAGATAGGTCTGATTTGTTACTATTTTAATTCAAAAATATTAATTAGTAAATATTACATTAATTTAAACCTACAGTTTGGTTAAAAGGGGTTAACGTTTCACCATAACGCTTACTGTTCTCTTTATTGAGATATTTGTTAATAAAACCAGAAGAAATTTATACCTCATCTCATCTTCCATTTACCCTCTTTTACCTAGCTGTGTTGCTGGGTTATTAATCATCAGACCACACCCTTCATAGGATAAGGTGTTCAGCCGTACTCCCCGGTGTATCCTATGTACTGTAGTGTTGATCTCTCAAGGTCGGTTTTTCTGCTTTGTGGGATGAAAAACCCCAGGATAAACTGTGAAAAAAACCCTACTGTCCTCGCCCAAGACCGGCTAACTTGGCCATGGCTGAGGAAGATCCTTCAGCTCCTCACACACCGCCTAGAATCGAACCTAGACACGCCTTCCACAGGCATATGGTTGCGCAGCGTACAGCCACTAGGATAACCGTACGGAAGCATTTATATAAATAATTTAATCAAAATATAGGGATCCTATTAGATAGTGTTACGACTCTTAGTCTATGTTTTATCAATTTATGATTCTGGAAATATTTTCCAAAATATTTCGGAGAAAAATTACAAGCCTAAATGGGAATATGTTTAGCATTCATCAGCAAACATTTGCAATGCTATCCCGACGCTGTAAATGTAGTTTTGAATTACATTTTGGTAAGGAAATGAATACATTGTCTCTTATTAGACAAAAGAATAATTTGCAAAGAGGCGTACTACTTTCAAACTTTCTTTAATACAAAACATTACCGTGCCTTGCATAACTGAATTAGAAAACAGTGTTATTAAGACCGGATGTCCTTCATCATCCTCGTAATCTCTTTTAACCCACAACTGATTGGAAAATAAAAAAATGAATTTAATACATATGGATGTGTGAAAGCATTTTTTTAAAATCGAAATTGTACTTGGACATTATTTTTAGTTTGAAACACTCCACATAATGTGAAAGGATGAGAGCAATTAAATATACTGATATAAAATTTATACTAAATTTTTAAATGTACTGAACTCCCAAAAGAATACTAATGGTTCTATAATTTAAAACGTACAATTTAGATAAATAAAAACATATGATAGAAATATGATTTTTGTTAATTTTGTCTTTATACCTGCTTTTTTGGTACATTGGGCGTTTTGTACCACTTTGTGATTTTGATTATTGAATACGCTCAACTGTGAGTCACGGCTCTGAGTGATGGGTTTAACAGAAGTATATAATACCCCGCTACTCATTCTACATAACGATATTTGGAAAATTGCAGCTGCGTGAATATTTGTGGAATTACATACGTAAGTTATATAGATAGTGAGAAGTTCAGATAAGTACCTAGAACATCGTTCTAATTGTTTATTTGAACTCAATTCCTTCATTGTGATGGTCACATATTTTCAGCAACCCTTAACTGGGGATTAATAAATTATGATCTAGAGCACTTATTACTTATCTTAGCTAACAATAGATTTGACAGTTAATTAAGCAGAAATAGCGTGCACTAGATAATCGTGACTGTAACGGATGGTTATGGTGACTATGATACATTAACTCTGGAGTCATCTACATACTAAGATGGCTATGTTGAAAAGCTTCATTACGACTCGATCGCCTTTGTAATCAGTTTTAAAACACACATGTTCAGTTGAAAAATGGCAAGTCCGAATTTTCTTGCAATTAATTACAAATATTATACAGGGTTTTGTAATGAAATTTATTGCCGAAATTAAAAATATTCGCTGAATTCTTATTTTATGCATTTTTATTCTGAAATTCTGTTACATCTCACTTGGTCAGATGACTGCAAAAAAAAAAAAAAAAAAAAAGTAAATTTTAAAAGAAAATATAAGATATTTATTTTTAATATTTCAATCATGGTATTTCCGGTCGAGGCCTTGTAATCATCTCTGATCATCCCGCTCTCACTACTTCTTCTTCCTTCGTCTCTCATTTAGAAGCTGATATGCTACGTTTTCGTTCTGCATACGTTCCATATATAGACTTATAAAGACACCCACCAAGCAAGGCTATAAGATTAAATTGAAATATTATTTTTTTTCGATTTTATTTTAATACTATCTAAAATAGTTTAGTCTATTATTTAATCTAGTTAAAAGGAAAAAAAATCAGATAACTGAAATATCCTGAAATAATAATGAAGTATACAGACACAATATTGATAGGGTAACATTGTATGTGTGTGTGTCTGATATTAGCTTTACATTTCATATTGTCTCAAACGTGTCAACATGTATCATTTTCACAAATTTTAATAATCTATACAAGTGGATAAAAAATCCGAAGCAAATTTCTGAACATAAACAGAAGCAATTATTCATCAATTGACTGCATAAAGAAATGATATTAGTACTGTTATCTGCAATTATTGCTCGTACAAAATATTACAAAATGGTCGAAGATATTTCATTCCTTGATTCATTATGTTTTCAGAATGGCCAGAAAGTATGTTAATCCACTAAATTCCTTTGTATAGCTTCGATATCCTCACCTCTGTGGCTTAAAATGTTATAGGAAAGGACGAAATCAAACCGCAGCTGCGATTAAAATCCGATGAAAACATTACAGCATTCTCCATGTAATGATAATTTTCTTTGTACTAACTAGATACTTTATAGTTAAAAGTATATGTTTAGTCAATGTGATCTTTCCTAGAACACTTTATATTTCAACCTGCAGTATCATAACAAATAAAAACTAATTACTGTCCTCACTCTAATCTCAATGATTTGTCGTAAGTTCTTATTCTTTGTCCGAAATAAATAAAGTAATATAATTGGCAATAAGGAAATCTGTTTAGATTGGATAAAGCAAAATGGAGGATGTTTTTCTAAAATCAAAGACGAACGGAAATAAAATTAATGGATAATATTTTGTAACAATTTAATTCAAATTCAAAGACAGATTCAAAGATTGGCTGGTATTATCTCGAAAAAATATAATAATTAGGATATTTAGAGAAGGACTTCTGAAGTAATGTTTTTATACTGCACGCTGAACTAGATAGACATCTGTATACGACTTTGTGGATGGAATTTCAACAAATATTTAAAATATTTGTGTAAATCCATGTACATATGCCATGGAACGGTACATTGAGTACGTCTCCATGGTACTCAATGCATAGCCTTTTTTTTTAAAACAAACTTCGGTGTTCTTTTCCATGATTTCCCGTGATTAGCATAACCCATTTTACTACAAAATAAAACTCAATAATTAAATAATATGCAGGAGTAGCACTTACTTTTGCAGGTTCGAAAAGCTTTGCCAAAGCTTCTTCCTGAAAAAAAAAAAAAACATACGAATACAGAAATTGATTACTCTCGTCAATAGGAAGAAACAATATTATTTGTATTAATATGCATATCTGTATACGATCTCAACAATTCAATGAAATTGTGGGGAATATGTAATATTGCGAGATTAAGAATTTCGAAAGATCAGACCAAGTCTTGGCACCCAGTAATTATTATATTATAACATATTTACATTTGCGTGCACGCGTACTCACTCAATAGATATGTAATTATTTTCATTTTCCTGTCATTGTATATAATGACAAAACAATTGCAAAATGAGCCGCATGTTTGAGAATAAAAACGTGGAAATGTTTTCGTTTTTTATTCCTTGCAGTTATAACGGTGCCGCTTTCAAAATATCAAATATATTTAGTTACCAGAGGCATTGAGAACACCGATGGTCACAGCTGGATCCAAAAACTACGATGAACCTATAAAGAGCAAGGCTAATAAAATGGTAAGTACCTGCTGGATTTGTGTTTAGAATCTGCGCTGATTATTACTAACAGTATGTTCCAAAATAAAGATGCGCAACCACAAGTTCACGTGGTGAGAAGATACAAAACAACAAAAAGATTCTTATACCATTACTGACAGTGATAACTTCATGTGCTGGTCCACAAATGTACAGAGGACTTAAAATTGGAACTGGCAGTTACTTGGTTATACGTAGGATAAAAATAGAAGGAATTATCGTTTATCAGCCTTGACAGATAAAAGGCAAACTCATATATAAACATCATTGAAGAAAAATAAACAGTTCGGAAAAAAAACATGTAGACTCGTTGATTAATTAATTAATTCAATATTGATTAATTCAACCGCTGAGGAATGTGGCGAAGTTGTCTGCAAAGAGAGAAAGAAAAGAGTACCATGGTGAGAGTGAAGAACCTAAAGAAGAATTCCAGGGAAATGAAGAATGCGAACGAATGATTCTATCAAGTAAGCAGATGTGAACACTTCAAAAAGAATAAAAATAAAAATAAAATAAATTTTAAGCCTATATTTCTTATTACTGCAGGGTGAGTGCCTCTCCATTGCGGGAGGTTTCGGGTCTACTACTTCCATGATGACCCAGTCCATAGTGGGTGAGAGGATAATTACAACATCCATGCCTAGGCGGTATTCGAACCCGCAGCTTCTTAGCTGGAGATCGAATACGCTAACCACTCGGCCAACCAGACCGACAGAAAAAGAATATAGAAGGTAAATATCAAGAAGGTGCAAAAATATTCTGGAAGGCATTGAAAAAGCTTAGGAATGGATGAAAGAGTACTGTAAATGAATTCCAAGTTGATATAAAATGTTATCCTAGATCGCGGAGTAATTGCTTTAAATACTGTTGAAGGAAACAAACAGTGACAAAAAAAGTGCAAAAATTTCAATTCAAATATCAAGAATTGAAAGTGACTCACATCAGAAATTTGACATGGGGGAATGCAGCAGGAATAGATGATATTCGACCAATATCATGTATCAAATGTTTTGCCCTTTCCACACTCCATAATTCAGAGAGCGAAAGTAGAACGTTGAATGTTAGATGACTGTAGTGATTGTAGTTCTGCTGGTACCAATTTATAAAAAAAGAGAGACAAACTGAATATGAAAATTACGTAGGAATTTCTCAGAATTACCTAGGAAAAGTGATTTAGGTAAACTTTATGGAAGCATACTCAAAACGAAGCTCAGAAAAATTCTGGAAAAGATATCTGTAGAAGACCAACTAGGTTCAGGCCAAACAGAGGATGTCGAAATCAGATTTTCACTTTATGATAAATAATTGAGAAATCATGGCAATCTGTATGTAAAACACAAGGTACTCAGAGGGAAGCTTTAAAAAACACTACATTTATATGGTGAAAATGAGAAAAAGCATCAGTTAAAATTAAAGTAGATACAGGAGTGTTATAAATCAAGTGTCAGACAACAATGCACATTACATCCACTGTTATTCATCATCTGGCATTGAACCTAATATTAGTGTCGGAGTAATGAAACTTATCTTTGCTTTCTGAAGATGGTATTGTCCATATAAACAATCCAGTGGTTGGTCTCCAATTGAATAACGGCTGTAACAAATTTGGAATGGAACTAAGCAATAAAAAGACCCGAAATATGAAAATCAACAGAAACGTAGAACCCTTCAGTTGCATTCTTAAAGAATGATCTATAAAAGAATTAAACTATTTCATCTATTTAGGGACAGATTTGAGTTAAGATGACAAATTAATTTGGAAATTCACAACAGTGTAAGCAAAGTTGATCTGTTGGTGAATCAGTTGAATAAATTTATATTGAATGAAACAGAAATTAACCAAAACACTAAAGTGACATTATTCAAAAATGTTTAAAGCAGTTTTAAGTTATGGATCTGAGAGTTGAGTTAGGAATAAAATATTTCATCAAAGATTAGAGACAACAGACCTAAGAGTTCTGCGAATATTTCGGGGTCTGAACAGATGAATCAATGGTAGAATCTTATTAGAATGTTAAATTGGAAAGGAACTTAACATTGTTTGCATTTAAGAATGTGCAATTGGAACTAATCTAAGGCGGTAAGGTAACTTGAACAGTACGGGATAAGAAAGGTTAGTAAAGCAGTTGTTTGATGCCAAGATGGCATGAAAAAGGCGACTCACAAGAAGACTGATGTTCAGGTGGATTTATTTAGTCAGAGGTAACTGAGAAGAACGAAATATTTGATATGAAAATATTGAAGTGTTCACATATAACACATTAATTCGGAGGAAAAGTGTTGATAAAAGATTAACGTAAATGTAAAACTTAATCATGTAATGCTGTCATCGTAGTATGTGAGTCCTTTGTAGGTATATATATATATATATATATATATATATATATATGTCTCCACGTTTCTTGGCTGACGAATAATCGGGCAAATTTATTTCACAACACTTTGGTTAAATACATCATCATCATCGGTTTGCATATATATATATATATAAACTTGGTATCTTTAACATATATATATATATATATATATATATATATATATATGTTAAACATACCAATACAACAAATTTTGTGAAAATATTTTTAATTTTTTTATTATAACTTAATGTCTCATCATCATCATCATAATTTAATGCATCATATGCAAACCGATGATGATAATGCATTAAATTATAATATAAAAATTTAAAAATATTTTCACAAAATTTGTTGTATTGTTTTATTAAATTTACGAGAACGTTTTTCTAATTTAAAAATGTAATTTATTTTAGTTTCTATTAATTATAAAATTATTTCTGTTATTGGAAACAGCAAACTCTGAAACAAATTGAAAAAATCAATATTTACATGAAATCCATTGCTATACTTACATCGTTCTCCAAAGAAGTATTCTCCAAGCATGTACCCATCTGAAAGTGAAATTTAAAATGCAAAATTAGCATAAAATTACTGAATGTTAATGAATAAATACTAAATATCTTATGTTTCAATAGAGACACACTTCAATTATTTATATAATTTTATTAATTCACAAAATTATACTTCGTCCATTCAGTTAATCAATCATGTCATTCACGCTAATTTTTGTCTAAATGATATGAATTACTATGATCAGTTTAATGATATGATCGGTTTAATTTTACGTTACGGTTGCTATTTATTTTTCTATGCCAATATAGGACACACTGGGCTTTGAAGCTTCAGTTGTAATCTTAACCAACCAAATCAAATTTAAGTCTGTAACTGATTATAAATATTAACTGTGTAAAAGTTGATTCCAATGACTGATTTTATTGTTGCTTTTCATCACATTTAATAATCAATGAATATCAACTATAAAGAAAGAGAAACTGAATTTCACTTAATTATTCGAACAACGGAATAGTTTCTCCGCAACACATTCAAAACGACATCGCAACATTTTTTCTTCAATTGAAAAGGTCTCCGAGTTCGAATCTTCTCTAGAATTCGGAGAACATTTATGAGATACTATTCATGTGAAGTGTGGCTTACTGACTTTTCTTTAGAATTCTGAAGGAATTAGTTTCTACTGCTAGTGGTGGAAAACTCTGCTGTTATACGTGGGTAGAGTTTTCCATGGGGAATGTCGAGTACATGCAAAATTGATTTCAAAAATCATTTTTTGAAAAATTATGTATCAAGTCGTATACACATAAATTTCTTATCTTTCCTTATCCAAGTTTCTTGGCTGACGAATATTTGAGCAAGTTTATTTCGCATGCACTTTGGTTAATAAATAAATACACTATTACTGAAATAATAAAAATACTTACATTTTCCAATTCGGCATCATCACCGTCACATGTAGTGGCAATTAACAGCAGAAGTTTATTTTCCACGTGTGGATGAGTTTGTGCGATGCAGTTTTCCAAGGTGCGTAATGCCTAAAAACAGGTAAAAAAAGTACTACATTTCTATTACTTTTTCTCTAGTCTTCAAAACTCTTAATCCGATGTATAAATCGTTCAAGATAATAATAAATTTCGATCGAACTCTTGTACATGCATTCCGTTCTTATTACAATACTTAAACTGGTGTCATTGTGTCGCTTTTTCTACAAAGATATTTGCTAGTTTATTGTCACTTGGTTTCCATATAATTTTGAATACTGTTGAATTACTTAGTTAGAAATTATAGAAAGATGAGTTTAAATAAATTGACCAGATTAGAATGATCGTCTTAAAAATTTTATGAAATTTTTAAGACGAAAATGTTCATTAGATCTCTCTGTATTTATAGCTCTTTTGTTTTGTAGAAATGATTTGGTACTTTTATTTCAGTAGAAATGTTTTGTTTCAATATCTTCCCTGAAAAGTATTCAGTAAAACAAAAGAATGAATTAGACGCTTGACTGACCGTTTTTAACACATCTAATCTGAAGCAAATTGCATTACTAGACATTTCTATGTGCCCATTTTAGAACGAATTTAAATTCCTTTGCAAAAGGGTGGTGCAAAGACCAAAAAATCCAACTATAGACCTATTAGCGTCTCTGAAATTGGTGATGAAGGTTTGAGAAGAGTTGAGTAGGGCTCGAATTCAGAAATGGATTCACAGAATCTCTACTCTGCAGAGACAAGCATAGATTGACTCAGGAAGATCATGTTTGAGCAACTTGTTCACATTCTATAATGATCTTATCATTGAGTTACACATGGGAATGGAAACACAATGATACTTTTGGATTTTTCCAATCTTTATTGATAAAATCCAGAATGGAAACATAAATCTATCAAGTTATAGACCAGCAATTGTTAGACCTGTATTTGTTACGCTTCTCTGGTTGCTAACGTTTTGAAAATTGGTACGAACTCGAATACAAATCTGAACAGGTGCAAATAATATTATCTGTGAAGGTCAGGAGGGATACGTTAAGGGGCTTTCTTTTTTCTGTAATCTCGTGAAATTTTATAAAAAAGTGCCAAGAGTGGTTGATGAGGGAAATGTAATATTTTTAGACTTTTCAAAGGCATTTGATATGGCACCACCTGGAAAACTGATATACAATTTTCAGCGTATGGATTTGGATATTAGACTGGTAGAGTTCATTGACAATAGGTTGTCTGATAGATATCAAAGAGACGTGTATGGAAGGGTAATATCGTGGAAAAGGAAATTTAATAGTGAACTTCTACACGGCACTGTTCCGGGACCGCTATTTTGCAACCTTTGAATCGATGATATTATCATTAAAAGTCAAGGAGATATTCAATTGTTTGCGGATGACATGAAGCTGGCGAAGTTCACTGAGAGTAGCACTGATGCAGTAGATCTTTTGAAGGAGGATCTGAATAAGCTGGAAATGTGGATAAATAAATGGAAAGTTTACGAGAGAAAGTAAACAGGAGGAAGAAAGTATGGGATCTTGGGGTTATGGTGAACCGATGTAGAATATGGGATTAAAGCAACTCATAGGATTGCTGCAATATTAAGAGGAACGTTGAAAATTAGAGACAAAATGGGAGTAATTCCATTGTATACTAGATCAGGCCATGTCTGGACAACTGTGTTTAAATGGGTTTTAGAGGGAATGAAGAATACCTTGGAGACGGTACCGAAGCAGTTCACAAAATTTATTTCAGGACTGTGAAATGTTAGCTGTAAGGATTGTCTGAAGTTATGTAATCTGCAGCGTTTCGCTTGCAGAAGGAGAAGAAGTGATAGGATTAAAGGTTTAGTGAGAGGTATTTATCAGATGGATACGAGAAAGATTTTTCATATTGTGGAAAATAAGGAAGGCGCAAGCACTAGAATTTGTTCCCCGGAAATTGCGCAAATAATTGATGAATAAGAGGTCGAGAAGTATTTTTTTACGTCGAGAGTGGTGGGTTGGTAGCAGTGGTGGGATTTAAATAATTTAACAACTGGTTTGCTGCCATAATGACGGTTTTAAGTATAAAAAAACGATATACCGAAAGGTAGTTTATTATTTCATGCAGATAATACTTAAGAACAATAAAAGAGGTACACAAAACTAGATTATGTTATAAGAAAGAGCTTTAAAATATTAATGAAAAAACTATTAAATAATAGTTTTTTTGAAAAAAACAATAAAACTGTTATTTAAGATATTTCCATTTTGCTTCTTGATTGGCGTCCTCACTTGCAATTTTCTTCGCTTTTATCCGAGCATCATCGGCTGTGTGATTTATCCTTAAACCATCTTTTCACTGTAGGAGTAGGATCCCATTCCTTTAAAGGTAGGACGATTAGTCTAATTGTCATTGTGTTTGATATATTAGAAACATTGCAGGCGTAGACTTCTGTGGCTAATTGGTTCAAAAGATATATTTCGGTGATTTGCTACGTAGGACAGACAGGAAGATCTGGAGAAATACGCATGGCTGAACACCAAAAAGACATACAATACAAAAGAGAACAAAAAACGACGATGTCATACATAGATAACAACAGTTATATAAGAAAATTTAAAGAAGCTGCTCATATGCTGAAAACCCCATCCCAATGCAATAAAAATCAAGGTTTAATTCGCCATCAAGTGTGGTCAGCTCTAATAAGAAATCTACCTCAATCTGAGCTCGGACTGTATGAACGAGAACAAGAACACGTGACATCGTCCAGTATTGTTCAACGTCAATAACGTTATATATCTGCATTATGTTATTTGAGTTTTATGAATAGCCAGACGGTTATGATTTGTATTTATTAATTCTCTTGTTTAAACTTTAAGTTATACTATTTACCCCCTGAAGATGTAAATCCTACGATTTACGAAACTTGTCGAGAACTATTATTTCAGTGTTTTATATAACTGAATAATAAAAAAATGTGGTGTAATCACCGAAATATATCTTTTGAATATTAGAAACAGTTAGGCGACTTCTCTTCTCTGAACATGATATGTATGTTAATCTTCGGAAAACCCCTTTCTGCTTATACTTAACTTATAGCAATTGTTCTGACAATATTTTTAGCTCTTTGAACACTTTCAGGAATTGCATAATTCTGGGAACTTTTTAAAACGTTTTCCACGAAATCTCGATAATCATTAATATCAATTTAGTAATTAAAAAATACATTAAACACGAGAAATTGTTCTTCAGCTGCTTTCCATGGAACTAGTACTTCAACATTCCAGTAATATGGCTCCAAATATTTGAGAAATTGGCGACAACTTGCTTTTAAATGTTCACAATCCATTAGCCCTTTTTTTTTTCAAATTCGTTATGATGCTTTCTAAAAGTCTTTCCCGAGGAAGCCCGACAAATCGATGATTTTCTACAAATTTTATATTTTTAAAGGTTTCTGAAGTAATTAATTCATCAACTTTTTTCGTATGGACACTTTTCCGTTCCAAGCATTTCAAATGCTTTAATAGATCTTATCACGAGTTTTTCAACCTTTATTATGTCTATATTTCTTGCTTGCAGTGCATTTGAAAGAAGATAAATTTCGTTTAAAATATCAATCATCAATGACAAATCAGTTAAAAATTATATATTTGCAAGACGGGCGGCCATACCTAAGTACTTTTTATGTGAATAAAAATAGTGATGTAGCGCTGGTTAAGCACGCCACACAGCTAGGGTTGATTTTGCCCATCTTGGTCGCAAAACTCTTCCAATTTTTATAATTTCAATTCCAGGTTGTTCGGATATTTTTGAAAGTTCAATTTGGTTCTTATTTGTTTGATGAAAAATAGTATATATATCTTATCATAAATATTTTAAATTAATTTTTGCTTTATTTCCTTTATCGAATCATCTAAAACAAGATGGAGGCGATGGTTTAAACAGTGCCATATTATTATGTTTGGAAACTCATTTACAATCCTAGTTTTTTTTCTAGTTCATTATTCAAAACATTATTTACTGATTCCAAAATCGCTTCTCAACTGACATGCGCGCGAACAAAAATATCTAAAATAATAACAAATGTTTTAGCCAAAGACTGTATATCTACAGTTTAGGAGAAAATCAGCCATTTTCAATTGCAACAGATTCATTAGATAAAGGAAACATTAAAATGTTTCCTTTAATGTGTAGATATTTTTCTAAATCTAGCACAGGAGTTCAAACAAAACTTTCGAGTTTCTTTAACAGCCAGTCAGAAACTTCAAAGGATATTTCACTTTGCTTACTTCCAAGGCTGAAGGAGCGGAATTTGATTCCCTAGAACATTGTTAGTTTTTGCGGTGATAATGCTAATATAAAGTTTGGTATTAATCAGAGTGTATTTACAGAATGAAAGAAATTAATAAGGATTTAATTGATATGGGGTATCTTTGCCGTGTTTTACACAATGCAACAAGAAAGCTACAAGCTGTTTAGAAGTTGATATAGAATGTATAATTTTAAAAACATATAATGAATTTAGTTCACATAGCAAAAGGTTAGAAAATTTAAAAGAGCATTATTAATTTTGCAACCTAGAATATTCAGATCTAATGTGTTATGTTCCTACAAGATGGTTGTCACTCCTTCCAGCAGTAGATAGGCTAAACAAAAATTTTGAGCCAATGAAAAACTATTTTCTATCTTTGAAAAGATGTCCACCTATTTTACAAGATTTGTTTTCGAACGAATTAGCTGAAGTCTCCCTTTCTTTCTTTTCAAATAAAGCAACCTCTATCCAAAACGTAATTTGTAATCTAAAGCAGGATGGTCCAATTAACCTAATGACCAATCTAAGAAACTCTCCACTTTCTAAATTAAATGATCATTTTTATGGATTCGTTGCTATACAAATATTGAAATCTTGTCGCAAACCAGTAGAGATAAATCTGTTTAAGAAAAGAGCAGACGATTTTCTGAAAAGTTTAATTCAGTATATTGAAAAAGATTTACTTTTGAAAATAATAAGTGTGAGTATCTTAATATATTCAAATTACTTGAAGCGGCACATTTTGATCTTTTCTTAAAAGTTATAAATTTATTTAAAATTTCCAATATTAATATTGATTTGCTATTTGAAGAGTACGTCCTGTTAAAAATGTTTCATAAAAATATTGATACAAAAGAATTCAAAAATATCACAGATATTTGGATAAACTTTTTAAACACATACGATGTACCTAATATTGAAAAAATTATTAATTTTGTTTTTTCTTTGCCTCACTCAAATACAATGAGTGAGTGAGTATTTAACTTAATTTTCAACTCTTGGAAAAAGAATACGAACAGATTAGACCTAAGAACTGTTGATACCCCAAAATCTACGTAGGATACCCCCAAAACCAAATTTTTAATCTGGTCACCCTACATCCAAGGACAATTCTAATACAACCGATTCCGAATTTGGTTTCTTATTGAAAAAAAATCTGTTAAACTTTGTTGCCTTTTCATCCTTTTAAGGCTACTGCAACAAAATTTAAAAAATGTTTTATTTTAATATATTATAGACCGGGAGCGAAGATGTGCTTTATGTTTGATAGTGCGTTTGATATTATGTTTGATAATATTTTACTTGTTCTATTTACGTGTGGAGTCATAAACTTTTATAAACAAAGCACTGTGTTTATACTATTGATAAACATCAATCAGAACATACATTTCTTCATTTTATCGATACTAAATGAAACTTTCTTGCTGAATTAATAAATGGCATAGGCTATGCAGATTAAATACAATAGAATAATGTGTACGACAAACCTGTTTGTCACGAGAAAGTTGTGATAAAAACTGCGTTTTTGTCACAAGTTTTTCCACGGCTTCCGAAATGGGCGATAAGATAGCCCTTGAAATCTATATTTCTATTGGTTCATTGTATCCTACCTTCCTATTGGTTGTACCGATCAGGGAACACCAGCGCACTCATAGTATCTCGTGGAAATGTTGGGCGTAATACAAAGCTGAAACGCAATGAACATTACTACCGGCGCTTGGAACACGCTGTCGCAGATGGACGTTAATAAAAAGAGTAAAGAATGTAAATTTGTGATTTTTACACTGGGCGGCTGCAAGGCGCACACCTTAAAGAGAACCCTGATTACAAACTATTTTAACAACCGGTTCGTCGAACGCAACAAAAACTTAGGTAGCGGTTGTGCCGAACCGATGCGAACCGGGTGAATCCCATCACTGGTGAGTAGTATATATTGCTTGGTGAATGCTAAGAGGGCGAATAAGTGTAAGTTGCAGAACGATGGATATGTTATAGGCAGCAGAGCTTTTCCATACGTCTGTAGACTTTTGAAACATATGTGCACTTATTTCACATTTAATGCAATATAATATAAATTTCCTTTTATATAATATATGTAATTTGTTAATGAATGAACTCTCTCTCGTTCTCATTCGATATGTCTTTATGTATATAAAGACCCATATGGAAATATGAAATATTATATATATCTATATATGTATAATATATTATATGTGCACTTACATGTGGATCTATCAGTGTGAAGCACGCAGCAATACTCTCTTTTGCACTTTCACTTACTGAAAGAGTAAAGGGTTTTCAAAACACATTCCAACAGGGAAAAGGATAATATTACTTATATAAACTGATATAAGAATCATCATCTAATTTTACTATGATTCAAGGTAATAGGAAATGCAATTTCCTCTAATGAAAGGGCAGATGTTTAGTTACTTGTGATTTAAGGATAGCAAAGAAAGTTTTAAGAAATCTGTCTTCAAACTTACTACACATCATCTCCTTAACTTCCTCACTTGACTCAGTAGCTGATATTACCGAAATCAGCATTGGCAACAACAGCAAAGAAAACATTCCTCGATTCATCTTGAGTATTGCGTAGATTATTTCAGACACGAAACTAAAGGAAAACGATTTCTGGGTAACTGTTGGCTTGGGGTTTATATAGATGATGTAGGTCCATCACACTTATCAAGAAATTTTATTTTACTAACAAAAGTGAAATATAATGAGATATTTTACCAGAACCCGGAAACATGTGTTAAAGTAGTTAAGATTTTAATGCATATCAATCTTAAACCACCATTTCTTGCTTCATTAGCGAAATAAATGTGCTTATCGTTGTACAGAATATTTTTTCTTTGCTAATGATTTTGTTCTGTTGAGGTAGTTTGTCACCGGATATTGTTAGCAACATCAAGCACGTGTGAAAGCACACTTCCGATAAAAAGAACATTTTATAACCTGCCACAAGTTCCTGCAATATACGATAAAAAAAGTATGTAGTTCTACCATGCACTCGAGTACATGGTTAAAAACATAAAAATGCAATTAGCATTCCACGATAATATAGCTAATAGGACTACTGAATAGTAGAAGTAATATTACACTCAAAGTAAAGGAATCAAAATCAAAATGGGCGTTGTAAAATATTCTACATTGCTAACAAGACATCATTTGATTCAGACAAGATACGAGTAATTTTATGTACAATTTCAATCTTTGTTAATATAGCTTAAAACATATTGATACAGATCTTTCAAATTACACATCCATAATTACTTGCATATCAATATGTAAGCTAGAGAATTAATTTCACAACTTGGGACAATTTTGGAAAGTATTTCTATTTCTAATTCTAATGTTTATTCTACAATTTAGAAATCAGGTTGTGTCGATGTCATTCGACAGAAATGCTTAGATATCCAGAGAAACGTTTTGTGAGTGGCTGCACGTAGTAATTTCGAAGTCATAGGTGATCCTGATGATTTTAGTAGAACTCAAGAACCCTTATACGAAAAGGTAAATAAAACTGACTGCGAGGTATTTCCCTGTTTCGAGCAGCAATAAGATTTAACAAATAAATTTAAAAAGTAGATACGGAAAACTGTAGAACAAATGCTTGTGATACAGTATAGTATTTTGGATGAAAATTTGGAGTTGCTAGAATAAGATTTCCGCTTTGCGAAAACAGCTTAGAAAGAATGAAAATGAAACAAGAAATTTTTAAGTTTTGAAGATTTCGTAGAGATGTATGCCAGTTTTCAACTGCTGCAGTTATATGTGGTAAAGGAAATACATAACACAGTGCACACAGCCAATTTTTTGGTTAAATATTAGCTGTTTGAATTGAATGAGGTGCTGAAATACAGTTTCGTGCAATCTCAGGTGAACGATAATGATGCACATTATGAAGGAAAGTGAAATTAAAACTGATATCAAAATCGGAGATTCGACGTTCATGTTTGCTTTAAGCAGATGATGCAAAAATGGAAAAATTCCTGCCCAAACTTCCAGGATTATCTAGATCGAATTGATTAGAAATTGATTGAATTTATGTAAAAATTTATTAATCAAATTAGCAATGTAAAGCAAAACCTGGAAAGTAGACAGAAAAACGAAAGCATTAATCTTGTTCTCAATTTGTATTAGAGTAAATGACTCTCCTATTGAAGATGACACATTTTACAAGGAATTGAGTATAGCTGAAATTGGTGAGTCAATTTAATAGATTGGAATACGACTGGAATAAGAAACAATTGTCACACGAGTGTGTGTGTGTGTGTGTGTAAGTATAAAGCTAGCCATATATATATCACACAATATTCAAACCAATTGCTACTTCTTGATCTGAGAGTCTGTTTAGAAAGAACAACTTAAGACAAGACACCGAACGTGAGAATTTTGAGGAAAGAAAACAGGATAACGAGGAGATCGTGAGTCAGTGAGATTATCGTATTTAAAATGAAAATATCAGAAGTTCACTTGACATTTCTTTACGGTGGCAATGGTCATTAAATATCTGAGTGGTTTATCCTCTTCAGTCGTTTGCGAACCTAGGTGACTTCGTAGGCTTGCCTACAAAGTGTTCTTTGTGAGAATTTTACAAGGCAGTTCACTATTGCTTTCCACAACAATCCCTACCCCCCCTCCCAGATTTATCCAGGCTTCGGACTGGGCAAAAAGCTGAGATGTATTCATGACTATAATCCATGCGCTAATTCACTTTCATTGAAAGAAACCATATAAAGGTTCCTCACGTCACTGACTGGAATCGAACCCACGCCTTTTCGACCAAAGTGCTTCGTCTATACTGATTGAGCTACGGAGGCTCAGATCATTATATAGCTTAGACCAAAGTTAAGTGATACTAATTATTTTATTTAGCATATTATGTACAGGTCTCAGAATAAAACATATACAAAGTACATAAAACAGCATAAAAACAATATAAAAATCATATTAAAAGGGGTACACTAGGTTGAAATTATTAGACATAAAAATTAAGAATCAGGAGTCAGAGCTTAATCCTTAAATCCTGGATCCACTCCAGGGTTTCTGGGTCAGATCCACTCCAGGTCATTTAAATATTATCTAGAAAATATTGGAAATTAAAAACTCATAGTAATATAATGCATAAACTTGCTGGTACTTCTTGGGGTCCACCGGATCCACTCCAGGTCAATTTAAAAAAGTCCTCTTTAGAACCCGAGAATGAGTAGATTGGGCACTCAAGCACAATGTGATTGATAGTCTGCATCCCTCTTCCGAATTCACAGTTTGGAGTTTCGGACCAGTTCCATTTATGCAAGAGATGTTTACATCTCCCATGTCCTGTTCTGATCCGATTTAAAGTGGTCCATACATGTCTAGGGAGATTGAAGCCTTCCAGACTATATGTCAGATTTCAGATGAGTATTTGAAGATTAGAGGTATGTTGAAACCAATACTCCCTCATGACTCGCATAGGTCGAAGTTCTGGTCGTTTATTTATATGGCACTCCTCCAGGCAGGGTGCCTGGATTTCAGTCTTTGTGAAGTATGGAAAGAAATGTCTTGGTGGATAGGCAAGGAACTGTTTCCAATTATTTTTGTCCATAGTTTGCTTAAGGCTTGGGTCCCGCGGAGCGAGGGAGGGGCTATATTACTGAGAGTTGGGAGCCAGCAGCCAGGAGTAGACCTTAAAGCTCCAGAGATTATCCTCGTAGTTTGATTCCGCTGGACAACGACCAAAGAAGCGCGTGCGCTGTTCAGCCACACAGGAGCACAATATTCTGCTATGGAATAGACCAAAGACAGTGCTGTAGTACGCAGTGTGTTGGCATCAGTACCTGAATAAGTATCAGCAAGTTTATGCATTATATTATTATGAGTTTTTAATTTTCCAGCGATATTTTCTAGATGATATTTAAATGTCAAACTTCTGTCTAGGGTAACTCCTAGGTATTTTGGATGATTATTAAATTTCTCCTGTTTATTTCTGAAGTAAACTTTTGGGATATAGTTGGCCTGGATATTACTAAACGAAAGGATGCTACTTCAGTTTTATTCAGGTTAGATTGTAATCGCCATTGTCTAAAGTATTTATCAAGTACAGCCAGATCTTCAGTTAAGGTGTTCTTAGCTTTCTTGAATATTGAATGTTAAGTTGCAATGCCAATATCGTCGGCATACATGAATCTTCGTGATGCTATCTCTGGGATATCAGTGATATATAAGTTAAAGAGCAATGTGGCAAGAACCGAACCCTGAGGTAGGCCATTTTTAATCTTAAAGAATTTACTTTGGGATTCGTTGAGAGATACTTGTATCCATCTGTCTGCTAGTATTTTATTAATTAGGTTGGCTAGTAGTTTTGGTGATGGGATAGTTTCTAGGCATTTCAAGATAAGACCCTCTCTCCACACTGTGTCATAGGCAGCAGAGAGGTTCAAGAATACCGCTATTGTGTTCAATTGTTTTTCATAACCGTTCTCTATAAAGGTTGTCAAGACCAGTATTTCATCGCAACAACTTCTGTGAGGTTTGAAGCCAGCCTGTTCCTGTGGAGTTCTGTTATGTATACTTGAAGAAAGTCTGTTGTATAGCATACTTTCGAGAAGTTTCAGACAAATACTTAACAAGGCAATAGGACGGTAGGTGGAAGCAATTGTAGGGTCTTTGCTAGGGTTTATGACAGCAATGAATTTAGATCTTTTAAAAATTGATGGAAGTATGCCATAGTCCAGGATATTATTGTACATAGCAGTAAGCCATTGAATAGTTTTTGGTCCACAGTCCTTAAAGAATTCAGGGTAGATGTTGTCGAGTCCAGCTGCCTTCCCAGTCCTCAAGGAGTTAACTGCCTGGGTAAGTTCCTGGGAAGTGAAAGCCTGAGATAGTGATGATGGTGGAAGATCTGTTTTGAGATTTTTTAGTTTTTGTTTCACCTCTCTCGTAGTTACATTATCTTGAGGATATTTAGTCATTGAGACTATATGCTTTGCAATGTGTTTTGGATCTATGACGGACAGTTTACCAGAAGTCCCTGTATTAGGGTCAAGCTTCTTAATCAGGGAGCTTTTCGACTGGAATGAATAAAATTAAAATTGTTCATTGTTTTAATCCATTTGTCTTTCCTAGCATTGTCAAGAGAGTTGAGTAGCTCAGTGGCTACTGTAGGATTATTATTAGTAGAGAATTCTTTATACAGTTTTTCACTGTCACTATTCCAGCCTGGGATATATTCTCTCCTAAAATCTCTTGGAATGGTTCATTTGGCAGCACCAATAACAATGTCAACAAATCTATTGTGATTGTTTACAGTGGGCTTTATGAATCTTATTCCAGTGTCAACCTGTTTCTTAAAAGAATCCCAGTCAGCTTTGAGAAAGTTCCACCTAGGTTTTAATATTGTTCTTATGATTGGAATATTTAGGCCTACTTTATAGATTATAGTTCGATGTTGGCTATTTGGAAAACTCTCTAATACTTTCCTAGAGATGGGAATTTTTGGCCTCCATAGTCGTCTGCGGTACAGAAGCACAAATCAGGATTACATCATCTTTCCCAACTAGAGGAGAGAAAGCTCGGTTTATCTTTGGCATCAAAGATCAGACAGAGGTTTTGATTTTCCACCCAGTTCACTAGTAGGGTACCATTTAGGTCATCCTTTCTATATTAGTGATACTAATAGAATTATATTAGAAGATCGTAGGGTCTGATGATATCAATGTCTTGATAAAAGCAAATTAATTCGCAGAAACTTTATTTATATTAATTTAATAATAGTGTTTAAGCTTATTACTGCATTACGTTTGTAACACTGCATGAGGGTAGATATCGGAAACGTCATATCTATCCTCTATGTCTATGTCTACGAAAGAGCGCACGCTTGGAAAACAGGACGTTAAAATTAATAATATTAATATTATTAATTATAACACGAACTTATTATCATTCCTACCATTTATGTTATATGCATGTATACATATCAGCAAGCAATAAAATTAAATCGCACGTTATATATCTCTTCTACATTTGTTATCTTTTGTTTATGGACAATGAAACTGAAGGAAAAATTCTACGTTTTTACAACTTCTGTGCAAAACATGGCTACATATTGCTTATACTGTATATTAGTATTCACAACAGATATTTTACAACATATAATGGTATAATATTAATAATTCTAAATATATAGTCCGCGCTATTAGCCGAGTGGTTATGAGCTTCGCAACCTTATGCCTGGGAAAGGAGTGTCTTGGGTTCGATTCACGTAGCTGATGTGAGGAGCTTAAGATCTTTGTTATAGTCAAGTTAGCCGGTTTTGGGCGGTGACTGCAGGTTTTTTCTCCCCAGTTTATCTAGGTTTTTCATCAGCAAGCAGTCAAATCGGCCTTGACACTCGACTTCTACAGACATAGGTCTAGCCATCTTATCCTTGTGTACAGCTGCGGATAAATGAATAGAAAACCCTCGACACCGCAAAGCTGAAAGAGGGAAACAGGAAGAAGTAGAAGAAGAATTATACAGATTTTTAAAAGTTTAAAAGTTTGAATGCTGAGTGCAACTTTATTTTTTACAATGGGTGACAATGAGTATTTATATATACAGGGTGTCCCATAAGTTCCGAAATATTTCAATAATTCATAAAAATCAGAAACATTGGCATATTAGAGTGCAGATCACATGAAACTGAATCGCAAGGAGGAGGATTTTTAAGCGGGTAGAAAAATTCGTTCAAATATCCCCGATAGATGGCGCTGTACAACATGCCTCGTTTGCAAATAAGTGCATATGAGTGTTCTAAAACGCAGGGCATATTACTGACAGCTCGTAATGATGCCTGCGAATTTCTGGTCACTGAGAGTGAACAAAATTGTTTTTGTGAAAATAAAAATATATTGCTGTGATACTTTGATGGATAAATTGTTAGTGAAGTTGCCTTACGTAAGCGGGGAATCTGTAGCGGAAGTTTTACGAAAGTTTCGAATGCAGAAAAGAATGAAGAAAGGTCGAGGTCTTGTCATTCATGTCAGAATGCATTCTCTAATACGACGTTTCGAGAAAACTGGAAATTGTTCAGATCGCCCTCAAACATGCAGACCAGTGTTATCCAAAGCCCGTACCAGCATTGTAGTATTTCAGATGAATGCCCTAGTGGCACAATCAACGAGCAGTGCAAGCAGTGCACGGGAAGCTGCAAGAATCATAGGCATAGCGAAAATGTCCATATTCCGCATCTTCATGGTGCATCAGCATCATACCACCAATGTAAGCATCACAGCTACAAATTTTTCTTTTCATAAAAACAATTCTGTTCTCCCCAATGACTGGGAATTCATACGCTTTCATTACGAGCTGTGAGCAGTACACCCAGCCTTTTATAGAACTCTCATTTGCACGTAGTTGCAAGTGAGCATGTTGTACAGCGTCCTCTGATGGGGAAAATTTGAATTTTTTCCCTTCCCCGCTAAAAATAATCCCCTCATTCGATGCACTTTCTTTCAAACTGCACTCTAATATACCAATTTTTCTGATTTTTACGAATTAATGAAATATTTCAGAACTTACGGGACGTAATTTATATGTATATATATATATATATATATATATATATATATATATATATATATATATATATATATATATGTATTATTAGTTAATATTATTAATATATCTATTTACATAGATTAATAATAGTAACTATAATTAGTAATTTACAGTTGCAGTAGAATAAAATTACATTTTGCAGTATTTATACAATAATTGTAATTTCTTTATACTGCACATACACCATTAGTCATATGAACCATTATTCATATGCAGGATCATCAAAATTAAGGTTTAATTCCAGTTTAAGGACTTGTGGAGAGCCATTCAGTAATCCAATTGTTGTGGAACTTAGCAAGAATAAAATGTACGTCGTACGGAAGCGATATTTAAAAAAAAAAAAAAAAAAAACTTTGTATCGTGTGTTCAACGGCGGAACCCAGCTGATCATTACTGATGTTGCGATCATGCTGCGTTATGCTGTGATTGAACACTTGGTAGTTATCAGGATGATCCAGATCATTCCTTTCTGTGTGATGTTACACGGCCGTGAATCCCCTTTAGGGGGAGGGACGGCACCATCTGTCCCACAAATTTTATCCGGGCTCCGGAACTGGCATAGATGACGAATCAGACCTATGGCTGGGTCAGTATTCCTGACTGTAATCCATGTGTGTACACGAGACCGGTGTGCCTGTTTGCTGGATGAAAAACCCCAGATAAACTGGTGGAAAAGACCTTGCTGTCCACGCCCAAGACCGGCTAATTTGGCTATGGCTGAGGGAGATCCTTACGCTCCTCGCGTCGTCGACGGGAATCGAACCTTTGGACACTCCTTCCCCAGGCATATGGTTGCGAAGCGCATGGCCACTAGGCGGACATGATCCCGATAAACGTCAGTTTATCGGGATCATCCTAATAAAACTTCAGTGGACCATTATAGAGTTTTATGCACCCACTACAGAGACACCACAAGAAGGCATAGAAGAATTTTTGACAAGTTACAAGAAGTGATAGATGCAATACCAAATCGACATTTACGGCTATTTATCGGAGATTGGAATGCAAAAGTGGGAGAAAAACCGAGGAATAAGGAATAACAGGTCGTTCTGGTTTAGATATTCATAATTCAGCAGGGAAGAGACTAGTTGAGTTTTGTGTTGAGTAGAAGTAAAGAAGAATATTCCAACAGTTTGTAGGAAGGAGAAGTTTAAATGGCTTTCAGAAGATGCCATCAAAACTGCTCAGGAAAGGAGGAAAATGAAGGCCACAGGAAATTTGCAGGAAGTACGGCATTTGAATGCAGAGTTTCAACGACAAGCCAGAAGAGACAAGGAAAAATATTTTAACTAGGAATGCCAACAAACAGATGACCAAAACAAGAAAGGATAAACAAGGGATCCTTTCAAAAGAGAACAGGGAACTGACAGGGAAGTTCAGCGCCAAGGTGACAACAAAGAAATAAAGATGGAAAGAGTATACAGAAGCTCTTTACAGAAAGGACACCAAAATTACCTGAGAAATTTGAAGAGCAGGATTATACGTAGGAGCGGGTACCAATGGAGTGTGAAGCGAGGTGGGCACTGCAAGAGCTATCCAGTAAGAACGCACCAGGAGGGGATGGAAAACCAATTGAGCTGCTCAAAGCTCGGGAGAAGAGGCAGTTAAAATTTTAACAATCCTATGTTAGCAAATTTGGATCACAACTACATGGCCTAGGAATGGAAAAAAATAAGTTTCTATACCTTTATTGAAGAAAGGCGATGCAAGAGTGTGCGAAAATTACAGAACTATAGCACTGATTTTACATGCAAGTAAAGTCTTACTTAAGATCATTCAGAAAAGACTGGAATTATTCATGAAGAGAGAAATGCCAGATGAACAGGCAGGATTTCGAAAATGCAGAGATCAGATCGCCAATGTGAAAGGGATAATAGAAAGGGCATAGGAATATCAAAAGAATGTCTACCTTTGTTTCCTTGACTATAGTAAGGCGTTTGACTCTGTAGATCATGTGAAACTGTGGAATGTATTAAGAACAATGGGTGTACCAGAGATTTTCATTATCTTTCTCAGGAATCTTTATTATGAACAAGAAGCTACTTTCCGAACAGATCTTCAAGAAACTGAATATTTCACAATAGGCAAAGGGGTGCACCAAGGATTTGTTTTATCTCTGTACTTGTTTAACGTTTACAGAGAATACCTTTTAAGACTGGCAGGGCTGGAGGGGTCTTCATTTGGAATTAAAATTAGCAGAAGAAATATAAATATTTTGAGGAATACAGATGATACTACCTTACTAACAGAATGTAAAGACGATTTGGAGGAACTTATTATGAAAGCTAAAGAAGAAAGTGCTAAACATGGCCTTAAATTAACCTCAAAAAGACAAAAGTTACGGCAACATGTGAACTTAATGATTTTGAAGTATTTGACTCGGAGAAAATGGAAGCAGTTAACAATTTTGTGTTCCTAGGATCCCGAATTAATAAAGATGGGTATTGTACTGAAGACTTTAGAAGAAGATATTACTCGGAAAGAAAGCAATTATAAATTTAAGCAAGATCTTTAAAGATAAAGATCTTGTCAAATATCTTTATCTTTAAATCAAAATCGTGAAAGCAATTGTATTCCCTGTGGTACTGTACAGATGTGAAATTGGAACCTGAGAAGGAGTGAAAGGAGGAAGATAGATGCATTTGAATTATGGGTTTGGAGACTCTTACTACGAATGCCATAGACTGCAAAGAAAATCAATAAATCAATGATAAACAATCATTGATTTATTGGTTTAGAGCAATCTAAATAAAGGTAGATTGCTCCCTCGAAGCTACGATCATCAGGAAAAAATTGTCATATTTTGGACCATTATTATGCGAGCAAATGACAGGCTGGAAAAGATAATGATGCTTGCTAAAATTGATGGAAGCAAGAGAAGACCAAGAATTAGATGGGTGGATTGTGTTAAAGATGCAACTCGAATGCGCCTGGAAATTCTAAAAGATGTGGCCCGTAACAGATCTGAATGGAGAGTGCATGTTCATAGCCTCGCCAGCAGTCAAAATCGAACATCACACACAGCAAGATCATCACACACACACACACACACACACACACACACACACACACACACACACACACACACACACACACACACACACACACACACACACACACACACACACACACACACACACACACACACACACACACACACACACACACACACACACACACACACGCGCGCGCGCGCGATAAACGAAAAACACTGCCATTGAGAAATCCGGCAGGTCCTGTGACGTCTGGCTTCTGTAAAACGATCGACCGATGTGATGTGTGGAGGGTCTCACCTGCATGAAAATGATGTAATCCATGCATAGACGCTGTAGCACAACGAAATTGTTTATCATATCACGATATTTCTAGGCAGTAACTGAGCAGGTATCAAAACCTGAGTGGCCAATGTCCTGAAAGAAATAAAGCCCAATGATAAAAGAAGCCGCATACCGCCACCAAATAGTAATTGTGAATGAGTGCAAAGAATTTTGTTGAATTGCATAGTTGTTTTGTGGACCTCATACCCGGCACTTGTGAGTAATCACAACTTCGTTCCTTCGAAAGTGAGCCTCATATCCTCACAAAATCATCCAAGGCCATGCAGCATCCAACTCGACTAAGGAATGTTAAAGCGAATGTCAGTTGACTTTCAAAGTCCTGTGGACGCAGCGCCTCTGTCAGGGATATCTTGAATGTGTAAAAATGCAGAATATTCTATAGAAATTATCAGACAGTTGTGCAAAGCATATCCACTGTCTTGATACAGCACGTGAACTGCAGGAACCAACGATATTATCCATGGCCTTCTCCTCAACAGCAGTAGCAAATCCACTCAATTGTCTACTGATTGGTTTGCGATCTCTGCTAGACCTAACTCCCAACGATCCCGTTTCTTCTAAAGGAATAATCATGCGTCTCAGACCACATGAAGATAGTGGATCTTCGACATTTGTTGAGGCGACGAAATTCGAGTAGCGCGGTAACGACATTGCAATTGTTTAGGTAGAACAGCTTGACGAGCAAAGAATGTTGGGGCTAAGGTAGTACCAATGCTGTGGGCATTATTTTCAACCAGAATGAAGGGAAAATTCCCCTCTCTTTTTAAATCCTCCTGGCACCTGCCGAGTTGCATGATATGCATTTGGTTTTTACGACTCCCTTGGAGATGTGTTTTGTACGTACTTTTTTCTGACATATCACTTCTGTATAACGAACAACATACTCGTATGTCTGCAATATATCCCAGCATTTGGATCACTGTCTCCGGCTCCAGTAGATGATTTGTTTTGATTTGATTTCTCCAGGTTTATTTTATTCAGGAAATAATTGCAGTGCTGAAACAAACCCTTATATATAAAGATATAATGTACATATAATGGAAGATATAATGTACAAGGATATTATAACACCTCACTTGGACTGTTGCGCACAAGTCTGTTCTCGGATTTCGTGGTGATTCTGATACGATGGATAAAATAAAAAGGAGATAAAATGAAAAGGAGATAAAATGAAAAGGAGATAAAATGATAAAAGTGATATTAGGATTGCAGAATAGTGATTACGAAAACAGATTTTGAATTTGTAGACAGCGCGCACACACACACACACACACACACACACACACACACACACACATAGAATACATACCTTTCAAACTTCTGAAAGGTATGTATTCTGTTGATGGAATTTTTTTTTTATTTTATGGAGGGTGGGGAAAGGAGAAGGGGAATTCTTGGAAGCTGACTCTTAATATCGCTAAGAACGGGGAGAGATCGAGTTTTTTCTCTCATAATGTTTTGAGTGAATTAGAATGGTTTGCCATTGGATGTTGTGTGTCTAAGTAACGTGCATGAATTCAAGAATATGTATGACAGCTTGTGCGAATAATATACCCTCCATCGATGGGTTTCTGATTTCTTGGAGTCATCTCTTAATAATAATAATAAAATAATAATAATAATAATAATAATAATAAATACCGGTAAAAGGATTCTACCTAGAGAAATTCTAGTAATCTACTTGTATGATGTGCTTGTGTCTACGTATGTTTGTGGAAGGGTGACATGCTATTTCTTTACGGTTTTCTACTTGCTGGAAAGAAAGTCTTAAGCATGTTAAGGAACGCGTAAGTGTAAATCCCTCGATTGTATTCTTTAGATTAAAATATGCAGTTTCATCCAAGATTTCCTATAGTTTCATGATATCGACAAGCAATGATATTAATCGGAATCTAGTAGGCTGTGCTTAGTGTACAGTAGCGAACAAATTAATCAGAATAAGCTGAATTTGGATGAGTATTTCGGTTTTGGTTTCGGTTTCTATTTTCGGTTTAGGTTTGAGTTAAATATTTCGATTGGGCTGCCTGTTTTAACTGTCTCTACGATGTTAAGGAGCTCTCGGGATTGAACCTAGGACCCCCTCCATCTGCATCCGAATGCTCTACAACTGACCTACACATCCACTTCAATGTTTATCGATTGTGTTGTGCGTGCGTTTTTAATAGTGTAAACAAGTTGACATTCATAGAGGTTTTTTTTTTTCAATTTGAGCAGTTGCAAAATGAATACATCTCGAATAAAGCGTTGAAAATATGTATCTTTTCTAAGCACGCACACCCACGACTCAACGAAACATTGCCAATCATTGTGATGTTTATTTGGGTACTCTTAATGCGATTTTAAAGCATTTTTGGGAGACTGATACCCTTTCTCCTTAAAAAAATATGTTTGCAAAAATTAAAAACTACACTTGCTCAAGATCGTTTACTAGTTAGGAAAAGCGAAATGCATCCAGGATTGTCAGGTATTGACTTAAATAAAGACTTGGCAGCACTACTGGGATTAATGTTTCTAACATGGCAGTCAATTGCAGATTGTTGAGACACTGCCCACAGACCAAAAAGGTAACAACCGTTGACGAAGGCTATGCGAAAAAAGAGGATAAAGTGAGCATAAGTGTACAATGATTTACTGTTGAGAAGTGGAAGAAGGTCATATTCTTAGATGAGAGCCATATTTGCCCAAGGATATTCCAAATCAGTAGTTGAGAAGACTTCTTCTGCACACTTTCAACAAGCTCCTAAACACCAAGCTATAAAGATGTCCCGGGGTTTAATTTACACATGATGGTCCAGAATCACGTGTTGTCTGTTGACGGTATGATGAAAAGTGACTAATGCATAAACATATTGTAGGAACAAGTGATCCCACATATTCAGAAAGACTAAGAACTAACTTATTACAAAAGTCTCTCTCTCTCTCTCTCTCTCGCTCTCTCTCCATGCCACACTTCAAAAAAAAGTTAAATAATTCATCAAACAGCACAACATCCAATTGCTTCATTATCCAGGTAACCCTCCTAACATTAACCCAATCGAAAATGTGTGGGCCATAGTAAAAAAGAGACCTGGAAAATTAAATTATAATACAAAGGATAACTTAATACAATCCATTATAACAGTATGGTTTAGAGATGCAGAAATAAGAAAAATGTGTTCTACATTGGTAGAATCTGTGCCTAAGGGAATTAATAAACTTATTCGGAGCAGAGGAGCACATATAAATTATTAATGTATACTTATGTATACATATACATAAGTATATCAAAGGAATATATACTTATGTTCTTGCGAAATCATTATTATTTCTTTTTAAATTCAAATTTTCTGATTAATTTGCACGCTACTCTACATTGAAAGTAAATAATAGAATTCATTTTTGTGAAAGTGGGGGGGGGAGGATACATAGTTTTCTTTTCGGTTTTCTACTTGCTGGAAAGAAAGAATCTAAGTAAAACTCCACTTTACTCGGTTTATGATACCATTAGAGCAAATTACGAGGTTATTTTTGATTATTTAGACAATAATCAATTAAAAATTTTAACCGGTATTGCGAATCTAACTTTATTGTGTTTAATATTTAGAAAAAAATTTTTATCCCATGGAAAAGTTTGAAGCAACTTCAAAACAGTTTGTCAGCAGTGCTGTGTCAGTCGTAAATGAAATATAAGGAAATAAATAATTTAAACCGAGAATTTTACTGAACTGAACTGTTTGATTGTAATTGGATTGATTCATATATTTATTTCAGAATTCACTAAGCAATCCAAGTAGCGTGATTTCCTATGTTTGTTGGGATGCCTTAAGCAAGTAATCTGCAGTGAAATAAAGATATGCCAAAGGCCAAAGAATATCATGCACTTATTGAAACACATTCGTACCACATTATTAACCTAATATTCATCACATAACGATGGAATGTAAAAGACTTTTGTGGCATAGACATAATTTACGCATAATTAAAAATGCGCAGTGATAATTGAAAATCAAAAGATGTTTCGCACTGAATCATAGATCATCAATGCAACCATTACATCGAACAAAGTGAAACGAAGACGATTCTGCAACAATCTCCAAATCATGCAAGGAAGGTTGGTTCCTGCTTTGTTTTTATGGTGCTCGCCTATGTTTTTAAAAGAATTTAGAACTCGCCACAGTCATTAACATATTCATGATGAAACTGATAGAAAGAATACATTTAAACATATTCGGTTTGTTAATGAAGCTGGCGGTATTAACTGATAATAATTATTATCAGTTATTAAAATTATAATCAATCCAACATTTTAAATTCTATTTTGAATCTGATTGAGGAAAAGTGAATTTCATGCAAGCGTCATCGACCTGTGACTGACTGTTCACATTCATCCTACTTATAACCTACTACACATGATAAAAGTGAGGAGTAACATTTTGATCGATTGATTATTTATTACGTCAGACTGCAGTAATTTTAAGTTTCTCAAGTTGATGCCATATTATATATCTGATCTGGTGCCAACCCAGGAACAAATTTAAATGGAATATATGATCAATAATATCCTCGGATAAGCTTTGTGGATGATTGCGATTGCATCATACCGCATCCAGAACTAATATTGTTAAATTGAAAAAAAAAAAAAAAAGAACTTTGGTAAATATAACAGTATTAGTACCTACATAAAATGCAAAACACATTTTGCATATTTATATAAAATATTTACCATTTTTCACATACTTTTTTTAGAATGAACCGATCATATAAGACTATTGTTTGTAATGTATATTTGAAAGTACTTCTGCATATATATTTATGATGACAATCGACTTTACCATTTCTCAAAAATTGTTGTTTGCTGTTGGTTACTTAGCCTGAGAGCACTTTAGGATTTTTTTTTCATACTATTTAGGAGCTGGGATTAAATATCAGCTCTACTGTCTAAATAACGGAATATTGTAGTTCCGTCTGGTCTTTTGTTTGGGGATTAATCCTCGCAACATATAACATAATTTAAAATATAGACGGTTTTCAGTTTCATGAAAATTATTATTGGATCTAAGAACATTATACAACTATTTTTCAATATCGCTATATCTTAACTCGTGGAGGATTATTTCAATTGTACATAACAAAATATTATTATCTAACCATCCTGACTGTTTAGTATGAAATAGTGAACTCTGCACTGGAGCAAGGTCCACTGAATTGCAAACAGCTTTCATAGTGTTTGCAATAAACGGTCATAAGCAATGGAGCTTGGTAATCATCCATCGTCTCAGAATATTTTGACTAAAAAGTTCGAAAAGTGTTTTAGATAATTCAGAGTTCGGATATTTCCCAACAACTGCAGAGAAATAGTAAAAATACGAAAAACTAAATCAATACAGCTATGCAACATTAATATAATATACTGGTGTCCAAAGGCTAATGGTGAAGTGTATTGTTAATTGCATATGAAAATATTTTCATGACTACAAGTAAATATGGACAAATTTATTGCCAACATGCCAATAAATTATATTACATAACATATCAATTGTAGCTCAGTGAGTGTGGTGTTTGCACACCTCAACGCGCGCTAATTCGCACGATTTAGGACATAAGTTCGAGTCTAGTCGCCGACTAAAGGACCTTGAAGTCTTTTTTCAAAAATGTAAAAGACTAAATAGCAGTACGTTCGATATTCATCACTAGAATACTTGCAGTCTGGGTTGAGTAAATGTTTGTATTCTACTTTCGCAGATCAATACTTAGTCCATTATTAAATCCATGATAATAATATGTCATGAATCCTGCAAGTGTCCAAAGTTCTATTAATTCATGACAACCCTCCACCACAAATAAATAGAAAAACAGCAGGGGGAGTCTCTACAGTAGGATATCCTTCAATGTCCTCCTAGTTTCTTGATTTAATTCAATTATTTCGTCTGACTGAAAAAAAAGTATATATATATATATATATATATATATATATATATATATATATATATTGTTTAATATTCCCCTAATTGTTTACTGGCTTCTCATGATTCCTAATAGAATACACAATATACTAATGCTTCATGAAGAGAACATTTTTCGACGCCTAAACCTTAAATCACATTCATGTTCATAGTCCGAGTATCCGGGCACTTTTCACCGTTTTACACAGACGCACAGATGGCGTAGCTGGTCAAATTCTTAGCGTTCCAGTGGTTTTAAACTACTCAGAAAGCAGCTTGTTGTGCTGAGACAATAACACCTACAATTCAGTGGCTGTGATAAGTTGTTGTGTCAACCAATCCAATTGAACGTTGTCGTTTGTTATTCGTTTCTGATTTTCTTTTAGTGTCATCAGTTTTGCGTGAAGTGTGAACTGACGTGTTTAGAAAGCCCATATAGACAAGATTTTAATATACAACTTTCCGTAAATAATTTATATATCCCCCCCTCCTATTTACACTGGGAAACGGAGTTGTCGATGCACTGAATGTCCCATTTTCTACCAGAAGGTTTGCGATTATATAATTGTAATCGAAAGAAGTAAGCCTATTCTCCAAAATTTACTGTTATATTCACATCTTTGAGTAATTCAAATATACCAACCTAATAGAACATTCCCCTTTAATATAATTTTCAATATATCTTAGAAAAAACACATTGTTCCCCACTCAACTCAGATTTGGTTATAATTCACTGATATATTCAAATATTGAAATTATCCTAAAATTAATGACATTGGACCAATTCAGATGAACGTTTATGCGCTATTCACTCTTAAACTTTCATACATCAATAAAAATGTAATCATACGGTCATATTAAAAGTAAATTTTATAACGCCAGCTATAAGCCACATTAATTTTGTGTATAAATAATGCACTTCAGCCAATGGTTCATATATGAAACAACTAAGAAATCATTCATCAAATGAATGTTTATTATTATTTTAAATAATATAATTTGACAAAGAAATAAAGACATTGATTTATTTATTTATTTCTGAGAAAGAAAACACCTCCTACTAGTAGCAGTAAAATAAATTTTGCAGTCCTTCCTTGTTCACATGGTTAAGTTCATCACAATATCTAATTTAAAGGGCATGCGCAGATTTTTTTATCATGCCTTAATTGTAATAAACCTCTCTTTACTTGCCAATTGTTCTTTCACAACCAAGTAATCCTCTGAGCTTATTTTCCAACTCTTGCAATATCTCCTCTAAATTTCAAATCTCTATCCTCTATCATCCCCAAATCCTTCATCAATTTCATGAAATCTAGTACCATCAATATGATACGAAATATGCTGCACATCGGTCTTCGATTCAATGCTAAAATCTCATTCAGCAGATGTTTCTTTCATTTTCTTTCAAATCTCAGAACTACTTTGAAACTAATACTGGGTTAATCTGTTACCATTTATTGATTTGCTTGTTTGGAATGCCAGCTTTATCCGTTTTCTACAGGAAGTATAATGCTAGCATCATTTCTTTCATCTTTAATATCACGCAATTAATTATCTGAAATGCCATTTCGGTTAATATGGTTAATTGTTTGGTTAAAGTAAACCATATTAACCATTAATATGGTTAATATGGTTTACTTTATCCGGTTAATTTTTTTGTATTCTCAAGTAATACAACACACAAATGTTGTATCAAATGTAAACAAGTATCTCCTTTCACAACCCATCACCCATATGCTACTAACGTACTATAGGTTGACCAGCCAACTTCCCGTATACGGGCCCAACATAAAAAAAAAAAAAAGATAATCAGCACAGAAACGGATTGTTGTGACTATGATACATTAACTCTGGATTCATCTACATAATAAGATGGCTACGTTAAGAAGCTTAATTTTGGGACGTTCGACGTAATCAGTTGAAAAATGGCAAATCCGAATTTTAACGCAATTAATTACTAATATTATAAAGGATTTTGTAATGAAATTTATTGCCAAAAGAAAAAATATTCGCTCAATTCTTTATGCTATTTTTATTCATAAATTCTGTTACATCTCACTTGGTCAGATGACTGCAAAAAAATAATTAAATTTTAAACGAATATATAAGATATTTATTTTTAATATTTCAATCATGGTATTTCTGTCGATGCCTTGTAATCACTTCTGATCATCCCTCTCTCACTTCTTCTTCCTTCGTCTCTCATTTAGAAGCTGATATGCTACGTTTTCGTTCTGCATACGTTCCATATATAGACTCATAAAGACACCCACCAAGCAAGGCTATAAGATTAAATTGAAACATTAATTTGTTTTTGTTTTCATAAAATACTATCTTATATAATAGTATATATTTTAATATATATATACTATTATATATACAGATAACTGAATCATCCAAAAATAATAAAGAAATATACAGACATACAATATTGATAGGATAAAATTTATTGTAACTAGTGTCTGACTAGCTTTACATTTCATATTGTCTCAAACGTATCAGCATGTATCACTTTCACAAATTTTAATAATCTATACAAGTGGAGTTAAAATCGAAAGCAAATTGCTGAACACAGCAGAGGCAAATATTTATTAATTGATTGAATAAAGCAATATTATTGGTACTGTTATCTGCAATTATTTCCCTTATAAAATATTACAAAATGGTCGAAGGAATTTAATTTCTTCAGTCATTAATTTTTCAGAATGGCCAGAAAATACGTTAACCCACTAAATTCGTTTCTATAGCTTCGGTATCCTCAAATCTGTAGCATTTTAAAATGTTATAGGAAAGGACTAAATCAAACCGAAGCTGGGATTAAAATCCAATGAAAACATTAGAGCATTCTCCATGTAATGATCATTTTCTTTGTACTAACTAGATACTTCATAGTTAAAAGTATATGTTCATTCAATGTGATCTTTCCGAGAACACTTTATATTTCAACTTGCAGTATCATAACAAATAAAAACTAATTACTGTCCTCACTCTAATCTCAATGATTTGTCGTAAGTTCTTATTCTTCGTCCGAAACAAATGAAGTAATATAATTGGCAATAAGGAAATCTGTTTAGATTGGATAAAACAAAATGGAGAATGTTTTTTCTAAAGTCAAAGACGAACGGAAATAAAATTAATGGATAATATTTTGTAACAATTTAATTCCAAATTCAAAGATTGGCTGGTATTATCTCGAAAAAATATAATAATTAGGATCTTTAGAGAAGGACTTCTGAAGTAAGTAGTATTTATACTGTACGCGGAACTAGATAAAAATCTGTATACGACTTTGTGGATGGAATTTCCACAAATAATTAAAATATTTGTGTAAATTCAATTGTGCGCATGACATGCAGCGGTACATTGAGTACCACTCCATGGTACTCAATGCATAGTATTTTTTTAAAAACAACTTTGGTGTTCTTTCCCATGACTTCCCGTGATTAGCATAATCCATTTTAATACAAAATAAAACTCAATAATTAAATAATATGCAGGAGTAACACTTACTTTTGCAGGTTCCAACAGCTTTGACACAGCTTCTTCCTGAAAAAAAAAAAAAAACGAATAAGGAAATGAATTACTTTCGTGAAAGGGAATAAACAATACTATTTGTATTAATATGCATGTCTGTATAAGATCTCAACAATTCAATGAAATTATATTTATTCCAGATGGGTGGGGCATATGTAATATTGCGAGATTAAGAATTACGAGAGACCAGACCAAGTCGTGTCACCCAGTAATTATTATATTATAATATAATAATTTGCATGCACAGGTACTCACTCAATAGAAATGTAATAATTTTTATTTTCCTGTCGTTTTATTGCAAAATTTTTGCAAAACATGAGACTCATTTCGCAAAACTATTGCAAAATGAGTCTCATGTTTGAGAGAAAAACGTGCTTTTTGTTATTCATTCCCTGCAGTTATCAAAGTCCCCCCCTTTCACAATACCAAATATATTTAGTTACCAGTGGCATTCAGAACACCGATGGTGGCAGTTAGATCCAAAAAAGTACGATGAACCGATAAAGGGCAGGGCTAATATGAATGGTAAGTTCCTTCTGGATTTCTGTTTAGAATCTGCGCGGATTATTACTAACAGTGTGTTCCAAAATAAAGATGCGCACGCACAAGTTCACGTGGTGAGAAGATATGAAAAACAAAAAGACTCTCATGCCATTTATGTGCCTGTCCACCAATGTACACAGGTCTTATAATTGGAACTGACAGTTACTTAGTTTTAAGTAGGATAACACAGAAGAAAGTTTTAAAAGGAATTATCGTTTATCAGTCTTTGCAGATAAAGTGCAGATTTACGTATAAACATCACTGAAGAAAAATATCATTTCAAAAAAATAAATAAATAACCTTGAACTCTCATTGACAAATGCTGAAGAAAACATTGATTAATTCAACTGCTGAGGAATATGCGATTGATCTTCTTAAAGTAAAGAACTTAAAGAAGAATCCCAGGGAAATGAAGAATGCAAACCTAATGATTATATCAAGTAGGCAGATGTGAACACTTCAAAAAAAATTTGGAAGGTAAATATTAAGAAGGCGGAAAAATATTCTGTAAGGTATTGAAAAAGCTTAGAAATGGATGAAAGAGTACGTAAATGAATTTGAAGTTGATATAAAATGTTATCCTAGATGTCTGGAGTAATTACTTCAAAAGACCGATAAAGGAAAAAACAAACAGTGACAGAATAGTACAAAATTTTCAATGCCTCTATGAGTACTTATCAATAGTTGAGAGAGAATGACACGTCAGAAATTGGAAAAGTGGAAATGCAGCAGAAAGATGACATTCAACCAGAATATCATGTATCAAGAGTTTTGCCGTTTCTACACTCCATAATTCTCAGAATGAAAGTAGAAAGTCGAATGTTGGATGACTGTAGTGATTATAGACTTCTCCTGTTACCTTGTATAAAAAAGAAAGACCAACAAGCATACCCAAAACGAGTCTGAGAAAACTTGTGAAAGAGAAATCTGTAGAAGACCAACTAGGTTCAGGCCAAACAGAGGATATCGAAATCAGATTTTCGTTTTATGATAAATAATTTAGAAATCATGGGAATCTGTATGTAAAACACAAGGTACTCAGAGAAAAGCTTTACAAAACACTACAGTTCTACGGTTAAAATGGGAAAAAGCAGCAGTTAAAATTGAAAGAAATAGAGGAGTGCTGTAAATCAAGTGTCAGACAACGATGCACATAATATCCACTGTTATTCATCATCTGGCATTGAACCTAATATTAGAGTCGAAGTTATGAAACTTATCTTTGTTTTCTGAAGACGGTGTTGTCCACCTAAACAATCCATTGGTTTGTCTACAATTTAATAACAGCTGTAACAAATTTGGAATGCAACAAAGCAATAAAAAGACCAAAAATATGAAAGTAAGCAGAAACGTAGAATCCTTTAGTTGTATTCTTAAAGGAATTCTGAAATGACAAATTAATTTGGAAATTCACAACAGAATAAACAAAGCTGGTCTGTTCAGGAAACCATTTTAATAAATTTATAGGGAATAAGAGGGCAATTTACCAAAACACTAAATTGCCAGTATAGAAAAGTGTTTAAACCAGTTTAAAGTTATGCATCTCAGAATTTAGTTATAAATAAAGCGTTTGATCAAATAGTAGAAACAACACGCATTTGAGTTCTGCAAATATTTGTGGGCCTGAATGGATGAATAAATGGAAGAATCTTATTAGAATGTCAAATTGGAAAGGAACGTAACATTATTTGTATTAAAGAGTGTGCAATTGGAACTAATCTAAGGCGGTATGGTCACTTAAACAGCATTGGATAAGAAAGGTTAGTAAAGCAGCTGTTTGATGTCAAGTTGGCAGGAAAAAGACTACTCATAAGAAGATCGATGTGCAGGTGGATTTATTCAGTCAGAGGTAACTGAGAAGAACGAAATGTTAGATATGAGAATATTGAAGTGTTCACATATAATAGATTAATTCGTAGGAAAAGTTTAGATAGAAGATTAAAGACAATGCAAGCTTAGTCATGTAATGCGGTCATTAGCTTGGGCATCGTTTGTGGGTATATATATGCACATCGATAATGGTGATGTATTAAATTATTATATTAAAAATTAAAAATGTTATCACAAAATTTGTTGTATTGTTTTATTAAATTTACGAGAAAGTTTTTTTTTATTTGAAAATTTCATTTATTTTAGTTTCTATTAATTATAAAATTATTTCTGTTATAGCAAGCTCTGAAACAAATTGAGAAAATCAATATTTACATGAAATCCATTGCTATACTTACATCGCTATCCAACGAAGTATTATCCAAGCATGTATTCAGCTGAAAATTAAATTTTAAAATAGAAAATTAGCATAAAATACTGAATTTTAATGCACAATTTAATGTGTATTACGTTACTATATGGGATTTATTTTTGACCTTTGGTTTAATTTCAATTGCCACACCATAATAAATGTATTTATAATCAATTATTTATATAATTGTGTTAATTCACGAATTTTCAGGGTAACAAATGGCAATGCTGTAGCCAATGAAGTTTTAACTGAGGCTGGGCTATTTGCCGTTACCCAGCCATGACTAGAGCTTTTTAGCCCAATAACACTCCATCCACATAGATTTACTTCATTCAGATGACGGGATAAAGAGTCAAGGACTCAGTCCATCGCCCAGTTCTTTTAAGAACTTTAAGAACGAAATTATACTTCGTCTCACTGAATTCACTCATATCATTTAGGCGAATTTTGTAAGTTACAAAGCTTTATTATGCACTTGTATGTGTAAAGAATCAGTTTAATTTTACGTTACAATGCTGGGTATTTTTCTATGCCAATATAGGATACCCTCGGCTTTGTAGCTTCAGTTGTAATCTTAACCAACCAAAAATTTACATCTGTAACTGATTTTAAATAGGTATTAACTGAATAAAAGTTGCTTCAATGACCGATTTTATTGTTGCTTTTCAGCACATTTAATAATCAATGAATATCAACTATAAAGAAAGAGAAACTGAATTTCACTCAATTATTCGAACAACGGAGTAGATTCTCCGCAACACATTCAAAACGACATCGCAACATTTGTTCTTCACTTTCATTTCTTATCCTTCCTTATTCAATTTTCTTGACTGAGGAATGTTTCAGGAAGTTTATTTCACATAGACTTTGGTTAATAAATAAATACACTATTACACTGAAATAATAAAATTACTTACATCTTCCATTCCCTCATCTTCACCGCTGTCATCACATATAGCGCTAGTCATCACGAGGAGTTTATTTTCCAAGTGTGGATGAGTTTGCGCAATGCAATTTTCTATGGTTTCCAATGCCTAAAGATAGAAAGAAAAAAATACTATAATCCTATTAATTTTTCTCTATTCTTCAAAACTCTTAAACCGAGGTGTAAATCGTCAAAGATAATAATAAATAATAGGATTTCAATCGAAGTCTGGAAAAAGAATTCTGTCCTTATTACAATACTTAAAATAGCGTATTTGTTTCGCTTTTTCTACAAAGACATTTGCTAGTTTATTTTCACTTGGTATAATTTTGAATACTGCTGAATTACTCACAAGTAAGAATTCCTTGAAACGCGAATTTTAATTAAATGACCAGATTAGAATGATCTTCTTGAATATTCAAATGAAAAGGTTCATTAGATCTCTCAATATTTATATCACAGGTAGTTTTGTTTTAGTAGAAATGTTTTGTTTCAATACCTTTCCTGAAAAGTATTCTGTAAAACAAAAGAATGAATTTGAAGCTTGATTGATTGTTTTTAACACATCTGATATGAAGCAAATTGCATTACTAGACATTTCTTTGGGCCCCATTTAGAATGAATGGAAATTCCCTACAAAAGGGTGGTGCAAAGACCAAAGAATCCAACTATAGACCTATTGGTGTCTCCGAAAGTGGTGATAAGATTTGGAAGAGTTGTAAGGGCTCGAATTCAGAAATTTGGTCACAGAATCTATACTCTGCAGTGAACAGCATAGTCTGACTAAGGGAGATCATGTTTGAGCAACTTGCTCACATTCTATAATGATGTTATCATTGAGTTACACATGGTAATGGATACACAATGATACTTTTGGATTTTGAAAAAAGCCTTTTTGAAAAAATAATGGAAACATAATTTTATCAAGTTATAGACCAGTAATTGTTACTTCTCTGGTTACTAACGTATTGAAAATTGATATGATCTCCAATACAAAATAATGTTATCTGTGAAGGTCAGCAGTGATACGTTAAGGGGCTTTCTTGTTTCAGAAATCTCGTTAAATTTTATGATAAAGTGTCAAGATTGGTTGATGAGAGAAATGTAATATTTTTAGATTTTTCAAAGGCATTTGATAGGGCACCACCTGGAAAACTGATATTTAAGTTACACCATATGGATTTGGATATTAGGCTGGTAGAGTTCATTGAAGAGATGTGTATGGATGGATAATATCGCTGAAAAGGATATTTGCTAGTGGACTTCTACACGGCACTGTGCTGGGACCTCTGCTTTGCAGCCTCTGAATCAATGATATTATCATTGAAAATCAAGGAGATATTCAATTGTTTGCGGATGACGTGAAGCTGGCGAAGGTTACTGAGAGTAGCACTGATGCAGTAGATCATCAGAAGGAGGATCTAAATAAGCTGGAAATATGGATAAATAAATGGAAAGTTTACAAGAGAAAGTAAACAGGGGGAAGTTAAGAAAGTATGGGATTTTGGGGTTATGGTGAAAGATGTAGCATACGATTGCTGCAATATTAAGGGGAACGATGAAAATCAGAGATAAAATGGGAGTGATTCCATTGTATACCATACCTAAAACCCATTTAAACTGTGTTTAAATGGGTTTTAGAGGGAATGAAGAATACCTTGGAGAGAGTGCGGAAGCAGTTCACAAACATTATTTCAGGACTGTGGAATGTTAGCTGTAAGGATTGTCTGAAGTTATGTAATCTGCAGAGTTTCGCTTGCAGAAGGAGAAGAGGTGATAGGATTAACGAATTATGCTAGTAAGAGGTATTTATCAGATGGATACGAGAAAGATTTTTAATATTGTGGAAAATAAAGAAGTTGCAAACACAAGAATCTGTTCCCTGGAAACTACCAAGAGATTGAGGAATAAGAGGGTGAGAAGTATTTTTTTACGTCGAGAGTGGTTGGTGATACATTTCCTTTTATATAATATATGTAACTTTTTAATGAATAATCCTCTCTCTCTCTTTCTCTCTCTCTCTCTCTCTCTCTATTCTATCTATCTATCTATCTATCTATTTCGTCGCTAGGTGTCCAAGGTGTTGCACGTGCGTTCATACCTCTCCTGCCTTCCACCACCTTTTATACATTTATCCGAAAGGAAGGACTTAAATTTTTATATCGGTATATTCTCCAAGCTGAGAGCTATCTACTCATATTAGTCTTGTACGCGTAAGTGTAGTGATAAGTGATTTATGACAGTTTTCTTCTCCTGGTGTACGAGTTCGTATATATCTTCAATTTCGACGCCATAATTCCTTCTCCGACATCTGCACCCCTCACCTTAGGCTATAGCCAGCGAAGGATTAACCGCCATGGCAACGGCACATTCATGTACTACCAAGGATTTAGCAATTCAAAGACCCCCTACGACTTCGAACCCGGAAGGAAGAGCAAAGTTCACCGAAGCTACGTACATGGAAAACAGGTCAGTCAATTCAAAATCTTACGCTAATGTTGTATCTAATGGAAATATCCCATCGTCTCCCAAAACACTTATCTCACACACGAATGCCACATCAGCCAGCAGTAAACCGATTAACGCAAAAATAACTACCACTGTTACGAACGTCATTTCCCGAGAAAATGGGATTGTTATTTTCGCCACCAAAGAAAACATCCCATTAGAAGATTATCTGACGGAGATCGCCAAAATTGTACCCGCAAAAAATATTACTGACGCTTCCCGCGTAGCTGGAACTGTGCAGGTATATTTTAGCGATTATCACTTCGAAGCAGCCCCAATAGCACTGGCCCCAACAAAAGTAACAGTATCAAATGTACCCCCTGAAATTCCTCATCAACTCATTAGATCCATGTTTTCAAGATACGGTTCTGTCACAGGAAAAATACGCACATTGTCAGCAGCCACGAAGAAGCCCGAATTTTCCCATGTCAAAAGCTTTCGGAGACAGGCATTAATGCACTTTCCAAACAACGACACACTACACGACCTCCCAAAATTAATCAACACAGACATAAATGGAATAACCTACACTTTCCACTTCTCCTCCTCTTCACAGTGCTTCTTCTGTCATGAAGATGGTCACATTAGGAAACATTGTCCCTATATTACCAACAGTTCATCAACAAACATCCCAGCCCAGAATAGCAAACCAGTTGAACAGAATAACAACGTACATGAAGAAAATCAAAGCATAGGAAAAAGTAAACCAAAAATTCTCTCCCCATCACGAACTTCGGAGGAAAGAAAATCCCGAACTGGAAAAGACAGCGCTCATATCGCTCTTGAACATCAGCCAGGTATTGAGATCCAAAGCTCTGATAACGAAGTCTCACAGCACGAAAACACCGATCCTCCCAACAGAGATGACAAGGACGAACAAATTAAAAGCAATCCCCAGACCCAGCAATCAGAATCACCAACCCAGCCTCCCATAAATTCAAAACTTCACCGTATAGAAGAAACTACTCAAAATGGCCTTTCATCACCTGCAGCCAGCCAAGGAGGAACAGAGCTCCCAGACGATGAGGAAACTGTATTTCTACATGACGACCTAGAAAAAGAGGAAGCTGAGGGCGAACTTCCCCACACTGAGGGTGCCCTAACCATGAAGCAGCTGTCATCCTTCATACAGAAAGTGCGAGGCTCTCCTCACAAACTAACTATAGCCCTTAAATACACCACAAGAATCCCGGAACTAATATCTCAACTTCAGGACCTACAGTCGAAACTGAAATGTAAAAAGAGCAGAGCAGAGGTCAACAGGAGTAAGCGAATCTACTACCTAATTAACGGGCTACAAACACAGTACCAGGATCAATATTAGATTAAACCTACAATCAAACTTTCATAAATCATAATGTCTATAAGCCTTTTCTCTCTCAATGCAAGAGGATGTGCCTCTGCTCTACGCAACAGAATAGTCCTTGACCAGGTACAAAAATATCATATAAACCTAATACTTCTGCAAGAAACAAACATCAACACCTCAACCAATTTATCCAGAATATGGGCAGAGTGGCCTTATGACTTACAGCACTCTGCAACCCAACAACACCATGGAGCAGGAGTTAGCTTAGGTGTACATCATAGATCTCCCTACAAACTAATAGTGATTGCTGAGATACAAGGATATGCCTTGTATGCTCACATAATAGCACCCAACCATAATACCCTACATGTGTTCAACATCTATATACCACAACAGGATGCTCTGGCATTACAAATCCTGAATTTCATTAAAAACCACCTTTCTAATATAGACCAAGAACATATCATAATAGCTGGAGACTTTAATTGCACTCTTGACCAAGTAAAAGACAGACTTCAGTGTGGTGAACATCGTAGCCAATTAATAAACAAACTTCAAACACTGGTAAACGATAATGAACTGATCGACATCTTTCGGCATCAACATCCTGATGAGAAATCCTACACATGGAGGTCAGCAATTACAGAGACAAATAGGCCACTCTACCAAGCACGACTGGACAGATACTACATTTCCAAACACACCTTGCCTCTAGTTAGAAACATCTCACACATCCCTTCCTACATTTCAGATCATTGCTTCGTCAAGCTGCAACTTTCATTATCTTGGGAAGCATCCAAATCAGGAAATGCCTATTGGATCTTCAACAATACTCTCCTGAAAGATCCAGCTTATATAATAAACACTCAGGCTTTAATAACCAACCTCACTCACTCGAAAGTGGATACAGAACCAATGAAAACATGGTGGCCCCACTTAAAATCACAAATAAAATCCTTTCCGCAGATCTACAGTCACCAGAAAAATCAACAGAGGAACATTAGAATCCGACAACTTGAAGAACAGCTCAAGTATCTCCCAGAAGAAAGGCCTGAACATCATTCTGCCTTCCAAGCCATGCAAAGACAGGCAGAATTATCGGCAAAAGGTGCCGTACTTAGATCGCGGCATACACAAATAAATCTTTCAGACGCCCCCACAAAATATTTTTTCTCTTTGGAAAAAAAATGCCAGGCAGTAAATTCCATCTCTGCTATCAGACTTCAAGATGACAGCATCACAGAAGATCCTAGCAAAATCACCTCTGAAATCCTACAATACTACAAGAATGCATACAGTACTACAGGAACATCCCATCATGCCATTCATGAAATACTGAAAGAAACAAAAAAAAAACTCTGCAACAGATCGGAACCACTTAGAAAAGAAAATCACGCTAGACGAACTGAAAACCGCATGCACATCTTTGCCAAAGAACAAATATCCTGGCCTTGATGGTCTCACGTCAGAGTTTTTCCAAGTCTTCTGGAATCAACTCGGACCACTTCTCCTCAAAACACTACAAGAAGCCTACATCAATGGCCTCCCACAATCCGTCACGACCTCAGTAGCACGATTGATACCAAAGAAAGGAGACCACACGGATATCCGGAACTGGCGTCCAATCTCCCTAATTAATACCGATTGGAAAATAATTTCCAAAGTTATAGCAAACCGAATAAAGCCAACACTGTCCGAAGTTATTGGCCAACATCAAACGAACTCTGTCCTAGGAAGATCAATACATGATAACCTCCATTTAATAAGAGATCTCATCCACACCGCAAACAGCCAACATGAAGACCTAGCTCTCGTCAGCCTTGATCAGGAGAAGGCTTTCGACAGGGTAGAGCACGAGTACCTTTATGAAGTTCTAAAGGCATTTGGGTATGGTCCTCTCATCATTGAAACAGTGCAATTGCTTTACAGAGATGCACATTTCTGCTTAAAAATCAACAACAGGCTCACTCGCACTTTGTCATACTCTCGAGGGATCAAGCAAGGATGTCCCCTCTCCGGTCAATTATACGCATTGGCTATAGAACCCTTCTTAAAAAGAGTACACGACACATTCATCTCCAAACGAACCAGAATAATAGAGCCACATCAAAAAATTACCTTATCAACATATGCCGATGACGTCACTGTAATAGTACGAAATGAAGAAGAAATGACAGTAACCGAAGACGCACACAGACTATATGCACAAGCCTCAGGGGCCAAATTAAATTCTGCCAAAACCACTGGCTTGTGGTCAGGCAGATGGAAGTCCAGAAATGACTCTCCGATCGAATGTACCTGGTCAAGCGAAGGACAAAGATACTTAAATGTACACCTTGGTAACACCAAAATATATAACACACTGAACTGGACACAGCTGCACAATCGTTTTAAACAGGTGCTAGGTAAATGGAACAGCGTTCGTTCCATGTCTTCACTTAGAGGAAGAGTACTAATAGTTAACCAGATGGCTGCGAGTATCTTATGGCATACCCTCAAAGTACTCACACCTCCTGAAGAATTTCTCCACCACATTCAAAAGGAAATCAAACGTTTCCTCTGGAACAAAACTCACTGGACAACATACCGTCAACTCTGCAAGCCACTCAGCAAGGGAGGTCAAGGCCTGATTTTCCTTGAAAACAAGATTAGATCTTTCAGGATAATCCTCCTCCTAAAAACACTTCAGTGCAATCACACTTATGTGACCACCTTCGATTACATCACGAAATCATCCACCAGAGGACTTACACTTTCCACAATCCTCCGAATGGCCAGTCCTGCACCATCTCCTCCTAAGCTACCTCTTTTTTACAAAGACGCTGTACAGCAATGGAAAAACCCAGGACTTCATCACACACTCATGGGATCAACAGAATCAGCTGTACTTACAGAACCACTATTAGCGAACAGAAACATCACAAGTCTCATAACTGGCCAGCCTTTTCTTTTCCCTACATGGAACTGGGCAGGAATAAGAGTCATAGGAGACCTCCTAACCCACACCCTAAAGTGGAAAGCATTCACAAGCCTACCAATGAAGAACCCAAAAACTAAAAAGCAATATCAACAGCTGCAAGCCTCCATTATAAAAGCCTAACCAGATATCGCTACACCTCAGAAAATCCGTATTCCTTCTAGAAACTGCTCGGGGCCAATATTTCATCTTGTACAATCTGAAGCCTCACTTCCAATTCTTCCCTCCAACTACAAGAAAATATACCACTTCCTCATGTCAGTGTCCCCATCCTCGCCCTTCTTATACTCAGCCTTAACACTCTCATCTACAAGGCTGCATATACCACACAGTTTTCAGTGGGATCTGCCATATAAATCAAAACGTGCCAAACCAGATTCCGATATACAGTGGAGACTATGGCACAACATCTTGCCAACTCCTTCTAAGCTCTACAAATTTCAGCTGAGAGAAACGGATCTGTGTCTATTCAGTGACGTTTCAGGTACCTTGGAACACACATATCTGACCTGTCCCGCAAACAAAATGATAATCACCTATGCCCTGAATACTGCCTCGAGCACCTGTAACTACGCACACAGCCAAGAAGACTACTGGAATTTCGTCCACACAGAAGAAAACAGACACAGAACATGCAATTTCCTCTTCATCTGCGCTAAGGCCGTCATCTACAGCTTCTACCTAAAACAGACAAGAAGTAAATATTCTCCGTTGGAAACTAAAAAGCAGGCTGATATTGGAACTTGAGCACTTCAAAGAAACAAGAACTGTCGCGAAATTCATAGAGGCGTGGAATCAGACTGGTACCCTCTTCTGGATTGACGACGACAATGTGCTTCATCTGAAAGATAACTCAGACTGAACCTGAACTGTAAATTTTTAATTCATTTGTTGCATTCTCTGTTGTACACCAGAAAGGAAAATGTTTCTTTCTCTGAAATATATATACTTAAAAACTTATAATATATAATATGTAAATAGTCCTTGTTACCAATCGTGTAATGTTTATTTTAACAAGTTAAATAAAAATAAAATAAAATAAAAATATATAAAAAAAATTCTATCTATCTCATTTGATGAGTCTTTGTCTCCGAGAATATTGATATCATAATATACATATATATTATTAATATATGCAAAATATATATACATATAATATATTTCACACGCACTTACATGTGGATCTATCAGTGTAAAGCACGCAGCAATACTCTGTTTTGCACTTTCACTTCCTGAAAGAGGAAAGGTTTTCAAAACACATTCCAACAGGGAAAAGAATAATATTACTTATATAAACTGATATAAGAATCATAATCTAATTTTACTCTGATTCACCGTAACAGGGAATGCAGTTTTCTCTAATGTAAGAGTAGACTTTTTGTTACTTGTGATTTAGCAATAGCAACGAATGTTTTAGCTTCAAACTTACCACACATCATCTCCTTAACTTCTTCACTTGACTCAGTAGCTGATATTACGGAAATCAGCATTGGCAACAACAGCAGAGAAAAAATTCCTCGATTCATCTTGATTATTGCGTAGATTATTTCACAGACGAAACTAAAGAAAAACGATTTCTGGGTAACGGTTGGCTTGGGGTTTATATAGATGATGTACGTCCATCATGCTTATCAATACATTTTATTTTATTAAATAAAAAAAAGAAATATAATGAGATATTTTACCAGAACCCGGAAACATGTGTTAAAGTAGTTAATGGTTTGATGCATATCAATCATAAACCACTATTCCCTGCTTCATTAGCGAAATAAATGTGCTTATCGGTGTACAGAATATTTTTTCTTTGCTACAGATTCTGCTCTGTGGAGGGAGTTTGTCACCGGATATTGTTAGCAGTATCAAGGACGTGTTAAAGTACACTTTCGATAAAAAGAACATTTTATAACCTGCCACAAGCTCCTGCAATATCTGATAAAAAAATGTATGTAGTTCTACCATGCACTCGAGTACAAGGTAAAAATCATAAAAAATGTATTTAACATTCCACGATAATATAGCTAATAGGACTACTGAATAGTAGAAGCAATATTACACTGAAAGTAAAGAAATCAAAATCAAAATGTGGGAGTTATAAAATATTTGGCATTGCTAAAAAAATACCACTTGATTTGGATGAGATACGAGTAATTTTATATACAATTCCTATCTTTGTTAATATTGCTTAAAACATGTTGATACAAGATTTTTTATTAAATTTTGAAGAATTGGTAGAGATGTGTGACAAATTGAAAACGCATTCATTTTCAACTACTGCAGTTATATTATATGTGGTAAAGGAAATATATAACACAGAGAATCACACAGTCAATTTTTGGGTTAAAAATTAGCAGTTTAAATTGAATGAGGTGCCGAAATACAGTTTCTTGTAATCTCGGGTGAACGGTAATGATGCACATTATGAAGGAAAGTGAAATTAAAACTGATATCAAAATCGGAGATTCGACTTTGTTGTTTGCTTTAAGCAGATGATGCAATACAGTGAAATAATTCCTGCCCAAGCTTCCAAGATTCTCTAGATTGAATTGAATAGAAATTGATTGAATCGATATAAACATTTGGTAATCAAATCAGCAATGTAAAGCAAAACGTAGAAAATAGACAAAAAAACGAAAGCATTAATCTTGTTCTCAATCTTTAGAAGAGTAAATACTCTTCTATTGAAGATGACACATACTTCTCAAGGAATTAGATATAGCTGAAATGGGTGAGTCAATTTAATATAGATTTGTGTGTCGAATAAGAAACAATTGTGTGTGTGTGTAAGTATAAAGCTACCCACATATATATCACACAATATTTAAACCAATTGCTACTTCTTGATCTGAGAGTATGATTAGAAAGAACAAACTTAAGACAAGACACCACATATGAGAATTTTGAGGAAAGAAAACAGGATAACGAGGAGATCGTGAATCAGTGAGAATGTCGTATTTAAAATGAAAATATCAGAAGACAACTTGACATTGATTTACGATGGGAATGGCCATTAAACATCTGACTGGTTTATCCTCTTCAGTAGTTTGCGACCGTAGGTGACTTCGTAGGCTTGCCTACGAGGTATTCTTTGTGAGAATTTTACAAGGCAGTTCACTATTGCTTTCCACAACCCCCCCTTCTTCAATATTTATCTTGGGACTGGAAAAAGGCTGAGTTGTATTCATCACTGTAATCCATGACATCAGATAAAGAAATCAGATAACGGTTCCTCACGTCACTGACACTGGAATCGAACCCATGTTTACGACCAAAGTGCTTCGTCTATACCAGTGATGGCGAACCTATGACACGTGTGTCAGCACTGACACACTTGAGGGACACATCTTGGATGTTGAAAGATGTTGATATTGTGATGAAAAAAATGCGATAAATCGTGTGATATCACTCTCAGTTAAGGCGAAGGTAGGTTTGAGATCATTGAGAGAATTATATTTTATAGTTAGCCTATTTCTATTTTATTTTCTAGTTAGCTTATTTCTATGTTTTGTAACTAGACTATAAACAACTAGCGTTTTAAGTTTACATTTTCTTTCTTAATCATTAAAATTTCTGCATAGTCGTATGATATTATAAAAACTTCTACCTACTCTTGTGAAACTTTATTTTCTGCCTTAAATAATATCAAATCGAAAGGGAGAAATAGATTGAGCAATGATTTGAGCGCTGCCTGTGTAGCATTAAAATATACACACTATAGCCCTCCCTTCTATAAAGCAACTTTCTACCAGCACTCAGCAACAGAAAAGTCGTTAAATGTAATGTAAGTTTGTAATTTCACTTTATTAAATGAATTGTATAATATGAATTCATAGATTTTATATCAATGTCTTATTAAATAAATAGCCTAATATGATATGTATAAGTCACCATTCTATGATTATACAGTTAAATTTATAATGCATATATGCAAGTGGCACATCAGCAACGTCAATATTTTAAAAAAAAGATGTTTGAGACACCTGGGTATAAAGGTTCCCCATCACTGGTCTATACTGACTGAGCTACTGAGGCTCCGGTCATTAAATAGATGTAGACCAAAGTTAAGATACTAATCGAAGTATATTAAAAGATCATAGGGTTTGAAGATATCCATGTCTTGGCAAAAGCAAAATAATTTGGAGAGACTTTGTTTATATTCAGTTAATAACAGTGTTTTCGCTTATTACAGCAGTACTTTCATAATACTGTATGAGGGCAGATATCAGAAAAGTGAAGATATCAGAAAAGAGAGCACGCTTCAAAATCAGGACGTTAAAATTAATAATAATAATAACACGAACTTATTATCATACCTGCCATTTACATTATCTGAATATGTACATATCCGTATGCAACAAATTAAATCGCACGTTATATATCTCTTCTACATTTGTTATCTTTTGTTTATGAACAATGAAACTTAAAGGAAAAATTCTGCTTTTTTACATCTTCTGTGCAAAACATGGCTACATATTGCTTATACTGTACAACTAATATTTTACAAAATATAATGGTATAATATTAATAATTCTAAATATATAGTCCGCGCGATTAGCCAAGTGGTTATGATCTTCGCAACCGTATGCCGGGGAAAGGCATGTCCTGGTTTCGAGTCGCGTAGCTGACGTGAGGAGCTTAGTTCTTTCTTAGACAAAGCCGAGTTAGCCGGTCTTGGGCGTGGACTACAGGGCTTTTCTCTCCAGTTTATCTGGGGGTTTCATCCGCAAGAAGGCAAATCAGCCTTGAGACTCAACGCTTCTACAGACATAGGATACACCGGGAGGCATAAGGCTAACCACCTTATCCTTGTTTACGGCTGCGGTTAAATAAATAGAAAACCCCCGACAGCACAAGGCTCAAAGAGGGAAAAAGGAAGAAGCAAAAGAAGAATTATACAAATTTTTAATTAAAAGTTTCAAAGTTTCAGTGCTGAGTGCAACTTTGTTTTTACAATGGGTGACTAAGGAGTTTATATATAGAGGATGTCCCATAAATTCCGAAATACTTCAATAATTCATAAAAATCAGAAAAAGTGGTATATTAGAGTGCAGTTTGCACGAAACTCGGTCGCAAGGAGGATGTTTTTTTAAGCGAGACGAAACAAGTAGTTCAAATTTCTCCGATAGATGGCGCTGTACGACATGCTTCATTTGCAAATACATGCAAAGGGGAGTTCTATAAAACACAGGGTGTATTACTGCCAGCTCGTAATGATGCGTACGAATTCCAAGTCACTGGGAGTGAACAAAATTGTTTTTATGAAATGAAAATTTTTGCTGTGATACTTTTGTGGATAAATTGTTAGTGATGTTGTTTTACTTAAGTGGAGAATTGGTAGCGGAAGTTTTACGAATGTTTCGAATGCAGAAAGGAATGAAGAAATGTCGAGGGCCTGCCATTCCTGTCAGAATACAGTCTCTAACACGACGTTTCGAGAAAACTGGAAATTTTTCAGTTCGCCTTCGAACATGCAGACCAGTGTTATCCAAAGCCAGTACCAGCGTTGTTGTATATCAGATGAATGCCCTTGCGGCACAATCAACAAGCGGTGCAAGCAGTACACAAGAAGCTGCAAGAATCATAAGCATAGCGAAAATGTCCGTATTCCGCATCTTTCACGGTGCATAAGCATCATACCACCAATGTAAACATCACAGCTACAAATTTTTCTTTTCACAAAAACAATTCTGTTCTCCGCAATGACTGGGAATTCGTGCGCATTCATTATGAACAAACAGCTGGACACTTCGTTTTATAGAACTCTCACTTGCACGTATTTGAAAATGAGGCATGTTGTACAGCGCCTTCTGTCGGGGAAAATTTGAACTATTTTTTCCTTCCTGCTAATAAAATCCTCCTCCTTCCGATACACTTTCGTGCGAACATGCACTAGTAACTTTAATTAGTAATTTACAGTTGCAATAGAATAAAATAACATTTTGCAGTATTTATACAATAATTAAAATTTCTTTGTATTGCACATACACCATTAGTCATATGAACCATTAGTTATGTGAACCATTAATCATATGTAGAATAATCAAAATTAAGGTTTAATTCCAGTTTAAGTACTTGTGGAGAGCCACCCAGAAATCCCATTGTTGTGGAACTTAGCATGAATACATTGTGCGTCATACGGAAGTGATATTGAAAAATTCTTTGTATGGTGTGTTCAATGGCGGAACGCAGCTGATCATTAGCGATGTTCCGCTTATGCTGCGTTGTGCTGTAATTTAACGCTTGGAAGTTATCAGTGGACATTCCAATGACTATGACTATCATAGAGGTTTATGTACCCTTCTACAGAAACACCAGAAGAAGAGATAGAAGAACTTTGTGGCAAGTTACAAGAAATGATAGATGCAAAACAAAAGCGAGATTTATGGCTAACTTATCGGAGATTGGAATGCAAAAGTGGCAGAAAAACCGAGGAATAAGGAATAACAGGTCGTTCTGGTTTAGATATTCATAATATTTCAGGGAAGAGACTAGTTGAGTTTTGCGCAGACAATTCTTTATTTGTTGATAATACCTGCTTTAAACAGCACAAACGGAGATTGTACACATGGATATCACCTGATGGGCAATACATAAATCAAATTGACCATATACAGGGTGTTCGGGATAAATTTGACATTTCGTAAGGAAAAAGAAAATCTTCTTTGTATCTATTAAATTTAATGAATTGACAAAAAAAACATTACAGGCAGAGTTAATTACAATACTATCAACAAGATTTACTCAAAATAACCACCATTAGCATCGATCACAGCTTCAATTCTGCTTCGGAACCTCGAACAAGCTGATGCTACAGTCTCCCTGGGAAGGGCCGCAAAAACTGTTTTAAATTTATCCATTAACTGGGCTTTTGTATTACTGGAAGTGCGATTGGTGTCTTTTTCAACTGAGCCCCATACAAAATAATCCATGGGGTTAAGGTCTGGGGAGTTTGGAAGCCAAACATTTGGACTGGTGAAGTCGTAGAAATTTTCAGACAACCATTTTTGACTTTTCCCAGAGGTGTGGCAAGGGGTCGAATCCTGCTGCCATACATACGGCCTACCATTGGCTACCCTTGTTATCCAGGGCTTGACTACAGTTAGCAACTCCACGAACAAAGCCCGAATTCCAATGCCAGGGTTCTTCAACACCTGTTCCTGCAGATTTGCGAGGAATTCTGCTGTACGAACGCAATCAGATCGTCTGCTAGGGATCTTTCTTCTTGCTACATCCTCGTAGTCACCATTGCAAGTCTCTAGTTCATGCCTGATTGTTTTTACTGTATTCAGGGAGCATTGGGCAGCAGTCGTAATATCCTTATTTTGATGGCGGGCACGAATCATCATGATACAAGTTATTCTCTTCCATGATTCAGGTGGGTTCCAGCTATCCATCCTTTCTGACATCGTGTATATGAATGAAGAAGGGTCCAAACTTTTAAATGAAGAGAAGTGTGTGTTAATACATATAACTTACGGAAAAATATAATTAATTATAAATATGTCAAATTTATCCCGAACACCCTGTACTTGGACAAAGAAGATGGAGAAGTGCAAGATCAGTTCAGTATGCCAAGAATATTCCAGGTGCAGACTGTGAAATAGACCATGAATTATTATTGACTACGATACATGTGAAATTACGGAAACCGAAAACAACACAAATGTCGATCAGATATGATCTCCGAAATATACCCGCTGAATACAATATTAGTATACAGAACAGATTCAATACACTCGATTTGTGTGAAAGTGAACCACATGAACTATGGTAAGAGATTAAAGATATAATTGAAATAGAAGCAACGGAGAATATTCTAAAAGTTTGTAAGAAGATGAAGTTTAAATGGCTGTCAGAAGATTACATCAAAACTACTCACGAAAGGAGGAAAATGAATGCCACAGGAAATTTGCAGGAAGTACGGGATTTCAATGCAGAGTTTCAACGACAAGCCAGAAGAGATAAGGTAAAATACTTTAACCAGGAATGCCAACAAACAGATGACCAAAACAAGAAAGGATAAACAAGGGATCCTTTCAGAAAAGAACAGAGAACTGACAGGGAAGTTCAGCGCCAAGGTGACAACAAAGAAAGAAAGATGGAAAGAGTATACAGAAACCTTTTACTGTAATGACACCAAAATTACCTGAGAAATTTGAATTTCAGGATTATACGTAGGAGCCGGTACCAATGGAGTGTGAAGCGAGGTGGGCACTGCAAGAGTTATTCAGTAAGAACGCACCAGGAGGGGATGGAAAACCATTTGAGGTGCTCAAAGCTCTGGGAGAAGAGGCAGTTAAAATTTTAACAGCTCTATGTCAGCAAATTTGGATCACACCTACATGGCCTAGGAAGGGAAAAAATAAGTTTATAAAGCTTTATTGAAGAAAGGCGATGCAAGATAGTGCGAAAATTACAGAACTATAGCACTGATTTCTCATGCAAGTAAAATATTATTTAAGATCATTCAGAAAAGACTGAAACCATTCATGAAGAGAGAAATGCCAGATGAACAGGCAGGATTACGAAAATGCAGAGGAACAAGAGATTAGATCGTTAATGTGAGATGGATAATAGAAAGAGCTCAGGAATATGAAAAGAATGCCTACCTTTGTTTCCTTCACTAAAGTAAGGCTTTTAACACTGTAGATCATGTGAAATTGTGGAATGTGTTAAGAACAATGGGTGTACCAGAGCATTTCATTATCCTTCTGACGAATCTTTATTATGAACAAGAAGCTACTGTCTGAACGGATCTTGGAGAAACTGAGTATTTCACAATAGGAAGAGGGGTGCGACAAGGATGTATTTTATCTCTATACCTGCTTAACTTGTACAGCGAATACATTTTAAGATTTGCAGGGCTGGAGGAGTTTTTAGTTGGAATTAAAATTAGCAGACGAAATGTTAATAATTTGAGGAATGCATATGATACCACCTTTCTAACAGAATGCAAAGAAGATTTGGAGGAACTTATTATGAAAGATAAAGAAGAAAGTGCTAAATATGGCCTTAAACCTATACTCAAAAAGGCAAAAGTTATTGCAACATGTGAACGTAATGATTTTGAAGTAGATGGGGAGAAAATTGAAGCAGTTAACAATTTCGTGCTCCTAGGATCCCGAATTAATCAAGATGGTTAATGTACTGAAGAAGTTAGAAAACGATTTTTACTCAGAAGTAAAGCAATGACAAATTTAATCAAGATCTTTAAAGATAAACATATTAGCATCCTTACGAAGATCAGAATCGTGAAAGCAAAGATATTCCCTTTGGTACTGCAGGCATGTAAACGCTGGACCCTGAGAAAGACCGAAAGAAGGAAGATAGATGCTTTTGAATTATGGATTTTGAGACGCTTTTTAGGAATACCATGGACTGCAAAGCAAATCAATAAATCAGTGATAGACAGAATAAAGTTAGATTCTTCCCTCGAAGCTATGATCATCAAGCAAAAATTGTCATATTTTGGATATTATTATGCGAGCAAATGACAGCCTGGAAAAGATGATGATGCTTGCTAAAGTTGATGGAAGCAGGAGTAGAGGAAGCCTTTCACACACACGCGCGCGCACGCACGCACGCACGCGCGCGATAAACATTGCCTTTGAGAAATCCCCACAGACTCTCTGTGACGTCTGGCTTCTATGAAATGTTCTCGAAGAATCTCTAGATCGATCGATATGTGGAGGGGCTCACCTGCATGAAAATGATGTAATCCATCAATAGGCACTGTAGCACAACGAAATTGTTTATCATATCACGATATCTCTAGGCAGTAACTGAGCAGGTATCAGAACCTGAGTGGCAATGTCCTCAAAGTAGAATAGCCCAGTGATAAACTATGCCACATATCGGCACCACACATTTTGAATGAGGGCAAAGAATTTTGTTGAATTGCATACTTGTTTTCTGTAGCCCATACCCGGCACTTGTGACTACTCTCAGCTTAGTTCCGGTGAATGTGAGCCTCATATCCTCACAAAATCATCCGCGGCCATGCAGCATCCAACTCCACTCGAGTAATTAATGTTAATGCGAATGTCGGTTGACTTTCAAAGTCCTGTGGATGCAGCTCATGTTTCAGGGTTATCTTGAATGGGTAGAAACGCAGAATCTTCCATAAATTTTTCAGACTGTTATATAAGTCATATCAAGTGTCTTGATACAGCACGTGAACTGCAGGGACAAACGCTATTTTCCATGCCCTACTCCTCAACTGCAGTAGCATATCCATTCACTTGTATGCTGATTGGTTTGCGATCTCTGCTAGGTCTGACTCCAAACGATCTCGTTTCTTCGAAAGGAATATTCATTCGTCGCAGACCACATGATGACAGTGGATCTTCGACATTTATTGAAGCGACGAAATTCACGGGGCGCGGTAAAGGCATTGCAGTTGTTTAGGTAGAACAGCTTGACGAGAAAAACATGTTGGGTGCTAAGGGAGTGCCAACGCTGTGGATATTATTTGCAACCAGGACGAACGGAAAATTACCCTGTCTTTTTAAACCCTCCTAGCACCTGCCGAGCTGCATGATATGCATTTGGTTTTTACGACGCTCTTGGTGATGAGTTTTGTAACTACTTGTTTCTGACATATCACTTCTGCATGACTCACAATATACTCGTATGTCTGAAATGTTTCACAGAATTTGGATCATTGTCTCCGGCTCCAGTAATTTCTAGTTGATTTCTCCAGATTTTTTTCTTTTCTTTTGTTTTTTTTTTTACAAATGTTGCATTAAAATTAATTAATTATTTATTTATTTTAATAAATTTAACTGCTGTAGTTTTTATAAATGGATTTATTTGCTGTACAATTTACTATTTCCATACCAGAATACTAAATGATCTTTAGCTGAAAAGTCCCTACGTTTTTCATCTTTCAGAAGAGAATCAGATCATGTTCTACTCATCTAGTTTCACCCATCGAGTAGAAAGCATCGTTACTGCTTGATCTAAGAAAAATTTCCTTTATGAGTAGAATACCTACGCAGTTAACGTTCCAGAAAGCAGTTATCGATTTTTGGAATGCTGAGTTGAGAAAAGGAATTGAAATGAAGTGACATGTGGGAAGTGATTGCTGTAAATCTAATACATTTAAGAACGGGTTTTCACTATACAGACGTACTACTAACATCATCATTGTTATCGACATCAGTGCCAATATTGGATTTTAGGTTATATTGTGAATGGTCCGTGTAATCTAGCTCAGGTGACTAGATGGAATGCCGGTGACTGATATAGAAACGATTGTTGAATTAAGGAGTAACCATTTTGCTAAAATGCTTCCTCAGTCTCTAAAATGCACTTTTCTGTTCTAAATACTGCTTCTCTTCTGCTCAACGTTTAGCACTGTAATGTCTCATATCCGACCAATCTTGGAATATTGTTCACTCATTTTGAGTGGTGAATCGTAATTCCCTAAGAATTCTATCTCAGGTAGAAAAGATTGATTCACTAATAGGTGATGCCGCCCCTAAGAGACTCACTCTAGTCGCTTTCCCATAGACGCCCAGTTTCTGCAAATTACCTTTTCTATACGAATTTTCATGAGCATTGGCCTCCTCTAAATTGGGAAAGACGCAGATTTTAGACGCATTTGACAAAGAGCAAATCAGAGGTGTCCAAGCGATGGGTCATTGGATCTTTGAAATTGTCAACGAACATGGCTTTTCTCGTACGACAGCTTCAAGGGTGTTTCGAGAATGCGAAATTTTCAGCAAAAAAACAAGTACCAGTAAAAACTGCTAAGGGTCAACCAGCCTTGAACAGTGATGGGCCTAGCCGTCTGACTAGCATTGTTCGGACAGATAGCGACCAGAGAATATCAGATCACCTCCCATCTGAACGAGGGTACCAGCGAAAGTCAGAGCAAGGATACTGCAACGTTCACTTCATCTTCTCGGCTTTGGGAGCCCCGACCTACGAGAATGCCACTTAACAGCACGACACTGGTCAGAATGCCTTGCCTGGTAAGAACATCGACACTAGACGATTGACAATTGGCAATGTGTAGCCTGGAGTGATGAATCGCCATTTAAACTTCATCGCCGATGGGAGACTGAATATTTGGTCCCAACCCCATGAAACCATGATTCATGCATGCAGAGCGGAACTGTAAAAGCTAACAATGGCTTAGGGTTTGAACATCCTTTCGACCTTTGTTACGTGCATCACCGACTTTCAATGCATCTCAGTACGTGGAACTCATGGCCGACCACTTGCACCACGACAACTCTTCATCTCACATCTCACAAGCAGGCATCTAATAATGCATGATAATTCCACTGCACAAATTGGCATAAAGACTGATAAAACTATCTATCAACCTATAAATATAGCTGGGGTGTGATGAAGATTTCGAAGAAATTGGTAAGAGCTCGCATAAAGCAATGAGCTAAAAGAGAATGTAAACGTTTCAATGAGAAGGCTACAGCTTGGTTCCAGGAGCACTCTTTTGAGTTTAAAATAATGAAGTGGTCCCCCAGAAACCCAGAATTGAATCCCAGTCGAGCAGAGTCCCATCACCGCCGAACTTGAGCTAATTATGCACAGATCCGAAGGGCGTATGGGTTGCCATTCTAGTGAAACAATTTCGCAAGCTTGGGCAGTCCTTGCCTACTCGTGTGGCGGCCAGCATCAGGGTCAGATAGGGGGTCCAACACGTTACTAGTTAGCTATCACTAATTCAATGGCACTTGAGTGTAGTTTCTTATGCAATACTGTAAGATTAAATGGAAGTATTCATAATTTTGTTTTAGTTGTAACTAACTTGACAAATGTATTTTAGCACAAGAATTTAGTACGTTAACGAATCCAGATAAAAAAAAAAGAAAAGTAAGTGAGTCATCTTGAAATAATGGTATTTGGAAGGACTAACTCAAGATTACATTTCGATACAAACAAATCACCATGCCGTACCATTCCATCTTGTAAAAATAAAAAAAAAAATTAAAATCAGGGAAAAAACATTGCTGAACACGAACAGAAATTATTTATTCATTTGGCTTATTTTAAACGGAATATTGGCAATGTTACCTCTGGTTAGTGATATTACATGTTCTATTTTCATATTTTAAATGAAAATAAAATTTCATTTGACATGTTTTTGATTCTTTTTCACTATTAACACTTTGTTTAAAGATCTATTGATTAGATCCGTCACTTACATGATATGTATATGACGGATGGAGAAGCATTTGTCAACTAATGAGTGTCAATTTTACAAAATGCTATTAACCTAGTGCATGCAACATTGAACTCACCACTACTTTTTCACCAGATGAAGACAAAACATGGTGTATGAGGAGGATGAGATACTGGAGCTATTGCACAAACTCAATACGAATTGCAATAAATTGGGATTGATGGGATATCAGCACGAATGCTAAACAAGCTTTTATCTTAATGATTGTTCTTTTCACTAGGTTATACAATTTGATCAGAATAGAGCAGTTTCTGCAAGGTTGAAAAGATGTATGATAATTCCACTACACAAATTGGCATAAAGACTGATAAAACTATCGATCAACCTATAAATATAGCTGGGACGTGATGAAGATTTCGAAAGAATTGGTAAGAACTCGCATAAAGAAATGAGCTAAAAGAGAATCTAAACTTTATAACGAGCAGCAGAATTTACAAAGGGAAGATCATACATGAGCAACTTGTTCACATTTTATAATAATGTTATCATTGATGTGGCATAGATAAAACAATGACAGACTTACATATCAAAAAGTAGTGTTTAGAGGATGCGAGTCTGCAATATTTAACTTATTAACAAATTGTAATTCAGAGGGTCAGGGGTGTAACACGAAGATTAGGTCATGACCCATTATTATTTAATGTTTACATTAATGACACATATATAGCTTTGCTGATAATGAAATTATAGGCTGGTAATAAGAAACAGAATTAATATGTAGTACTTGCAAAATTATTTGTAAGCTGGAATTGGGGCTTCTGAAAGTTATTATGAATTCAGTCACAGTAAATGTAAAATCTGGTACTTTGGTTTAAAGATCTATCCAATGCCGTATTATATTTATACTAGAAGAAACTGATTAGGCTAGAGAACTTAGAGATTTAGAAGATAAGAAGTCGAAGTTCAAGAGCCACATAGCAACAGCCAAATTATAACTCAAAGGGTAATTGCAATGTTGTAAGAAAACTTGACATAAAGATAATGAAGTGATTTTGCAAAGCATTGATACGAACTTACTTTAACTACTGTGTCCAGATCAGTTCTCCTAGTTTCCCTGGTACAGTGGATAGAGCGCAAAGCAGAGTGCTAAAGATGACAACAGATGATATGCGACGACATATTGGAATTTGTGAACTGCACGTATTTGGAAACAGCAGAAAGAAATTGGATATATCGAGATATAAACTTCTAAAAGGGTCATACAGGATTCTAACAGATGGAAATTTTCCTTTCATGGAGGGCATAAGAGAACGAGAGGGTATCCATGAAAGTGAAGAAATAATTTTGTGAAGAAGAAAATGAGGGTAAGATTTTTCTCTAATAGAGTGGTGCGTTATTGGGCTGAGTTGCGTTAGGAGATAAGGTGCACAGAGAGCGTGAATGAATGAAATGTCATATCTTTTCCTAGAAAAGGTATGACAGCTGGCAGAGGGGTGAAATGAGATCCATGGGATAACTCGCAATAATTATAATTTGGTTATTATTGAGCGATATCCCATAGAGTCAGGGACAGAGTGGGATCTCCCTCAATAATAATAATAATAATAATAATAATAATAATAATAATAATAATAATAATAATAATAATAATAATAATAATATACCCCTTATCTGTGTCATGTTATCTTTCTGAGAATAGTTGATTACTAATTATCTACAGTCCTTCAGATTTCACACTGATATTATGACAAGTATTGAGATCATGTTCATAATAATACAAGATTATTATGGACATAATCTCATTCTCAACGATTTATCCGAATTATTCTTATTCGTCTGACGCAGAAGAAATAGTTTTATACTTTTACACGTCTCTGTCCGCGCAGTTAGCCTAGTGACTGTGCTCTTCGCAACCACATGCCTGGGAAAGGAATGTACTAGGTTCGATTCCCGTCAGTGACGTGAGGAGCTTAAGGATCTTCCTCAGCCATAGCCAAGTTAGCTAGGCTTGGGAAGAAGGGTTTTTCCCCAGTTTATCTTGGGGAGTTTTCCTCCCGCAAAGCAGGCAAATCGGTCCCGTGAAGACACGCTCTGACAGACATGGGATACCACCGGGAATAAGGAGCAACCAACCAATTTCGCGGGATTATCGGTTCCGGAAGCTTACGGAGTAAAATGTGTAGGCCTGCGCGAAAGCGTAACATACGACGATGATGACATATCTCTGCATTTTATTTGTCTAAAACTAATTTTACCTGCGAGTTTTGGATTACAATAATCTTTGTCTGGAATATATCGTGTTTAGTTTTAAATCAGGTGCATGTTTGGGAATAAATGAAACCGAGATCGAGGGGTAAGCTCAAATTAGTAACGATTTTGGTTAGTTTTGGTAGTGTATCATCAATATCAGATTTCACGCTGATATTATGACAAGTATCTGCAAGGATAATTGATAACACGCTGACTCTTGTACCTTTTCCTAGGCAAACGTGGTGTTCTAGTTCAGGCTGTTAATATTGCAACTCATGATTACTTGGTACAATAACAGTAAGCACTTTGGACGCATTTTAATAGTTGATCATTGAATTACAAACCCCTTGATGTATAATGAGAAGATATGTTAAGGAATGGCAAAAGGTAAAAGTTGAGTTCCTTCCAATAGATACTTCAGTTTCATAATCTTATATTATAATTTATGCAAGATGACTATGTAAAACTCGGATACCATGGCACGAGAAGTAATACTTGACGGCCTGACTGTCAGGTTCTGACTGTGCTGTCCTCTTTTCACTTGTGATTTGCCTTTACCTTATCATGAATTTGCTCATTCTATCTATCTCATTGAATCATTATGACTTTCTTCGTTATGTCCTTACAGTTAAAGCTGGTAAATATATAATCAGAGGTCATTCTGTTTAAATCCGTGGTAATTCTATCCTGTGTGGTTTTGGTACCTCAATAATAATTAGGAATACACCTCCTGCAGATTGATACCAAACCATTCCATTATTTGCTCAGTTTCTATAAAACTCTTTGTGTTTAGACTTTCAGTCCTACTGATTAGTGTACAAAGCTGATCCTGTGAAATGCCCGCTTTACCCCGGTATAATTACTTCCAAATCAGTGTATATTATTTACTAAAATAAAGAGCCAAAAGGCTTCACTTCGGCGATGCAAAATTGCCAAACTTAAGTGGATATCCAAAACGACCGTTAAAAGCAATTTTAACGGTCGTTCTTTCCTATGAGGTTCGGCGAGGTAACTGGTTGTATGGCGACGGTGTATTCCCGTTACTCTCTGGTCAGTCTCCGTACGAAACTCTTATAGTTTCTGTATTTGGCTTTGAAATGATGTTGCATTAAATATCCGCTTAATTTAGATAGTGTATATCATGACTATGAGGGCCACAGTGGAGTTTACAGGAGGTTTGAAGAAAAAGGCTGTAAAAGACTGAAATTCAAGCTAGAACTGTTTTCTGCGTTTTAAGTCTCCTGCCTTTACACGTAAAGGGAAAATAGCCTCAATAGACAATTCATAACAAAATTCAGTTTTGAATAGATTTGCCGACTTTGCCAATTCCAAGAAAGGAATTGGCAAAAGAAAAAAGGCTTATAAATTGTTCTAAGCCTTTTTTCGGCCGGTTCCCGAGTTAATCGATCTCTGGCAAGGGCTAGCGGGTTTTTTCTCCCGGAAACTCTGGTTTTTCGTCAAGAAAATCGACCGTAGAACCAACACTATTTTCAGACATTAAAAATATTGTGTTAGGGTTAGAGACCACGAGATGGCGGCACTAGCTTGCCGCCTTCTTCACTGCGTACCGATGAATCAGTGATAGCCCTGGGCCAGCTATCTCTCTGATTGGCTACCAGTGGAGATTGAACTGCCCACTCAGTCTCCAAAAGTTAGATAGGGTAAAAGGCCCCGCCTACTCCCTATACGGGAACAACATAGGCGTTAGCTGATTTTTTAATTATTATTATTATTATTATTATGAGAGACGTCCAGGGTCAGAGACTCATCATGGAGACCACATACTACACACTGTTAAATTGTGAATGAAGATATTTATAATTAATAATACTTCACTCATCATTAACATGATCTACCATATCATAAGCAGGATTTATTTAAATTTATTTTGTTGGTCTCTTGCTTATAAAATGTTACTCATGTAATTCCTTTTGAGTTTTGTTAGTTAATTTTATTTATGTAATTTTAGGGTATATCATAGACATGAAAAGGCTCTGTATTAAAGTGTCATTTATTATATTTGCTTTATTCCTTTAATAATAATATAAGAAACTGTGATGAATATAATTTTAATATATCCAGAGGATTCCTTGTGATGTCATTTGATTGGTTGTTGTGAGAAATCATGCAAATTTCTCCTAGCGCATGTTGGAGCGTGAACTACTATATACCAAGGGAAAAGCAAGTTCGATGTGAGCTAAATGGGTGAGAGCAAGTTACTGGCGGGAAAAAGGAACGAATATACAGGAAAACGAAAGTAAAAAAGAGATAGGAGCGCGGGAGTTAGGAGAATGGTAGCTAGAGACGGAAGGGGGGGGGGGATTTTGACGTGCCGAATGCGGAAATAGAAGATTCTTTTAAATTTGTGTTACTACAAAGTAAAAGTCAGCAAGGACTTTAAAGATGTTGTTCGATCCCCTTATGATGTGATGAAGCTATATTCTGGTAAAATTTCCTTTACTTTACGTAGTGTGAAGTGACGAAAATTAATTCCGCCGAAAGTAATTCATTCCTAGTTGCTGTATTCAGCCAGTCAAGATTGAATGCGTGATGTGCTAAGACTTTTCCCTCTTCAAGTGACTGATGGTTCATGAGTTGTAATCCTTCTGAATATCTTGAACTGATTTGATATTTAAATGTTTTGAGATGTAACCTTGGTCTGAGTGAAGTTGTGATAGAAATTATTTATAACAAGAAGAATAAGATCTGTTAAATATCATTTTTAATTATAACTCTTAAGCTCAGCTGAGTAGTGTACTAGTATCTTAATGAGAGCTTTATATTCGTTTAATTATAATATCTCTGTTGAAACATTGTGTTATGATGTAATTATATGTGACACTGCATTAAATGTTTTTTTTTTTATTATCTAAGATCAACCTAATGTTTGCCTGATTTTTTTCACTGAACCGCTCATTAAATATTTCGAACCAATAGCGGGAACTTTGTTTAATAGTGAGAACTTCGGCCTAAAATCAGCTTTATAATAACCTGGTACAGTTGAAGGTTGATTCATCTAAGTTGCTCATGCAATTCAGAACATGGAGTGGCACAGTATAATAAAACTTTTCTTCATGTTCGGATGATATATCAGTCTACAACTAGTTAAATACTAATAAGAGAGAATTATAAGACGATAAAACATGATTGAACAGAAATACGATCCAACAACACACCAGCTATAATACTTATTCTTGAATTCATTCACATTGCTTGCACTCAAATCATCCAATGACAAACCATTCCAATCACGCACCATCCTCTGAGAGAAAAATCTAGCCTTCACCCCTTCTTAGCGGCCTTCATTCTCAGCTTCTAAGGATACCCTTTTGTTCTTTCCCCACCCTCCATAAACTGAAATATTCTGCCAATTGACATCATGTATGACCCTTTCAAAGTTTATAAGTCTCAATCACATCACCCTTCTTTCTCGTGTCTGCAGTCTACAAATAGTCAATCGGTCTTCTTAATCAGTATACCACAATCTTGATATTATTTAAACACTCCCCTTTCTACTCTCTCCAATATATCAGAATCACAACGGAAAGCAGGAGATTCTGCGCACAATAGTCCAAGTTAAGTCTTATCAAGGCCTTGTAATGAGGCAAAATGACATCATTATCTGTACATGTCAACGTTATGATATTGATTTACAACAAAATTTTTTTTTGTTGTAAATCAATTTACAACGCTGCTCAGAATATCTAGTAATAAGAACCAATGAATATGCAATAAACTGAGACAAAGACTATTTAACACGTTCATTGCCTATCGCGCGATACGAGTTCTCACCAAATGACCGATCACGCGTTATCGCGTGGACGTCGCTAACTAAATAAAAAAATTAAAAAAAATTGGCCACCACACAAAATTCCAATTTTCAGCTTGGCAATGAAAGTGTTAATCTCGTTCTGTTCGCAGTTGAATAACACTCTCCCTACTCCTGAAGCAATTCCAGGTAATATTTCGTCAACCATACACTAAACTCATAATTAGTCTTGTAAAATTTTTACTTTCATGACCTTGCATTCATTGTTTTTTTTTTTATTTCTTCATGATTTTTTCATATTTGTACTTTCTGACAGTTCTTTACTCATTTCATTTTCCCCATTGTTTTTCAGTTTGTTAAATCATTCAAATAACACTCTCATCCTGGTCTTCATATCGTTCACATATGTCGATTTGTTACTATTTTAATTAAAAAATATTAATAAATATTATATTAATGTTAAACATACAGTTTTGGTTAAAAGGGGGTAGCACCATCATCATTACGTTTGTCGTTCTATTTATTGTGATGCTTATGAATAAAACTAAACGAAATTGATATAAATAAATAAATTAAAATATATAGATCATATAGGATAATATATCGGCTGTTACTCTATTTTTTATTCATTTATGATTCTGGACATATTTTCCCAATTGTTAAGTGGTCACAAAATATTCACCCTTTTAAAAAAAGAAAAAAAATAATCTCATATCTAAATGTGATAATATCTCATCACCAAACATTTGCCATGCTATCGAACGCTGCAAATGTATTTTTGCATTATATTATGGCAATGAAATGAATACATACTCTGTTATTAGACGAACGAGTAATTTGCAAAGGGGCCTATTACTGTCGGAATTTCTCTTAATACACGATGATGTTGAGCCATGAATAACTGAATTCGAAAACACCAGTGTTATTAAGGGTAATAACACTGCTAATCGGATGTTCTTAGTCGTTCTCGTAATCTCTTTTATCCCATAAGTGAATGATAATTAATAAATGAATTTAATACGTATGGATGTGAGAAATCTTTTTTTTTTCGGGCAGAATATTCTGACATTATTTTGTGTATTGGGGTTTGAAAAACACTGCATAATATGAAAGGATGATAGCAATTAAATATACTGATATAAAATTTATACTGAACTCCCGGAAGATTATTAGTGGTTCTCAAGGTCATTTTAAAGGTACACTTTGGATAAATAAAAACATATGCTAGAAATGTGATTTTTGTTAATTTTGTGTTATTACTTATTTATTTATTTTGGTAGGTTGGATTTTCTTTGCACTTTATGATTTTGAATTGAATATGTCCTACTGAGTTCTTCACTGCTCTGAGTGAAGAGTTTAATAGAAGTATATAATACTTCGCTACTAATTTTACCTAACGACATTTGGATGATTGTAGTTTGTGAATTTTTCACGTGAAATTATATAGGGTAGTTATATAAATAACCAAAAGCTCTGATAAGCACAGAGCACATCGTTGTAAATCTCTTCCTTCATTCTGATTATTACAAGTTTTCATTACACACTTAACACTGACAAACTGCTTAATCAATCGTCAAATCTGTTGTTAATTTTGATCAGAAATATCATGCTGTACGAAATCCTGACATTAATTAACCGATAGGTATGTTGACTATGATAGATTAAATGACTAAAATGACTATGTTGAGAAGTTTCGTGTCGGCTCGCTTGGACCTGGAAATCAGTTTCAAAATACACAGGTTTATTAGAATTATGGCAAATCCGAGTTTTATTAGAATTATGGCAAATCCGAGTTTTATTTGAATTAATTGCAAATTTTATAAAGTATTTGCTTGTTGTATTGAAATGTATTCCTGAAATTAAAATTTTAGCAATACATTAATGAAATTTTAATTTCAGAAATGTATTTATGCTATTTTTATTCATAAATTCTGTTACATCTCACTTGGTCAGATTATTGCAGAGAAATAACTAAAATATTAAAAGAAAATACGTGTTTATTTTTGATATTTCTGTCGATGTCTTGCAATCATCTCTACTCATCCCTCTCTCACTACTACTTCTTTCTTCTTCTCTCATTAAGAAGCTGATATGCTACGTTTTTGTTTCGTAGATGTTCCAAATATAGATTCAGAAAGACACTCTTCATGCAATCCTGTAATATTAAATTGAAGCATTCAATTTTTTTTTGTTTTAATTTTAGTTAAAATAGGCTAGTCTGTTATTTATTCGAGTTAAAAGGAAAAGAGATAGCTGAATCATCCTAAAATAAACTATAAAAGCAAACAGTATTTACGTGTGCAAGTGGATTGAAAATCGAAAAAAAAATACTTAACACAACAAAAAATATTAATTAATTGATTGCAAAAAAAGCAATGTCATTGGCACTGTTATCTCCAATTATTTTTCTTAAAAAATATTACAAAACTGCTAGAAATGTGTTAACCCACTGATTTATTTTTATGGATTCGATATATTCCACTTTGCATAAAGTGGAATGGAGAATGCAGTTGTGAAGTCAAGGACAAACGGAAATAAATTTATATGATATCATTTAGAATGATTTAAGTGGGAACATGATAGGAGCAAGCAAGACAGATTCAAAGAGTGGCTGCATTTTTTTCGAAAAAAAGTAATATTTAAAACTTTAGAGAAGGATTTTTGAAGTAAGTTTTTATACTGCAGTTTTTATACTGCGCACGGAATCCGTGTACGACTTTGTGGTTGGAATTTACGTTAAAAAGGTTTGTTATCCGTCCAATGATACTCAGTCTATAGTCTTTTTTTTAACCTACTTCGGTGTTCTTGCTCCTGATTTCCCGTGATTAGCATAATCGATTTTACTACAATCTGAAACTCAATAATTACACAACATGCTAGAGTATCACTTACTTTTGCAAGTTTTAACATATTTTCCGCAGATATTTCCTGAAAAAAAAAACGAATACAGAAATTAATTATTGTCATGATTAAGAAGAAACTATACCATTATTGGAATTAACATATACATCTGTATACGCTGTCAACAATTCAATCAAATTATTTAGTGAATAAAAAAAATATAAAGAATATATTTAAACCAGACTGATGGGAAAGATGTATTATTGCGATATTTAGAATTAAGAGATAGGATCATGTGTTGTGCCCCAATAATATTTATATTATAATACATATAGTAATTTGCGTGCACGCATTCACGCAAAATACTTTCATTCTCTTTATTCAATGGATATTACAACCATTTAGAACTTCACACATGCAACCAAAATAAGTTGCATGTGTGAAGAACAAACGTTTATATATTTTTGGTTATTTCGTTCCCTCTAGTTAACAAGGTCAGACTGAATGCTTCTAGTTGCTCAAACACACTGAGCAACTAGAAGCATTCAGAATACCCATGGGTGCAGTTTGATCCAAAAATCCACAATGAACACATAAAGGGCAAGGTAATAATAATAGTAAGCACCTGGTGCATTTCTATTTAGAACATATACTAATTATTACCGACACTATGTTCCAATGTCGACATTACCGACACTAAATTTTCACAGACAATCATAAACATCCATGCTCATGGCTTGATTCGAATCCGCAGCCTTTTGGCTGGAGAGCGGATACGCTAACTACTCCGCCAACCATGCGGGCCGGAATATAGAAGATAAATATCACGAAGGTGGCAAAATATTCTTTAAGGTTTTGAAAAACCGTGATTGAAAACAGTACTGTAAATGAAATCCAAGATGATATGAAATGGTATCCCAGATGTCTGGAGTAATTACTTTGAAAGACTGTTAAACGAAACAAACAGTGAAAGAACAGTAGTAGAAAATTTTCAATGCAAATAGGAGTTATCAATAATTGAGAGTGAAAGAGACATCAAAAACTTCACAGGTGCAGCGGGAATACATGATATTCAACCAGAATTCTCAAGCATGTAAGAATAAGAATTTTGCAGTGGCAATACTGCATATTTCATAGAGCCGAGGTAGAAGGTAGAATGATAGATCACTCTAATGATTCTAGAGTAGAGCTCTCACGGTGACCATCTATAAAAAAATGGAAATAAAACTGAATGTGAAAATTACTAGAAATTTCTCTACTATGTGTTTCTGGTAAGCTTTTTGCACGCACAGGCCAAAGAGAGGTTGTCAATATCAGATTTTCAATTTAAGACAAATAGCTGAGAAATCATGGGAATCTGTATGGAAAATACAAGTTCCCCAGAGAACGTTTTTGCGTTACAAAACACTACAATTATATGGTGAAAAACTGGACATTACAAAGTGAAATACATAGCCGATATTTACCTTATAAGCAGTCATTACAAATGAAAGATATAAAGTAGGACTGTAAAATGAAGTATAAAACAACGATACACATTATACCCAGTCTTTCCGCCGTCTTGCATTGAACCTAATATTAGAGTGGGAGATATCAAATTTACTTCTTTGCATTTTGAAGATTGTTGTACTCCTAAAGAATCCAGTGGTTGTTCTACAGGATTCATTACGTAAATCGAATAACAGTTGTAAAAACTTTGGAATCAAATAAGAAATAAAAAGACTAAATATATGAAATTAGGGAGGAACATAGAAACCTTCTCTGCATTCTTAAAGCATGACCTACAGAACAAGTAAAATATTTTAGCTATTTAGGCAAATTTTTAGTGAAGTTAACAAATAAATTTGGAAATTCGAACAGAGTAATCAAACTCGATATGATGGGAACCAGCTGAATAGCTTCATCATGAGGAATAAAACCGAAATTAGCCAAATGCCAGTCAGTTTTTAAAACCAGCTTTAATTATGGATTTGAACGTTGAGATAGAAATAAAGAAATTGGTCATAGAGTAAAGACAACAGATATGAGAGTTCTGCAAAAAATTGGGGGTGGGGGGTAAAAAATGGAATCAAAAGCAGAATCTTATTGAAATATTAAATTGGAAAGGAACTTGACATTATTTGCATTCAAGAGTGTTTAGGAAGAGATAATCTAAGGAGGAATGGTCACTTAAACAAAACGGGAAACGAAAGATTTGAAAAGCAGTTTGATGTCAAGATGGCAAGAAAAATATGACTTACAGGAAGACCAATGTTTAAATGGATTTATTCAATCAGAGTTGCCTAAGAAGAACGAAATGTTAGATACGCGATAATTAAATTGTTAACTAATTTGGAAAAAAAGTGTTGATGGTGAAAAATTGATTGATGGTGAGGAAGATGATGAAGTATTCATTTATTATATTGACAATTAAAAATGTCATAAAAATTTGTTATATTGTTTTATTAAATTTACTACCACGTTTTTCTAATTTGAAACTTTAATTTATTTTAGTTTCTATTAACCCCTTAACGTACCAATTAAAAGTGAAAGCGGTTGTTTTTCTGCCAATTTTTGGGCGACTTTTGGGCGAGGGTGATTTGCTGAATCAAATTCATCATTATTTTTCAAATAATGATGAATTTGTGCAAACGCAAACGAAATAGCCGATACACGCCGTTGGCAACTTTTCTCGGCTGAAAGGAAATAGGCACAAGATTGTCTAGCGTCTATATTCGGTTGTATTTATATCTGAAACCAAAATTCAAAATCAATTTTGGTGCAATAAACAAAAGACGTGTCACAGACGTCTTTGTATGGTAAGGGATTAATTATAAATTATTTCTATTGTTCGAAATAGCAAACACTGAAAAAAAAATGAAAAAAGCAATATTTACATGAAATCCATTGCTATACTTACATCACTATCCAAAGAAGAGTTATGCAAGCATGTATCCATCTGAAAATCAAAATTTAAAGTGTAAAATTAGCATACAATTACTGAATGTTAATGAATAATTGAATGTATTTTAAGTTTCCAAATGGGATATATTTTTGACAGTTTGGTTTAATATCAATAGAAACATGATAATAAATGTAAGAAATGCACTTGAATTATTTATATAATTTTATGAATTAACAAAATCATATCGTCGATCTCACTTGATTCAAAACGCATTGCAACATTTGTTCTTCAGGTGACAAGATCTCCAAGTTCGAATCTTCTCTAGAATTCGGAGAATATTTATTAGCTACCTTTCATGGGAAGGGTGGCTTATTTTACTTGAGACCTCTCAAGGAATTAGTTTTTAGTATGCGCGGTATAATAAGTAGAATCTTCCCTATGGAAAGTCGAGAATATGCAAAAAATCAAGTTTTAAAAATTATGAGAACCAACTGATCGCACAGATGTGAAAGTTTACTAGGCTTTAATAAATTTAGCTTAATTATTTATCCAAGTGTGAGCAAACAAAGTTTGCGCCTGAAAGTATTTTCAGGACTGGGGTAAGGTAGTATAACACCGGGCAACATTGTTGCAAAGGTGGAGCAAGTTAACATCACTCCTATCTCAGTATCTCCCATAATGCAAAACACATCTCCTTGCGGATATGTGTAATGTTATGCATTAATATGCATTATGCATTATGCACTACCCAGACTAGTTTCGACCTTTATTGAGGTCTCTTCAGTGGGAGCCAGTCCCAGACGTGGAGATACCAGGCAGAAGCAATAGCAAGGTCATCTCCACCTATAGGAGTTGCCAAAAATTACTCTAGATTTAGAGAAAGATGTTGAAAGTTTATTTTTCACTTGGTTAGACTATAATAAATTTAGTTACCCCTCCACATTAAATTCCCATTCACAATAAAACTACATCCACATTAAATTCATCAAATGCATCCACCCCTCCCCCACACACTCTGTGTATGTGTATGGGGTGGATGCTACAAGCAGCATTTAGTGATTTGATATGTTTAGAAGGAATAGTTGTTGGGGGCGATTGGTGATATGTTTGGGAGTAGCACATATATATTAATATCGTATACACTTAAATTTCTAACATTGCTTAACCAAGTTGCTTGGTTGAGAAATATTTGAGCAAGTTTATTTCACATACACGTTAGTTAATAAATAAATACACTATTGCATTGAAATAATAAAAATACTTACATCATCATCTATTTCTTCCTCATTACATATATTTTCAATGATCTGGAGAAGTTTATTTTCCGCTTGTGGATGTGATTGTGAGATGCAATGTTCCAAGGTACTCAATGCCTGAAAAGACAGAAAAAAAACACCCATTAATTTCCTTACTCTTTCTCTATTCTTCTAAACTTAAACCCATGTGTAAATTGTCCAAGGTAATAATAAATAATACGATTACAATTGCATTCTTGAACAAACATTCCTCCCTTATTACAACAATTAAACTACAATCCTTGTCCAAGTCAATATTTTTTACAGTCAAAAATGGAAATTATTTATATTTATTCACGTGCATTTATATTCACACGTCTACATACATTTATGTGCATTTAGAGTATATGTACGATTTTTTAAGAGTGGAAAGAATGAATGGTAATCCCATTGCAGAAGGTTGGTGCAAAGACAGATGAATCCAACTATGCACCAATCAGTATCTCTGGAAGTGGTGGTGAAAATATCGGAATAGTTGATTAGGACTTGCATTCAGAAATGTGTTGACAGAGAATCACGACTCTTCAGTGAATAGCATAGGCTGACTAACGGATGATCATTTTTAAGCAACTTGCTCACAATCTATAATGATGTTATCATTAAACTAGTCCAAAGAAATTGTAACCGCATGATATGTTTCAAATTTGTTAAGGTATTTGATATAACATAACATGGAAACATGAATATATCAAGCTATAGACCAATTCGTGTTTCTCCTCTCGTTGTTAACCTACTAAAATTGGTATCAGCTGGTATACAAAACTGGTCAGTTGAACATAATATTATCTGTGATGGTCAGCACGGATTTGTTAACGGATGTTCTTGTTTCAGTAATCTTATAACAAGAGTGTTTGATGAGGGAAATGTATTTTTAGATTTTGCAAAGGCATTTGATAGGGTACCACATAAAAAACTGATATTTAATTGCAGAGTACACATTTGTATATTAGATTGGTGGAGTGGATTGGCAATTGGTTGTGTGATAGATATCAAAAAGTCGTGTGAGGTAGGGAAATATCGGGGAAATGGAAAGTCACTAGTGGACATACACCGGGCTCTGTACTGGGCTCACTACTTTTCAACCTTTCCGTAAATGATATTGTCACTGAAATTCAAGGTGATGTTAAATTGTTTGCATGTGACGTGAAGCTGTGGGAGGTTACTGAGAGTAGTCCTGATGAAGTAGATCTTCAGAAGGAGTATCTGAATAAGCTGGAAATATGAACACATTAATGGGAAGTATACGAGAGGAAGCATACTGGAGGAAATTGTGGAAATATGGACAGTTGGATAATGGTGGAACGATGTAGCGAAGGTTTAAGGTGACTCGACGATTACTGCAATATTAAGACTAACATTGAACAGCAGAGATAAAATGGTAAAGATTCTTCTGTGTAAGGCCCTGATCAGGCCATATCTGAACTACTGTGTTCAGTTCTGGTAACCGGGTTTTAGAGGGGATAAAGAATAATTTGGAGAGGATGCAAAGGCAGTTGGCAAAAAATTAACTCAGGACTGTCGTTTATTATCTATAAGGATTGATTGAAGTTATGTAATCTGCAGAGTTTGGCTTACAGAAGACGAGGGGTGATATGATTGAGAGATGTAAGACCTTCTGAGGTATTTATTGAATGCATACCAGAAAGAGTTTTCATATTGTGGAAAATAAGGAAGGCGCAAGAACTAGAATCTATTCCTGTAAATTGCGCAAGGAGCTGATAAACAAGAGAGGGAGAAGTATTTTCTTTACGAGGAGAGTGGAGCTGAACTGTATGCATTGCCTGGTGAATGTTAAGAGTGTGAATAAAGTTAAGCTTCATTATGATCAATATGTCACAGGAAGAAGAAATTTTCCATAAGTCTGTGGATGTTTGAAATATGCACAGTTATTTCACATTGTAAGGTAAAGAATGTATATTTTTGTAATATAATGTATTTGATAAATAAATAAATGTTTATTTATTTATTAATATAAATAAATAAACATTTTAATGCAAAATTTGGAAAAAAAAAAAAAGAATCAAATCACCAGAGAAAGCAAATCAAATCAAAGAGAAACCACTGGTGGTTACAACGCCACCTGGCAGGAATTTTGTAGCTACTTTTTCCTGAGATATGGCGTCTGCGTGACGAGCAATGTATTCCTGTAAAGTTTCTCAGTATAGCGCTCCACACGGCTTTAAACTAGGATACTCTAATTTTGATCACCCTGTATGTATATGTTTAGTATAAAGAAATTTAATTATAATTATTACATAAATACTATAGCATATAATATTAGTCTGCTGCAACTGTCACCCATTGTAAAACATAAAGATGCAGAAAGCCGTGAAATATTTAAAAATATATATAATTATAATTATTAATATATCATTATGTTGCCAAATATCTAACAAGATACAGCAAATACAGAACATACAATATAAGCAATACATAATTATGTTTTGCACAGAAGTTATAAAGAGTAGAATTTTCCCTTTAGTTTCGTTGTTCGTATAAAGAAGATTGGAAATGTATATGCATATAACGTGCTTTATGCTGATGTGTACATAGTCGTATGTATGTAATGCAAATAGAATGTATGATAATCAGTTCGTGTGATTATAATACTACTAGTTAATACACACATACAAACACACACGAAAGGCAAAGACCTAGAGCAAATAAATGCTGAGTGTGTGTGTGATAATAGTTGTCCATTCCATAGAATTCTATTAAATTGACTCATCCATTTACACTTTTCCTATTTTGCTACTATTTCTTTTTGAAATTTGATATCTTCACTAATATGGAACTTAAATAGATGAATTATTTTGCTCTTGTATAGATTGAAAATACGATTAATGATTTTATATTTGTACCTATTTTCTAGGGTTTGCTTTAATTGCTGGTTTGATTACCAAATATTTACAGAATTCTAAAGGCTTGGCCAGGAATTATTTCCCTGTATTGCATCATCTGCGTCAAACATCGACGTCGAATCTCCGATTTTGATACCAGTTTTAGTGCCACTTTGCTTCGTGTGCATCATCATCTTACATGTGAGATTACGAATAACTATATTTAGATCCTAGTTCAAATTGAACTGCTAATTTACAACCCAAATATTGACTATGTGTTGCTCTGTGTTTTATTTCTTTTACCACATATAATTGTTGCAGATTAAAAGCAATTCGTTTTCAGTTTGGAATGCATCTATACGAAATCTTCAAAACTTAAAAAACTTCTTGTTGCATTTCATTACTTTCTGAGCTATTTTCGCAAAGTGGAGATCTTATTCTAACAACTCCTAATTGATATCCAAAAATGCTGTTTCATAAGCGTCTGTCCTAAAATTTTTCTTGGCTACTTTTCAAGTATATATGCTAAATCTCATTGAAGAACTCAACAGTTAAATTGCTATATAGTTCTCACACTTTTATTTATCTTTTCGTATAAGTTAGAGTGCTACCCGTACTAATTCCGAAATCATCGGTCGAATCCTGATGACTTCGGAATTAGTAGGGGGTAGCACTCTAAAATCTTCTTCCTACATATTTCAGCATTTCTAGTCAAATAAAATCTACACTACCTGATTTCTAAATTTTTGAATAAACTTTAGATTTAAAAGTAGAAATATAATCTAGAATTTCAGAACTGTCTCCTAAATTTTTGAAATAGTTAGAAAATTACAAAAGTTAGAAAACAAGTTAGAAAATAATATTTGATGCGTATTATTGTAATGAATAATATTAATTAATATAGATATTATATATAAAATCACTGGTATCTTAATCAACTTAAATGGTTTCTAAAACTGTATAATAATCAGATATTTCTTTAGAATTATTTATACAGATTCAATAAGCAGACTGCGCAGTTTGATTTTAAAAATTCCATAAGCTTATAATTCAGACTAACTCGTATTTAAATTGTTTTGAACTTTCAGCAAGGCAGAATGTTTTACAACTCACACACTTCCATATTGCATCGTTTACTTTGAGTGTAATGTTGCTTCTACTATTCAGTAGATCCATGGAATATTAAAAACGTTTTGTAAGTTTTTCGCCTTGTTTTTGAGTGCAAGCTAGAACTACATTCTTTCTTGTTTTATCACGAATTGAAAGAATTGCTGATAAGTTATAAAATGATTTTTCTTATTTTTTATCGGAAGTGTGTTTTAACACTTCCTTAATGCTACTAATAATATCCGGTGACCAACTACCTTCACATAACAGAATGTGTAGTAATGAAAAGAGATTCCATGCAAAGACATTTAATTTTCTAATGAAGCACCTGTTTTGTGGTTCATTACTGATATACATTAAAATCTTAACTACTTTAACACACTTTCCGGGTTCTGGTAAAGTACTTCATTACATTTTATTTTTTATTAATAAAATAGGATTTCTTGATAAACATGATGGAACTAGATCATCTATAAGAACCCCAAGCTAACCCTAATCCACAAATCGTTTATTATTTAGTTTCGGCTATTAAATAATCGACGCAATACAATACTCAAGATGAATCGAGGAATTTTTGCTCTGCTGTTATTGCCAATGCTGATTTCCGTAATAGCAGCTTCTGTATCAAGTGTGGAAATTATGGAACTGATGTGTGGTATGTTGAAGACAGATTTCTTGCAAATTTCTTTGCTATCTTTAAGTCCCAGTTAACAACATATGTTCGCTTTCATTACAGAAAAACTCCCTGTTAGCATGAATCCGAGTAAATGATATTATGATTCTTACATCAGTTTATATAATTTATAATACAATTTCCTATTTTTATAATACAATGTGTTATGAATAACCTTTACCATTCCAGGAAGTCAAAGTGCAAAAGAGAGTATTGCTGCGTGCATCACACCAATAGACGAACATGTAAAATATTGTCACTGAAATTCAAGATGATATTAAATTGTTTGCGAAAGACGTGAAGCTGTGGGTGGTTACTGAGAGTCATCCTGATGAAGTAGATCTTCAGAAGGAGTATCTGAATAAGCTGGAAATGTGAACAAATTAATGGGAAGTATACGAGAGGAAGCATACTGGAGGAAATTGTGGAAATATGTGATTGTAGGATAATGGTGGAGCGATGTAGCAAAGGTTGAGGTAACTCAACGATTCCTGCAATATTAAGACGAACATTGAACAGCAGAGATAAAATGGTAAAGATTCTTCTGTGTAAGGCCCTGATCAGGCCATATCTGAACTACTGTGTTCAGTTCTGGTAACCGGGTTTTAGAGGGGATAAAGAATAATTTGGAGAGGATGCAAAGGCAGTTGGCAAAAAATTAACTCATTAACGTGCGTGCACGCACGCACACACATACACACGCAGAGAGAGACAAACACACACACAGCAAAATGTTAGTGTTAAGATACTTGAAATTTGTTAAACCGAATAATGTACTTTCTCTATTCAAGTCTCCTATTAAGCAGCAATCATTATGCATTTAGACTTCAATCAAGCACTGTGGATACTATTATATAGGTTAAAAATTCAAACAAGACAGTCTTCAACAACATTACTTACTATTGATCTTACTCGACGTGCAAGGCTTCTTCGATTCTGCATCTCAAATGTAACCGACAAACTCCAACAAATTCTAAACATTCCTGCTAAATCACCAAAGATAAACCAACAACAGGTAAAACAATATATACTGGATTTCTTCTATTAATGTCGTACTGTGCATCTGCTTGGCACGATGCACTAAAATGAAAGAAACACCATTAACAGATTTCAATGCCGTATAGTCATACGAATAATGAAAAGTTACAGAATTAACGTTCAAGACAGCTTGCGTTATTGCTGGAGACTAACACCGTTCTGCCTGAAGATGCAAGAGGTTTGTGATATATATGAAAGATGCAAGAGTTTTGCGTTATATATATATAGTCACTTGCTGGAGGTATAATAGAGATGCCAACATTAATCCAAACCACTACGAAGTGACCTCACCTAGCAAAGAAAATATATAGTAATGAGAAGGAATCGCTGAAAGTGACAAAAAGTAAGATATGTTTTGTATGCTAGAGATTGGATGTTGGATGGCTAATATATATTTTCAACTGCTCGAGTCAGTGGATTTCTGAATATAATTAATTTGTCTTATCAGAGTTTAGGTGTATGGTGTTTTTGGTGACTAAGCAAATTTATGCCACGCTGTATAATTTTTTGGTCTATACTTGCGTTATTTTGGACTAGAGCTGTGTAATCTGCAAAATGAAAGATCTTGCCTTTGAGAATTAGCTGGTTAATATCATGCAGATAGATGTTGGGGAGAGTACAGCTTCTTTTGGCACTCCACAGGTTACTAGTACCTCTATTTACAGATTGAAGCGATGTAATTTCAAAACCATGTTGTACAATCCCACCTATTCCAATATCTCTTAGCTTCTCTAGTATTAGTGTGTCGAATGCTTAAGCCAAGTCGATAAAAACTACTATGACAATCTGTTTTTATCTCAGGCGGCATTAATTACATCTTTGAAATATTCTGAGAGAGAGAGAGAGATGTTGTTTCCTGATTCTTTCGAAAACCGTACTGTGTTTTTGAGGTAATATGAAAGTTCTTTGTAAGTGATGCAAGCTTGATACGCACAATGCTCCATAATCTGATTGGCAATTGGTATTCTTGTTACCAGGTTGTAATTATTGTTCCAATTTCTTTTTCCATCTTTGTATATCTGTGAGAACTGTCTCTAACATACTGACAACATGGCAGTCTCTAACATACTGGATAACATACGTGTCCAGCTTTAAAGATTCATTTAATAAATTTAGTAAGATATGGCCTAAGCTAGCTGCGGGTTGTTTAGTGTCTTAAGCTCTGATGCTTTAGATTCTTGAGTCTTTGTTTAATTTAGTCTAAGAGGTGACAGAGTTTTGTTTTGCTTTGCTTCTCTTGTGTTTGGGAACCCAAATATCTGTTTGTCTTGCGTTTAGGGTGGTTTATCACCGTTTATGAATCGAAGGATAATCGTTTTCTGTAATTTTTGGATGGAGTATACAAAGTGATGATTAACGTCATCATTTGCTAGGTGTTGAAACGATTTGGCTTCTTTCATGAAGCTGTGTTCTATTGTCAAAGGTAGCACAGTCTTGTATGTCGTTAGAACACTGCACTCTAGTCTTGCAACGAAATGCAATGTTTATTTCATGTTAATTTTATATGCGAAATTTAATTTCTTTCTGTAGTAGTTTCGTGTTGCATTTTTTATCTGCAATGTCAGGCGATTTCCTATTATCTTATATTCGGTTTATATTATCTTATATCTTATTTGTATTTGTATTATCTTCATCTCATCCACTTGATAATGGGTTGAGTCCACTTAGAAGAAAGGTTCTCCGCTTATCGCGATCTTTAGCCATCTCACTCTTCACCCTATAGCTGGGTAAATGGGAATGTTCTTTCAGCAACTTTATCCAAGTACTTCTTGGTCTGCCTCTAGGTTTTCTTCCCATATATCCATTCAGAGCTAAATATGGGAGTCTATGAGGGGCCATTCTCTGAATATGACCAAACCATCTCAGTTGATGCTTAATGATTGTGTCTATTATATTATCTGGGAAGTTTAAATCTGTTCTGACTTGACCATTAGTCTTGTGTTACATCCAGTGGGTGTTATTAATTTTTCTGAGGTATTTCATTTCAAATGCTTGAAGATTCTTGATTGGTTGTTGAGTTAATCTCCAAGCTTCTGAAGCATAAGTAGCCGTTGAGATAATAATTGTTTTATATAAATTTAATTTTAGACTCGTTGGGATTTTTTATTTTTCCATATTTTGTTTAGTTTATTCATGTTGGTCCAACCTAGGTTTAGCCTGTGTTTTACTGTTTCCATATTGCTGAGGTTACTAGATATAAGATTGCCAGAATAAACACATTTATTAACGTGGTCCAGCAGATGATTTTCGAGATTTATAGAAATATTTTCTTCTTCGCTACCCATCTTAATTATTTTTGCTTTATGATGATTTATTTTCATACCATAAGTTTTACAAGAGTCATTTAATATATTAATAGTTTTTTCTAGCTGTGGTTTAGAATCTGCTAAAATAATGATATCATTCGCGTATTTTATGTGATTAATATTAATGTGAATAATTATATATACACGTGTGTGTGTGTATATATATATATATATACAGTATATATATATAATATTTATAATATTTATAACACATTCCAATTGTGAATAACAGATACTTGCAAGTGAATAATATTTAAATTTTTCTTCTTTATTTTATTCAATCCTTTTTTTTAATTTTTTTTTTATTGAAATTATGATTGTGTATTCTGATTGCTTATTTAAAACAGGTTTAGTTGTTTTTTTATGTATAATGTACTATATTCTTTCTTTGCGAAGCATTTCTGATTTCTTCCTCGAAGCTTTGCAGAGCTTATCTGAGGAAGATAATAGATGATAGATGGCAGTGGTTTCATGGTTATGTTTCTATACTGGTCGCAACCCAGGTGTTGATTTTACTCTTTGTTGGTACGTGCTTGGAAGACTTCAACTGCTATTACAGTTTAACTTTTTTTTTCTTTTTTTTTTGCAAGTAGGGTTGGATTTAGACATGGTGTGTTTGTTTGTGTTCTTGTAGTGATGGTTTTTGAGAGAGGGTTTGTCATAGGTAATGTGTGTGTGTGTGTGTGTGTGTGTGTGAAGATAGAGAGAGAATCAGGAATTGATCTAATTTCTAATCCTAGGTTTCTATCGTCGACCGGCAGTTTGTTTACCATGTCAGGTACGCAGAAGTTTCGGGCTTTGCCGTAGTGATTGTTGTATTTATATGTTATGTAGTTCGTTGACTGTGGTCTTGTTATGTGATATGTTGTTCTGGTTACTCTATATGTTGGGCTGTAGTAGTGTTTTAACATGACTGTGTAGTGGCATAAGTGTTTCACCTTAAATATTTTTTGTTGTGTCCGTGCTTCCTGCCTAAGTGTGGGTTGTTCCCAGAATATCAATTTTACCATTTTATCTTGCATCCGATATAACCTGTTAAGTCTGTAGTCTGCGCAGAATACCTAAGATATGATTGCATATCTTAAAATGTTTTCACATAATGCTTTATAGACTAATATTTTTATGTGCTTTGGGGCAATGTCTTTTAATCTGTATAGTTTGCTTACTATTATCCTAAGCTTGGTATGTAGGTAGTTTGTATGGCTATTCAAACTTTGATCAGCATCCAAGTGAACTCCGGGATAGCGTGTTGTTTTTACCTGTGTGATGGTTGTGGTATTAGGTTCTGTTCTTTGTGTATAGGAGGATGAATGTCGGATAGTGAGATATTTAGTTTCTATGGGCAGGGTTTTGGGGAGGGGGATTGAATATCGTTAGCTTTATTTCTCCAGGGATTATGTATATGCCGTTTTCGGTTAACCAGTTAGTAATTTGATTTGATGTGTTGCACATTTGTGTAAGCGATATTTGCGTTGTTGTGAATGGATACTATGGCCGTTTCGTCTACATACTGGAAGATTTTACTTTTTAGGGGAAGGTGACGTATGTCGTGTGTGTATACGTTAAATAGAATGGGGGATAGGACAGCTCCTTGTGGTACTCCACAGGTTACCTTTACTTCTTTGCGGTACGCTGATCCTATAGGTGTGGTGTGCTTTCAGTTATTCATGTATGTTTAAACCACTGGAGTAGGCTACCTCCAATTCCGATATGCGTTAGTTTCGTTAACAAGGTTTTGTGTGTTATTTTTCAAATGCTTTTTTTAGGACAATCAATACCACTAATGTTATTCTGTTTTTGTCCAATGCAGCGTTTATTAGGTCTATGAAATCTTCCAGGAGTGTTGCTGTTGGTTTATTTTTTGAAAGCCATATTGTGTTTTGGGTATGATTTGAAATTTTTCAACGTATGTGGAGAGATTGTGATGCACGATGCGCTGCATGATTTCATTTATTACAGACAACGTGGCAATGGGGCTGTAATTACTTATAATGTTTCTTTTTCCATGTTTGTGTATGGGTGTGATTAATGCAGTCTTCAGTGTTTCGGGTATGTGTCCCGTTTCGAAGATTTTATTTAACAGATTTTGTATAACTGGACATAGGTTGGTTGAGGTTTGTTGATGTCTTTTGGTCTGATTCCATCCATCCCCGGTCCTTTGTTAGGGTTAATTTGTTGAATTGCCAGTGATATATCTTCGTTTGTTACTGTGTGGAACCACATCGAGTGGGTTGCTCCTGGACGTAGTGGAGAATGTTCGCTTGTGTTAGGGAAAGGTTGTTTCTTGTAGTTTTTGGACAGAGTTCACGGAGTGCTGATAAAAGTTGTTTGCTAAGAAGGATTTGGGGTCGCAAGCAAAGCTGCGTTTTATTGTTTCTGAGGCAGTGTTTCTGTGTATATTGTCCAGCATTTCATTAGTCATGTGCCAGGTTTCCTTTATTTCGTTCCGTTGTTAATTTGTTGCTGTAGTAGTTTCTTGTTGCCGTTTTATGCTGGTTAGGAGATTCAGTTTTCTTTTATATTTAGCTCGCAAAAAGATATAGTTTGTCGACTTCTTAATTTTTTACCATAGGGCATCCTTTTTTATGTCTGTTAATATGTTGTCTTTTATTCATGGATTCTGTTTAGTTTGGGAGTGTGTTTTTATGTTTGTTAATGCTTTGTTATATATTTTGTTAAATGCAAGTTTAAGATTATTATATACAGCTTCTGTAGACTCTAAAGATGTTATCTGCATCCACTCTGTTTTTCTGATTTCGTCTTTTACTATTGTTTCGTTTAAAATGCTATAATACTGTTTTGTAGTCTCAGTGAGTGTTTTGGGTTCTGGTTCATTGTGCAACTGTAATGCTGTGAAATAATGGTCTGCCAGTTTGCATGTTATGACGGATGCTGTGTGGCTGTTTGGAGCGGCTCGTATATTTATATGATCAATGCAGGATGAGGTTGTTGTATTTCCGACTATCTCTTCTCGTGTATACGACTGTATGGATGGGGTTATGTTATATGCTGATAAGAGGACTAGGTATTGTTCTGTGTTGTTATTTATTATCAAGTATTCTGAGACGCCTTCTTTCGTGGCTGAAAGCCATCTGTGTAGTTCATCTAGAAAATTTGTGGTGCTTAAATTGGCTGGTCTGTATATTTCGTTTAATTGCTCTTATTCCTCTGAAGCTGGAGAAATTAATTTAATACTTTTACACACCTCTACATTTTATTTGTCTAAACATAATTTTTTCTTTAAGGTTTGGATTACAATAATCTTCTGGAATGTATAGTTTTTACTTTTAAATCAGACACATGTTTGAGAAATAAATGAAAGCGAAATGGAGTGTTAAGCTCAGATTAGTACCATGAACCCAGGGAACTAGGGTGATTCGAGAAATATTCTTTTTTAACTTCGTGTATGAGATAATTTCCTGTTGTGGTTGGTTCCAAAACACGAGCATTCACTGATCCAATTGGAAACATATTGTTTTCTATAAGGAAAAAATAAATAAATAAACTAGATAACACTATCAGGTTTTTCTTTGAAACAACCTAAAATTTATCCCTCTGCACATTCTACCTAAAAAACCTTTGCACCTTCTAATTGCTCCACAACACTAATTAATGGAATCTTCATGCAGAGCCACTCTCGATTCTTTCGTTACTTTCTTCACATGACCATTTATAATTGGAATTTGATTCAGAAGATTCAGATGTTGTATTCTCATGTAACTTCGAATGATGATTCTGGTTGCTTTTGAGAGTACATCATCTGTATCAGCTTTCAAACTGTTATTATGACCAGTATCTGCAAGGATAATTGAAAATAGGCTGACTCTAATACCCTTTCCTAGGCAAACTTTCCAGTGTTCACGCCGTTAATCTTGCAACTCATGATTACTTGGCACAATAACACTAAGTACTCCGGATGAATTTGAATATATCAACATTGAACTAGGACCACCTTGATGTATAATGAGAACATACATTAAGGATTGGAAAAAAGTGAAAGTGGAGTTCCTTCCAATAGAAACTTCGAGTTCAGTATCTTATATTATAGTGTACTTTTTGCAACGTGACTATGTAAAACTCGGATAGCATAGCACGAGGATGTAATACGTGACTATCTGACTGTGATGACCTCCTTTCACTTGTGATTTGACTTCACCTGATCACGAATTTGCTCAGTGTATCTATCTCATTCAATCTTCATGAAAATTTCATCGTTATGTCTTTACCCGTATAACTACAAAAAATCTACTCAGAGGTCATTCTGTTTTAATCCGTAGTAATTCTGTCCTATGTGGTTTTTGTATCTCAGTAAGAATTAAGAATACACCTGCTGTAGATTGATACAAACCCCTCCGTTGTTTGCCCAGTCTCTATAAAACTCTTTGTGTTTAGACTTTCAGTCCTGCTCAGAAGTGTAGAAAGCTGATTTTGTGAAATACTCACTTTTACTCCCTGTAGAATTACTTTCAAATCCGTGTATATCATGACTACTGAATAATACAGGAGGTTTCACGAAAAAAAAAAACTTAAAACGATTAAGTTCAAGTTTGCACTATTATTTTGCGTTTTAAGTCTCCAGCTTTTACATGTTAAAGACAACATAACTTCAGTTTCATATAATAACTTCATTTCATCACAACAGTTAATACACTGCAAGAGTGTTTATTCAATTTTGAATAGATTTGCCGACTTTGCCAATTCCAAATTGCAAAAATACAACACGCACTAGTTTCTTTGGCAGAATGCTACCATATTTACTAGCAGTACAGTAAATCGTCACCGACATGTAATACCTTATGATATTGATTTCCAAGAAAATGAGATTCAGTTACGCTGCCCAGAATGTCCAGTAATAAGAACCAATCAATATGCAATGAACTGAGACAAAGACACTATTTAGTCTCGTTTTCTGTTGGCACTTAAATAAAACAAACCACACTCGCTACTCCAGAACCAACTCCAAATAATATTTCGCCAACCATTCGCTAAACTAATAATTAATCACACAATATTTTTAAATTTCATGATGTTTTATTCCTTGTTTTTTTTTTATTTATTCGTGGTTTTTCATATCTTTATTTTGTAAGAGTTCTCTACTCATTTTCCTTACTCCATAGTTTTTGAGTATTTTTAATCACCCAAATAACACTCTCATCTGGTTCTTGATATCCTTCAGATATGTCTGATTTGTTAATTCAAAAATATTAATTATTAATTAATAAATATTACATTAATTTATTCCTATAGTTTGGTTAAAAGGGGTACCACCATCACCATAACGATTGCTGTTCTCTGTACTGAGATGTTTGTGAATAAATCCAGAAGCAATTTATATAAATAAATTAATTAAAATGTAAGGATCGTATTGGATAACCAACGACTCTTAGTCTATTTTTTTATCCATCTATAATTCTGGAAATATTTTACCAAGTGTTAAGTGGTCACAAAATATTCACTCTTAAAAAAAAAAAAATAAAAATAAAATAAAAATCTCATATCTAAATATGATAATGACTCCCAGAGTGCAATATGGAATTTCAGCACATGTATTTATAGAAATGGAGAAAAATTACAAAGCTAAATGAGAATAAGTTTAGCATTCATCAGCAAACATTTGCAATGCTATCCCAACGCTGTAAATGTAATTTGGAACTACATTAATACAAGGATATGAATACATTGTGTGTTACTAGACGAAAAATTTGCACAGAGGCCTTATACTGTCGAAATTTCTCTTAATACACGACGATGTTGAGCTGTGCATAACTGAATTTGAACAGTCATATTATTAAGGTCGGATGTCCTACATCATTCTTGTAATCTCTTTTAATCCCACAACTGATTGGCAATATAAATGCATTTAAAACGTATGGATGTGTGAAAGCATTTTTTTTATCGGAAAAGTACATTGACATTATTTTTAGTTCGAAACACTCTACATAATGTGAAAGGTGATGGCCATTAAATATATTGATATACATTTTATGCTAAATTTTTAATTATACTGAACTCCCAGAAGAATATTAATGGTTCTCAAGATAATTTAAAACGTACAATTTAGATAAATAAAAAACATATGCTAGAAATATGATTTTCATTAAGTTTGCCTTTAACTTGATTTTTTTTTTTTTTTGGTACATTACACAGCTACGTGCCTCGGAGCTGTGTAATGTCCAGATACTTTTGATCAGATAGAGTATTATAGTATTTATCAGTAGAGTATTTTAGTATTTATACAATAATTATAATTTCTTTCTACTACACACACACACACACACACACACACTGATAAATGTTGTTGTTAAGATATACTACTAGACATTTGTTAAACCAATATTGTACATTCTGTATTCGAGAGACCTATTAAGTAGCAATCATTATGAATTTAGACCTCACTCAAGTACTGTAAGATACTATTACGTAGGATAACAGTTCACACAAGACAGTCTACATAAACTTATACGTACTATTGATCTCTCTCTCTCTCTTGATGTGTAAGGCCTCTTCAAAAATACATCTGAAATGTTGCCGACAAAATCTAACAAATTCGAAACATTCCAGTTAAATCGGCAAATATAAACTAACAAGCACTAAAACAACATATCTCTGATACTATTAATGTGATTTATTACTTTTTTTTAATGCTGGGTTGAGAAAAGAAAATGAAATTAAGTGACATGCGGAAATGGTTTCCTATAAATATAATACATAGAAGAAAGGATTTTCATTATCCAGACATACTACAAACATTATCAGTGTTTTCGATATTTATACGAATATTGGGTTCGAGGTTATATTGTGAGAGGTTGGGGTAATCTATTGCTCGTATAAAATTAGTGATTTTTATAATTTTTATTGTTTTTTTTTTGGTAGAAATTTAATGTTTTATAATATATTGAATTATAGTTTTGGTATTTTATAGCATTTACTATTTTCATTACATACTTTATTGTGATATTGTAATATTAAATACGATTATAAATGGCGCAAAAAAGAAACAGATCTCTAACAAGAAGAGCAAAGTAGTTAACATAAAGGTTTTCTTCACTAAATATAGTATTAAAGAGTATATTCAATAAATATCCAATGATTCTGAAAACGGTAGTGCACAGCAAGGAAATACTAAAGTAGGATGTCCTTCACCCCCCCTAATTTTTGATCTAATTTCACAATTGCCTGATTGAACATATCAACTTTGTATCTAAGTGATTGACTTCGGCCATTGATTCATATATGACAGCCGCTAAAATCTCATTCGGAGGAATGCTAATTTTTATTTTCTTAATTAGTACTTCAAACTCTCAAGCTATAAAAAGGTTATTCTACTCACATTGATTTATTTGTTTGTTTCTGAGAAAGAAAATATCTCGAAGTATGAGGAGTAAAATTAAATTTGTAGTCCTTCCTTGTCCATTTGATTAAACGCATGACAATATCTAATTTAGTAGACATGAGCACTTTTTCCATCGTGTCTTAATTGTGATAAACAACATTCAGTCATTCCTGAAAATAATTTCAACAAAATGACAAAAGATCCGACAGATATCAATTACAATCAGATCTTTTGTTAGCCCTGATCAACTGTTGTTAATAGAAGTAGAATGACCTATCGTATATTCCTTATAATTCTGTATTACTTTGCAGACTTCAAGGAGTTTCAGCTCATATGTAGTTTGAAAATAAACATATTTACAAAGACAACAATATTTGATACAAAAAATATTGATGTCACTCTTAATATTTTCAGGTTTTTAAGAAGCCCTGTAGCCCTGTGTTATTAAGAATTTGATAATTTCATTGAAGTTATTCTTTTCAAATTAAAATCCATGAGTTAATGTTATTTTATATTATTTTTATTCACAAATTTGCTACAGCTTATTTGGCTATATGACTGCAAAAAATAACTATAATATTACAGGAAAAATAATGTAAGACTCTTATTTTTATTTTTCAATGTTTGGTATTTCTCAGAATGTCTTCTAATCAGATCTGATCATCACTGACTCAATCACTTCTTCCTCTTCTTTCTTCTTTCCGATTGATTAAGAAGTTCAACTGCCATATTTTGATTTTGAAGATGATCCATATATATATGCATGAAGACACCCGTCAGACATGGCTGTAAGATTAAATTGAAGCAATCGTTTTTTTCTTTCATTATTAGCTAACGAGTATAATATATTTTCATATCTGAATGTTATTTTAAACAATTATTTACATAAAATATCTTTAAAAATTGGAATATTTGGGATCAGCTCACACAATTCTATAAGAGAAATATAAGGAAGAAAAGTCTATAAATATGCTAAAAAAATTAATCTGAAGTATCGATTACTTCATTTTTTTTAAACTAAAAACAATATTGAAGTTATTCTCAACTTTCGGTGAGTGGCTTCGATGTCATTAAATCTAGTATTCTTCGTTGTTCACGCCCTCTTGTATGCTGTAATGAGAACTCACTTAAATTTTAAATATTTCTAATATCTACCACATGTTAATTATTAACAATGAACACTTTGGTGTTATATTTATGAGAATAGTCATAAATCAACTTTACTGGCGTTACATAGTATAGTTTTTTATTATTATTATTATTTATAGACTACCTTGTAATCGCAATGTTTCATCGTAATTTGCTCTTCTTGCGAAAAGACACAGAATCGGATATTTCTTATAAAAAAAAAACTTGTCTGATCTACGAATAATATATTCGTAGATCAGACAATTCAATTCAATAAACAATTCAATAACGGTACGACCGCTTCGAGAAAATTGAATCGAAGTAAAAAAACACTTCTCAGTTGAGTGTACAGTAAAAAAACATCTGTAGAACTGCTACATCTTCAACGACCCTAACATTGTTCCATATTATAATTATGAATATTTTTACCCTTGATTAAGATGACCTATTTTAAACACAAATGTCAAAAAAATAATATCAAATATATCAAAAAAATAATAATAAAGTGAAAAAGAAACACTTACTGTTGTCGGTTGCATAATCTTTTCCATCACGTAATCAGACTGAAAAGATGACGAATTAAAAAATAATTATTCCTCCCTTGAAGTACAATTATTACATTTTGTTAATCGTTAAGTATATATATATATAGAATAATTATATGAACATATTTATTAAATTATCGGCGAAAGAATGCATGTAATTCTGATGAGTAGGAAGAGTGTATTGTGAGAGTTTTAGAATTATTTATTGTTATAGCTACAATTATCATTTCAAACATATGTGCAGTTCTCTCAACCAAAACAACCAACAGTCAATGGACGTATGGCCAGATTGCAATCCTCTTACGCCAGATATGTCTGTCCTGGGCGTATACTTCAGTTTACTGGATGATTATTCTGTTTAGGTTTTGTTTTATATTGTGAACGCATCTCATTCGAGCCTGTCTCTTTCCCAACACTGTCTGGATCATCCGTCGGTTAACAAAATCATATTAAGTGATAACATGATTTTGTTAACCGACGGGATGTCCTAAATTTTGATACTATTACAGGACCAGGATAAACTTTCCTTATATAAGATAGCGATGAGAGGAAGCTTACCTCTTCCGATGTATCTCATCATTACTTTCGAATTTAAACCATCCTTTTTCAAAATACTCCTTAAAATACATTTGATGAAAAACAAAAGGCGTCCATATCGTCCTTACATGCCGGAATGGGTCAGCTCCATAAGGAGCTGATATAAACTGAATGAATCAGATTTTGTTATTTTATTAAATTTATCCAGTATTAACTAATTTGATAACGTAATATTTTATCTTCTATTATTAGGGCTTTTTAAGTCCTTAAAAATATCAAAAATGGAAATCGAAATATACTTACGCTTATAGCCAATGTATTGTTAATGCATAAGCCGATCTGAAAATCAAATTTCAAAATGTAAAATGAGCATAACGTTCACGAATATTAATAAATAAATTAATATGTACAAAGTTAGCTTATAGCACACGTGTTTGGAGAGTTTTATTTTATTTCAGTAGTGACACGATAATACCTATAAGGAATTCAGTTTCATGATTTATACAATACGAGAAGTTTGGTTTTAAGAATCACACTTAATTCAATCGTATCATTCACAAGCAATTTATTTTTGATCTTGAACATAAATTATTTGGATTCCTGTTGGGTGAGTTTAATTAAATTTAGAGTAGAGTAAAGGCATCTTATGGAAAACAGGACGACTATGTCAGTCGACATTTTCATTCAACAAAATTAACATAAAATAAAAACAGAAAAAAAATTCCTGTATTTACATGTAAAATGTACGAGTGGATCACTATCTTACTTCAGGTCTCCTATGGAAGAGTAGATTCAGTAAGATCGGCTACCTTTTTCGTGCAGGAGTGCTGATATTTCAGAATTTGCTCCTTGATTGAAAATTCTGATTCGCTCATCGGGAGAAAGATTTTTCATAATAGTTTTTTTTAACAGATGGCGACTTATTCATACGAAAAAATTGCAATATTAAATACCACACGGAAAAATCTAATTTTATTCAAACAACAGCAAGTCAGCAGCTTACCACAGCCGGATTTAACAGATGGGTGCATTCGTCTCCTCTTCGCTTCAATTGTAATAATCAAATCCGTATTAATTTTTGATTGTGTCACTGATCTGTAGTAGCACTGATTGTGTCACAGATCAATCAGTGAGAACCGCTGCAAATGGTGAAATTCATTCCTTATCACTTCATTTAATAAATATTATAAGACAATTAGAAAACAAGAAATTAAATTCCATTCTCTCAACCGGACAAGTGGAGCTCCCCCTGTAACGCATTCGAAATGACTTCGCGACATTTGTGCGGCAAGCAAAAAAGACTAGGTTCTAATCTCCTTTAGAATTTTTGAATGGGATAGTGTTCAAGCACTGCTCAGATTGCTTGAGAATTCTCAATAAGTGTTCGATGCTATTATACACTCGTACGTAGAAGAGTTTTCCATATGGAAACATGGTGTATCGTGCAATGCTATACATTAGCAGCAATTATTACTGCTAATGTATATAAAAAGCAAAATACAATAAAACCATAATTTTATCATTTTTAGCAGAGTTTGATGAATGATTTAATATTCCATATTATGCTATTAAATAATAATTGCTTTCAGTTATAACAAGATATTTTAACAGTGCTATGACGAAATATATGAGTATGACGCTAATGATATATTGATTTATTTAAAACATGTAAATGATGCACTTTAATAATGAAAGATGAATGTTTAATTTTTTCTTTATCGAATCCATTATAAAAACCAGGATTACTATCATCAAATTTTCATTGCTTATTGATTACTGATTGGCATAATTTTTTCTTGGGTGGATTACGTAAACGTTTTTGTAAAGTTAAGTAATAGCAAAAGACTACTTCGTTTGTCATATTTAATATTTATATAAATATCCCTTTTTGAAATGTTCTGAAAATATTGTAGCGCATCTCAAAATAATTCAGCACAGCTCGACATAAACATTCTTAAAATATCTTAATTAACTGTGTAAAAGATCATGTATTCTCGCCTAAATTTTTTGAATGAAAAGCTACTATTGAATATATTAATAACAATAATTTATAATAATCACTCTTGGAAAAAAAAGATTACAATACGAGTAACATTACAGAATTTTAGGCAATTCATATACGCTTTGGTTTTTTAAAGAAATCAATGCACTGTTGTTTTGAAATTCAACCAAAAACGCGTACCTTGTTCATTGCTTCCTCATCTTCCTTACATAACTTTTCGACCACCACAACAAGTTTATCTTGCCTATTCGGATAGTCTTGCGCGATGCAATCTTTCATGACATCTAGGGACTGAAAAAAAGTACTCCCTTAATTATAGTATTTGTTTCTTTATTCTGCAAAATACTAAATGAAATGCACGTGGGAATAAATAAAGAGCAGGTATCCTAATCGCATTATTGGGCATTAACTGTGTTCTATACTATCTCTGTTTATTTTATTCTTTAATAAATATAGGTACACCGTACTTATAGGTACTTTAATAAATATAACTACTCTTAGGTACGAAACGGATCGAAAGTTTCCTGTAGGATGAAAATTAGAAAACATAATTTTGCTGATAAACGAAACTAGAATTTTTCTTGTTAATATCAGGGTTTCTCCATGGAAAACAGACGGAGGTTTAAATGAAATATTGATTACTCACTATAACACGAACACTGACCCAGTTTACTACATAACATTTAAAGTTAGAAATGTTTTTTTTTCTTATAATTATTAATCTAGAACAAAATAAAATAAAATCAATATTGTTATTATGAAATGATATTGAAATTCATTGCTCTTTCATAGTGTAGTATTTTGAAAATTTTCTAAAATTGACTCGAAAACTTATGTGTATATTGACTTGAAAGCTTTGACATCAGACTTGCCTTGGAATTCTGTCTCTTAAAGACATGCGCACTCTTTCGAAAAAGCTGATTGCTTTCAAAGTACTAATAAGAATACTTTTAACTACACGATTTATTGTGATTGATGCGGATTTCAAACGTTGATTCTTATGGACCAGATTTCAATATCTCAGCAATACCAAGTCGTAAATCTGCATTTACTTCTTCATATTTCTTCAAAATTTCAAATATCTCCAAATCCGCATTGAAATTATATTCTATGAAAGGCTCTTAAAATCTATATTTCTCTCATTATCGAATATTTTGAAATTTAAATTTTGAAATCACCGTATTTTTATAAATCTTTTGACTTTTTGAAAATTCTATTTGCACTAGAAATCTGTTTTATCGTTTGAAGCAAATTAGACTGTTAGACATTTCACTGCGCACCTTTGCAGTTAATGTTCTAGTTGAACAACGTACGCAGCCAAAAATTTATATTATTTATGTCTTTACATAAAACAAAAACAAAAAATAACTATAATCGCATAACAAGATAATGTCTTGGCTGTTTTCAATTAGTGTATATATTATTCATTAGGTCCGATTTGCACTAGAAAAAATAAGTAAATACCAGCTTTTAGGGATGAAAAATAAGCTCAATCACTTCTAAATGAGAGAATGGTTCCATGAGTTAAAGACTTTAGAAAAGAAAGACATATGTTCGAGGTAAAAAAAAAACTTCCTGGGAAAGAAATATAAATTCTTCCAGCATCACCTAAATGTTATAGTCCAAACGTTTCTTATGTTATGTCAAACTAAATAAAGTTTTACAGAGTGAGATTTTCAGTAAAGAACAGAAAAACACATATATAAAATACTTACTTTTCTTTCTATCAGATTGAAGCACAAAGCGACACTCTGCTGTGCAGTAGGACTTTCTGAGAAAAAAAAGTCAATGAAAGCACATTCTGTTTTATATGAAAAAAGCATAACGTCTCATATATCAACTGATATAATAATTATGTTCTAATTTTATTCTGATTCAAGCTAAAGGGAATGTCATTTTCTATAAAGGCAGAGCCGATATTCAAAAAATGTTTAACTTAAAACTTACCGCACATCAGTTGTATTACATCCTTTCTGCCACTTTCCTCTTCTTCCTCCGGCTTCGGTTTTGCTAATACAGAAATTATCATTGGCAGCAAAAGTAGACCAATAATTCTTCGATTCATATTGAACGTTGCGAGAATTATTTCTGATTCAGAGCTGAATACAAGCTTCTAGGTAATATCCGGTGTTTATGTACATATAATACGTCTTATATAAGACGATGCATGACCATCATGCAATAAAAATGAAAGAAATAAAAGAAAATATTCCAAGACCCCGGAAACGTGTGTTAAAGTAGTTAACGTTTTAATGAACATCAGTTTTACTCCACACACACACACACACAGTTATTTCATTGCCAAAATCAATCAGTTTATTCTTTCATACAATCTTTTTTTTTACATCTTGCAAGTGCAATTCCGTGCAACTGATAAATAGTATTAGTCCAACGGATATTATTAGCGGCTCTAATTTTCCGATTGTCCTTGCAATTCGAGAGCAAAAAAAAATAAAAAATAAAAAATAAAAAAAATAAATAGATAAAAATAAAAAAATAATAAAAAAAAAATCCTGATATAAGCAAAATCATTTAGTGTTTTCATAAAATCGTCAGATCCCTTTTTAACTATTAATTTGCAACGTTATTTTCAAAGGAATTTACTAAAATCCACAGAATAAATAATTAAAACGCGATATTATTATTATCAGAGAAAATTACATTCCACTATTGTGGAATATATAGTGGAATGTGTGTAAACAGTATATGCCCAAGTGCCTTTTTCTTGCAAAAAATCTCCTTGAAGTACTGACCATAATTGGAAATTATGTAGAAATAATTGGCGATATTTATAATGTGTGCCTGATATAACAATTATGATATAATTTAAGGACGTAATACTCGGCAGAAAATTGAAAAAGATTACTATTTGAGGATATTTGGTTGGTATATTTATCGGTATATTTTTCTCTTTATTATCCATTTTCTTCATAACTAGACTCATTGCAAACTATATATATATATATGTTAAAGATACCAAGTAATTTTAAACCTGGTTTTACTCCATTTTTTCCCAAGTAAGCAAACAGACAAAATGTCAGGTTTGCGCCTGCAATATATGCAAGACTAGCTGATCCCACGGGTAGTGCAAGACCAAGGCAACTCGTGGTAGATGTGGAGCAAGATCTGATCACTAATCTTAATATTTACCCTTAATGCCAAAACACATCTCCAAGAAGAGGATGTAAGATGTTTTGTATTAAAGGCAAGGGGCCACTACCCAGACCGGTTTCGACCTTTATTGAGGTCTCATCAGCTGGAGCCAGGCTAGAAATACCAAGATTTAGTAATGCAGTGCTTGTAAGTATTTTACCAAAACGAGTTACCATAAGGTGTTATAACCTTATTAAATAAAAATCTCATATATATAGCTTTATACATAATACATATATAGCTATATATATATATAGCTTTGAACTGTAGCTACAGTTCGTGTTGAAGTTCTATTGTTGGGCATCTGCGTGAGTCTGATTTCACGAGTGTGCCAATATCGGATAGCAGAACTGAAAGAGTCCGGTAGATTATAGCGAAGGTTATTATTTATGCGATGAGGATCCATGACAATTTCCTTAGACTCGACTATGCTGCGATCCACCTCGTCACGGCATATATGAAGGTTTGAATTTGTTGTCCAGTTTATCTCATGTTGACGGCCTTCATCATTTGTGTTTACTGAAAACAGTACATGGCTTGACAGGGCACTTGCTCTAGTTCTTTTTTACGCAATGTCTCTCTGGTGTTCTTCCAGACGTAGGAGGATGGATTTTTCAATTTGGCCATAGCATTGTTTCCTGCGGTCACACGTGATTTTGTACACTCCTGGGAATTGTAGATGGTTGTGAGCTTGTTTGCATTTGCTTAAAATCGATCACAGTTTAGGAAGAGTAGAGAAGCAGGTTTTTATGTTGAGCTTTGGTAAAATTCTTCTTAGTTTCGTGGAGAGCGAGCTAATGAATGTTAAGGAGATATAACCTTTGGGGGTTGTCTTGTGTTTCTGAGTTGTTTTGATAGCGGCGGTATAGATGCTTATTAATAGTTTTCGACGAGTAGCCATTACTTGGAAAGGGTCTTCGTAGATGTTATAGTTCATTTTTTAGTTCTTCATCATCTGACAGTACAGATCTGGCACGATGTGCTAGAGTTGAGATCATACCCACTTTCTGTGCAGGATAGTGATGTGAGGACGCATATAGGTATCTATCTGTGTGTGTAGATTTTCTAAAGATTGAAATTTTTATAGAAGCAGATGTCGTAGAAAGTCTTCCGTCCAGGAAGGGAAGCGAGCCATTTTCTTCAACCTCCATTGTTAATTTCATGTCTTGGTGGAAGTTGTTTAAACGATTTAAAAAAGACTGAAGGTTATCGGTGCCATGTTCCCAGATAAGAAATATGTCATCTACAAACCTCAGCCAAATTTTTGGTTTAAGAGTAGCTTAAACCAAACTGGATTTCTACATAGCAGAATGAATAAAACAACAGAGGTTAACATTTTAATGGAAGAAAGAACTCCAGTTGTATCTTCAATATCCTGGTGCCTACAGAGTTCTCTGCAATTGCGGTAAACCATACTACGGACAAACGAAAAAATCCATCGAACTCCAACTAGAAGAGCATTATAGATACATCTCCTACAACAGAACTCGAACCAGCGCCTTGTCCAGTCATGTATTACTTAGAGCATTATAGCATACTTATATTAGAGCAAACTTTAATGAAGAAAGCCTCTCACATCAAATACGCTGGGATTTAACTAACCGTTCATAGATGTTATGACGAATTACAGCAATGGATTCTAGAATCTAAGGAAATCGTTCTTGACCCCGTTCACATTAATAGCAACATAAGCATAGTTTTCTATACTCTCATAGCTCTGCCATTCAAGCGGAATGTATAAAACAACAGAGGTTAACATTTAAATGGAAGAAAGAACTCTGGCTGTAGCATCATGAGCATGCGTGCGTGTAAGTGTATTTATGATTTGGTATTAGAGCCAAATCATAAATACACTTACACGCACGCATGCTCATGATGCTACAGCCAGAGTTCTTTCTTCCATTTAAATGTTAACCTCTGTTGTTTTATACATTCCGCTATGTAGAAATACGGTAATTGTAAGGTTCTCTCTGATGTTTTTATGTCCTTTTGGCTTGAACCTGAAGAAGTCTGTTCTCAGACGAAAATAGTTGTGTGCATTAATAAAGTTTAACTAAAACCCTCAGTTTTCAGTCATTAAATAATATATATATATATATATATATATAGATTTTTTTTTCATCATATATATATAAATTCAGCGTACGTACAGGAGCGTGTTCATTACCTGGAGTCTCAAAATATTTTGAAGTTTCGGTGGGTTTTCTGTATACTGAAAAGGTTTTTCGTATACATAAAACGTAACGCAATTGGAAGATTTTATACGTCGGTTCAAAGCATGATCCTTTATAGAAAGTGAGCATGATCTAAACATGTCGAGACGGAGCCTACGTCATGAGAAGTCCAGTAAGGCAAATAGCAGGAATGAAGAACGACACTACATGAAGCATACCCTCACCCTGAATCGTTTGAAACCAAGATGATTAACACAATTCTTAATAAACCTCCAACATCTTTTGTATTTAAAAAGGAAGTTTAGAATGTATTGAGGCTACCAGGAATATTACAAAGTGGCAAAACTGCTTTGAGTGCAAATTAAAAGTGGCATTTATGCCATTGCAGTTTCTTGCATCAAGTTGGAAGATTTGCATGTTTGAACACATCAGAGAAATCGAAAAAGGAAGACAGTACTCTGTTGTCTTCTTCTTTGTTTAGGTTGTGCATCCCATGCGAGTATTACAGGCCATGAAGTACCTTGGGGCCAACAAATTATTTTAAAAGAAAGTTCAAAGAAGCCTCTGAAACACTGCAAATCTCAACAATATAACAAAAATCAACGCCTAATTTTATCAGGTTTGCAGCGGACCTAGAGTATGACACGTGACATGATACAAAACGTGACAGTAGTAACGAGCATTGTTACAAAACGTATATTATTAATTAAGTTAACTCTTTTATCTAGTTATTTATTTGTATGTACCAAATGCGAAGTTCTGATAACATCTAATACGTGTAATTATTTTTTTATAGTTTCTTTGATATAAAACATTTCTGATGATATATTTTGTAACGTTATTTTTTATTAAACTCCTACATCTTAAAAGATTTGGTCGCTCTAGTACAAGCTGTCTACATAACTGCTAAACCACAGAAAGGTACCTCATCTTTTTTCGGACTGCATGTAGGTATTATGTATCATAATTCCATATATTTTACGACGTCTTGAAACGTCTATACGAAGGAAACACAGATGGTTGCTGTCGTATGTGTTGTAGCAGTGAATGACTTGTGATATTTTATGTGATTATTTAATATTATTATTTTTGTGAAGGCCTGTGAAGCTCTGTGGTGTTAAAGATTTCTTGACTTCAATGAAAGTTTTCTTAAAACATCATAGAGTTTTCTTTATTATTCTTTAATTTTAACTTTTAATCACACATTTTATTACAACTGAGTCACGTGTCTGCACAAATATAGCTAAAATCGTGCAGGAAAAAAACATAATACGCTTATTTTCATCTTTCAATCTTTGCTAAATGTGAAGAGATAGAGTTCAAGATGAGGTGATAAAATTATACAGGGATGTTTCATTTAGTTCGTGACCTAATGCACAAGTTTAATCTTCAAATTGAACGTCATTACAGACAGAATGGAGCAGTACTAACAGAAAAATTGGAAATCAAAAACAGATGGAAAGAATACTTTGAAGAAATATACAATACAGTAGATAACGAAAATGTAGAAAAGCCATCAGAAAAATTCCGATTCGGAACTTTTTCCACTTAGGCGTGAGGTAGAAACAGCAGTTAAGCAGCTTAACGGTAATAAGATCTCAGGTGCAGATGGAATTGCAGCAGAGAGAGTTAATTAAGGCCACAGTGGGTTCAAGGAATAAGAGTGTTTCATAGATGGATTATTAGGATATGAGGGAGTGGATCATCGTCTATACATTGGAAGAAGTCAGTTCTCATGCAATTACATAAAAAGGAGATATGAAGGCTTGCAAGAATTATAGTTTAACTATTAGTTTAATATTTCATGCAAGCAAAGTTTTATTGAAGATCATGCAGGTAGAAGGAAAAGTAGGGGCACTAGAAATCAGATTCTTTGTCATAGATGGATCATAGAAAAATATAAAGAATTCAGACTCCCTCTAGTAATGTGTTCCTTAGACTACTCTGAAGATTTTGACTGTGTACAACACGTGAAACTGCGAGAAGTAATGAAAATAATGACTTTTCCTCTACACACTATCAGGTTGATAGACAACTTGTACAGGGAGCAAGAAGCCACGGTATGAACAGGCGTTGGATTGGCTGATTGGCTTGAGGTTGAAAAAGGGAGTAAGGTAAAGGTATTTACTTTCTCCTCACTTGTTTAGTATACATTCAGAGGACATCATGCCTGAAGCATTAGATAATCGTAAGACAGGAATTATGATAGGAGGTAGTCAGTAATCTGAGGTATGCTGATGATATTGTACTCCTTTGTAATGACATGGAAGAACTAGGACAAATTCTTCACAATGTTAACAAGATTAGTAATAAGAGAGGCCTTCACTTCAAATCTAGCAAGACAAAGATTTTGGTTCTAAAAGTAAATACAAACAGGGAAGCTCTTGAGAAACAAGTGTACCTTAATGGAGAAAGAATTGAGGAAGTCAGTAAGTTTGAATACCTGGGATCCATTATTAATGTGATGAATTACTGTTCAGAAGACATTAGAAGAATATTAGGAATGGTTAACACAAACAGTCAGAGACTTGTATAAAATCTGTAAGGATCGATCTATCTCCATGGGAACAAAGTTGAGGATTTTGGATGCAGTTGTGCTTTCAACAGCGACTTATGGATGTGAGATATGGAACCTAAAGAAGTCAGATGAGAACAGGATCTCTGCTTTTGAGATGTGGTGTTAACGAAGGCTGTTGAGAATAGCACATACTGAAGGCGTACAAATGAACGGTTGTTAGAAAAGATCATTAGAACTTTACGGTTCCTTAAAAATATGAACAGAAGAAAGTTAAAATATTTCTGACACAATGAAAGAATGGAAGGATGATTTCTGAGGACAATAATAGAAGGTAAAGTTACTAGAAAAAGAGGAAGGGTTAGACCTTCAATGAGATGGATGGATGGTGTGGTGTGATGTGATTGATCTTCAGAGAGTTGAAGCCTCCAGAAAAGCATACACCAGGACCAAATGGCGAAGCCTGGTGTAGCATATTACTATAAGCATCTGTCGAGCCCAGTTATCATATGGATGGATGGACCTCTGGCATTTCTCTGAATGAGTTGTAATTATATCAGCTAATCACTCACTCAATTCTTCCTATTTTTTCTTCTCTCTGCCTGATTAAGAAACTCAGCTGTCACATTTTGCTTTTCAAGAAGATCCAAATATGGTTGATATGATATACCATTCATACATTGCTGTAAAATAAAATTAAAGCAATAATCTTTTTTTGTCTTATTAGCCAGCTAGTTTAATCTTTTTAACACAATAGATAAGGCTATTAATGAAACAAGTTAAAAAACGAAAAGATATAAGTGAGTCATCCTGAGGTAATCCACATTTATCACGAGAGCAAAAGAGAGAGAGAGAGAGATTTTGGAAAATTATATTTAGATTATATATATATAGTGTGTGTGTGTGTGTGTGTGTGTGTGTGTGTGTGTGTGTGTGTGTGTGTGTGCGCGCGCACTTGCGCTCAGATGCGTGCGGTTATTTCTAAATCACATTTCATCACAAACTAGTCAACGTGCTGCATTTGGAATAATTCAGAAATACTAAAAATGGTTTGAAACGTGTAAACGTTTGCTGTACACACAAGAGAATCAGTTATTAATTATTATTGTTTATCGGGCTGCAGTAATACTGGCATTTCTATATGCCATGATTAAGCATACAAAGTGTCTGTAATGTCCGTTACAAACGCACTCATTGTGTTCGGTAATGTCAATTACAAACACACTCATTGATCAGCACGTGGAGTTGATACAAAATGCGTATTTTGGATCGGCTCGAGTGCTATAACTGATAGACAGTGGAGGAGATTTAGACTCTTCTCCACTGTTTGAAATTAAAATAAAATAAAACTTAGGTGCAGATTAAAAATTACATCAAAATATCACCAATAAGAAGAAGACTGATGTTCATTATTATTCTGTAGTTGTAGAGAGTGTGTATGTCTCTAGAATGTAACAACTTTCAATTTCGCAAATGAGTCAATGCTGAGATGGTGCACGAGGAATGTTTTGCAGTTTATGCATTATAATAATACCAGAAGTATTTGATATAAAGTTGAGGAGCTTTAGGCATTGGTTGCGAAAACGTAGCCAAAAATTATAGGCATTAGTGCAATGCGGTTTGCCGAGGATAATACGTGTAGTCCGAGAAATAGAATACAACAGTAAGTGTCTTCAGAGACGACGGAAGGACCAGGACGAAGAGAAGAGGGTTGATAATGATAGCAGAGGAATTACAGCCAAGAAAGTAGAAGTAAATCAGTGGGACAAAGATTCAGAGGGCAGTTCATTTTACGCAATCTGACCTCGAGAAAGAGGCAAACAGGACTAGATAGATAATTGCTGCTATAATCCAGTAGAGTGTGCGAAGAATGTGCATGCCATTGACTCGCAGATTAGCGTAATGAGTACAGGCATAGTAATTATTATTATGGATTTTAACTATAGAGACATAGATTGGGATATGAATTAAAATTTACACAGCTGCTGAGAGAATTACCTCATGCAACATTTAATGGAAGGTTACTATGTTCATGAGTAGAGGAACATTTATTGCATCAGAGAACTTAACACAAAACAAATTTTGCTGTGCGTCCTCCGCTTGGAGAAAGTGATCCTGTAAGGATGAATTTCTTCCAGCGTGCATACAAAGAAAAATGTTGTGGAGGAATTATAAAGAGAAATATGCTCTATAAGCCCATGAATAGTATAAGGTCAATTCAAAACTGCGATCGGTATCGAGAGGAAGACCAAAGCTAATTATCAGAAAAAACTACGATGGATCAAAAGAAACGCTAAGGACGTCTTTTGCTATGTGACAATTAAAAGATGGAAGTATGACTTTGAAAAGTGCTGACCTTGGGGTAGTAGAAGAATCAAACCAAGTACTTGAATTACCTAATAGCATTTGGTCTTGTTTACCATCTAAATGGTGACATATCAGAAATGACATTAACTGGTAGGAGAATAGAGATTGAAAAAATAGTAGTACTTAAAGTATTTCAGAAGCAGGTGATGGAGTGGAAAGAGGGCAAAATAGTCCAATTTCTTAAATGAGGCTCTAAGGCAGAAGGATAAAATTATAGGCCATTTATCATCTCGGAGTGGAAGATAAAGTTTTAGAGAAACTAGTAAATAAACAGAATTCAGGACTAGGTGGATTGGAATATGATACTCTATCAGTGACAAATAGTTTTATGAAGGGTATGTCTGACCTTTGTAATTGGGCTTTCAATTCGCCTTTCAAAACATACACCTGGATCACTAAAGGCATTTTGTTTGTTATTTATCTTGAGAAGGGTAAAACAATAACCGGGGAATATTATTCCAATTTATTAATCAGATTAGATGAAAAAAATAGTGAAAAAAGACCGGGTTTGCAGAAGAAAATATAATCTTTAATCAGGGCAATGCACCTTCCCACAAAGGGGATTTGGCAATGGGAAAATTAAGGAATCTGCACTATGAATTTTTGGAACATCCACTCTGTTCCCCAGATTTTGCTCTCTCTGACTTCTATCTCTTCCCAAAACGAAAACTCTTCCTAGCTAGTCAGCGTTTTTCTTTGAATCAAGAGGTGATTGCAGTGGTAGAGGGGTATTTTGCAGATCTTACTGTGAACTACTAGAGGGACGGGATAATGCTGCTGGAGCATCGCTGAAATAGATGTGTTAGAGTCTTAAAGGAAATTATGTTGAAAAATAAAAATAAGTTTGAAATGATAAATTCGTTTTTTCATTGTTAAGCAGAGAACTTTACAGACCACCCTCGTATATCATATTATCAGTTAACAAAATGTTCACACACTGGTATTCATTTTAGTATTTACATTATCAAAAACTGGAAAAAAATATTCGTACCTCTGTGTCCAAGGAACGGTTCATGCATAAAAGGATATAAAAATCCAATTTCAAAATAAATGAGCTTACAAGAACTGAAATATAATGAACAAATAAATCTCTACAAAGCTTATAGCACACGTGTTATGAGAGTTTGATTTCATTTCTGTGGGATTGCATCCCACAACTGCATTCCTTTTAATACTTATAAGGATTGCAGTTTCCTGATTTGTCCACGTATATTAATGAACATTTGTACTATATATCTCAATTAATTCATCATAAAATTCAAAAACTCAAAAACAATTAATTTATTATCGTTAATATAAATTACTTGTATTCCGAAAGGGTCGGTTTACTCGTATTTAGAGTAGTGTTGTAATTCAATTGCAGATTCAGTATGGTTTGGAGAGTGCTTAAATATATAACACATTAGGTACAGAAAAAAATAAATAAAATAAATGAAGCAGAAGAATAAAATGAAGTAGAGCAGAAAATAAAAGTGGAACAAATGATACTATGTAATTCTTCACTTATGTGGATTAGATGAATCTTTTACTTTGTAACTTCTAAGGGGAAATTCGATTCAGCAGAATCGGCTGCTTTGTTTGTTCTCGAGCGAGGACATCTAAAGGTTTGCTTATTGGTTAGAAACAAGAGTTCGAAACGCGTACTTTGTGGTAGAAGTTTTATAACAGCTTTCTGTCTTTTATTATTATTTTTTTAAACTGAAGTTGACTTAGCCATCCGAATAAATTGAAGGATTGCATTCTACCCTGGAAACTCGCATTTAATTAAAAAATTAATAATCAGTTTTACGCATACGCACTTGACAGGGATGTGCATTAGTGACCTCATCATTTAGTTGTAGTAATCAAACCATATTAAATTTCGTTCTGTCACTGATCTGAAGTAATTATCAGATCAGTCAGTGAGAACCGCTTCCAATAGTGAATTTTATTGCTTGCCATTACATTTTATAAATATTAAAATAAAAATGTAATATATATTGATTGGCATAAATTACAAACTTCAGTTTCTGATTCAGCTCACACAAGAGCTCGAAACGTGTTAAAAAGTTATCTTCGATGCCAAAGGTGTGCAGTAAATATTCCTGCTTCTCAACTAGCAGTCGATCGTTCTAGTTTCCTACTTAGGCTTTTGGATGTTATTTCTACTCTTTCCTGTTTCCATCTCTCTCTCTCTCTCTCTCTCTCTCTGTTATGCATTGTGATAGTACCAGTGTAACCTTATCCAAGGAAAGAGTGGACCACTTGGAATCAATTTCGTCTCCAACCTTTATCTGAACCACCCAGTCGAATCACCTACTACACTACGAGAACCTGACTAGAACATATTGGTAATTTCGTCAGAAGGGCATCAGGAAAACCGTGATTAATATCGATACTTAAAAGAACTGGTAGGGCGAGGTCAACTTTATTCTCTCTTCAACCAGCAGGTCTCGAATTCGAATCTGCCAAGCACTCGGATGTCTGAGATTGTCTTTATATGGGAGATTGGTTTCATTGTCCAGTGTCATACCACCGCGTCAATTATTTTAGGCAGAAATTACTATAAAATGTTTCATATTTTCTCTCTAGAGCAAAGCTTCTGGACTATGCAAAAGAAAACAAAAATACCAAAAAGTTAATAAAATAATTAAAAAATAGAAATAAAACCATCGTCCACCCACGGTTCTAATGTAATACAGGCTTCACATCATTCGTGAGTGCGAATCACATAAAAGGGCTCTTGGTCCAGATGGGATTCTTTCAATTTTCTTCAAAACTTGTGCTCCAGAATTAACACCCAACATCGATGGAAAAGTTTATTAACAACAAGCTGCTTCTCTACCTGGAGACTCATCAATTAATTAGCAACAACTAATATGGATTCTGCCATTCACGTTCTACAGCTAACCTCGTTCATCTCATCTGGCTTTGGAAAGAGACCATAGAAAAATTTAGAGAAATCGATGTTTTCCTTCTCGATATTTCTTAGGTACTCGATCATGTCTGGCATCGAGGCCTCCTGAACAAGCTAACATCCTATGGTCTCCGTATCTGCATCTCTCTCTCTCTTTCTCTCTCTCTCTCTTTCATCAAAGCTACAATTTTGCTGATAATGGTATTCTCCCGTTCTTCTTTAGGAAAACTCTTTATTATTCAAATGATAGAAGTCTCAAAATTTTCCAGGCCTGCCTTATTACCTTCAAGAAGAATCCTACTTCAACTCCTCTTCATTTAGATAATGTTCGAATTTCCCTTCATGTTCAGCTCCCTCTTAAGTTAGATGTATCACCTGGAACAAACATATTACATACATCGCCTCTTCTGCCTCTAAAATCCCCGGTGTTCAGAATATTACTTCTCTTCAGCTCAACGTTTAACAATTTATGTCTCAGATCCAAGCAACCTTAAATCATTGTTCCCACATTTTCTATGGTGCACCTAAAACTCCCTAAGAATGTTTTTTCACCTGCAGAGAGATTGTCCACTAATTTATGAGGACTTTTCTCAGAAACTTCCTCTAGGCACGTAGTCTCATAGGCACCCTATTTCTGCACATTGCCTTTTCTATAGGTGCTCTTATGGGCATTATTTTCTGAAATGGCCATCAGTATTCCTACTCTTTCTTCTAACCAAGTAAGAATAAAGCACTCACTGGCCAACAAACATACTCTATATAACTCCGAACACCTCGCAGAGACTTCTCATCATTTTCCTCAATTCCCTCCATTGTTCTCTGGAACAATCTTCTCCATACTGTTTTTTCCACTGTTCCATTGTACCTCCAATTCTTTAAGAAACATATCGGTAAAGTATTTCTTTCTCCAAAATACTTATCTACACATGGCAATCGTTTGTTGAAGATCATCCTACCTTTAATGTATTAACCATTATCATCAACATAAAAAGGTGTGTGATGGAAACACAATAAAAATAATAAAAATAAATAAATAAAATAATTTACTGAAACCAGATTGCAAAATAATATTTTGCAATCTGAGTTCAGTAAATAAATTTTTGGGTTCTGTTTTCGCAGAATATGAATACTCTGTTCATTATTACTTCCAAGATATTAATATCCAACGGATCCTGCAAATGTGTAACTTTCTCTTAATTTACAAAAACGTTTGTGCACAATTAAACAGGAAAACAGCAAGAGGGGGAATACTAAAGTAGGATGTCCTTCACAATCCCACTAGTTTCATGATCTAATTCCATATATATATATAAGTAGATGCATTAACTCTAAATGCTTTTTTTTATTTTAAATCATGCAAGTACTTGAAGCTATCCGGATAAAAATGAGTTACTCTGCTCGCATTGGTTTATTTGTTGTTTCTGAGAAAGTAAATATCTCGAGTATGCGAATAATTTTGCAGTCCTTCCTTGTTGATTGGATTAAATGCATCACAATATGTAAGTAGAAGGCATGAACAATTTTGTTATCATCGTGGTTTAATTTTTATAAAGAGTCAGTTTTTCTTGAAAACAATTGTGTTAAATAATGTAACAAATCACAAAATAAATGTTGCTATCAATTACACTCAGCTCTTTTATTAACTCTGATCAAAAGTAAAATGCTGTAAATAGAAGTAATATGATCTACTGTATATTCCGTATAATTCTCTATTTCTTGGCAGACTTCAAGACGTTTTTCAGCTGGATATGTCCTACAACGTTAAAAATATTTACTAAGAGAACAGTTTTTTATAAATACTGTTACACATATACATAAGTTGAATAAATAAATTCGGCTACGAGAATACTCGCATTTCATAACAGTTCATATTGGTAATATGTGATATAATTCCTGTTATTTTATAATCTTGCAAACCGTATATACGAAGGCAACACAGACTTAAATGAATGCTCGCCATTACGTGTATTGTAGGCAGTGAATGACTTATTACATTTTTATGTCATTGATTAATATTTTTAGTTTTTTAAGAAGCTCCGTGTAGTCCTGTGGTATTAAGAATTTGATGATTTCAGTGAAGTAATTCTTTTCAATTTAAAAGTCGGTGCGGTACTGATATTTTATGTTGTTTTTATTCAGAAATTCACTACAACTCATTTGGTCATGTGAGGGCACAAAAATAACTAAAATATTACAGGAAAAGTAAGGTAACACATTTATTTCATTTCTCAATGTTTGGTATTTCTCAGAATGTCTTGTAATCAGACCTGATCATCACTGACTGACTCACTTCTTCCTCTTCTTTCTTCTCTCTGACTGAGTAAGAAGCTCAACTGCCACATTTTGATTTTGAAGATGTTCCATATAGAGTTGTATGAAGACACCCATCACACATGGCTGTAAGAGTAAATTGAAGCAATTTATATATATATATATATATGTAAAAGGATTTTTACTTTGATATAATATATGTTAAAGATACCAAGCTATTTTAAATATAAACCTGTTTTTTTTTTTTTACTGCAATTCCCAAGTAAGAAAACAGACAAGTCAGTCAAGTTTGCGCCTGCAAGTGATGCAAGCCTCGCTGACCCTGCACGTAGTGCAAGTCAAGGCAACTAGTGGTAAAGGTAGAATAAGCTCTGATCACTATTCGTAATATTTACCCTTAATGCAAAGCACATCTCCTGGAGGAGATGTATGATGCTATGTATTAAAGGAAAGGGGCCACTACCCAGACTGGTTTCGACCTTTACTGAGGTCTCGTCAGTGGGAGCCAGGCTAAGAAATACTAAGTTTTAAGTAATACAAATCTTATAAATATTTTACCAAAACAAGTTACCATAAGGTGCTTTGACCTTAATAAATAAAAATCTCAGGATGAAAGATAGATGTAAAAAGTTTTTTACCTTGGGTATAATATATGTTAAAGATACCAAGCTATTTTAAATATAAACCTGTTTTTTTACTCCATTTCCCAAGTAAGCAAACAGACAAGTCAGCCAAGTTTGCGCCTGCAAGTGTTGCGAAATAAAAATAAATAAAATTAAATTAAATTAAATAAAAAAACCAGATTTATATTTAAAATATAAATATACAGTATATATATATATTTATATATATATAAATATTAAAAAAAAAAATATATATATATATATATAAATATGCGGATGTTTCTTAGGAAAACAACTTCTCTAATCTACGAAGAATATATTCATAGATAAATACTTGAAGAGTTGAAGAGTGGTACTACAGTTTCGAGTAAATTCAATCGAAAAAAAAAAACCTTCTCATTTGAGCGTACCGTAGAAAAAGAAAAGAACATTAACATCTTAAATGACCCTAAAATTGTTCAACTTTATAAAGATGAATATATTTTCCCCTTGATTAAGGTGATCGACTTTACCACAAACTGGAAACAATTACATAATACAAGAAAAAGAAACACTTACTTTTGCAGGATGCAGCACCTCTGCCACAGCGTGTTCAGACTGAAATAGACGACAAATCAAAATTATTATTCTCTTCATGAAGCCACAGTAACATTTTCTTAATCGTTAAGAGTATATGTTTGTATAGAATAACAATAATTCGATGATAAAATAATACTTGTAATTCCAATGAGTGGGAAGAGTGTATTGTGAGAGTTTTAGAATTATTTATGTCTTTTGATAGAATTAACTTTAAAACATACATGTAAGTCTCTCAACCAACCAACAGTCATTGGAGGTCTGACCAGATTGAGTACCTTCCTACTCCATGTGTCCAGAGCGTATACAATTCAGGTAACTGAATAATGCCTGCTTTGTTTCTGTCATTCTTTAAAATTGGGTTTCATTATTTATTTCCTCAATTTTGATAACGAAATATAGTTCACTACCAGTGTTATCAATAACAGCATTGAAAAAATTCATTTCCAACACATTACTTGTCAATAAGGGCAGGTCTTCAGTAGTGGATTTAAGTGGGAAAGCAAAGAGGTATTGTAAAAGTATATGCATTAATTTATCATATTAATAATTAATGATATTTCAACACAAATTGATAAGTTATAAAATTTACATCCAAGATTAACTACTTTGATAACGTAATATTTTATCTTTTATCATTAGGACTTTTGATTCCTAAAAATTATCAAAAACTAAAAATGAAATACACTTACGTTTAGGGCCAAAGTATTGTTAATGCACAAATTGATCTGAAAATGAAAATAAAAAATGTAAAATTTGCAAAACGTTTACGAATTTTAATGAATATATTAGTATGTAGAAAATTAGCTTATAGCGGACGTGTTCTCAGAGTTTGATTTCACTTAAGTAGAGAAATTATAATAATTATAATGAATGCAGTTTCATGATTTATGCAATGTTATAAATTAACAAAATCTCTTCCTATATCTCACTTAATTCCATCATATCATTTGCAATCAATTCGTTTTTGACTTCAAATACAAATCGCTTATATTACTGAAGAGTGCATTTACTAAAATTTAGAGTAGAGTAGAGAGAGCTTATAAAAAATAGGACCACTTTGTCAGTCAACATTCGTTGCAACTAAGTTGTGATTACCCTGTGACTACTCACTTATGTACAACCAGATGACATTTTTTGCTTCGAAACTCCGATGGGAGAACAGATTCAGTAAGTTCGGCTTTATCGTGCAGAAAAATGGGCATTGGAGGATTCGTTGCTTGAATGAAAACTGAAGTTCGAATCACAGTTTTTTTTTTTTTTTTCATTGTAGGCGACCTAGTCATTCGAATAAATTGCAATTAAATCGTATACGGAAAAATCTCATTTTTTTCAAAAAACAGCAAGTAAGCAACTTTACACAATACGCCTTTAATAGATGGATGCTTTCGTCACCTCGTCGCTCAGTTGTAAGAATCACATCCTTATAAATGTTTGGTTGTATCACTTATCTGTAGTAGTAATTCTCAGATCAAAATTATTGCTTATCAGTGCATTTAATAAATATCAAAAGACAATTAGAAAACCAGAAATTATATTCCACTCAATCAGCCAAATAAGTAGAGAGCACCCCAGTAACGCATTCCAAAAGACTTCGCGACATTTGTGCAGTAAATAAAGTCTTGGTTCTAATCTCCTCTAATAGTCGTACAGGAAGAGTTTTCCATTTGGAAACTCGGGTATCATGGAAAACATCGAAGAAAACACTCGGTTAGCAGTAATAATATATGAAAAAAGTAAAATATAATAAAGTCATATCCTAATTTTAGCATAGTTTGATGAATAATTTCGTATTTTTTTATTATGTTAGTTTTTCTAAAAAATGATTTCTTCCGGTTGTAAACAAGCTATGTTTGGCAGCGCTATGACGAAATAATATATATAAGTATGGCGCTAAAGATATATTGATTTATTGAAACTATTTACATTATTCATTTTATTAAATAAAGAATAAAGTTTGTTTATTTTATTGCCGAATCCATTAGGAAAAAAAATGACTTTCATCAAATTTTCATCATATATTGATTACCACTCCAAAAAAATTATGATAGATATAATTTTCTCTTGAGTGATTTACGTAGAAAACTTCGTAATATATATTAAGTAATAGCAAAACTAAAAACCTTGCTGTTTGGAATAACTGAAGGAAAGAACAAAAGAGGAAGACCAAACAGGGAATGGGGCGATGACATCGTCAAATGGTGCGGAAACTCTATACACAAACTGAGTTATCTTGCACAAAATAGAATGCAATGGAAGAATCATATCAAGATGGCGGCAGACACCTACGGGCATTGGCCCCATGGTTGTTGATGATGATGATGAATAGCAAAAGACTATTTCGTTTGTTATACGTAATATTCATATAAATATCTCTAACTGAACTATTCCAAAAATATTGTAACCCATCTCAAATTATGTAATAGAGCTCTACATATTCTTAAACCTCGTTAATTTTTTCTGAATATGTTCTTAAACATTCTTAAAATATCTTAATTGAACATCTTAAAAAGTATGTTAAATATTCACGACTAAATTTTTAAATGAACAGCTACTGTTTATTATATTTATAAAAATAATGTATAATATTAAAATAACAAAAAAGATTACAATACGAGTAACATTAAGGAATATTAAGCAATTTTAATTCATATATGCTTTGGTCAATAAAGAAATCAATACACCGTTGTTCTGAAATTTAAAAAAAATGCATACCTGCTCCATTGGTTCATCATTTCTCTTACATAAATTTTCGATCAGCACAACAAGTTTATCTTTCCTATCCGGATACTGTTGTGAGATGCAATCTTTGATGACATCTAAGGACTGAAAAAAAAATTACTCCCTTAATTTTAATATTTGTTTCTTTATTCTGAAAAACAGACATGAAATGAAGCAATAGAATAAGAAACAAAAAAGCAATGAAACAGGTAAGTTACGAAATAACGGAAATCAGGTAAGTGACGTTGTTTGTAAAAGGAAAGATATTATTTGGTATGGTGACTTTATAATTAAATATTCTATTGATGAGCGAGTTATAACTTAGAGTTTTCCTGGATTATTTTTTTCTTCTCTAGTGTCTTGTACATGTAGACATGGAAACGTTTGTTGGTTCTGAACTGGAGAACACAAATTCGAAATATTTCTCTCTACGTCGACATTTCCGTGATAAAGCCACGCTGCTAATCACATGGATAATTTAGAAATCATAACTTTACTGCTGTACGAAACTAGAAATATTTGTGTTAAAATGTGGGTCTCGTAATGGAAAACAAACTGAGCTTTAAATCAAATATGATTATTAGATATAAAGCGAACACTCATTTAATTACATAACATTCAATGTTAGAAATATCATCTTTTTCATAATTATTATAGTACAACTACATAAATTAAAGTTTTGCTATTTTTAAATTATTTTCGCAGTGTAGTATTTTGAAAAATTTCGAAAATTAACCGGAACACTTCTAAGAATATGACCTTTGCTATCCGAGTTGTCTTGGTAATCTCTGTCTTACACAGTCGTGCACAATCTGTGGAAATGCTGATTGCTTTCAAAGCTAATAAAAGTACGTTTATCTGCAAGATTTGTTATGATTGATAGCAGTTTCCAAATGCTGATTCTCATGTGAACCAGGTCTCAATATCTCAGCAATACCGAGTCGTGAAGTTGTACTTTATATTATAAAAGGCTAGATCTTCAAAATTGAAAATCTATTCAATGAAATGCTATGGAAATCGGTATTTCTTTCATTACCGAATATTTTGACATTTATATTTTGAAATCACCGTATTTTTTATAAATATCTTGCCTTTTAAAAATTCTATTTGCACTAGAAATCAGTTTTATCATTTGAAGCAAATCAGAGTACTAGACATTTCACTGTGTCCCTTTGCAGTTAATGCTCCAGTTCAATAATTTCTGCAGTCAAAGAGTTTATATTTTTATATGTGTTTATATATATAAAACAAAACAAAATATATATTTTGTTTTGTTTTATATAAACAAAATATATGGAGTGCACACTTCTATTCTGGTCAGGAATGGACCTTTACTATCCATTATAGGCAGCCGTTACACACACAATTCATGCTAAATTTCATCATATATCACCAGTCATGTGGAATTTGTTCATACTGATGATTACATAACAAGATAAAGGCTTGGCTCTTTTGAATTACAGTTTAGATTATTCATCAGGTTCGATTTGCACCAGAAAAAAATAAAATAAACACCATCCTTGTGTCAAGAATATTTTTTTAAAAAAACTAATCACTTCCAAATGAGATAATGGTTCTCTGAGTTAAAGCCTTGTGAAAAGAAAGACACATGTCGAGGCTTCCTATCGAATGTGGTACATTACAGTAACGTGGAAAAAACAAGACAGGAAAAAATACCAGAGAAATAAGTTGGAAGTTTATTTTGCACTTGGTTAGACACTATAATAAATTTAGTTTAATCCTTTATCGAAGTATAGGCAAACAAAGTTTGCTCCTGAAAATATCTTCAGGACTGAGGTAAGGTGGTACAACAGTAGGTAACTCGCAGCAAAGGTGGACCAAGCTCTCATCACTCCTTGTCTCAGTATCTCCCATAATGCGAAGCACATCTCCTTGCGGACATCTATACTGCCATGCATTAAGGGAAGGGCAACTACCCAGACCGGTTTCGACCTTTATTGAGATCTCGTCATTGGGAGGCAGACCCATGCGTGGAGATTCTAAAGGAGAAGCAATAGGAGAGGTCATATTTACCTATACGAGTTGCCAACAAGTGTGCCCCCTTCTTATTGAATTACTCTGGATTTAGAGAAAGTTGTTTGAAGTTTATTTTGCACTTGGTTAGACTATAGTAAATTTAGTTTAATCATTTATCCAAGTGTAAGCAAACAAAGTTTGCTCCTGAAAATATCCTCAGGACTACGGTAAGGTTGTACCACACTAGGCAACTCGCAGCAAAGGTGGACCAAGCTCTCATAACTCCTTGTCTCAGTATCTCCCATAATGCAAAGCACATCTCCTTGCGGACATGTATACTGCCATGCATTAAGGAAAGGGCCACTACCCAGACCGGTTTCGACCTTTATTGAGGTCTCGTCAGTGGGAGGCAGACCCATACGTGGAGATTCTAAGGCAGAAGCAATAGGAGAGGTCATACTTACTTATGCGAGTTGCCAACAGGTGCTGCGAGTTTCCTAGTGTTGTACCACCTTACCTCAGTCCTGAAGATATTTTCAGGAAAAAATTTTGTTTGCTTACACTTGGATAAAGAATTAAACTAAATTTATTATAGTCTCACTAAGTGCAAAATAAACTTCCAACATCTTTCTCTAAATCCAGAGTAATTCAATAATAAGGTGGTACACCTGTTCACAACTCGTATAGGTAAATATGACCTCTCCTATTGCTTCTGGGTTCGTATCTCCCCACTTCAGATACGTACTAAAACAGTGTGATACATGTACCAGCGAACTCAAACCTACTTCTCCAGCCGAAATCTATGATATTTAAAAAATAAAAATTTAAAAAATAAAAAAGCGCTTGGACCTGACGTCATCCCTATTAATGTTATTAAATTGCTACCCCGAAAGCCCATCGCACATCTTATAACAATAATAAATGCCATGCTTAGATTCAAATACTTTCCCTATGCTTGGAAGTTGGCAGATGAGGTCCCTATTTATAAGCCTGGTAAGGACCCACAGCTGCCACAAAGTTATCGCCTCATCAGTCTGATTTCCAATTTGAGCAAAATCGCTGAAAAAGTCATCCTCTCCAAAATTCAACTTTCTGTAAACAAGCTAAATATCCTACATTTAGAGCAGTTTGGTTTTTGCAAACTCTATAGTACTACTCAACAGATCCATAGACTAGTTGAATACATTACCACCAGCTTCAACTGGCATGAATACACCGGAACAGTCTTTCTTTACTTAGAAAAGGCCTTCGACAAATTATGGCACTTTTGACTCCTATACAAGCTGATTTTAGCCAGCATTCCATTGGATTTGATCCGCCTCATTAAGTCCTTTCTTTCTGAAAGACGCATTCAAGTTAAACTAAATGGGGCGGTATCTACCCAGCAGCGGATCTTGGCTGGAGTGCTTCAAGGATCCCTCCTGGCGCCGATACTTTTTCTCGATTTACATGGCGGACATCCCACATAACCCGATGTCATCTATCATTGCTCTCTATGACGACGATACATCAATACTGGTCAGATCTCTTAAACCGCATCTTGTAACAAAGAAACGACAAGATAACCTGTTGAAACTGGAACACTGGTTCTCCATTTGGAGACTACAAGTAAACCCTCAAAAAAAAAAGCAGTGCTCTTCTGTTCACAAAAATTTCAACATCTCCCAAAGAAGACATCTTTCTATTTAACATCAGGATTCCCTGGAAAACAGAAGCCAAATATCTCGGCGTACTGCTAGACAGAAAAAGTACCTTCACCCCGCATACTAAATCCTTATCTAAAGGCATAGCATAGCTTTAGTAACAGCAAATTAGATATTAAAATCAAATTGCTCCTCTACCAGATGATGATTCGTCCGATTATCACTTATGCGTCCCCAGCCAGGAGCCATACTTCAAGCTCAAATATCCTTAAACTGCAAAGACTGCAAAACAAATGCTTACACATGATCTTAAATGCACCATGGTACATCAGAAATGTTCAACTTCATCGAGACACAAATATCCCTTATATCTACTCTTTCCTGCAATCTCTCGCAGTAAAATACTTCTCAAAACCGTCTTCACATCCAAATGAATTAGTACAACAAGCTGCAAATTATGATGAATCGGAATTATGCAAATATAGACGACCTAAGGCCATTCTAATTCCCGTTCGAGATCTATAACTTGCCCAACTCGGGATAAGCACGTAGCTCATAATTTTTTCCCTACACAGGAACCTTATCAGATAGCAGGGATTAAAAGCATTATGCATCACCCTTATAAACAGTAACGTTCTACGCCTTCGTATCTCCACGTTTGGGTCTGCCTTCCACTGACGAGACCTCAATAAAGGTCGAAACCGGTCTGAGTAATGGCTCTTCCCTTAATGCATGGCAGTATACATATCCGCAAGGTGATGTGCTTTGCATTATGGGAGATACTGAGACAAGGAGTAATGAGAGCTTGGTCCACCTTTGGTGATAGTTGCCTAGTGTTGTACCACCTTACCTCAGTCCTGAAGATATTTTCAGGAGCAAACTTTGTTTGCTTACACTTGGATAAAGGATTAAACTAAATTTATTACCAATGAAATAAGTTGAAATTATTCCAGAACGAGCTAAAAGTTACAGTCTGACGTATTTTATGTTATATCAAACTAATTTTGTCAACGACGAGCCTCACCAAACTGACTTCTTAATCATAGCTTGGTTAAGGCCGTCTTCATCATACTATAAGTAGCTTGATGAAGCGCTGGTAGTTCAGTTTGTTTCATATTTCTTGAACTCCTCTAACATGAACTATATGTGCATCCCTTGGTTGGCTTACAGATAGGTACATTGTTTTCATATTATAAAACTTCGGATAATATACATGTACGTGCGTGCGTGTGCACTCATGTATGCTATTTAATGTCATCTGAAAGTAATTACAGAGTGTGAAACATTTTTCAGTAAAGAAACAGAAAAACACATATATAACATACTTACTTTTCTTTCTATCAGATTGAAGCACATGGCGACACTCTGTTGTGCAGTAGGATTTGCTGAAATAAAAAAAAAATCAATGAAAACGTATTCTGTATGATATGAAGAAAGGATCGTGTCATTTATATTATTAACAGATATAATAATTATGTTCTAATTTTAATCTGATTCAAGCTAATGGGGAATACTATTTCCTACAAAGCAAGAACAAATATTCAAAAAATGCTTGCCTTAAAACTTACCACACATCAATTCTACTACGTCGTCGCCGATAATTTCCTCTTCTGAATCCGGCGTCGGCTTTGCTAATACCGAAATCAACATTGGCAGCAAAAGAAAGGCAGTAATTCTTCGATTCATCTTGAATATTGCGAGAATTATCTCACAGCTGAGTCAGAGCTGAACAAAAGCTTCTAGCTAATTTCTGGTATTTTTATACAGACGATACATATCCATCATGCAATAAAAAAAGAAAAAGAAAATAAAATCCAAGACCCGGAAATGTGTGTTAGATACTTTAACACACATTTCCTTCCATAAAATCTTTTTTTTTCTTTTTTTTTTTACATCCTGCAATTACAGTTTCCGTGCAACTGATAAATGGTATTAGACCAACGGATATTATTAGCTCTAATTTTCTAATCGTCCTTGCAATTCGCGAAGGAATAAAAAAAAAATGTGCTGTAAAAATGTTATTCCGAATAATGAGCGAAATCGTTCAGTGTTTTAAAACCGTCAGTTTCATTTTTGACTATGAATTCTTAATGGTCTTTTCAAAATTATTTAAAGAAATCCACAGAATAAGAAATAAAAAAGCAATATTATTAAACTATATGGAGTGAACTGATTATTACCAGAAATATCGGGCAACAGGTTCCTCTCAGTGTGCAATAATATCGAAGCTTGCAGAGGAAATTGCATTCCATTAGTGTGGAGTATATTGTGGAATGTGTGTAAAGAGTATATATACACATACACCTTTTCCTTGCAAAACTCTACTCGAAATATTGAACATAATTGGAAACAATGATAATTATCGTGTGCACTGATATAAAAGTTATCAATACTTTATGGACATAACAAAAAATATAGTGAACAGCAGAAAAGTGAACCCGATTATTAATTTAGGACATTTCGTTGGCATTTTTATCAATATATGTTTTTCTCTATTTTATTTATTTTTCTTCATAAATAAACTCATCTGCAAAACTCAGTACATACCGTACAATAAATATGTGGTACTGTGTCGAAGTTACTAACAACTCTCCGAACAATTTTACGAAAGTTCCCAATCTGCAACCAATCCTGTATGCCTTGATTTTAAATTTTGCACTGCTCAAGATGTTTGATAATTTATTTAGGCAGTAGGTAAATTTTAACACTTACTGCGAGCTCAAGAATCTACTTATTGGAGATTTCATTGCATGCTTGTTCATTGGATGGGGTTTCATTTTTATAAAACTTACTTCACCATGCTATGAATACGATGTACATTTTAATTGGAAGCATAATTTGAAGCATGACGAAAAAAGAGATTAACGATTAAGATTATTTATTTCTAAGTCTTGCACTGTTGGTTCCCTTTGAACGACAATGCAGAATATGATTAACAAGGTTCATCTCTTTGTTCATTACTCGGAAGGGATTAAAAGAATTTAAAAAACAAATCACTGTAATTTGGAGTTTAATACTTTTCAAATTGTAGTTCACTCTTTACTAATTATGTAAGGAAGACATTCTATATATCATAAAATAATTTGGATTTCTGGTGATATTTTCGTTAATATTTTTACTGTATTATGGTGAATATTATATCGTCGATCGATAAATTACGCAAACTCTACTCTTCATATCGCAAAAAGTCAATGTGACTTCCATAAACAGATCAAGGGACGCATCAGTTTTTATAATATATATATATATATATATAATGAAAACAGCAGTGCCTCAAATATAATCTCGCCGTGAATCGTTTAAACCCAAGACGATTAATACAATTCTTAATACTCCTCCGACACTGATCTCCTCTATTTAAACAAGGATTTTAGAATGCATTCATCCAACCTTATATCAGGAATATTACAAAGTGGCAAAACTGCTTCATGAGTGCAATATAAAACGACATTTTTGCCATTCCAAAAAATCTACAGATTCGTGCATCCACCATAACCGCCATGTTATCCCATGAAAAAAAAAAAGAAAGAAAAAAAATGAAAAGTTTCAAATGCCTCAAGAGTTTCATTACACTTGAGTCATTTGCTATGCAGGCCAGACTGGAAGGAGGCAGATCTGTATCTATCAACACATCAGATACATCGAAAAAGGAAGACAGTACTGTGTTGTCGTCTTTTTAATTATTAAGTAATTAATTAGATTCATTTTATTAACCTTATTAAATAATACATAATTATTTTACACGAAAGCCTCTTAAAACCCAATAATATAACAAAATTCCAGAATATGACACGCGAGATGATACAGAACGTTACAGTAGCAACGAGCATTGTTATAAAATGTATATTAGTAAATAATTTAACTGTTTTATCTGGTTATTTATGTGTATATACCAAATGCGAATTTCTGATAACATCTAATACGTGTAACTAATTTTTATAGTTTCTATGCTATTAAACATTTCGGGTCATATTTGGTAGCGTTATACGTTTAGGGTTATACGTGGATGGTTTGAAATACTCTCAGTCTCGAACATAGATGGCAACACTATCGGCAAGATTTTCTTTTCTAAGTTGGTACATATGTCATAAGCATCGATGTGAAATCACAAGTCATTCTATTAAGTAGGTTTTTCTTTTACAGTTCTCTGAAGCAAAAGTGTTGTTTGTATCCCTTGAAATGGATTAAAGTACGTATCGTGCAGTTATAAAATTCTTTGTAAAAGAAGGTTTAACGTCAAATGAAATTCATTCCGAGTTCATAAACGTTTATGTGAAGAGGAAAAGAGCTCATCTCCTTCGTTTTCTCCAATGAAGAAATGGGCTGCCGAGTTTAAACGTGACCATACCAGCCTTGAAGATGATGTACGTGAAGGACGTCCAAAAAGCGTAACAACACCAGAGATCATTGATCAAGTGCACGATATGGTATTGGCTTATATGGCTTTGTTGCTTTTTTGCATATTTCTGTGTACTTTTGTTGAAAATTCTCGTATAACGTTACAGGCTCATTTATTTTAAGTAGGGAATTCTAGTCTGTATTTTTTACTTGGTTATCGACAATGCTCTTTAGTATGATCGAGTTTGATCGACTTTGTGGTGTTGGGAGGGAGGGTAGGTAACGTAATAGAACGAGTAGTGATCGGCAATTTTTACGTTAATTACTGATGATGTATATCTATGGATGAGAGCCCGTATGTTGATATGATCAATGCATGATTGTGTTAGTGAGTTGTTGAGTATTTCTTCTCTTGTTGGGAAGTTAATGGTAGGGTTTGTTGTACTGACTTAGTATATCAAGATATGTTTTAGTGGTTGCGTGGTCAAGAATATTTATGTTAATATCTCCTATTAGGATGAGCCTGTGTGTTGTACGGGGTTCGATGCCGCTTAGCCATGCTTCTAGCTCATGAAGAAAGCTGAGTGGTTTATTATCTGGGGATCTGCATATTGCGTTTATTGTGTATTTGATACTATTGTGGCTATTTGTGATTTCCAAAATTGGTGTTTCCGCATGTTCGAAATGAGTTTGCTTTTCATTCACATTGTATTTTATTTTGATAAATGCCACAATGCCGCCAGCTCTTTTGTTTGGTCTATATAAGCTGTAGGTTTGGTAATTATTGATGTTGTATGCGTAAATTTCTGTATCGTTTATTGCAACTTCGGTCAGTATTAGCGCATCTTTGTTTATCATGGTGTAGTTGAGCAGTGTTTTAAATGTAAACCAGAATATTTTATACTTTTTATGTTTGTGTGTATGATAGTGAAGTCGGTATTGGTGGAAATGTTGTCGGACAATTTCTTCAAAGAGTCAAAGGCCTTGAAGTTTATACTGGATATGTTCGCATACGTTTGAGATCTTTATAGTTTTTAAGTGATATCTAATCTTGCTCTTAAGGATGTGAAGAGTTAGTGTTTTATATTGGCAGGCTGTGTAAGTCGGCTTCACTTGTAATTATGTGTACTCGAGTGTTTTCGTTCTTTCTCATAAATATCTGTGAATCCTTAGTTCATACGAACTTGTAGTTTTTCTCTGTTTTGTTTTGCTTGCTTGGTATAAAAGAATTTTGAAGTATGGAGTCCAGTGTTCTGTTATATAAATTGGTGTTGGGAGATTCTTGTCAGTTAGAATCGTTGTTGTCAGCCTTGTTTTCTTGCTTGATGCAAGAATGGAGTCTCTCAAACTCTACTGTTAAAACGAGCGATGATCGGTGGCGGTCGCTCTTTTTTTTTTTTTTTTCTTGTGGGCCTCGGTTAATAGAGGTGATGTCTGTGGTTGCGATTTCAATCCCGATTTTGCTGCCCAATCAGTTGCATTATGTTGCTTATTCCCTCAATTTGAAGTTTTATTCTTTCTTTTTGTAGCATGTGCTCCATTTGACACTTGAGTGTGTTTTTCTCTTTCCGCAGTTCTTCATTCTCGCGCTTGAGTGTTTCTTGTGTTTCTATCGCTACCGTTAATTTTGTCTTTATTTCTCGCAGGGCTCCGAACATTCATAATCAGCGAGAGCAAAAATAAAATGTTAGAAGATTCGACTGAAAACTTATCACACAGCAAATCCATTAATTCGTTCCTTTCATTTTCTTTTTCTTCTTCTGATACCGGTTTCGGCTTGGCTAATACAGAAATCATCATTAATAACAAAAGCAGACCAATAATTCTTCGATTCATCATGAATATTGCGAGGATTATCTTACCGCTGAATCAGAGCTGAACAAAAGCTTGTGGGTATCATCTGGTTTTATATACAGACGATATATATATATATCCTTCATGCAATAAAAAAATGAAAGAAAGAAAAGAAAAGATTCCAAGACTTGAAAAGTACTTATCGTTTTAGTCTGGCGTTCCGTACAATCTTTTTTACCTCTCTAATTGCAACTTCCTTACAGCTGATAAATAGTATTAGACTAACGGATATCATTAGTGGTTCATGAAATCATAAGATTCTTTTCTACTATCAAATCTTAACGTTATTTGCAAACTTATTTACTGTAAACTGCAAAATAACAAATAGAAAAACAATATTGTTACAGCTCTATATATAGTGAATTGGTTATTATAAGCATTATCAGGCAACAGGTTCCTCTGAGTATACATATACAGAGAAAATATTGTGGAAGGTGTGTATACAGTATATATATATATATATATATATATATATATATATAATAACGCGCGCGCACGCACGCACACCCACCCACACCCACACCACACCCACCCACCCACCCACACACACACACACACACACACACACACACACACACACACACACACACACACACACACACACACACACTTTTTCCTTATTCTTGCAAAAATATTATTCTCGAAATACTGAACATAATTTTAGATGGCGATAGTTATCATATTCAGTAATGTAAGAATTATGATATAATTTATGGACTTAATACTGAGCAGAAAATTGAACCAGATTATTATTTTAGAATATTTCGTTGGTGTTTTTATTGATATATTTATTCTCTAATTTTTTTCATAACTAAACGTATTGCAAAAGTCAGTATATTCCGAACAATATATATTTCATTGTGTTGGAGTTATTAAGAACCCTCAGAATCATTTTACAAAAGTTCTCAATCTGCTCCCATTCCTGAATGCCTTGATTTCAAATTTTGCAGTGGCCAGAATGCTTGAGAATTTATTAAAGTAGATGAATTTTAATACTTTTTGTGAGATCAGCTTTCTACTTATTGGCGATGATGTTAATTTTCAGCCAGTCATAATTTCAACGATAATGGGAGGCACTAGTGACCAAATAGGGGTAGGTTAAATGGTGGGGGAAGTGGTGAGGAACGTGACGTGACTTCAAGCTGTTCCCCGGAAAATTCCAAGCATTCCATATTATGACGTCTTTGGTCGGACACTATAGGGGTAGGGTAAATATTGGGGGACATGGCGCAGAAACCGTGCCGTCATTGGTCGGACAGTATGAAACAGATGAATATAAGATAAGGATTCGTGGCATGATTGGTGGGACACTTTAAACCAAATAAGGGAGAGGGTAAATGGGGGAAGCGACGTCAGTGTCATGGGTGTGTGTTGTTATCAGATGTAGATAAGTGACATAATTTGTTAGTTGTAAATGAGTGACTTCATTGAGTTGAATTGCAAAAGGAAGTTACTGTAGTGGGGAGGTATGACATCCTGTGTTTTGTGGGTGGGAGATTTATGTGTGTTGTTTTTGTTTGTTTTCAGTGGTGGCTTATGGGTAATGGTTTTTGTATGGAATTGTGGATGATGGTTAGATATAAGATAGAGTATGGAATGTTTGGAAATTCGCTGGGGAAAAATATCTGTCATTGACGTCACGTTGTGTCTTTTGGTTCACGTATGGCATTGTGAGTGATGGTTAGAGATTAGGCAGACTATGGAATCCTTGGAATCAGTAACATCATGTTTTGTCTCTGGTTCGAGTGATGTTTAGAGTATGGAATTCTGAGGGACATTTGTTCTAGTGTTAGGGCCTTTGGTTCGATTATGAATGTGTTGGAAAATATTTGTCTATTGGTGACAGCACGAATTTTCCAATATAAAGGTGAGGTATTTTGTTCCTGTTATTAACTATGGGAATTTTTAGTTTAGAGTCAAGAGATGGCTTTAGCATTTAGACATATTCTTTACAATTATTTACAGCCAATCGTCCCCTCCCCTCACTCCCCCTCAAGCACACACACTTTCTTTTTTTTTTTCCATATACATAACTCATCCGAATATTTTGATTTCTGTAAACTTTTAAGATATTAACGTTGATTTATTTTTTATATTAAATGTTATATTTATTATAAAGTTTTTGGCTAGTGAAATTTCTAGTTTAGAGAAGAGATGGTGTCAGCATTCATACATATTCTTAACAATTATTTACAGGCAATCATTGGTGTCCCCTCACTCCCCACCCCAAGCACACACACACACACACACACACACACACACACATGCTTTTTTTTTCTATGCCAAAACCACCTTATAACCATACATTAGTAACTTAGACATGAAAATTCACTAATGTAGCCCATGCTGAAAGCCTCTAATGTATGTACCCTATGATTAATCTTGTGAAACGCTATTCAATATTAAAATTAGAATTGCGCTTACCAAAATCATACGAGCATTGTCCATTTGAAATTACAAATATCATGTGAAGTAACTGCACTCAACAAATATTGCCTGTTTTGGATGTATGTTATAAAAGAAATCAAAATTATAAAAGACATCAGTTGATGTTAAATTTGAAAATATTAACATCAACTGATGTTAATATTTTCAAATGACCATTGCTATGTTTAAGCTACACAAAAGAAACATTCACTCTTACTTTCTCTCCAGAATGGCTTACTTTCTCTTCTGAATGCAAATAGATATTCCAAAATAGCTGACTTGTAACCATATATTCACAGCACAACGCGCGCACGCACGCACACACACACACACACACACACACACACACACACACACACACACACACACACATGATTTAGGGGTGAAAGAATGAATTGCATAAATAAAACTGAAAATACACTAGCTTATTGTTCCTTATAGGTTTCTGTCCAAAGTGATATCATAGAGTATAGAGTTTAAGTGGAAACGCGTTTTTGTTGTGGGTATGTGTGACTTCCTATGTTTGGAATTCTGGGTGATGGAAGAGCATGGAATTCTGACAAGTGAAATGAGATTTTTTTCTTTTTCATTTTTTTTTTTTTTACTTTACGGGATACACAAACAGCACAGTACAACACACACACCGTTTTTTTTCTTTCATGTTCTAAAATAATTAACTACTAAAATCTCAGTTTTAGTGTTTTTTTTTTTCTTTCATGATTTTCTTCAATAGGTTGTTAGACATTTTCTAAAATAATTAACTACTGGAATCTCAGTTAAAAATTCTAAGCAGAAGAAATATTCTTAAATAATGAGAACACATCAACCTTACCTTAATTGTTCATTTAAGTTTACTAATGCCCATTTATTTAACTGAAATGTTATTTACAAGTGTATTCAGAATGAAAATTAGAACATATAATTTCCTAGAAATATTTCACAAGATCCCTCTTGCTATTTTCCTGAAGAAAGAAAAATTCCAAAGTGTTTTCGGTTCGCGCATTTTTTATTTACTTTAGGGATACATAAAACAGCACAACACACACACACACACACACACACACACACACACACACACACACACACACACACACACACACACACACACACACACACACACACACACACACACACACACACACACACACACACACACACACACAAAAGCCTGAAAGAACAAATTGCTGTAAATAACCTTAAAATGCTTTTGACTCTTGTTCCTTAGCACAACATCTTTGGTTATGCTTGGTTTGGATAGTATTACAAGTATATTGAATTCCAATAACAATTATAAGAATTGCACGATATTTTTTTCATCGTTTGGACAACCAATATCATTTAAATCAAGAACAGGTCTGCCTGTTAACTACGTTAATGTTTTCGATTTTTCTCTTCCTTTGGCTAGCAGTATTTTATATATGTATATTTGATTCTATTTTGATATTGTTGATAATAATCCTCCAGGAGTGTTGCTGTGCCTTTATTTTTTTGAAAGTCATATTGTGTTTTGGGGATGATTTGGAATGTAGACAGCAATGCACAATTCGCTCCATGATTTGGTTGGTTACAGACAATCTGGACATGAGTCTCTAATGATTTATATGATTTCTTTTTCAATGTTTATGTATGGGAGTGATTAATGCAGTCTTTAGTGTTTCAGGTATGTATCGCGTTTCGAAAATTTTATTTAACAGTTTTAGTATAAATGGACATAGGTTAATTGAGTATTTTTTGACTTTTGGTCTGATTCCATCTATTCCCCGTCCTTTATTAAGGTTAATTTGTTGGATTGCAAGTGACAGTTCTTATTCTATTACTGTGGAGAACCACATTTACTGGGTCTCGTGGCCCTAGTGAACAATGTTTCTTTCTGCAGTTTTTGGAAAGTTCGCAAAGTAATGATTAAAGTTGTTTGCCAACTGTTTGAGGGATTTAGTCTCGGAATCAAAGTTGTGTATTGGCCAGCATTTCATTTATCAGGTATCAGGTTTCCTTTATGTCGTTCTAGCCGTTGTTAATTTGTTTCTATAATTGTTTCTTTTCGCAGTTGTAGTCTGGGATGTTAAGAGATTTGAATGCAAAAGAAAATGGATCCTTTCCGTTTTCTTTTGCATTCAGCTTGTAAAATAGTATTATTAGGTGACCTCTTAAGTTGTTTCCACTGGGCATCTTTTCTTTGTATGTCTATTAATATGTTGTCTGTTATCAATGGATTCAGTCTGGTTTGGGAGTGTATTTATTTTTGTTAATGCTTTGTTATATATTTTATTAAATGTAAGTTTAAGGTACTATATACAGAATCAGCAAAGTATAAAGATGCCATCTGCATCCATACTGTTATGCTGCGTTGGTATTATATATTATATATGATTCTAATGTTTATATTCATGTCACCTATTACTATCAGGTATTCTGAGGCTCCTTCTTACGTTGCAGAAAGCCATCTGTTTAATTCATCTAGAAAATATTTGGTGCGTTACATATATTGCGGTTATTATAAGGAGTTTCCTTGTTTGATACTTTTCACTTCGATGCACATATTTTCTGCAAATTCTAATTTGTGGTTTATTTCTATTACTTGTAACTTATGTTTGTTAAATATTATTATACCACTGCCTTATTTAGTTTGTCTGCAGTGTTTTAGTTGTTGAAAGTCTGTCATTTGGCAAATCGTTGCCTCTTCGTTTGTTCTGGATACTTCTGTTAGTATTAAAAGATCTATGTTGTCCATATCTTCCTTCATATAAGCTTGCAGTGTCAGCCAGTATTTTTCAATGCTGCTGATGTTGATATGAAGAATAGATATACTTTTTTTTTTAGGGTGGGGGGGGGGTCACTTGTTTCCATTCTGTTATCGAGATTAGAATGTGACAACTATCATGTTCCAGGATGATTACGTCTTCTTGGTGGTCTACGTTCGTGTAGATTGGTATGTTGTTACATTCTTTACCACACCTCACTTGCATGGTAAAATAGTTTCTGAAAAAATGATATTACGTATTCAGATATGTATTTTGGGGTATTTTCATGCGCTTCATTCAGATCCTTGACTACTAGTTTTTTAATCCTTCTAGCTTTGTGAAAATTTTAATAATATTTTTTTCCCCGGAATAATACTTATAATCATTTATAACATATGATACATACATTAGATACTTATCATTACATATGATACAACATTACATATATTTGTTTACATGTGATACGTACATTACATGTACTTGATTACATATGATACATTTATTTATTTATTTATTTATTATTTTTTAATCTTAGATGAGATGAGATGTATTTTCTCAGCTTTCATCCTCGAAGCTTATTATTAGTGAGATTATCCGAGGATGACACCAGTTATTATTTATTGGTTTGCTTGCTTTGTTGGGAAGCTATGAAATCAAATCTATGTTTAACTGGCTTGATTTCCACTGCAGCCGTTGACTGAGATACACGCACGCGCGCGCGCACGCACGCACGCACGCACGCACGCACGCACGCACGCACGCACGCACGCACGCACGCACACACACACACACACACACACACACACACACACACACACACACACACACACACACACACACACACACACACACACACACACACACACACACACACACACACACACACAAATAACTTGGATTGTCTTAATGCGTCACACACAAATAACTTGGAATGTCGTGATGCGTCGCTGAACTGGAAGCTTGAACGAATATATTGTGTTTCATTGCTTTTGTATGGTATTTTGGGTGCGTGTTTCTTGTTCATAGTATGTCCTTAGAGTTTTCAGGCTATTGTAGTTCGTAAGATTTCTGTATTCAAAAGGTAATTTGTTTATCATGTCTGGGATGTAGAAGTTTCGCGTGGCCTTTCCGTAATGATTATTGTATTTATATGTGATATAATTAGTTGTCTGAGGTCTTCTTATACGGCATGTATTTCTGACTGCCCTGTAGTTGGCATCGAAATAATGTTTTAGCAAAGCTACATCGTGACATAAATGTTTTGCTGTCAGTATTTTGTGTTCTGACATTGCAGTGTATATAAAGTCGTTATTGTCCCTTTGTTCCCAAAACATCAGTTTTATCGTTTTGTACTGTAGCGACATTAATTTATTTAGTTTGTAGGGTGCACAGAAACCATACGTTGTTATAGCGTATCTTAGTATATTTTGGCATAGTGCTTTGTTTTTAGGCGTACGGGAACTATGTCTTTTAACCTGTAGAGTTTTCCAGTTATTGTTCGGAGTTTGTTGTGCAGATGGTTTGTATAGCTATTCCAGTTCATATCTGCATCGAAGTAAATTCCGAGGTATCGTTTTGTTTCCTGAGTGATTGTAGTGGTTTTGCTGTTTTGCGTATTTTTTATGTTGGATGGTTATATATTTCTTATCAACTGGTCGAGTCAGTGGATCTCTGAATATCATTAATTTTGTGTTATCTGAGTTTAGGTGTATGGAGGTTTTTGTGAGCCACTCAATGAGCAGATTTATGTCATGTTGCATATTTGTTTTTGCTATGCTTGCGTTATTATGGATGAATAATATAGGAATATCTTACCTTTGATTGGTAGCTGATTAATATCGTGCATGTAAATAATGAATAGAGTTGGGGAAAGTACAGCTCCCTGTAGTACTCCACAGGACACTGGTAGCTCTCTGCTTCCGTGTGACCCGATGCTTATGATATGCTTTCTATTTTGGAGGTAGTTTGTAAACCACCTGTGAAGAGGCTCGTCTATTCCAACACGTCCAGCTTTTCTAACAAGGTTTGATGTGTGAGTGTTTTGAATGCCATTAAAATATTATATTTCCTAATTCTCACGGACATATAATGTAAATTCATTATTTACATAATTTTGTAATAATAATAATGATTTATTACATTATTTTTTCTTGTTACATAGTAATATTATATTAATGATATTATCACATAATACTACTAATACTACAAATAATAATAATAATTTTCTTTATTTCTTTTCTTTGGGAGGCATTTCTGATTTCTTCCTGGAAGCTTTGCAGAGCTTATCTGAGGAAGATAATAGATGATAGATGACTGTGGTTTCATGGTCATGTTTCTATACTGGTCGCAATCTGGGTGTTGATTTTACGGTTTCTTGGTACGTGTTTGGAACAATTCAACTGCTATTTTTCAGTTTATCTTTTTTCACAAGGAGTTGGACATAATGGTTTGTGTCCTTGTAGTGTTTTTTGAGTGAGGTTTGTCATAGGTTTTGTGTATGTGTGTTTATGAGGGAGAGAGAGAGAGAGAAACAGCAATTGCTCTAATTTTTATTCTCGCTATAATATTTATATAGCACCTGTTTCAGCTCTCTGTGTGTACCTAGGTTAATGTTGTCGAACGGCAGTTTGTTTATCATGTCAGGTATATAGACGTTTTGGGTGGCTTTGCCGTGTTCATTATTGTACTTATATGTTATATAGTTTGTTGACTGTGGTCTTGTTATGTGATATGTTGTTGTGGTTACTCTGTAGGTTGGGCTGTAGTAATGTTTTAACATGAGTGTGTAGTGGCATAAGTGTTTCACCTTAAATATTTTGTGTTGTGTCAGTGCTGCCTGCATAAGTGTGGGTTGTTCCCAGAATATCAGTTTTGCCAATTTATCTTGCAACCATTGTAAACTGTTAAGTCTGTAGTCTGCACTGAATGCATATGATGTGATTGCATATCTTAAGATGTTTTCACATAATGCTTTATAGATTAGTATTTTTATGTGGGTTGGGGCAATGTCTTTTAATCTGTATAGTTTGCTTGCTATTATCCTAAGCTTAGTGTATAGGTAGTTTGTATGACAATTCCAACTTTGATCAGCATCGAACTAAAGTCCCAGATAGCGTGTTGTTTTCACCTTTGTGATGTTTGTGGTTTTAGGTTCAGCTCTTTGTGTATAGGGGATGAATGTCTGATAGTGAGGTGTTTAGTTTCTATGGTCAGGGTTTGGGGTTGTTTGAATATCATTAACTTTGTTTTTCCATGGTTTATATATATGCCGTTTTCGGTCAACCAGTTTGTGATTTGATTGGTGTCGTGCTTTCCAGATTTCTGTAAGCGATATTTGCGTTGTTGTCAATGGATACTATGGCCATGTCCTCTGCATACTGGAAGATTTTACTTTTAACGGAAGATGGCTGATATGGTATGTGTATATGTTAAACTGAAGGGGAGATAGGACAGCTCCTTGAGGGTACCCCACAAGGTTGATGGTATCTCTTTGCACTGTATGCTGATCTGTACATATGATATGCTTCCTGTTTTTCATGTATGCTTTAAACCATTCCAGTTGACAACCCCCGATTCATATATGCGTTAGTTTCGTCAACAAGGTTTTGTGTTTTATAGTAAATAGGTTTTGTGTGTTAGTGTGCCAAATGCTTTTGTTAGGTCAATGAATACGACTAATGTTATTCTGTTTCTATCCAATGCTGCATTCATTAGGTCTGTGAAATCTTCCAGGAATGTTTCTATTCCTTTATTCTTTTGAAAGCCATATTGTATTTTGGGTACGATTTGAAATTTTTCAACATATGTGGAGAGTTTCTGATGCACGATGCGCTCCATGATTTGATTGATTACAGACAACGTGGCGATCGGTCTGTAATTATTTATAATGTTTCTTTTTCCGTGTTTGTGTCTGGGTGTGATTATTGCAGTCTTTAATGTTTCAGGTATGCGTGCTGTGTTTCGACGATTTTATTTAACAGTTTTTCTATAACTGTACATAGGTTGGTTGAGTGTTTCCTGATCTTTTGGTCTGATTCCGTCTATCACCCGTCCTTTGTTAGGGTTAATTTGTTGAATTGCCAGTGATAGTTCTTCTTTTGTTATTGTGGGGAACCACACCGAGTGCGTGCTTGTGGACCTAGTGGAGAATGTTCGCTTGTGTGAGGAAAGGTTGTTTCTTGTAGTTTTTTGACAGAGTTCACGAAGTGCTGATTGAAGTTGTTAGCCATCTGTTTGAAGGAATTGGGGTCGCATGCAAAGCTGTGTTTTTTTGTTCCTGAGGCAGTGGTTCTGTGCATATTGTCGATCATTTCGTTAATCAGGTGCCAGGTTTCCTTTATTTCGTTCTGTAGTTAATTTGTTGCTGTAGTAGTTTCTTGTTGCCGTTTTAATCTGGTTAGAAGATTCAGTTTTCTTTTATATTAAGCTTGCAAAGATATATTGTTTGGTGACTTCTTAAGTTTTCCATAGGGCATCATTTTATGTCTGTTATCCATAGATTCTGTTTCATTTGGGAGCGTATTTTTATTCTTGTTAATGCTTTGTTATATATTTTATTAAACGCAAGTTTAAGATTATGATATTCAGCTTCAGCAGAGTCTAAAGATGCTATCTGCATCCAGTTCGTTTTTCTAATTTCATCGTTTACTATTGTTTCGTTTAGAATGATATAATACTGTTTTGTAGTCTCAATGAGTTTTATGGGTTTTGGTTCAGTGTGTAACTGTAATATTGCGAAATAATCGTCTGCTAGTTTGTACGTTATGACGGCTGCTGTGTGTCTGTTTGGATGGGCCCGTATATTTATATGATCACTGCAGGATGAAGTTGTTGTGTTTTTTCTCGAGTATACGACTATATGGATGGGGTTATGTTATATGCTGATAAGAGGTCTAGGTATTGTTCTGTGTTGTTATCTATGTTACTAATGTTTATATTCATGTCTCCTATTATTATCAAGTATTTTGAGGTGCCTACTTCCGTGGCTGAAAGCCATCTGTTTAGTTCTTCTAGGAATTTTGTGTTGCTTAAGTTGGGTGGTCTGTATATTGTGTTTAATATTAAGGAGTTTTCTTGTTTGATGTTTTTAATTTTGATGCATATGTTTTCTGCGTATTGTAATTTATAGTTTATTTCTCTTACTTCTAGTTTATGTTTGGTAAATATAAAGCCCCGCCTCATTTTGATTGTCTGCAGTGTTTGTGTTGTTGGAAGGGCAACTTTATTAGGTGGATGCCTCTTCGTTTGTCGTAGATACTTCAGTCAGTATTAAAATGTCTATGTCGTCATATATCTTCCTTCAGATAAGCTTGCAGGGTCAGCCAGTATTTTTGAATGCTTCCGATGTTGATGTGGAGAATAGATAGTCCTTTTTGGGTGGTGGTCAATTGTTTCCATTCTGTTATTGATTTCAGAATGTGGCAAGTATCATGTTCCGGGGTGATTACGTCTGCTTGATGGTCTGCATTCATATTGGCTACTGTGCTGTTCTTTTTCTTTACGAGTTGTTAATATTCTTTTCAATGTGGCAGCCTGTTGAGGTCTTCTACGGATTTTATTTCGATTGGTTTTGCGTCTTGTGTCATTCTAAGGAATATTTTGCTGTCGCTTATTCATATAAACTGGTAATTCTATACTGTTTTTACTTTCCTTGTTTGGTAGAATATATTCTGATAAAATGGCGTTAAGTATTCAGACAAGTATATTGGGGTATTTTCGTGGTCTCCTTTCAGATCCTTAACTACTTTTTTTTTAAATCTTGCTAGCTTATATAAGTTTAGTTTTTGTTGAGCTGTTTAATCGATTTTGTTTGAGAACTATTTCAAACACAAAATCGATTAAACAGTCTTTAAGGTTTTGTAATCTATTTTCAAGTATTGCAAAGTATTGTTGGCTCACCTGAGTTTCCGTTGTTGTTTTTCATTCCCTCTGCTGCCTGCGGTTGTTTTCGCGCTGTCTAATTCCCGCCTGCAGTTGAATGCAACATTCTTTTGTTGTCTCCACAATATGAGAATTTCCACTCGTCACGCTTCATGTTTGATATTCGCTGCCAAGTTGCCTCCGACAATCCAGAACACAGAAAATGCATGTTTCTCTGGAACTTAATGGGGGAAGTTTTCTTCCCCCATTAACTCTTCATGGCATTTGTAGCAGTTCATATGTCTTGTTTGACGATCTTGCTGTAATTTCTAATATGGCGACTTCCTTTGTTTTCTTCTCGCTTAGTTGACCTATGCATACTTCGAACAATTATAATTTACTTATTACTTAATGGATACTTACACTTTTTACGTCAGTATGTTCGTCTTGAAGAACGGAATTCACAGATACACTCTAAATTTTAATTCACAAGAAAAAATCTACTTTGCAACTTAAAATATAGGAGCATCGAAATAGCGTGTTTGCTACCGCTTGCTATTAAAGCGCCAATAATAATAATAAAAAAAAAAAAAAAAAAAAATAATAATAATAATAATAATAATGTAACAATATTCTCTTGGGTGGTTTCCGTATAAAAATTCGTAAGGAATTATATTAAGTAATAGGAAATGATTACTTCATTTGTTATGGGTTTTAAGGCGTGCGTAGCATTATGAAGTTCTTGACTTCATGATATTTAATATTTTGTCTCTTCCGCTCAAATACCAACCTGACCTTCTCGTGGTAGAACCTGTTATCACAAATGAGTCTCTGTTGACCAGGTATCGGCATTATAACCGAAACATATGCACGAGAATAAATGCATGTCAGGATGCTGAGGTAGCAGTCCAACCAGCTGAGTATTCTCCGAAAATTTAAATACTGATTTCAAGTCCAATAAATGCAGAAATCGTAGACTTCTCGGTATCAACTAAAGCTTCCAAGTTTTAGTCGATACCAAGGTCACGAATTGGACATAAATTGGCCAATAGAAATTAAAACAGTATCAAATGCGCAAACTAGCAAAATAAAGAACTGAAATAGAAAAATATAATATTGAATTATTGGGGATTAGCAAAGTACGATAGAATAGGATAGGTAGAATACATTTTCCCAGTGTTAATCTGTTTCGGCATTCAGGAATGCTTAATGTAACTGATATACATCAATATGGTGTTGGAATCTTCATGAGCAAAGGATGTCATCAAGCAGATTGTGTGGGAAGCAATTTCAGAACGAATAATAACAGTAAACCTTAAAAATAAATTTGGAAAGCTAAGAGTTGTTCAGTGATACGACCCGATTGAGAATGCATCCCTTAAAGTAATAGAAACGTTTTTCAGTGTACTTGATAAGACCTTATGACACATAGTAATGAGAACATAGGTGCAAATATTGGACGATTGGAGAATGTAGTGGGCACACATGGTTTGTGATAAAGAGAGAAAAGTGAATGATGAACTGTTGGCGGAACTGTGTGGCAAATATAACTTATTAATAGGTCGCACTGTCTTCCAGGATAAGAGAATACATAAAGTAATCTGAGTGTCACCATGGCAAAACACAGAATCAAATAGAACATATTTCCGTTTCCTTCAGCCAAAGGTGCTGAAAAATGTTTCTAGATGTTCGCAATAAAGTGATAGTATTAGTTCAAATCATCATCTAATAACAGGATCTGTGCAGTTATACGATATGTTCTTTCTTTCTTGTGGTTATATCAGTTGTTTTAATATCAGTTTTGTTCTAGATGTTTCACACAACTGTTCATTTCCCTGATATATACTAAAAATCATCAGATGGGAAACTTTTAATATACGGATAAATGATATTGATAAATTACAAAATGCTGAAGTCTGTAATGAGTTTAATTATTTGTGGAAAAATTCGAAATATAGAATTATTCCCAATTATTTATACAACCAACAACAGCAAACTTTTTGAAATCCTCGTTAATGCGCTAAAATGGATTAATGCGCTAAAATAAGATAAAATTGATTTCCTGCAAACTAATTGTCGAAATTTTAAATTTCTGTCACAAGGAGACATTATACTCAGTAATATAAACTATCTAGTTTTCTCTAACTTCAAAGATCAAGACTGACGTTAAGGTGAATGATTTGAAATCATTCATGACTTGCCGTTACCTATCAAAGATAGTTAATCTGCCAACGTAAATACCAGACAATCTCATCATTCTTCTAACACTCGAGAGGTTTTCTGAACTAGTTCTGTCTCTCTTCAGTTGGAGTGTCATTTCTTGTTCTCAACTCTCTTGCATTCTGATGGTATTCGAAAATCCCCACCCAAGGAAGAGGTGGACTTCTTGGAATCATTTTTTGCCTCCAGCATTTAGTTGGGCCACCAAATTTAGTCACATACTGCAATATCAGAAATTGACCACAGCATATCTCCTTGGAACCTTTATCAGAAAGACATTAGGAAAAGCCTGATTAATCCAGATACTTAAAGGTCTGGTTGACTGAGTGGTCAGCTTATCCGCTCTTCAAACAGCAGCTCGAGAATTCAAATCTCGCCATTCACATCGATGTCTGAGATTTTCTTTAAGAGAGAAATAATTTTATTGTCTGGTGTGAGAGCACTCCTTCACTTACTTTAGGTCTGAGGGGCCGTGAAAAAGTTACATATTTGGTTTCTAGCGCAAGGTTTCTGGACTATGTAAAAGTAAACAAAAATGCCAAACACTTATAAAAACCTTCTTCTTCTTCTTCTTCCTAACATGTAATTTAGGCCAAGTGGTCTGTTCCGGTCTCAAGCCATCCCTTTCTTTGTCTTCCAATTCTTTTTTTCCCACTTATTTTGTATCTGTATAATATTTTTACAGATACAAATTTTATTTCTTATTGGGTTTTCTCCTTTAAATGTCATTATTTTTTTTCTTTAGTTATTGTCATATTATATTGTTTTGTGATAGCATTTATTGATTTTAATAATCTTTGAAAATCAGCTTCTGATGTAGCTATATATATATATATATATATATACTGAAAAAGCAGAGGGGAGCGAGTACATCCTTATCGTACTCCTCTTGATATATCTTTCCATTCTGAGATGTGTTCTAATTTAACTGCTATTTTACTTCTTGTATATATTTCTTGAATGGATTGTAAAAGTTGGTTTGGTGTTTAAAATCGGTTAATATTTTGAACAATGTTGTCTACTAATTTTGTAAAAGGATTTTTCATAATCAATAAAGGCCATGTGTGTTTCCTTTTGAAATTCTCTTCTTTTTTCTATTTATTAGTTTAAAGTAAAAATTGGATATATGAAGGATCGGCCTTTTCGGAAACCATTTTGTTCTTCTAGTAGTTTGTCCTCTACACTACTGCTTAGTTTCTGTTTTAATATTCCTTCATATATATTTTATGCCCTGTATTCAGCAGATTAATTCCCATATAGTTATTGCAATCGTCTTTATTTTCTTTTTTGTAGATTGGGATGACCAGTGTTTTTTTCCAAGAATTAGAAGTTTTTTCGGACATCCAAACCATATTAAACATTTTCATTAAATCTTTCACCTGCATTTTGTATAGTTCTATATTTATATTGTGTTCTCCTGGTGCTCTCATATTTTTCATCTTCTTTATTATAGTTTTCAGTCCTAACGTGATATTTTCTATTAGGTCATTCTTTGTCTTATAAAATTTTATTCATTGTTCTCATCTGTCCAGAGATTTCGGAAATAGGTCACCGATTTTCTAAGCCTATTGTTTGTATTTTTATCTTTTCTTTTATTTCTTTATTCGTGTATTTTATTACTTTATAGGTTTTGGGTTGTGGTTTAAATAAATCCTTTACTAGTTCTGTTGCGAAATGTTTCCATCTTTCTCTTATTTCCTTACTTTTCGTTTTGCAATTGCACTATTTCTTTTATATTCTATTTCTGCTTCTATTGCTTTGGAATTTAGCCATTTCTGGAAACTGTCCTTTTTTGTTTTTATTCTATTTTCTATTTCTTTTTCCAGTCTCGAATTCCTCTATTCCTAATCCATTTGCGCTTCATTCCTAAGGTTTCTGTTGCTGATTTTGTGAGAATTTGTTTGGTTTCTTTACGTTTTTAAGTTTGTGCATTTTTGATATTATTGTCTAACTTGTGGGTCCTGTAATGGAGAAATTTTGTAACTTGGCTGGTAAGAATATTAAATTTTATGTGTTTTTAGCCACTTTGGTTTAAATCAAATTTTTGCTGATACCATATAATGATCACAGTTTAATTCAAAGCCTCGAGATGTTCTTATGTCTAAAATTAACTCAGCTAATTTAAAATTCGCGATAACATAGTCAATTACTGTTTGTATCCTCTGGCTAATCAAGTATATTTATGTATTTCCTTGTGTTTAAACATTGAATTCATTATTCTCATATTATTATAAATGACAAAATCGCGCAGTCTGCGAACATTGTGATTGCATGTACCTTCGCCAATTTTTCCTGTTTGTTTTGTATTTTTTGTTTCCTATTCTAACATTTAAATCTCCTGCTAGTAGTAAATAGTCAGTTTTGTTTGTTTTATTTATTACATTCTGTAATTCTTTATAAAATATATTAATGTCTTCTTCTTTTCCCTCTTCTGGTGCATATGCACCAATTATTGTTATGTGGCCTCTTAATGTCATGAGTCTAATTTCTATTAGTCTTTTATTCAAATAGTTGTAAAATACAATATTGTTCATTAGGGATTTATGTACCATAATCATTATACTTGCTTTTGCAAGTATAATGCAAGTATGTCTGTTACTATACATGTAATTATGTTAGCTAGATGTAGTTGTTTATCAAGTTCTTTTTCTTTCTGTGCAATGCTTCTCACATTCCATGTTGCAATCTTCATTATGTGTTCCTTTTTTACAATTTCGTGATTGGAAAAAGTCCTGAATTCTGGTCTTTGCCCTGATAGTCCGTCTGGCGTTTCTTCGCATGAGACTTCAAAGTATTTTGAATTTCCCAACGGCAGGTTGCTAACCTGTCGCTGGGTTTGTCCAGTGGTGGAGCTGCTATCAACATTGCAGCAAAAGTAGACCAATTTTCTTCGATTTATCTTGAATATTGTGAAAATTTTCTCAAAGTTGAGTTAGAGCTGAACAGAACCTTTGGGTTACATCTGGTTTTTATATGCAGACGATACATGCCCATCAGGCAATATAAAACGAAAGAAATATAAGACAAACATCCATGACCCGGAAACATGTGTGAAAGTAGTCAAAGTTTAAATGCATTTTAGTCTTAATGCACACACGTAGTTGTTTCATTACCAAAACAAATCAGTCTGTCGTTCGATACAATCTTTTTTCTACTTCATGCGATTGCAATTTCCGTGCAGCTGATAAATGATGTTAGACCAACGGATATTACTAGTGGCTCTAATTTTCCGATCCTTCTTGCATTTCGCGAAGAAAAAAAAATGTTCTGCTGTAAAAATGTTATTCCGAATAATGAGCGAAATCGTTCAGTATTTTCATAAAATCGACAGATCCATTATCTACTATCAAATCTTAATGTTATTTCCAAACCTATTTACTTTAAACTATAGAATAACAAATAAGAAAAAAACAACGATATTCTTAAAGTTATATATAGTGAATTCTCGGTCTGCTCCCAATCCTGTATGCCTTGATTTCAAGGCATTTATTTATTTCTACCTCATGTATTGCTGAATTCCCTTTCACGACAATACAAAATGTTATTAACTAGGTTTATCAGTGTGTTCATTTCTTGGAAGGTATTAAGTAAATTTTTTAAAAAATCACAGCAATCTGGAGTTTATACTTTTTAGATTGTAGTTCACTCTTTGCTTATTCTAGAAAGATATTTTACATATCACATAATCACTTGGAATTTATGATTATATTTTGTTAATATCTTTACAATATTATGATTAATATTATATCGTTTATCGACAAATTATGCAAAATCCTACACTTCAAGCAAACGATATTTTCTAAAAAAGTCAATATGATTCCATAAACTGATCAACGGTAACGTATGCATTTTTTTAAATTAAAAGTATATTTTATAGAGTCATTTGTATTAAATAAATCAATATTCTATGTTTTGAGTTCTACGGCTAGTCGTCAGTTGCCAAACTCTATTTGCTATTGGAGAATATGAGAATCTATACTAACATGATCCCTGTTAGTATTGTTAGCATAGTCTTAGAGCATTTAAGATTTTATTTTCGTGTCTTAGAAGGCGATTAAATATTAGCGACACAGAAGTGTTATGAACCTAATGTTGAACGTTTAGAAATCCAAATTTCGAAATAAGATTTTTGCCTAATTTCTTCCCACTACTGTAACAACAATTTACAGGTACTATGAATATCACACATTTCTTCTTGGTGCAAGTTTATTTCCTTCTGTAAGTATAATAGAATTAATAGTCAAATGGAGCACTGGTCAGTGAATGTAGAGAGATATATATATTGCAAATGAACTCCAGTGTTTTCAGTGAATTCAGCGCAAGCACATGAGCATGTACATCGCCTGTTGTTTCAAAATATTTTGATGTTGCAGTGGGTTTTCTATATACTGAAAAGATTTTCCGTATTCAGAAAATCTATTGCAACTGAAAGATTTTACATGCCACTTCACACCATTATCATAGCAGATAGGCAAAGTCAGTCATTACGAGACGGATAATTATTATGGGGGATTTCAACTGTGGTAACATTGATTGGAAGGAGGAGAGGACACATGTGAGGAAGGAAATGGATTTTATTCAATTATTAAGGGATAACTATCTGAAACAGCATGTAATTGAAAATACTAGGGGTGTGAGAGTGCTTGACCTGGTAATAGTATCTGAGAATTTGACTGTAATGAATATGACCATGTTGCCACCTATTGGTGAGAGTGATCATAAGGTCTTGACCTGGGAGGTGGCCAAAGGTGTGAAATTTGTGATTAAGACAGGGTATATATGTGGAATTACCGTGCTGGTAAGTATGACAAGCTTAGGAGATTGCTTGGATCAGTGCCATGGCATGTACAACTGCAAGGGCTGGACGTCGATAGAGCATGGGAAGTGATCAAAGAGCATTTACAGGAGGTTATGGCTGATTGTATACCTAAGGTCCGAATAGTGAAACAAGGAGGGGTTAAATGGATGAATAACACCATTAAGCTTGAGCTGCAAAAAAAGAAACAACTATGGAGGGAATTTAAAGAAAGGGGTGACCTGCAGGAACACGAACGGTATAAAGTACAGGCCAGAAGGGTAACGAGTGTGGTAAAAACAGCAAAAGCCGATTATGAAAGGAAACTAGCTATGCAAGCAAAAGAGAATCCCAAACAGTTCTTTCAATATGCTGCAAGCAAGAAAAAAACTGTACATGGCAAAATGATTTTAAGGAATGACGATGGTAAAGAGTTCACTGAACCAGTCGATATAGTGGAGTTACTGAGCGCGCACTTTGCAAAAGTATATCATCCAGGTGGTGACGTTGAAAAAATGAAGGAACCATTAGTTTATATGGGAATTGTGATGAATGAAGTGGAGGTGAATAGTCTATTACAGAACCTTAATGTGAATACATCTGTGGGATTGGATGGTATACCGGCACGGGTCTTGCATGAAGCGGCTAATGAATTATCAGTGCCCTTGACCATGTTGTTTAATCTGAGTCTCAGGTCTGGCTTAGTCCCGAAGGCATGGAAAGAGGGGAAAATAGTTTCACTGCATAAAGGAGGATCCAAGACTATGGTTGCAAATTACCGACCGATCAGCATATCAGGAGTCGTTGTCAAGGTCTTGGAGAAAGTAGTCAAGGGAAAAATACAGGAATGGATTGATGAAAATGAGATACTGTACAGAGGACAGCATGGCTTTGTGAAGGGTAGATCATGCCTCAGTAACTTGCTCAAGTTTTATAACAAGGTGACGGCTGAACTGGATAAGGGAAATGGGTTTACAGTGATACTGCTGGACCTGGCAACGGCGTTTGACAGGATACCACATGGAATTCTAATCCGTAAACTACAACATATGGGAATGGATATAGGGTTGGTGAGATGGATAGCTGGGTGGTTGATGGAGAGATATCAAAGAGTAGTTTATTCAGGAGTAGAGTCCAAAAAACGGCCTGTGACTAGTGGTGTGCCACAGGGTTCTGTTCTTGGACCACTGCTGTTTAATCTGTTCATTAACGATATAGGGAAGGGTCTAAGTGGGAGAGTTCATTTGTTCGCTGATGATGCAAAGTTGGGTAGGGCGATAGTGAATGCAGAAGATGTCAAAGTCTTGCAAGATGACTTAGATAGATTGGAGTTCTGGACTAAGGAGAATGGATGTCAATTTAATGTGACAAAATGTAAGGTTATGCATTTCGGAGTGAAAAGATTAGCAGCAGTATACCACATTGGTGGAACTGTACTCCAAGAGATTGATGAGGCCAGGGACTTGGGAGTGTTGGTGGATAGGGAGATGAAGTTTAGGGGGCACATTGCGAAAATAGCTAAATCACCTCATAAACCCACTTGGTTGTTGAAAAATACCTTGACGAGCAGAGAAAAACAAGTTATTGTACCTCTGTACCGAGCCCTGATAAGACCTCATCTCGACTACTGTGCCCAGATTTGGTCACCTCGGTTCCTTCTTGATGGGGAGGAGGTTGAGAGGATCCAGAGGCGAGTGACTAAGATGATAGCAGGTCTATGGAATGAACCATATGAGAACAGGTTGAAGATTTGTGGGTTGCAGAAACTAGTTGATAGGCGGAAAAGGGTAGATATGATTGAGACATTCAAATTGCTAAAAGGATTCTATAGGATTAATTCAGATGATATTTTTGAGATCAGGACTGGTGGTGGGAGAACTAGGGGACACCCATGGAAGCTGGGCAAGAGCGTGGTTAACAGGGGTGTTAGAGCTGGGTTCTTTACTTTTAGAGTGGTAAATGAGTGGAATAAGCTGCCAGAGTCTGTTGTGGGTGCTATGACAGTGAGCGAGTTCAAGGCAAGATATGATAGATACTGTGAGAATGTTAAACAGCTGTGTGAACATGATGTTTAGGGCCTCCCTCGATATGAGTCTAAGGACTCCTGGAGTAGCCCGTGGTAATAATAATAATAATAATAATAATAATAATAATAATGCGTCATGAGAAGTGTAACACTCAAATAACAGATATGAAGAACGTCACTACCTGAAGCATTGCCTCGCCATGAATTGTTTGACTCCAGGACGATTAACACAATTCTTAATACACCTCCGACATCTTCTGTACTTTAACTAGATTTTCAGAATGCCTTTACGCCACCTTACATCAGGAATATTACAAATATACCTGATGTAATATTTGTAATATATTACATCAGAAATATTACATGTACATTTAATATGTAATAAATACTTATTATTATTTGTTAATGAATAAAATCTTCAGAGCCGAGGAATATCCACATGTATCAGCACATCAGAGACATCGAAAACAGTTATGTATATTTTTGTTTTTTTTTCCGGATTTTCCATCCCATGCAAGTATTACAGGCCATGAAATACCCTGGCGGCCAACAAAGAATCCCTCCATTGATCATAATTATTTTACAAGAAAGTTCAAGGAATCCCCTGAAATACTGCAAATGCCAAGTAACAAACTTCAGGGCCTAACCTATCAAGTTTGATCTAATTTAATTAAAAATCTAACTGCAGCGGGTCTAGAATATAACACGCGCGATGATACAGAACGTCACAGTGGCAACGAGCATTGCTCCAAAACGTATATTAGTAACTACTTGAACTTTTTTATCTATTTATTTATTTACATGTACGAAATGCGAAGATCCAAGAATAGCTAATATGTGTAATTAATTGTTTATAGTTTCTTTGCTAAAAAACATTTTGGGTCATATTTTGTAGCGTTAAATTTGTAGGGTTATTTCATTAAAATCGTTATATATCTTAAAAGATGTAGTTACTATATTAGACGCTGTCTACAAAACTTCTAAACCACAGATACCTACCTCAACTTTTATCAGACTTCATATTGCTAATATGTGACATGGTTCCTTATATTGTACGTCCTGAAATGTCTATACAAAGGAGATCTAAATCAATGGTTGATATCATGTGTGTTGTAGCAGTGAACTACGTGTTACATTTTAGATTATTATTTAATATTATTATTTTTTGTGAAGACCTGTCAGCTCTGTGATGTTAAGACTTTCGTGACTTCGGTGTAAGTTTTTTGTTAAAAAAAGTATAGTACTTTCTTTATTATTTTATTTTATTTTATTTTTATTCACAAATTTTATTACAAATTAATTGGTAACTTGTCTGCATAAATGTAGCTAAAATATTGCAGAGAAAACATAATCCTATTATTTTATTCTTCGTTATTTCTCTGAATGTCTTCTAATCGTATCAGTCATCACCCACTCACTTCTTTCTCTTCTTTCTTCTCTCTGCCTTATTAAGAAGCCCAGCTGCCATATTTTCAGTTTCAAGATGATCCAAATATAGTTGATATAAGACACCAATCATGCATTGCTGTAAGAATAAATCGAATCAGTCATCTTTTTTTATTATGAGCTAACTTCTTTAATATATTTTAACGCAACAGATTAGTCAACATCACAAACTAGTCAACGTGTGGAATTTTTTCAAATACTAAGAACGATTCGAAAAACGAAAACATCTGCTGAACACACAAGAGAAACAATTAACTTTTTAACTGTCTGACTGAAACACTGCAGTAATATTAGGCTTTTTTCTACCATTTTTGATATTACAAACATACAATGAGTGGCCTCTGTATTAAGAACGTTTCCCCATTCAGGAAACTAGGATTTATTTGAGTGTTGGGGGGGGGGGGGTGTTTTAAAGAATTATTTACATGAAATTCGTATTTGATTGTAGACTTTGGGATTAGCTCCAAGTTGTGTAACTGACTGAAAGTGGAGAGAGTATAACTCATCTAAAATAAAAAAATAATAAAACTGAAATGTCGATTAAGCGTTACATCAAAAAAAAAAAAAAAAACAATAAGAAGAATAACACTGATATTCATTTTCTTTATTCAGTTGTGAAAGTGTTTGTGTTTTTCTAGAATGTAACATCTTTGAATTTCGCAAATGAGTCAGAGCGCGGATGGTGAAGGAGAAATGTTTGCAATTTATGAATAATAATGCCAGAAGTATTTGAAATGATGGTGCGGAGTTTTAGGCATTCGTTAACAAAACTTAGTTAACCAATGAAAAGTTATAGGTTAGAGAAAGGCAATTTACCGAGGAGGATATAGTCATAGAAATAGAATGCAAGGGGTAATGTCTTCACAGAGGACAGCAAAAGCGGTTACAAATGATAGCAGAGGAATTAAAGCGAAGAAAGAGTAGAATTAAATCAGTGGGACAGAGATTCAGAGGACAGTTAATTCTAGGCTTTTTGCCCTGAGATAGTGGCCAATTATCTATTTAGTTCTGCTATAATCCAGGAGAGTTCTCGAAAGAATGTACATGACATGGACAAGCAGATTAGCATAATTGGTAATTTCTTCTATAGAGAAGACATTCCCAATAGATTTAGTGTTGGAGGAGGAATTCCCATTCCTCCTCCTCCAACACCAAATTTTCAGGAAGAATGGTCATAAGCAGGGAAGGAAATAGACTGCATACAGTTGCTGAGAGGAAATTACCTGAGGCAAATATTTAATTAAAGGGACACACTTCAGATACAGGTTAAAGAGTACAGGATCTGATTATTACACCAGAGAACGTAACACTAACCAATCTGTTTACGCTGCCTCCCTCTTAGAGAATGTGATCATTTAGTCTTGATATGGGAGATTGTTACACATGCAGAAAATTCTGCATGTATGACAATCAGCATTAGATTGTAGTCAGAATTACACATAGGTCTAACCACATTTACTGTGTATTTGGCAGGGTAATTGGTTAGGAAGAGATCTAGGGTGTTTAGGGAGAGGTTTAGATTATCTGGTACGTTCATTGGCATCTGAACAAGTTGTGTAAGGTCATCAGTGAGGGCAAATATTTCGGCATCTCTGCCTGCAAGGTCTGTACAACTGGAGGAGGAAAGCCGCCTGGTGTTGTGGACATTAAAATCTCATAGGTGGATAATTTCGCTGTTGGGAAAGTGGGATTGGAGAAATTCAATTTTTAAGGAGAGGATATCAAAGAGTTCAGCGTGGTTGATTGAATTGGGGGAGCGATAGGGACAGCAAATGAATTGACTGAGTGAGGAAGGGATATTTTCATTCAAAGAAGGACAATCTTCGGTGATTTCAGGTTGGGTGCTGTCTTGCAAGGTATGTCAGAGCGGATGAATGCGCAGACACCACCGTTGGAAGAAAGTTGTTAAAGAGAGAGTAGTTTGGAAGTTTGAGATAAATAGTGTTTTGGAGGAGGTGAAATTTGAGTTTCTGCCAGAAGGAGTAGGTGGGGTTTGGTATTAAGTTTGGAATTTAGGCCACGGGTGTTGGTGAAGTGGATATGTAGGGTTCTGTGAGTCATATGTTTCACTGCAAAGGTCTTGCATATTTCCTATGCAGTGCCTTGCCTACATGCTGGTCTCCATAGTGTCTGCTAGTGGCATCACTTGGTTTTTGCACCAGTTTAACTTATATGTAGTCGATGATCCAACTGTTGTCACTATTTTTCTTCGAATTGTCTTCGAAGCTGGCGTCTTTGTTCTTTTTGTGTAAATATTGAATGTGGTCGAGCACGTATGCTCAGTTGGGAACAAGTGTCTTTGAAGTTGATGTTGATCGCTGTTATTAGTTTTCATGTGCTTGTCGGCGTGTCGCAAGTCACTTTTACTAGGCGTGGAAAGTTCGTTCCGTCCTTGCTTTTATTTATAGGGCCGAAATGATGGCACCTGATTACGATATTCTTAGAATCAATGTTGCATTCTTTTGCTATTTTGTTGATGTCCTCTTATAGTTATTTTCCGTATTCCATCGGAAATTTCATAATAACGGCGTTGAATGTTTTGTTTTTGGCCTCCATCAGGTTGTTTCCCGTTGCTTCGATTAGGTCTCGTAGTTCATTCGCAGGATATTGGAAAGGATTTGACAAGCCACATACAGCTATTTGCTGAAGATTCAAAGATAGGTAGGGTAATCAGGAATGCTGCTGATATGCAGTATTTGCAGGATGATTTGAATAGGCGGAAATTGTGGGCATGGGATAATAGGTGTCACTTCAATGTCAGTAAAAGTAAAATCATTCACTTTGGCGTGATTAGATGTACAATGTCGTATTATAATGGTGAGATTAGTCGAGAAGAAACTGATGTAACTAGGGATCTTGAAGTGTTAATAGATAAGAAATTCACGGGTCATGTGGCAAAGATTGAAAATAACTGAAAAGATGATGGCAATGCTGAAACCAACGTTAACATGTAAATATAAAGATGTTATTTTGCCTCTTTACAAGACCTTGATAAGATCTCACTTGGACTATTGTAAGCAGGTCTAGTGTACTGGTTTCCGTTGTGATTCTGATATATTGGAGAGAATGCAAAGGAGAGTGTTAAAAATGATATCAGATAATGATGAAGACAGATTGAGAATATGTTGACTGCACACACTAACAAACAGGAGAAAGTAGGTTGATACGATTGATACTTTCTGAAAGGATTTCAATTGATGAAATTTTTCAATTTATGGAGGGTGGAGAAAGGACGAGAAGGCATCCTTGGAAGCTGAGAATGAAGGCCGCAAAGAATGGGTAAAGGCTATATTTTTCTCTCATAGAATGGTGCCTGATTGGAATGGATTGCCATTGAATGCAGTGTGAATGAATTCAAGAATCAGTATGATGGCTGGTTTTGAATAGTCTGTGGTCTCCCTCGATGAGTCTGTGACGCCCTGGAGGTTTCTCTTAATAATAATAATAATAATAATAATAATAATAATAATAATAATAATAATAATAATAATGATAATAATAATAATAATAATTTAAGCTTAAACAGAAAAGTTGTGTAGCTAGTTCCTTTCTTATAAAGCTTACTTTTCACTGGATAAAGACTTAATAACTTAGGTCTTTTTAAAAAACAACTCAAATTGACGTGACTTCGAAGAACAAAAAGTAATGGAGAGAGAAAATGTTCATGGTTCCTGCAGGTGATAGTAATTTAACACATTTCCATTAGCTGCAGGAATGGATGTTGATAGTTGGTGTTTGTTATAGTAAAACACAATATTAACACGACTTTTGCTGAATTGCCTCGTTGTCAAGACATTTTTTGTACTTCAGAATGTTTGTAGTTATATAAAAAATGAGAGTATAGAGGGGATCCGAAAAATGCCAAGAAACGCTATATATGAATGCTTGTTCGTGCGTTCGGTTCAAGCAATAACGCACTAAAACTTTATATTTCAATCTACCGCATGGTTAAATATTAAAAATTGTCTTATTCTTGTTATCCGTCTGAGGACAGTTCATTAATCAAATTTGCTGTTGTAATATAATCCATGCTCTTTTTATAAATTACACACTACCTTGTAATGACAATACTTTCGCGTAATTTACACTTCCCCCTCTTCTTTCGAAGAGTGAAAGAATGCAGAAGTTTCTTAAATGAAAACTATTACGATATAAGAGAAATATATATTTAAATAATATGAAAAGGAAATACTTACGTCTGCAGGTTCCATCATCTCATTCATCGCTTCCTGTGACTGAAAAGATGAATGAATAAAATGATTATTTTATACAACAAGGAAGCAAGCACTAATACGATATGCACTATCTACCAATAATTGTCCGGGCGCCCGTGTTATTACAAGTTATGGAACATTCCAGGTTTGTTAATAACGTAAAAACCTGTGTACAAATAGCCGGAAGCAGTATTTCATCGTAGCAGTTGGGTACAAGTGATCGGACAACATTCCGCGACTTTGTGACTTCGAGAGAGGTGTCATCGTGGGCTGTCGTGTTAGTGGCATATTTCCATATGTGCCATTTCCGCTCAACTACTGCATCCAAAATCAACGGTTGGCGAAATGAGGAAATGTCAACGAATGGAGACGTTCTGTTATCACTAGTGCAGTAAAACATCTATTGCAGCCTCCGAAAATGACTGACAGGAACAGGAGGTTGTAAAAACTGGTGGCACGAAAAAACTACAACAATCGGCACAGCCCATTCATCAGGAGTTCCAGAGCGCCAGTATCATCATGGTGAACACTAATACTGTACGAAAAGAACTATCTTTACTAGGTTTTCAGGAAACAGCAGCGGTACACGAACCGAACATCAGAACAACAGACAAGGTGGCTTGTTTATTCTGGTGCAAAGAGCGTGTGAACTGGATAATTCGCCAGTGAAAAACGGTACTCTTCAGCGATGAATCAAGGTTCACCTGTTTACAGTCTGATGTAAGGGTGTGAGTGTGAACTCAGCCTGGTGAACGTTTGTTACTACAGTGTGTTGTACCCAGATTAAATTTTGGCGGTGGAAGAGTAATGGTGTAGGGTGCATTCAGCTGGATTGTAGTGGGACCACTGGTCGTTGTCCATGGTTTCATGAAGGCAGCTCAGTACCTTGATATTCTGGATGATCAGGTGGTGCCTACACTGCGGAGTGTTTAGGAATGAACCGGTGTTACTATCAAAACGAACATGCCCCCATGCCACAAATTTGAGCTGTTATGGAATCGTATGAAGAGATGGCAGTTAAACGACTGTGAGGCCTTCGCAGAGTCCTGACCTCAATCCTATCGACCACCTGTTGGACGAATTGGAGCAGCGATTGAGGTCCAAAGCAGCAGTGTCTATCGATGAATTCAGTGCCTCTTTGATGGAGGAATGGAAACACCAATTCCACCTGATGTTTGCCGCCATTTTGGTGGAAACCTTCCCTCAAAGGATGAAAGAGATGATCACAAATGTTGACATTCCCGATAATCGGGTTCGTCTGCTGGTATCAGTTGTAAATTGGAAAAGTGTCCGGACAATTATTGTTAGACAGTGTATATACATGTTCATACTGACAATAATTCTGTGAAATAATTTACTAAATTATAAGTCCAAAGAATATATTTAAATGTAATTGGTGGGAAGTGCGTATTTTTGAAGATTTAGAATTATTCGTTGCCTAGTTAGAATTATTCTCAGCAAGACAAAGTCTTACTCCTTACAATTGACTTGGATAATAATTACTAAAACGTTTCTACAACTTCTTCAGAGAGATCTTGCATATATAAGATACTCTGCTTTTTCCCATTCATCTTAATCTTGAAGTTTGTTTTTCGTTTTTTTTTCGGAGGGGAAATAAGTATACTAGATCCAATAACACAATTTATCCATTCGGAATAGCAAAAATCGCTTCCTTTGAAACAGGTGTAAAAGTTATATAAATTGTGGATATGGGATTCATGTATGATTGTGTAGGCGTCTATAAATGCGTGCACGCCCACATACACATAAAGCACATCCATTGTTTGTGAAACTATGGATAATGGAACTAAGACAGTAGTTGTAATGAAAAAAAGAAAAATCGACTCTAGTTAAATAAAGTGTCAGCGTTCTATATATAACTGTTTACTGTTTTCATATATATATACTGTATATATCGCTCCTTTATGAGTATTATTGTTGCTGATACATTAGTTCTGATGTTTCTGATAAACAAAGTTTTTGATGTCTGCTGAAGGCGTCACTGTATTCCCATCATGTAACTCATTTAAGTTAACTTGATATTCCTTTTAAAACATATATACACACACATACATATAGAAGTCTCTCAACCAATTAACAGTCACTGGATGTCTAACCAGATTTGCAATTTTTTTATGAATAAAGCCAGGCAACTGACAGAGGATTTAACAAAATAAATACAAAGAGATATTTTAAACGCATGTACACGCGGGACGACCAGAAAGAAAGTTCTGTTTTTAAATATTTTCACTTCAGCGCTGCCATCGCAATGCTGCGCATGCGTGCTGAGTTTTTTGATTCGTTAGCAAGGTGTTGGCGCCATTTTCAGACATTCTCGCAGTGCGTACGCTTCTTGGTCTGTGTTTATAATGTCTATGAAACTCGATTCGCCCTCCGCATATGAATAGGCTGGGCATAAGGATGGCGATGCTTTCCTGAGCAGACTTGTCACCGGGGACGAGACACGTTACAGGCGGTAACCTTCTACGACCTATATATATATATATATATATATATATATAGGTATATTATATTATATATATATATATATATATATATATATATATATATATATATATATATATATATATATATATATATATATATATATATATATATATATATATAGGTATATTATATTATATATATATATATATATATATATATATATATATATATAACATTTTATATAACATTATATATATATATGACAATATATTATATTGTCAGTTAACAAAAACTTAACACCTTTGAGTACATTTTAGTACTTAAATTATCAAAAGCTGGAAAAAAAATCATGTACTTACCATTGAGCCCAAAGTATCGTTCATGCATAAAAGGATCTGAAAATCAAATTTCAAAATATAAAATGAGCATAAAAGTAAAGAATTATAATTAACAGTACGAGTTTAATTTTATTTCAGTAGAGACGTGATAATACTTATAAGGAATGCAGTTTCATGATTTATAGGAATTTATTAATTAACAAAATTTGGCTTCCAATATCTCACATAATTCAATATATTATTCATAAGCAATTCATATTTGATCGTTAATATAATTTAGAGTTTAGAGTAGTGTTGCTGTTTAATTTTACCTTAAGCATGGTTCGGATATAGCTTCAATCTGTGATAAATTATTTACAGAAAAAATAAACAAATAAAATAAATGAAGTAAAAATAAAAAAAGGAATAAATGATACCGTGTATTCCTCAAGGGGTGCTTAAGGGTCAAAGCTGCATAACTGAGAGGAGACCACTATATAGCCTTTAACGGAATGCGGAGAACCGACCAGGGCTTCTGACCTAATGTCCAATCCTCACCTTCTCGTGGTGCACCCTGTTGGGCATCTACTCTTGGATACTGAACGGACGAGGATGGGCTGGCAATTTGGGATTTAGCCGAACAAATTGTATTCTTATTGGTTAAACCAAAATATAGAATGATGGTACAACATGACAAAATTTCATGCCGGCTGGGGCGTCGCCCGGTTAAACAAGGCCCCCGTTGTTATCGCCAGGGAACCAGGGCGAACAGCGAAAAGTCAGCTACTGGAACAAATCTGAAAATATACCCCAACTCAACATCACCAGAGTTAAAGATTGGTACTATCAAAGTAAGAAGCCTGAATGGCAAAGAAATGGAGCTAGCTGAGGAATTAGATAAGTACCAGATCGACATAATGGGGTGACTGAAACAAAAAAGACCAAAACTGGTGAGATCTTTCTGAGCAATAAATACAAAATGTTATATTCAGGCAATGACAATCAAGGAAAAGAAGGAGTAGCCATAGTATTCAACACAAAATACGAGGCTAATTTTCTTGAATGGCAGTCAGTCTCAAGCAGAGTAATGTGGGCAAATATGAGAACGGGGAACTGGACAATGAGACTTATTTGTGCCTATGGTCCCACAGAAGGTTCTACTAAGGTAGAAGTGGAGGAATTTTTTGAGGCTTTAGAAAGAGCAACTGACACAATGAAAAATGAAACGTTGGTCCTTGTTGGGGATCTAAATAGCAGAGTAGGAAATGACTGTGAGACATACAAAAATATTTTGGGAAAATTTGGAGAAAAGAGCAAAGCTTAATAATAATGGCAAATATCTGTTGGATTTCTGCTCAGGACGTGGACTGGTTATTACTAACACCATGTTCCAACATAAAAATGTGCACAAATTCACATGGAGAGAAGAGGCTAGGAATAAGAAAAGTCTCATTGACTATGTTATTGTTGATAGTGATGTTTTCTCCCTGGTGCAGGACACCAGAGTGTACAGAGGATTTGAAATTGGAAGTGATCACTATTTAGTCTTGAGCAGGATAAAATTGAATTACATATTGAAAAGAATAACATGTAAGAAAGTTTTAAAGCGAATAAAAGTTGAGCAGCTCTCAGATGTGAGCTGTAGACTAAAATACACAAAGATTATTGAAGAAAAAATAAAAGAGTTTGAGAACAGGAATCAAACCTTGGAGATTCAGTGGCAAACTCTGAAGAAAACATTAATTGATTCTGCCAGAGAGGCATGTGGTGAGGTTGTCTGTAAGGATAAAAAAATCAGAACTCCCTGGTGGATACAGGAAGTTAAAGAGGCAGTGAAGAAAAAGAAGAAAGCATATCAAATGTTACTCTCAAATAAGTCAGCTTGTGCTCTTAGAGAATATAGAGACAAATGCAAGAGTACTAAACACTGTGCAAAATTAACTAAACAAAAGTCATGGGAGAACTTTGGCAAGAATATAGAAAATAAATATCAAGAAGGTGGCAAAATATTCTGGAGGTTGTTGAAGAAGCTTAAGAATGGAGGAAAGAGTGCTATAAAAGGAATTAGAGATGATAAAGGTGACATGAAAACGGGAGAAAAGGATATCCTTGAAGTATGGAGTAATTACTTTGAAAAACTGCTAAATGAAACAAGCAGTGATGACAGCACAGTGGTAACAAACACTGACCAGGCATGCAGTCAGGATTACATATCCATACTTGAAGTAGAAAAAGCCATCAAAGGCTTGAAATGTGGAAAAGCAGCAGCGATAGATGATATTCGACCAAAAATGCTGAAGTATGGTGGTATAAGAGTCTTACAGTGGCTGCATTGCATAGTTCAGAAAGCCTGGACAGAGGGACAAATTCCCGATGATTGGAGTAGAGCTCTCATAGTACCCATATATAAAAAGGGAAATAAAACTGCATGTGAGAATTACAGAGGTATTTCCCTACTGAGTGTTCCTGGCAAGATCTATGCAAGTATACTTGAGAAACGGTTGAGAAGAATTGTGGAAGAAAAGCTTGGTGAAGAACAAGCTGGATTCAGGCCAAATAGAGGCTGTCAGGATCAGATCTTCACTTTACGACAAAATAGACGAGAAATCATGGGAATATAACAAAGATCTGTATTTAAGTTTTGTCGATCTGGAAAAGGCACATGACAAGGTGCTAAGAGAGAAGCTATTCAATACGCTGCAGTTATATGGTGTCAATGGGGCATTATATCAAGCAATACTTAGTCTATATTTGAGTTGTAAGTCAGCAGTTAGAACTGAAGGAAGTAAAGGAAGATGGCTTAATGTTAAATCTGGTGTGAGACAAGGATGTACATTATTCCCTCTGTTATTCATTATCTATATGGATCACATTATGAAGGAAAGTGGTATTAAACATGATGTCAAAATTGAAGATGTTAATGTCAGCTCTTTGCTTTATGCGGATGATGTTATACTTCTAAATAAATCTGCTACAAGTCTGCAAGGTTCTCTGACTAAATTGAATAGTTGTTGTAATAGATATGGTATGAAGGTCAGCAATAAAAAGACAAAGACAATGAAAATAGGCAGAATCATTGCAAATGTCAACTGTGTTGTGAATGGAGAACCTGTGGAACAAGTAAAATATATCAGCTATTTAGACACGATTTTTAGTGAAGATGGTAAATTAAATATAGAAATAGACAACAGAATCAGCAAAGCTGGTATGGTAGGAAGTCAATTGAATAAATTCATATGGAATAAGAGAGAAATTAGTCGGAACACTAAATTAGCTGTATACAAGACAGTGTTCAAACCAGTTTTAACTTATGGATCTGAGAGCTGGGTCAGAAGTAAAACACTTAACCAAAGACTAGAGACCACAGATATGAGAGTCCTGAGAAAGATTATAGGCGTGAACAGATGGCATCAATGGCAGTATCATATTAAAAACGAGGATATTAGGAAAGAACTTGACATTGTCAGTATCCAGGAATGCGTTAGCAGAGCTAATCTCAGGTGTTATGGTCACTTAAACAGAATGGGCGAAGAAAGATTAGCAAAACAAGTGTTCTCTGTCAGGTTGGCAGGAAAAAGACCCAGAGGAAGACCAAGATATAGGTGGATTTATACAGTACAAAGTGCTTCAGACGATAGAAATATAAGATCTGATAATGTTGGAGTGTTGACAAGTAACAGACTGATTTGGAGGAAAATTGTAGATAGGAAATTAATAATGATGTAATTTCTTTTCATGTAGTACTATCATATCATATCCTGTACACCCCTTGAGGGTACATGGCAGGAATTTGATGATGATGATGATGGTGCATTCCTCACTTGTATACAATAGATGATTTCCATGCTTTGTAAATTCGATGCAGAAATTGGATTCTAACCAATCGGCTGCTTTGTTTGTGCAGAAGCGAAGACAAATAAAAAATTTGCTTTTTCGTTAAAAACAAGGATTCAAATCTCATCCTTTTGAGAAAACTTTTCATAACAGCTTTCTGTCTTTTATTTATTTATTTTTTTAAAATGAAGTTGACTTAGCCATTCTAGTAAATTGCAGGATTACATTCCATACCGGGAGATTCGCATTTCATTCCACAAAACAGTAAGCAGCAGGTTTACGCATACGAATTTGATAGGTATGTGCATTAGTGCCCTCGTCTCTTTAGTTCCAGTAATCAAATTATATTAAATTTGGTTCTGAAACTGATCTCTATTAACTATCAGATCAATTAGTGAGATTGATTGATCATTAAAATTTTATAATTTTAGATTAATTTTCATGAATGATTTCATATTCGATTGTGCTATTATTTCCAAATAAAATACTTTCGGACATAACAAGCTATATTTGACAGCACTATGATGAAATATATATGCGTAGTACGTTAATCATATATTGAAAGATTTGTTTGTCGAATATATCCACTAAAAAAAACAGGACTATTATCATCAAACATTTCATCGTGTATTGACTATTGATTACGTATATTGACTCTTGGGTAGTTTACGTAAAATATTTCGTAAAAACTGTATATCAAATAATAGAAAAAGGCTACTTCATCTGTTATGGGTTATAAGTCGTGGTGATATTGCGCAATTTTATGAAATCTTTGACTTCATGATTTATAATATCTATAACATCTCCCACTCAAAATACCGTCCTCACCATCTCGAGGTAGAAGTTGTCTGTGAAAATTTAAATACTGTCTTCAAGTCAGATTAATGCAGAAATCGGACAGACTCCTTGGTATCGACTAAACTTGGAAATTAGAACGCGAATTGGCCAATGGAATGTTAAAATACTCTCCCAAACAGGAAAACTCGCACAACCAAGAAAGCAGATTGGAAAAATATAAAATTAAATTATTGAAGGTTAGAGAAGTAAGATGGAATGGTATTGGTAGAATACATTTACGCAGTTGGAATGTGTTTCAAGGATGCCTAATATAACTGATATACATTAAAATGTATTTGGAATCCTCATGAGCAAAATATTTAGTCAACAATGAGTGGGCGGTGATCAATTTCAGAATTAATAATAACAGTTAATCTTAAAACTAAATTTGAAAGGTTAGGAGTTGTTCAGTGCTATGCCCTAACGGAGAATGCATCCTTTGAAGAAAAAGAAACGTTTTACAGTCTACTTGATACGACCTTGATGATGACACATCATCAAGGTCTGGTAACGAGAGCATACTTCTCATGGGTGATTTCAACGCTAAAGTTGGTACAAAAAATGAGAGGCTGGAGAATGTATTGGGCAAGCATGGTTCGATAGAGACAAACGTAGGTGAACTATTGGTGGAACTGTGTGGCAAATATAAACTTAGTAATAGGTTGCACCATATTCCAGCATAAGGGAATGCGTAAAATAACATGGGCGTCACTAGATGGCAAAACAGAATCTAATAGTTCATATTGCCTTCAGCCAAAGGTGCTGGAAAATGTTATGAGATGTCCAAAATAAAAAATAATTGCTAATATTGGCTCAGATCATCATCTAATAATAGGGTCCATGCAGTTATACTGGTGTGTGTGAAAAGTTCTGATAAACATCAAGAACAAAAATTATTAAATTTTATGTCTTCTTATATATCCTAAAAGAAAACGAACAATTTATTACAATTTGATGAAACATGGGGGTTAAAGTCTTTTAAGGTATGTTCTTTCTTGCGGTTATATCAGTTGCTTTAATATCACTTTTGTTCTAGGTGTTTATCAGACCTTCTCAGCCCCTCCCTCCTTCCCCATGTATTCGTAAAAATCATCGGGGAAGGGGGGGAGAGAAAATTTAATAGACGGAAATTTGATATTGACAAATTACAAAATGCTCAAGTCCGTAATGAGTATAAAATAAAGCTATGGATGGGAAATCATGGATATGAATTTTGATTGAGGACAGGATATAAGGAATGATGATATAGAGGGTAAATGGAAAAAGATATAAAAGTCTTAATGATACAGCAAAACATGTTTTAGAATATGCTAAAAGAAAGAAAGATAGAAGAATGGGTATCGGCAGAAATTTAGTGATTAATGGATGAAGGGGAAAAATAAAGCTGAAATTATGTTAAAGAAATACTCGCCAACAGGAAAATAAACTTAGAGATAAATATCAGATTTTAAATAAGAAAGTTAAGAGAATTCCTAGAAAAGATAAGCGGAAATGGTTTGAACAACTAGCAGAGAGGTTACAACAAACTGCAGACAAGTATCACAGTGAAGAGTTATACAGTATTATAAGACTTTCTGGAGAAGCCATGCAAAAGAATTTCCTAGTGAAGATTCTCAATGGAAAAATTCTAGTGTCAACAAAAGAACAACTGGAAAGGTGTAGACAAAGGTTTTCGTCAAATCGTGAACAATAGCGGTGATAGAATAGAAACAGAAAAATAAAGGAGTAAATGAATTAAAAATTGATACCAGTCCACCATCTGAATTGCAGATAAAAAAAGCTATTAAAGAAAATAAAAATAGGAAAGTGGCAGGACATTATGGTATCATGGCAGAGTTTCTACAATTTGACACCACACAATCACAGATATGCTCTACCCTCTGTTCCAAGATATCCGGGAAAAAGAAACATTCCTTAGGAATTTGAATACATGAATAATAGTATAAATACCAAAAAAAGGAGATTTAGAAAATTTGAGGAGAATAAACCTGTTATATGTCATTAGCATACTCTTCTGCAAATTTATTCTTTCATGAATCTTTAATATTTTAGATGAGGGCATGGGAAGAGAGCTGTCTAGTTTTAGGCCAATTAGTTCATGTATAGACCACATACTTTAAGAATAATAATCGAACTGGGTTGAATTTTTATATTTGCTCTTTTTTTTTATATTTGCTGTTGGTGGATTATGAAAAGCTTTCGATTCCATTGCTAGAGATTGTGTGTTGAATGCACTTCATAACAAAATGCTGCAGAAGATAATAAACCTCATACAGGAAGGATGTAAAAAATTCCAATGGCAGCTGCTGCATGATGGATGTTTGTCACAGCCCTTTCAAACAGTATCTGGAGTGCGACAAGAATGTCTGCTATCTCCCTTATTATTATATTAGTGCTAGATCAAGTTCTAGAACAGACAGCTATGAAACATACCAAAGGAATATCATGGAATATAAATAAAACTTTAGGTGGTGTAGACTACGCAGATGATGTATGTGTAATTGATCACAGACTTGCAGACATCCAAAATAAACCAATCACGTTACAACCAAGAGGAATCACTGAACATTGGTTTGAAAATAAATACAAACAAAACAAACGAAATGAGAATCAATGTAAACAACAAAGCATCAAGTACAATTGAAATAGAAAATTCGAAAGTGTTCCACATTTTACATATCTCGGCAGTGTTTTATCTGCAGATGGAGGAAAAACTAGTTGATATACGGATTTAAAAGGCAAGAAAGATTATGGATTATTGGTGGATTTTGAAAAGCCTTCGATATGCTAAACGTAGTCGAGCATAGAAAATGAAAAATATTCACACATATAAAAAATTTTAAATATTTAATGCATGTATTAAATCAGTTCTTTTATATGAATGCGAAACGTTGCAAAGGAAATACAAAAAAAAAAAACTACAGACATTCTTAAACCGATGCTGAGCATATTTCAAATTTCGTGGCCACAAATTATTATTATTGCAAACCTCTGGAAAAAACAAATCAGCAAAAAGTCAACCTTGAAATCAGAAAACGAAAACTTAGATGGATTGGACATACACTAAGGAATGATCACGAAAAAATCTGTCATACAGACCTGGAGTGGAATCCACACGGAAAGCAAAAGCCTGACCGTCCTAATACACACTGAGGAGATCGACTTTATCAGAATTTGAAAAGAAAAATTTTTCTTAGCTAAGACCAGTAGCAAGAATAAGGAACCGATAGAAAACATTTACAGAGTCGGGATTCTTCTGATGGAAGCTTTCAAAGTAGAAGAAGAAGAAATCATTTGCTATACTTAATATTTATATAAATATCTTTGTAATTAGTCCTTAATGAAATATTCTTAAAATATTCTTATATCATCTCTAAATATTCATAAAACTTCTTAAAATTTTCTGAATGTATTTTGAGCATTTTTAAAATTTCTTAATGATTTGTCTTGAATACCATGTTAAACATTTTGGCTACATTTTTCACATACACTTCAGTTAATAATAAAAAAATACACTATTACATTGAAATAATAAAATCCATACCTCGTTTAATGCTTCCTCATCTTCGTTGCATGTATTTTCGATCAACACTACAAGTTTATTTTCTCTCTGCGGATGCCATTGTGAGATACAATTTTCCATGACATTTAGGGCCTGAAAAAAATTGCTATTTAATTTCAGTATGTTTTCTCTATTCTTCAAAACTCTAAATAAAACACGTGTGGAAATAGTCCATGATAATAACAAAAAATATCTCTTGCAGTCGCTGTGAATCCTTTATTATCCTCGTTTGGTTTATTCCATGCTCATTAGTAATTTAACTTTCATTAAAATTACAGATAATTTTGAATCTCTCAGAAATTTTGCTACAAAACAAGGCTTTGGAAAGAATTTAAAAAGAGAAGTTTTTACAGATATTTCGACATAAAATGCTAATAAAATATCAGCATTTTGTACTCAGGATTGTTAATTTTCCAGAATAGTTTGGAGTGCTTATAAAAAGACAATCTTTGACAGCCAGTTACTTGGTATTGCACTTTTTAAAAGACATACGCACTCTTCCCAGATATCCGTATACTATACTTTTATTAGTGCCTTTGAACAGTAATGTTTCGCTTTCCTGACAGCTGTTTTCGAAATATAAGTGCGAACTACACACAAAGCAGAAACTTCACCAAAAAGAAAAAATTTAGAACTCAATACCTAAGCAATGCTAAGCCATAAAGCTCTACTTGTATTAGAAGAGCCTAGATCTTCAAATAGGCATTGAACAGATGTTCGACGAAAGGCTATTAAAATCCATATTTCTTTCATTACCGAATATTGTGAAGTGTGATTTTTTGCTGATTAGTTTTCCAAACTCATACTGAACTCCTCCAGGCTCTTCAAGTAATCAAGATATTTTTCAACTAATTTACAAAGCATAAAATTGAAACTATTCTCGCTGGTCTGAAAATTGAAAGAAAGAAAAAAATCTTTTGCTACAGGAAAATTGTTCAGTGCCTTTTAATTGTCATTTTCAGCCTGTATTCAAATTAATGTTCGTAAACTCGCTTGTTAAATTCTCTGTCAGTGTCTATATTAGAACATCATGAAAACAATGATTTTTAAAGTTATATAAACAACCTTAGAATTATATTTAACTGTAGTTGAAGATCTGGGATCGTATCCCAAGTCACGATGGAAAAAACCTTTGCAATCGCTATTTTTTTAAACGAGAAAAAGAATAAGAAGTATAAGGGATTCAAAGGTATTTTTAACTAGAACTTGGAGCTTTTCATCCTCTAAATTTAGAAGACATGCAGCCAGTAACAGGCATAATATATACCCCCCCCCCTCACACACGTTTCAATAAAGCAATCAGCAATATGGTCAATATGGAACTTTATATCTGTATTAGCATGGAGTAAATGAATTTTTGGATTCTATTATCACAGGAGATGAATACACCGCCCACTATTAAACAAAGAGTACAGAAAACAACCCAACCTGATACAGCCCCAAATTCTCTTAATTGATGTGAATATCGAGTGGCAGTAAACTGACAATGAAAACAAAGCGTGGCTAAGGCCGGAGATCTTCGTTTCATCATAATATTAATCTATTGAACAAACTTCAGAAATTCCATCTGTTTGACTTTTGAAGAACGACTCTCATATACATATCAAGTAGTTTGTTTTATAGAGCTGTCTGAAGCAAAAGTGTTGTCTGTATCCTTTGAAATGGATAAAACTTAGTATCGTGCGGTTACAAAATTCTTTGTAAAAGAAGATTTAGCGCCAACAGAAATTCACGTCGATGGGCACTCTTCTCCTTCGTTTTCGGCAATTAAGAAATGGGCTGCTGAGTTTAAATGTGCCCGTACCAGCCTTGAAGATACTCCACGTAAACACGTCCAAAAGGTGTAACAACAGCAGAAATCATTTATCAAGTGCAAGATATGGTATTGAGTGACCGGCGAGTCAAAGTACGTGAAATTGCTGAGATTATAGGCATCTCAAAAGAATGTTTAGGATATATTTTGCATGAAGAATTACATATGAAAAAACTTTGCGCAAGATGGGTCCCGCGCTTGCTCACAGCAGATGAAAATCGCACTCGCATGAAATTCGCTGAACAGTGCTTGGAGCGTTTTAACAAGAATGAAACTGATTTTGTTCGTCGATTTATTACTATTTATTACTGAGACTTAGATTCACCATTACACACCAGAATCCAAACAGCAATCATAACATAAGCCGATTATTCAGCGCCAAAGAAGACAAAGTCAGTTCCATCAGCAGGAACGGTCATGGCATCGGTGTTTTGGGATGCTAAAGGCATATTGTTTATTAATTATCTTGAAAAGGGTAAAAAATAACTGGGGAATATTAATCAGATCTTTTAACCAGACTAAAGAAAAAATTCTTGAGAACGCACCCGGTTTGCAGAAGAAAAAAATTATATTTCATCAGGACAATGCACCTGCCGACAGAAGCGTTTTCACAATTGGAAAAATAAGGGATCTGCACTATGAATTGCTGGAGCATCCACCCTATTCCCCAGATTTGGCTCCCTATGAGAGATCACCCTATGAGAGAAAATTTTAGCCCTTACCCCTTCTTATCGACATTCATTCTCAGCTTCCAAGGATGCCCTCTTGTCCTTTCCCCACCCTCCATAAATTGAAAAATTATATATATATAATATATATATATATATATATATATATATAATGTACTTACCTCTTTGTCTATTAGTCTGAAGCACGTAGCAATACTCTGTTGTGCAAGGGAACTTCCTGAAATAGTAACCTTATTTCAAAACACATGTGCGAATGGATAATATCCATTTATATTAACTTATAGGAATCATAACATAATTTTACTCGGATTAAATTTAGCAGACCATGTAGGTTTCTGTAATGAAAGAGCTACTTAACTACTACAAAGTATGCAAGACCAAGAAAATTAATTTTTAAAAACGTTTGACTTAAATCTTACCGCACATAAGCTCCAATACTATGTTTCTGTCTTTTTTCTCTTCTTCTAAATCCGGCTTCGGCTTTGCTAATACGGAAATCGTCATTGGCAGCAAGAGAAGAGCAATAATTGTTCTATTCATCTTGAGTATTGCGACGATTATCTGAGAGCTGTGAAACTAACAAAAAGCAACTACTGCGTAACAGTCGGTGTTTATATAGATGGCCATGGTCTGCCAAGCTTATGAAGAAATTCTATTTTATAAACAAATAAAAATTAAAAAATTAAAGACGATTCCACAATCCGGAAACCAGTGTTAAAATAGTAGATTCGTGTATAGCAGTCTTAAACCACAATTAGCAAAATAAATCAGTTAATCGTTCCATGCAATATTTTTCTTTCTCATTGCAATTTCCGTTCGTAGCAACGGATATTATTAGAGGCCATGAAGGGCGTCCTCAAAGCACACTTCCGATAAAAAGGGGAAAGCTAATTTTCCGGCTTCCTGGAATTCGTGAAAAGAAAAGAAACAGTACTCTGTTATTTATTCTGCAAAATGAATAAAATAGATCCATCGTTTTATAAAATTGTTATATCAATTTTCTGCTATTAATCAATCAATCAATAAATAAATCAATTTTCTGCTATTATTTTCTGCTATCGGTGTTTTCAAAATTATTTACTAAAAGCATATTAATTTTTTGGACAGCGAGAATGCTTCATATCACATGAAACGTCAGGCAACAGGCTCCTTAATATGCAATCACATTTGTGGCACAAATGCAATCACGCCCGTAGATTTAGATGTAAGGAATTTACAAAGCACACAATCGATCCGATCAGCTACTGACAGGTACCTCTGATGTCAGTGTTAATATCTAGTTACGATATCTATTGGTCTCTGAAAATCTGGATAATGCTTACGATACCCTCATAAGGAATACAATGTGGCAGGCACTCAAGAGATCAGCAGCAATAGATGGCTAAAGGATTGAGTTACTGCAGAGAATGAACCAGGGATTTATAAAGATTGGTGCTAATCTTTTGGAGAAATTTAGTAGTAACGAGGGGATCAAATAGGAATGCTATATGCCACAAGATTGTTTATGATCGGCTTATAAGCGGCATTAAGGAATTGAAACAGGCAATGGAGTGGAATGAGCGTACCAATAGGAAAGGAAGTCTGAGATTATTTGCTGAAAAAATGTATTGTTGCAAAGGAAAAGGAGAACATCTAATAACAAATGAAAAATATTTTGGATACATATAAGCGATAATGGCTTAAAGAAATATTGATAAGAATTAAGTACCTAGTAGTTCGAGGTGAAAATATAATACAACTTGTGTTATAAGTAATATCCATAAAAGCGGAAGCTTTATGGTCCCTGGTTTCCATGATAGATGCTTTTTACCAATGTGAAGTAAAACGTAACATTCCAAAGTGGACAAAAAAGCAACTATTGGCACAAGGAATAGTATTTTATTGATTCATTATGAAAGAAGGAAAACGAAGACGTTGCTCCTGCTGCCGATGATTATAGAGAGTTTCATCATGATCTAATTTTAAGCTGATTCTACTCAGGAATTCAAGCTAGCAGATAAAGTAGGATTCTCAAAAAATATCATATATTCATCTACTTTGAACTTGCTGAGGACAAAGAAATTTGGAAGACATTTCCCTTATGGCATACTACATAACATCTTCAACGCTTCCTTGCTATTAATGCCATCTTCATCTGAATCTGAGTTTGGCTTTGCATATGGAAATAAGCAATTGCAGAAAGAGTAGAGCGATAATTCCTGGATTGAAATATAACTTCTGTATAACAGTTCGTATTTATATTGATGTTCTTTTCAGTTATGCTTAATACAAAATACTATTCGAATAAAAATAAAATGCAGTATAACGAGACGTTTTTCCAATACATGGAAACTTGTGTTGAAATAATTAATGTTTTAAATTATATCAATCTCAAACAACATAATAGCTCTTTCATTAGTTAAATGCAAATCCATTTTCAGATCCTTTAATGCATTGCGGTCCAGCGTGTATCATTAGTAGTCATCAAGGAGACAATTATACGGTGGAATTGGATAGTGCAATCGTAATGGAAGTCACGTCTAAATCGGACCCTCTATGGATCAATTAGTACTGACGATACCTCTGGCTCGTAAGACATGGATTCTGATCTCGTATAGGAAGCAAAGAATCTTTGTCAGAATTATTTCATCAGAAGGTAAATAAACTCTTGTCTTACGAAGATGTTTGAATCTAGGTCACTCAAAATATGAAAACATACAAGAAAAACACACACAATTAACAGATAAATTACACAAACTTCCTAATATTAGTTGTTTCGGCTGTAATTTCAAACACCCACAACACTAATCCCTTTATAAACTTAATCCCTCTGAAGAATCATACGAAGTTTATGAAAACTAAAAGAGTTAATTGCTGAAATTAATAGGCTCTTTCCCGTGACTATAACTGAGCGACGATAGAAACTGCATACTATAAATGAGTCCGAGCGGTTAGCCTAGTAGCTACGCGCTTCGCAACCATATGTCTGGGGAAGGAATGTCCTTGGTTCGATACCCGTCGACGACGTGAAGAGCTTAAGGATCTGACATAGCCAAGTTAGCCGGTGTTGGGGGTGAACAACAGGATTCCCCCCACTTTATCTGAGGGTTTTCTTCCCCCAATTAGGCAAATCGGCTCTGTACATGGGATACAGTACTGTATCCCTCATTAGGAGGGCTCAACCAGTCCTAAGAGGCGGTTGAGGAACGGGGGAACCCCTCATGAATAATTAAAAAAAAACTATAAACGATATCCTGTTCTTTTACACATTACTCCCGGCAATTCAAGGGATTGCTTATTTTGATGGATGGAAAGTTCCCCACTTCCGTATGAGACTGGTTAACTCAACATTTGATTGAAAAGTTCTCATAAAGGTTCTCCGTGTTATAGAGACTGGAATTGAACCTAGTCTTTATAACCAAAGGGTTCTTTTATAACAACTGAGCTATGTCTGTTCTCCTGTTTGTTTATAGCAGTGTTTTCATCTCTTGTAACTCTTGAAGAATTTAATTAAATTTAGTAGCATAAAAATGTTTTTAATTTAATCACTATTATAAATTGTATTAACAATTATAATGTAGATGTTTTGTTTATGATTATCAAGTACACGTTTACTTCCCCCCGTTCTAAGAATACAGCCAAGTGAAAACAAAATTACATAATTTCAATCAACTCTAGCTGTATATTAAGTATTAATGAAGTTTACTCTAGCTGTCAAACCATCGTATTTAACTACCAAAGGAAACTGTTGATCAAATTATAGCCTAACTCTTGCTTGCTGGTATAGTACTTCTACACATTATAGCGTGTGACATGCAGCGAAAACCGAATTATTACTGGTAAAAACAAAATAAGATATTTATTAACTCACAGAATTAAAAATTATGTTTTATTTTATTTTTCTTTCTATTTTATAACCAATGTAGACACAATATTTTTTTTATTAAATTTAATTACATTTCATTTCATTTGTTGCCTTAGCTAAGTATAAATTAATAAATAACATGGTTGAACTTTATTTTTTCCTTGAGCTGTTCAATCATGCGACTTACTTGACGATGTGTTCTAATTTTAGCATTAATCCAGACGGAACGCCATGCAGACCAAACCGATATTTTTATTCTCTTTTCGTGATCAAAGAAATAGTTAAGTAAGCCTATCACACATATAACTGTTTCGTTTTGAAGAATAATGTTATATGTAATATAACATAATGTAAAATGTGTAAAATGTAATAACGATGACGTTATAGAGATACAATATTCTTTGTCATTGATTTTGCAAACCTAATTTTTTGGTCCTTCAGTCATTTGAATAGTAGACACATTTTTCGTCGACAAGTGAGATCAAACATATAATTATTTTTATAATCTTAACAATTTTTTTTACTAGTTGGAGATATGCGCTGATCAAAATTGTAATCCTAATTTTATTCTCCTTATCTAAATTTTCACTAACGCTTATTTAATGCAGCAGTAAAGGAATTGTTAAGGAGGTCAGCTTTTCAGCTGACTTCCTTAGCAACTGTCGAGAACCGGTAAAATTTTTCTTCATTTCTATTGTACTTCTCTGTCCCAACTCAGCAAGTTCTTTAAAAATCGTTTACCAGTTCCTGCAATATTTGAACAGCATACTGCTGCACGATCGATTGCTTTCATTGATCTAAACAGTGCTTATAAGGCTTACTTATAACACTGGGAACTATCCGATGTGGCAAGATAAATTAGTCTTATTTCATCAGCTTTTTCAATGTTACAGTACTAAAATTTTGAAGCAAGATTGTATAATATTGCAAACATTCCATGTGGTGGAGGTTTGCTGGTGGAACATTCCTTGGATTGCGTCACATACAATAAAGGGATATCAAAATGCACCACACTTACGTATATGACCGCCAGTAATACACGAACTTCTAAATTTAATTTTCAGAAATAAAAAATACCAATAGATAAAAAGAAACGCAAACCTGTGTAGCTCAGTGGATGTGACGTTTGTACACCACGGCGCATGACTGCACCAAAGAAGACTTCTTGGTTTCGAATCTAGTCGGCGACTAGAAGAAATTTTTCTAAGCCTTTTTTCGACAGGTTCCCGAGTTAATCGATTTCTGGCACGGGCAAGCGGGTTTTTCGTCCTGTAAACTCAAGAAAATCGACCGTAGAACCCACATTATTTCAGACATTGAAATACGAGTGTTAGGGTTAGGGACCACGAGATGGCGGCACTTGTTGAACCTTCTCTCTCTTCACTGCGTGCTGCTTAATTAAATATCGCCTTTGGCCAGCTATCTCTGATTGGGTACCAGTGGAGATTGAACTGCCCACTCTGTCTCCAAAAGTTAGATATGGATAAAACGGTCTCGCCTACTCCCTGTATGCGGGAATAAAAAGGCATCAGCTGATTTTTTCCCCTTTCACTGGAAAGACTTCTATCAAAAATATCACATGTTCCAAGAAATTCAATTTAATATCCATTACGCAATACGGATTTCATATTACAGAGATCATCCAATAAGTGTCTTCTTGGGTGATCTCTAATACAATCACCTCATCTCTTCACCTCACCTCATCACACAGAAAATAAAACCCCGAATTGATGAAATTAACAAGAACTGGCAAACATTCAAGAATAGCATCAACGAAGCAGCCAAAAATATATTCCCGCAATTAAAATGGAAAGGGAACAAATCTTGGATAAATGAAAAAAAAAATTCAAGTTGATGGAACAAAGAAAAAATTAAAGAGCAAACGTGAATATAAAAGCATGAGTAAAGAAATAAAAGAAGAATGCAGGAAAGCCAAAGAGGAATAGAATCAGAGAAATGTATGAAAAGATCAGAGAAATGACAAGCAAGACAAATACAGTAAACCATGCAAGTGTCATTAGAAACTCAAGAAACCATATTCTAATGGATAAAAAAAGAAATCATGGAAAGATGAATTGAATACACAAGGAAAGCATACGAGCAACAAAGAAATAACATTCCTCAACAGACTGATTTAGAAGGACACCCATTTTACTTTGTGAAGTTGGAAACTCCATCAGAAAACTAAAACCACATAAAGAAGCAGGAATAGATAACATCTTGGCAGAATATTTGAGGGCTCTTGATGAAGTAGGACTGAAATTTCCAACCACTTTATGCAATAAAATATAAGAGACTGGCTTTCTACCCAAAGATATTAATCACTCAATTTTCGTTCCAGTTCCCAAGAAAACAAAGGCTACAAAATGTGAAGAGTTCAGGACAATTAGCTTCATCAGTTAAGTATCAAAAGTCCTCCTATATATTATTCTTGAAAGAAGAATAAACATAGAAATAAATGATACACAACGTGACTTCAAAGAAAATATAGGTACAAAAGAAGGTATTTTCAACGTCAGAACCATCATAGAAAGATATCTAGAAAAACAGAAAGATGTATACCTCTGCTTCATAGATTACAAAAAGGGATTCGACAATGTTCAACATAAGCAATCAATTGAAATCCTTTCAAAAATAGGCATGAACGGAAAGGACATCAGGCTAATAACTAATCTTTACTGGGAACAGACTGCATATTTGAGAATAAATAGAGAGACCTCAGAAGAATTCCCAGTTCAGAAAGGTGTGAGACAAGGCTGTGACTTGTCTCCGCTTCTCTTTAACCTGTATACAGAAGAAATATTTAATAAAATTAGTAACTTCAAAAGAATCACTGTAGGGAGCAGAAATATTAATAACATAAGATATGCAGATGACACTGTTCTCTAGCTGAAAACAAATATGACCTCAAGAATCATAGTGGAAACCGTCAAGTACAGCGAACAGTATGACCTCACTTTCAAGTTTAGAAAGACACAAGTCATGCCAAATTCAAGAGAAAAAGAAATACCAAAAATATCCATCAATATAAAAGGAAATAAATTAGGAAAGGTGCAAACATACACATACCTCTAATACTTGATCACAGAGAAAGGCAGGACAGAAGATAAAATTAGAAAAAGGATTGAAATTGCAAGATCAACTTTCAACAATATGAAAAATATACTGACATCTAGAGAATTAAATCTGAAAACAAGACTAAGAATTTCCAAATGTTACATATGGCCCGAATTATTATACGGAGTAGAGACATGGACACTCTCCAATCTGAGTGTGAAAAAACTGTAGGTGTTTGAAATGTGGATGCTAGAAAGAATTATGAGGATATCATGGAAAGACAAATAGATAAATGAAGAGGTGCTAGAGATGGTAGGCGTAAAAAGGAGCCTCATAAAAGAAATTAAAAAGAGAAAAGTCAGTTATTTTGGATATATTCTGAGACATAACGGCCTACAAAGGACACTTCTCGAAGGAACTGTTTAGAGAAAGAGAAGGAGAGGAAGAGAAAGACTGGAGTGGACGAAAAATATAAAATACTGGACCTATCGCTCATATGAGGAATGAAGCAGAGAGATGCAGAATAGGGCATGGCGGAGACATACGGTAGTCAATCTCCTGGAGGGAGAAGACACCTGACAGGACAGGACAGGACATCTCTTCATAAAAGCCATTTTATGTTTTAAATAGGCTGTTAATATCGCTAGAACGTTTGATACCTTAGACCACACAGTACTAAATAAATAAAAAAATCCAAACAGCAGGCATCGAGGAAACTCAACTACTGGTTCGAACACTCTTTATAAAACAGAAACAATATTACAAAACTAAATGCCATCTATAGCAAGAGATCCGAAACGGATGTGATTGTGGCAACCTTCAGTGGTAATTTTCTCGACGTGCCATTCAACACCTTTATAAGTCTTTTAACCATTTTTCGGTTATACAGTCTAATCTGTCGTTATGCCGATGACAGATTACTCATACGCAAATCAAGAACCATTAATAGTCTTACATCGTTTATATACAGACTTTAACATAATCCCTGACTGCCTCCTGCATAATGTATCTGATTTGCATATGTTGAGTGCTTTGGTATAGACAAAATATGAAGTGAGAGTTCTTGATGCAAGCCACATGCGGTAAGTTGAGTTTTTTTTTTTGCTTGACTGCTTTGATTCTCGGTTGAACTAGAGCTTGGAAAGTGGATGTGGATTGAATGGGGAATGAATGGCTTCTTACCAATGAGAATAATTTATATTACTCGTTCGCAGCATATGTTGGAGTCAGGTGAGTGAAAGCAATAGTCAGACTAAAGAAAGGTGTAGTAGAAATTCCGGGAGGTTATCTATGGCTCCTTTGTAGTGCCAGAGGATACGAGTTAGGGAGTCATTGGAGGAGGGGCGTTCTGTGAGAGAGGAGACCTGTACGAGATTATGGTCTGAGTTGACGAGAGAAGAGGTGACCTCTTCGATGGAAGAAGAACTAGTCAGAAAGAAATCCAGAGTACTTGAAATATGAAAAGGATTAACAGGGATTCAAGTGGGTAGATATACAATTTTAATACCTACCCAATGTAAATTTAATGTCTAAAAAAAAAATAATAAAAAATTTAGCGAACACAATTTATAGTTTGGTTGCTGCGAAATTTGACATTTATACGTGATATAAGTAATATAATGACGTCTCTGTATGTACATGATTTCCTAAGTATCAGAATATTACGCAAGATACTTGATATCATGATACGTTGGATATCATGATAGTGAAAACTCAGCAATTGAATAAGGTTTAATTAAAATAAACTTTACCTTTAGGAGAAAATAAGTCAAAATAGCGTTGTATATGTCATTTCTCAGGCAAATATTTAATTATTTCTCTCATCTTTACTTAGCCAGAATTAATTGATATCAAGATAATTGAAGATATTCAGGAAAGACTCAAAAAGTAGAAAGTTTGGGTGATGGATTTATCACAGTAGTTATAGTAATAGAACTGACAGCTGTAATTCATTGAGTTTGTTAAGTAGAAGAAAGGCATGTGATTTAATTTTTGCTTATAATATAATATAATATCCAAAACAAAAGGAGGGGCACTATTCCTAAGAATAAGACGGCAAATTCAGACGAATCAGCTTTGGCCAATTTGTATAACTGATTATTTCGAGTATAAAGCAGGTACACATTCAAAGTTTCAAATCACGCACGCACAAGTCACTTGGTAGCACTCATCAGGATAAAAGGTAAAAGGCTGCGCTAAAAGAAATATGTTAGAAGGAAGCTCTTTTCGTGAAGAAATAAAGTTGCAAACTTGGATGTTTTTTAATGTATGAAATACATAATCTAGATGATTTCACGAGGGCAAGAATTATTGGAAAGTTTGAAGAAGGCCGCAGAATTGCTGATATTTCCAGGGAGATTGGAATGTTACGTGACATTGTTTCCAGGCTCTGGTCAGCGTTTCAAACCAATGGAATGTGTTCCAGACGTTTGCAAAGAGGTCCCCCCCCCCTCATTCTCCCAAGGAGCATGAAGAAAGATTTTTGTTTATAATAGAAAAGCGAAATCGACGCCCTACGGCAGGTGTGCTTGTAAGTCGGCTCCATTCAAGCATAGATACGCGGATATCTCGACAAAGTGTAGCAAGACGACTGCGATAAAGGAGGCCTACACGCTCTAAAGATTGAAGTCTGCGTCCCTTTTTCCACAGTTCATCGTAGAGCACGTTTCCAGTGGATACATAAAAATTAGATAAAACACCAACTGACTAATATGCTATTCACAGATGATAGTCATTTTAGTTTTTTACTCCTATTATTGATGATACATGATCTGGGAATGAAAGTGGTACTACTTAACATTGCGAGAATGTTCCCGAAAGGGATAATATGGCGGTGCAGTGGTCATGGTGTGGGGAGGCATTATGCTTACTGAAAGGACCGAGCTATAAATGCTGAAAAAAAAAGAAGGAAGTATAACTGTTGAACGATATTGTAACGAAGTTTTTTGACGTCACGTTCTAGTGTTCCATGAAGCTGTAGCCGAATAATTCCTTTTTATGAATGACATTGCCACACCACATCGTATAGGCGCAGTGGAGATACTTCTGGAAACCGAGGATATTAATCGAATCGAGTGACCAGAATGATTCCTAGATCTCAACCCCATAGTACACATTTGGAACGCAACAGGGAGAGGATTGCTGTTAGAAATTCTTCTCCGGAAAGCAAATAAGGCCTAATCTTTGTTGTGAAGGTGGAGGAGTAGACCAGTTATTCTCAAGACTCACGAATCACTTGATACTAAGCATGGTACGGCATTGTCAGAGCTGCATCGGGGGTGGATATGTTCCATAATGTAATGTCTCACAGATATATTTTCCTTTAAGCAATTAATAAGGAATTAATTAAAGAGCCTTTAAGGAATTAATATAATTCCTTAACTACGCCCTGAGAAAATTTGTAACTTTTGACAAATATGTATTGCAATTTAATTTTTAAGAAATTCATAACACTTTTTTGTATACTATAATTTACTAGCATGCTGCCAGTAAATTTATGTCCACATTTCGCTGTATTCATGAAAATGTTTCCATATACCGGTAAAAATATATTTACTTCTTAGCTTTTGGACACCAGTATATATCCTGTGCTGAAGAGGAACAGCACTTTTATCATAGGAATCTAAATTACCACCAAACCATCCAAATAGAAGCTCTATTTTCGTTATCTTTTCAATATTCCAATGATAAAAGCTTGCAAATAATACGAGTCAGTTGTGTTGGATAATTCTTTATTATGATGATATATCCATGAAAATTACTGGATTTAATAGCCTGAGCCACACTCAAAGTTCAAATTCTTTTTATGGGTTTTCAATTGGACGCAGATCGTGATCTGGTGTTCACCAGATCACGATCTGCGTGATCTAGTGTTATCGTGTTGAAAGCGATATGATTGTACTTTGCCAAACTCAACAATGTTGGCACCTATGTTTTCTACATTGTGCGATGTGACCTACATTTTAATAATGTAAATGTATTTTCCAGAATTCATATTCGAAACTTTCATCCTTTCGAACATAAACAGAAAAATGTTATAGACGCTGGAAGCTCATATCAGGGTATTCCTTTCCATATCGTTATATTTGCAGCATAGGAAACGCGTACTTCACAATCGCCCATCCTTTCAGAAAGACAGTGTTTGATTTACATGCAGCTGCTCTTTGTCGATGCCAAGATTGTTCAGTCTATAACTGACCTTGTTAACGCATGTAGACTTTTGAACTCCTGTTCGATTATTTTCACAACGGCCCTGCCAACGTCAACATGATACAAGTCACCCTTCACTATCCGTTCAAGTAATCCTTTGTTCCTAGTTTTCTGGATCTTCCTAAGCATCATCAGATATTAGGTAGAAATTCTTCTGTCAGTGTCTCAAAATCATATGACATTAATATGGTATAATCTATAACCATGGACATATTTTATCTTATTTTTTCCACTTGCATTTTACTTTATACAGATGTATACAATCGAGTAATGAGTACAGCTGTTTTCCATCAATGTAAGTCTTTCTAAATAGAATGCGTTGCGAGTTCAAGTATCCTAAAATATCAGGAATGTTACAATTCATATTTAAACACGATATTTTTATACAGATAATGAACAATGACAGAAAGCAGTAATCTTTCGCTTTCCAAAAGAGATGAGGCTATAAAATAACTATAAAAGGTTTGTTTTGTGTGTGTGATAGAGAAAATACATACAATGAAAAAATTAACACAATCAATAATTCATATTTATTCTTCCTTGCAATATATCCTATTACATTATTTCTTAGTGACAGTACTTGATTCGTCTTTTTCTAGGATACAATGCGTTCTTCTATCTGCTTATTTCTTCAAAATAAAATAATCCCGATCTAAACGTGCAAGGAGATTTTGAATGCATTCCTAAAATGGAAAATAATCGAAATTAATTAACAAATGTTTGACTTCTTTATATATATAATCACTCACAAAAATGATCATCGGTTTTTTGTGCCATTTTGTATCATTCAGACATATTTTGCGTTATTTTAAACTGATGATACCCTTCACGCACTTCTTATCAACTGGGTCAACCTGATAAATGCTCTTAATTACACATGAATCCGTTATTAAAATTTTCTTTTGTTGGACTGTATTAATTATTACATAGTGGACTAAGACGCTAAATCAAGCTTGTGGGTCATGAATGAATAACATTTGAATGTTCGTCAATTTGAAATATTCACCTCAATGAAAGTCAAGGATCATATAGAATGGAATGGAGTCAACGTGCTCTGTACATTTATTTACTCTCAATAGAGCCGGTTAAGCCTCCATAGCTCAGTCGATATAGGCGACCTGTGGTTGGAAAGACCTGGGTTTGATTCCCGTCAGTTACCTGAGGAACGGTTTTCTGGTCTCTTTCGATGAAAAGTGAATTAGCCGGTCTCATACGGAGGTAGGGGTATTTTCTACCTGGAAAGTCGAGTTTTTCGTCCCTCAGAACAGGAAAGCCGGCCCGTGAATACACGCATCTACAGGCATGGGACACACCGAGAGATATAGGGACTAACCACCTTATCCTTGTTCCGGTTACGATTGCGAGTCCAACTATAGTTGAAAAAACCTCGACAACGTAAAAAGGCAGAAGAGAAGGATTAATAAGTAAGAGAGAGAGAGAGAGAGAGAGAGAGAGAGAGAGAGAGAGACGAAGGGATTAGAGACGCATATAATTTAATTAGTTAAATCAAACATGTTTAAATCAAGCTATTTCATGCATGTTGACTTATAGTTTTCACCTATAAGTCATGTAATATTTAATATTACTCTGTTTCAGGTTTACAGTCCCTTTGAGTCCTAGCAAGTTTTTATTTATTTATTTATTTTTATGTGAATTTCACCAACGAAAGCAATTGTCCTATACAACAGTATTCTTAGCATCATGGTTGGGCTGATTCTTCGATAATATGGGAAACCTGCTTGCAGAAAAATTTTGAATACACTTTAGCAATCTAGGTCTCCAATAAAAAAGGGGATATTGTCATTATCAGCGACGAAATTTATCTTTCACCTCCATCCGTTCAAAAAACATCGATGTTCATGGTGATATTTCAACTCTCACTAGTGAGCCCTAATGAGCCAAACCAAGTGATCTGAGCGATTGGTCTGTGTTAGTGTTTAGTATTCCCATGTTACATGTTGGGATTTATTCGCAAGGACGGCAAAGGTTATAATGTGTCATTACAATGATAACGGCAGCTCAAAAAAAAGATATACGTAGTAATAGTAATAGAAGAAGATGATGATGATGCAATACTTACACCAGCTGGTCGAAGGCTTTCAGCAATTTCAGGTAATTGTTCAGATGTCTGAAATTTATTTCAAATTATTCATATTAAGCATAATATATATCTTTAAAAAATAAGTTATATTAATATTAATTCAATGACATGATAACCAAACAGAAACCGATCAATAGCATAATAATTATTTTAGTCTTAAGAAAATAAAAATGAATTCAATCAACTCAATGTCCTCATTAGATGCGTTTGTAGTTCCCAAGCATGAATATTAAGACAGGTTTATAGAAATACAAAACAAATGTGTAAGAACTAATTTTCTTTATTTTCGTGAAGAACTTTTTTTCATCATATTTTATATTTATTACAAAACTACTTCACCAATATTGACAAATCTATGGAGAGGAGCGTGAATTACCGTTGGTTCGAAAGACACAGGCTGTTTGACTCAAAAAAATCTGGGTGAAGGCTTTTTTGATAAACGACCTTAGGAACTAGGATTTCATAACTGCTTCGGTCGTAATCCAAAGCCAAACCATTAAACTGTCTCATGAAAAATTTAGAAACAGTGGATTTCATTATCTAACAAGAAATCTAAAAATTTAGTTATGCGGAAGGGAGCACAAAGAATAAGTAACAGTAAATTATAAATACTGAGTTACTTAAATATTAAATAGCGTCAAATAAAAAATTTAACGGAGGGCTTAGTTGGCTGAGTGGTTAGCGTACGCGATCTGCAATCGACCTGTTGCGGGCTCAAATCCCGCATGGGGATCGATGTTTTAATTGTCTTTATGTGGAAGATGAATTTTATTTCCCTGTCTGAGAACACTGTTCTTATTATTGGGGGCTGAAGTGCCTGGAAAAAGCTCGCAAGCAAAACGCTGCAGAATTAGAACACGTTGGAAAGCTATGTGAGGTGCAAGGGAAATGTGCTCTGAAGAAAACAAACAAGTAAATGGAAAAATGGTTTGCTGCTAACTGGAGAGATAAAATATTAGAAGACAGAAAGAACCCATCGATGAAATTTTAAAAATAGAACACAATAGAAATGACATCAGACATATTAGAAGTTCAATAATAGAAGAACCTCCTAGACGCACGTATTTAAATATTACGCTAGAAGCAGTGGATCTAAATATGAAATGATGACATAATAGAGAAGATCAAAATTGAAAAGGTATGTGACAATAATGACATCGCAATAGAAATACTTAAGATGACCAAAGAAACTGCTCCTGATAAACTTCAACGGATCATTAAAATGTGCTAGAGACGACTACAACGATACTTTAACAGTGTAAAGAATGAATGAAAATTATAATTCCCCCCCCAAAAAAAAGAGAGATCTCTCTCTCTAGAAGTAAGAATCGGGAGGGAATTAATCTACTGTCAGCACATGCAAAAATGTTTTGTAAAATATTGATAAAATGTTTTATAAAATATTGATTAAAGTGAAATTGAAAACATATTATGGCATGAACTAGATTTCAGGACAGATGGAAATAATGTACATAACATTTTTACCTTAACGACAATACCGAACAAATCATAGAACTTAATAGCTTGTTATACCTAAATGTTATCAATCTTGCCAAAGAATTGATAGCGTTTGACAGTATTGATAGAGAAACATTATGGTTCATTATTAAAAGTTATGGAATTCCTGACAAATATGTGATAATAAACAAAGAAATGCATAAGGGAAGTAAAAGTTACGTTATTGCTTAGAAAACAACAATAGAATGATTAGAGTTACGATCTGGTGCAAGACAGCTTAGTGTAATTTCTTGTTTATTGTTTAACCTATCTCAGACTGCATTAAAGAGAAAATTTGCAGGTGTAAGAAAAGGAATTAATGGAATCTTATATACTGTTGGAAGATTTAGATTATGGAGAGGACACATAGTCTTAATATCAACAAAATATACTAAGGAAAATCTGAAGCATTGTATAAAACAGCTTTTTTAAATAACGACACCTGTCGTGAGATCATAATTAAAAGAAACACACATATTAACCACAGTGAAAATTATTTAATTTTCACTGTGGTTAATACGTTAAATGTGGTTAATTATTAAATATTTCATCCTAAGTATCTTAGGACATCATTAGTACAGTAGTTTAAACAATAATAGGAATAACATGTTAGGGCGCATGATTACAATAGAATCTGATTAAACGTGCGTAACGTGTTACAGAAGTAAAGAAAAAAAAAACTAATAATAATTATTTAACACAATTTTGCATGACAATTTCCCATACTTTAGGAATAGTAAGAACGTCGTTGCGGTTTAAATTTGGTCTGTGTAGTAGGGCTTCAGAAATTTCTTTGTATAAACGTTCGTGTTTATATAAAGATCTGTGTAAAAGTTTAGACTTTTCCCAATGGATCCTATGGCTTGGATTTTCAATTCCGTGTTGAGAGAGGCCAGATTTCTGCGGTTTAAAAAGACGAATGTGGTCTTGATGTTCCGAGAAGCGTTTCTGAACAGACCTACCTGTCTGTCCAAAGTATGACAATTTGCATGAGCATGGAATCTCATAAACGCCAGGAGGCAACATCAAAGGTGAGAGTTTGTTCTTACTATTCGACGTTCCAGTTCTTACTATTCCTAAAGTATAGGAAATTGTCATGCAAAATTGTGTTAATTAGATAATTATTATTAGGGTTTTTTATTTTTTTATTTTTTTATTATTATTATTTTTTTACTTCTGTAACACGTTACGCACGTTTAATGAGATTCTATTGTAATCATGCGCCCTAACTGTATGTTATTCCTATTATTGTTTTAAACTACTGTACTGATGATGTCCTAAGATACTTAGGATGAAATATTTACAAATAAATAATTTTCACTGTGGTTAATACGTGTGTTTCTTTTAATTAAGTATAAAACAGCTGATTATAATAAACATGACTAAAACCAAAGTTCTTAAATTGAGAAGCAAATGCCCCAAAGAAAATCAAATCAATGAACATGATGTAGAAGTTGTTAAGAATTTCACAAACTTGGGATAAAAAGTTTCATTATTTAGACTTACAAGTAGTCTGAATACTTATCAGATGTTGTGTTTGTTTGGAGGGTATTCGACTAAGTTTTCTTTCTTCCTCTGGAGGTGCATTAATTACGTTCAACTTAGTTTTGTTTCGCGACAAGCTTTCAATGTTCTGCGTAAGTTAGATTTCAAGTTTGAAGTATGCCAGAATGAGTTCAAACTTTAAAAAAATTTCGTTGTCAATGAATGGGAACAGGATTTTTTAAAATTATTACTGATATGAAACAGAAATGGCCGTATGTAAACTACAGTCAGTTGTCTGTAGATCTTTAGGTCAGTATTTTTAAATAACCTCCGGGCTGCTACTGGCTGTCGTACCCTTGTCGCTAATCCTTTGTACTCGGATTAGAAATAACCAGCTCGTAAGTTAAAGTTACTTAAAAGAAGCTTATTTAAGTATAAGATTTAAAACTGAATCCTTTACGTTTCTATTTTATTTATTTATTAATTTGAAATTCAGATTTGTGTATAAAACCAAAAGAAAGAATTCATATTTACCAGACTATGAAATCTTCTACTAGAACAATCTGCAGCCTGCAAATTAATATTTAGGTTAATATATTTAATATATAAAACATAATAACAAATAAAACTAATTACCTAAAATTACCACACACACACATACACACACACACACCAGAGTGAGCTGTTGTAGAGCTTGTGACCTTCCGTGTGCAGATCATGTAGTAAAAATTATCTGAGTGAGAGAGAGAGAGAGAGAGAGATTTTATCATTTAATTAAATTTAGAATATATTCCTCAAAAATCTTAATATTGTACTTTATAAAATTCAAACAAATTCATTTTTGTAATAAGATATTGATTTTTATCATTGACTGATAATCAGCCGACTTCAGATTTGAAACTCATGTTGTCCATCATTTCAGTAATTTCATATATACAAATTTCCTGGATTGAGCGTAAGCCCAACAGGCCATTCGATATACAGCAGCCAGAGGAAGTTTAAAAAATATCCAATGATATACGGAGAGGAAAAAAAACTGCTTGACAATAAAACCTAAGACCCAGCTAAGTACGTTATATTTCTTAAGAAACAACAAATTAAACACTGAAGAAAGTCCATATTTTTCTGATGTTATGGCGATTTTTAACATGAAAACGACTACATCATAACAACTGCTCCTAATCGACGAACTGTAGTGAACTAAAAGTCTTTCTTATTTTTTCTTTTAATTTTTCGTTTCATTTTTATACGAAAGTATCAAAAATTAACGATGAAAAAAAAAAATAAATACAGATAATCCCTATGGTTAGTTGTAACAATGTGCGTATCCACGGTGTTGAACGCGATCCTATTTATCTAATAGAACATGAAGTACTGTTAATGAAGTACTATTATCACGTTATGTGTCCTTTATAAGACGTACGAATTTTCGAATACCTGAAGAACTTTGTCTTCATCAATACCACATATCCCACGAACCATCGCTGAATATTTATTTTCCAAATCGGGGAAGTGTTCTGAGAGACATTCATATGTTATATCCCTGGCCTGGAAGAAAAAAAATATATAATGATATCATATTAAAATAAAAACATAATATAATTAATTAAAATAAAAACATAATATAATTAATTAAAATAAAAACATAATTTAATTAATTAAAATAAAATATTAAATTAAATATTAAAAATACAAAATAAATATTCAAATAAAATGTACCATATGCAAGTATATACAATATTTGGAAATAAGTCAACGGTTATCATAGTGTGAAGAACAAACAGCAATGATGTCGACCATATTAGTAAGATATAAGACCTCCTTTCTTTGCGATAACTGCAGCAATCCTACGGGGTATAATTTGACCAAGCGTAAATTAGTGATCAACGGGAAGTTTGGATCATTGGCTTTGGCATAGCAATCACCTAAAAGCGTGATTTCCATGTAGGCTTGTGAAAAATGTTTTGCTCATGACTTTTGTCTTTTCTAAATTGAAGTTTTGATACGATCATCATCTTTACTTTACTCACACAGTCAAAACAACACCTATTAATCTCAGCAATTTGACTTCAGATATATTTCAATGAGTGGCGGCTCGTACATAAGCACTGCGACACTGCAGCACCCACCCCCAAGGAAAAAATGAGAAAATTAAATTTTGTTTGTGTTTATAAATAATAACAATGCTTACAACATTATATAAATGCAATACAACATGTTAAAGGTTACAGCTTATGTTTTGACATTGATTGAATAGTTAATAATTGGAATTGTTCGATTAACGCTTTGGAATACCAAACAAATTACGACACAGAATTATCTGACACAAGTGTCAGAATTATCATGTTCGGCCAATTACAGCTAGACTCACCGATATTCGTTTGCGCTTGTGATTGCAAGTGATTCCGATACTGCTCGTTTGAGCAGTGTCGCTTACAGATAAATTGTATGCATGCGTACGTTATTTCTGTGAGATACGAAACTTTTATTATTGGTGTTTGTTCGTGGTAAGGGTGAAATGTTTTTAATAAAGCAATTTTTAATATGTAAATTTATTTATTAATAAATTTGTTACTGATTAGGAAAAAATATATTTTTTTTTATTTTGTATATGCAGCACTCCCACTTAAAATTTTCACAGGTCGCCACTGATTTCAATTCACATTAAGAGCAGGATCTAAGAATCTTCTTGCAAATACCTTCATAAAATATGGACTGTTCCAAGTAAAAAAAAATCAGCTAACGCTTTTTTATTCCGTATATATAGAGTGTTGGCGAGGCCGTTTTTTTAACCCAATCTAACTTTTGGAGACTCAATGGCAGTTCAATCTCCACTGGTGCCCAATCAGAGGTAACTGGCCCAAGGCTATCACTAATTAAGAGGCACAGTGAAGCGTGACGGGTCGACAAGTACTGTCATCTCGTGGTCCCTAACCCTAACACTCGTATTTAATGTCTGAAATAATATGGGTTCTATGGTCGATTTTCTTGAGTTTACGGGACAAAAAATCCGAGTTTCCTGGAAAAAAAACCCGCTTGTCCATGCCAGAGATCGACTAACTCGGGAACCGATCGAAACAAGGCTTAGAAAAATTTCCTCTAGTCGCCGACTAGACTCGAAATCAAGTCTTCCTTCGTGTGGTCAAGTGCCGTGGGGTGCAAACGTCACATCGACTGAGCTACACAGGCTCTGTTCCAAGTAATGTTTTTTTTTTTTTTTAATAAATAAATAAATATTCATTTTCAAATCTTGTGGTTATATCGTTGATGCGTAATTCTTGCGTATGGTTAAATAGTTAATTTCAAATTGTTCCACATTTAACAATAATAATTGGGATGACCTAGATAAATTTAACCCACAATCGAACCAATTTCGATTGCTAAATCTCTATATTTATAGCATTTCAATTTTATTAAATTCAGCACAAATAACAATTGATTGACAGAGCATACATAATTGCGCATGAATCTAAATTAATTCATATTTTGAATTTTTTTATTGAAATATTTTTCTATAAAATTATAGAGATAGAAATTGATTGCATACTTACCACGCCATGGATCAAATCAAAGCACGCGGTAAAACGCGCCAAGGCTGGATCATGTCCTTAAAAAGAAAAATACAAAATCATGAACTATATCTGAAAATAATAGAGATTATTTAAACAAAGATTAATAAATAATTCCGTATTCATTTTAATAATATGCTTATGTTTGAAAGTTAGTTTTACCGAGTGAACCTATGAGCCATTGTGAGAGATCCATGCTTATAAAAGGATCATCCAAATTCGGATTTTATTAAATACGTTATGAAATTTAATATGACATATGACGCCACACTGAGTTTAATAAAGTCTAAAACGAAATTTATCTTGTAACTTACCACACAGTCGTTCTTTCACTCTGTCTGGTATCCCATTGAATCGTCGCACTCTTCTAGATTTTGCTAAAACACACACTGAAATAGAAAATATTATTAGGCAAATACTGCACAGTTTCATCTTGATATTCAGGAGCAATAATTATGTTACGTAGGATTCAAGACTTTGATCTACGTTATATACCCACCAGTAAATTGCTTATTATATAGCTCAAAGCCAATCATTGCTCTCATACTGTCAGATTGCAGCGGAAATAAAAAAAAAGAAAAAACAAGAAAAACTCTGCTGATCGACCAGTTTCCGGTAAGCAGATGAGAGAACACGCATGTAGCAGTTTTCAATCATATCCATCTCCGGTCAATTGTAATTAGGGACTAAAAATAATTCAATTTTTCCTGCTAACTCTAAATCCCACATTAATACATCCTTGTTTTGTAAAGAAGGATACGCAAATATTTAAAAGAAAAAAATAATACTGACGTAACAAGAAGACGTCAATATTAAAAGAAAGAAAGACGTAATAGTGACGCAGTTTATTTCGTAATTTTTCAGGATTTGCCTCACACGTTTGTCAAACACGTCATTTAGAGTATTATACTGATCTGTATAATCTGTATAATTGTCAACAATTTCTTGAATAATGCTAATTGCTGTGTTAGGAGTAAAATGCTACTATTCGCTGTATTGTTGTATATCGGTATGCTAATTTTATATGATACTATTAGAATTAACAGTTAAATTCGAATAGTACGAACTGTTAGGTCGGAATACTTCGCTCAATTTCGGATTTATTAGTATCTTCAATTTTAAATATCCTCGGGTCATTGTTTCGCCACACTTTCGTGCATCTATACGTGCTTAGTAGTGTTTGGGGTCACAAGTCGTCTTGACGTCGAACCCGCCTCCTCCCCATTCTCCTGCTAAAAATGGCAAAACTTGAACCGGATTTCACAAGTAATTTCTTCCCAACAGAAATAATTTCATTCAGCCAAAGGCTGAGAGAACTGACATTTTCCAAAATTAATTCTAATCAGTACCTACTCCATTTAGGGCATTTCCCCAATATATGCAACGTGTAGCCCTACCGTCATTGTGGTGAAACAATGACTGAGGATAGTTACAATTTTAAACGCGAATGTTTCCAAAATTGAAATTTCATTGCAGCCATCCTTAACACCATTCAGTGGCCACAATGGGATAGTTGCATTTACAATGTGTTAAAATTATGACAACAAAAACTTAGCAGATCACAATGTGACTTCGATCTATTTTATTTTTCTTTTATCATCCTCCTCCTCCTTATCGTCATCATCATCCTCTCAGGGATTTAGGCCCAGGGACCTGTTTTCGTCTCATTCTATCTCTTTCTTGGTCATCACTGAATTGAATATCTTCTAACTGGGTGGTATCGGATTATTTTTTCGTGTAGTCTTGAATTATCCATTCTTTCGATATTGTCAAGCCACTTTTCCGGTATACATATACTTTGTCCAATACTAATCTATTTTTAGTTCTTTAGGTTTTTCTGTGTTTCATTTGCGCCCAAGAGTGTATAGCCCGTTGTCCTTCACAGGAATTTCATTTATCCAGCTTCTTCTATTATTTTTCTTCTTCTTCCGCAGCTTTTATGGTCCATAATTCACCTCTGTACAGTAGAGAAGGTCTTGGCAAAACTTTATAAACTCTTCTTCTATGCTTTTGAAACAGGTAAGGTTTGAAAATATTATTGATCATTCCTGTTATCTTTGTAAAGTTTGAAATTTTGATTTCATTGTCAGCTTCTTTTGTATATGAATCAGCACATCAAAGCTATTTGAATCAGTCAATTTGTTCTAAAATTTTATTTTCAATCCCAATTTTACTTCTGACTAGTAATGGTCCTTTAAAAGCCATGATTTTTGTCTTGTCTGTTGATGTTTGCATTCCAAATGTTTTTTGCACTTAAGTCTAAGGCATACGTTGATCTTGGGAGTTAATCATCACTTCCTGCTATGATTATCTGGAGGTCTGCAAACAAAAGGGTATTAAGTGTAGTTCCGCAATGCAGTTAAATGGCGGTTTTATATTTTCTTCCTTTTTTACTACTTCATTTATATAGATATTAAATAAGAGTGATCATATTGGGCATCCGTGATGAACTCTTCTGTTTATTGATTTTCAATGTAGCTTTTCCATTGATTCTTATAGATATTTGGTTGTTCTGATACATATTATTTATTGCATCAAGCGGCTATTTGAAATGTTCTGATTCTTGAGTAAGATCCACAGTTTGTTGATTAAGACTCTCTCAAAGACTTTCTGGTAGTCTACAAATGCTGTGTATGTTTCCATGTTGTATTCATAATGTTTTCCATACGAAATCGTCCTTTTCGGAATCCATTTTGTTCTTCGCAAAATTTATCTTCTACATGTGACTTACGTTTTCTTCAAGTGTGATAAACACTTAAAAGAAAACGTAAATAAAAGACCATAAAACATTACACTTCTACAACAACAACAGAGCATAAAAACTGTAGTGAAGTTTGAATTGGAGTTCCGAGCTACAGTTCTAATGTTATGCACATGCGAATTTGAATTGGAGTTCCGAGCTACAGTTCTAATGTTATGCACATGTGAGCGTATGCTTTTAGTGTTCGCCAATACTGAATGGCAGAGCTATGCGAGTCTGGCAAACTGTAACTGAGATTGCTGTTCATGTGGGAAGAGTCGAGGATTATTTCTTTTGATTCAAGGATACAACGTTCTAGTTCATCGTAACATTTATGTATGTTTGATGTTAAATTCCAGTCTATTTGATGTTGGCGGCCTTCATCATTGGAGTTAGCTGAGAACAAGGCGTTGCTTGTGAGGGCGCTGGAGAGGGTTCTGTTATATTAGCTGTCCCTCTGCTGTTCATCGAGACGCAGAAAGATACACTTTTCAGTTTGGCCGTAATATGGCTTCCCACAATCGCATAGAATTCTGTAGACACCTGGAAACTGAAGATGGTGATGATTTTCTTTGGGGTGGCTTAGGATTGACCAGAGTTTTAGTAAAGTGGAGAAACACGTTTTGATATTGAACCTCTTCAAAATTCTTGTCAGTTAAGGGGATAGGGAACTGATGTAAGGTAAGGAGATTTAGGCAGTCGGGTTAGTACAAACCTTATTAGTATGTTGATGACGGTGGTATGGTAGTTTGTTAATAATTTTTGAAGAGTAATCGTTCTTTACGAAGGTCCTTTTAAGATGTTTCAGTTCATTTTTGAGCTCTTCTTCGTCTAATAATACGGAACTGGCACGATGAGCAAGAGTGGATATGATGCCTAATTTGTATGGTAGATAGTGGTGGAGGACGTATGAAGGTATCTATTGTATGTGTTGGTTTTCTGAAGATTGAGAGTTTTAGAGTATCAGACATCCTGGTAAGTTTGATGTCTAGAAAGGCCAGAGAACCATTTACTTCAAGTTCGGCGGTAAACTTGATTTCGGGATGAAAGTTATTTAAATGATTTAGAAAAACATGAAAGTTCTCTGCTCCGTGCTCCCATATCAGGGAAACATCGTCTATATACCGGAGCAAAATTTTAGGTTTCAGCGTAGCAGAAGAAATGGCTTTTTATTCTAAATCTTCGAGAAAAATGTTTGCTAGTACATGAGACAATGGATTTCCCATGGCTAGTCCGCTATTTTGTTTGTAAATCTTGTCCTCAAACCTAAAGTAGCCAGAATTAATACAATGTGAAAGTAAAGCGAACATGCTTTTTGAAATCGTGTTTCTAAGAAGAGTAAGAACATTTTGGATGGGTACATTAGTAAAAAACGATACTACGTCGAAGCTTGCCATGATTTCTGAATTGTTGAGTTTTAGGTTTTTTTTTATCTTGGTAACAAAGTCAGCTGAATTTTTGATGAAAGAAGAAGATTTCCCTGTGAGGCCTTTAAAGGAGGCAGCGAGATATTTCGACAAGTTATATGTGGAGGAGTCGGTACCTTCAGCTATGAGTCTTAAAGGAGTATTTTCTTCGTGCTTTAAAAGGCAGCTCTACGGGATATGCTTTCGTACTGTCACGGTGCGATCGCCCTGGCGACGAGGCCACTAGAATGGAAACATCAATGCAGCCGTTGAGATTATACGGCAGCTGCTTCCTACGCCGCGCCATTCAGGTGTGACGTGCGGGTACCAAATAGTTGATTTGATGAGTCTCAAAAAATCGGGACAGATCCTCAGAGATGAGTCTCAATAGATCGCAGTATGGTGGCTGCTCTTCTAAGCACGACACCCAGACCAGTACCTAGGTCGTCTGCGGATGATTTGTTACCCGCACGTCACACCTGAATGGTGCGGAGTAGGAAGCTGCTACCGCATAGTCTCAATGGCTGCCTTAATGCTTCCATTCTAGTGGCCTCATCGCCAGAGTGATTGAAGTTGGTTCGAATTTCGGTAACAATGGGTAGTATGATGTTCTCTTAGAAGATATCGTTACTCACGTGAATACTAGTATCAACATGTGACCAGTAGGCCAGTCCAACAAAATGGCCGAGGCACGACTGTCGTTCGAGGAACGCAAGACCATTTTAAAGTGGAATTTCAAATTTTAGAATGTTTTTGAAATTCAACGGCAATTAGGGAGTCTAAGGGATGTAATGTATCGTAGACAACCAGCTACACTAGTAGCCATTTTGAAAGAAATTGAAACGGCACACACAACAATCCCACTGGACACTTTGGCCAACGTTGCCCAAGCCGTAGTTCGCCATAATGATAAGTATCTGGACGCTAATGGCAACCACATTGAGCACCGCGTGTAATTGTAGAAGTCAAGGGTAACTTGTATTCATCCCTTGCTGTCTGTATAAATTTAGTACTACAATTTTATAGAAGTGTTTCTTTTTCTGACGTGTGTATACATATTTGTGAAGAACTCTTGTGTATGTATTGGGACGATAATAGCCTTTACTCCACCTTTTTTAAATTTTTATCCTTGCTGCAAATTAAGTTTCGCTTACAGTGATTTTATATTTATCCTTAGTATTTTTATTTGTCTTTGTTTATTGCTTCAATGTTTTTATTCCGGTTTCTTACTCCCTTTCTCCTCTTCCATTTAATTTTTGTTCCGAAACATTCTGTTGGTGATTTATTAATATATTTTTTAATTATTCCATTCTATCTCTATATCATCGTTTTCTTTTCGTTTTTTTCTCTCTAGTTTTCCATTTATTCTATGTGAATATGATACTTTTATCATTCAAGAGTTGAACAACTCTAAAATATATCTAACATTATTTAAATCAGATTCAGTTTGCATTGCTATTAAGATGTTAACTCTTGTTTTTCTTGCAAGTTGTCAAAACTTGAGAGAATTTGATGAAACATAAGGAAACATAACCACCGTTAGCTCTTCTGAAACTCTACAAAATGCATTATACAGAGTAAGGTTTTTCGTATTTTGGACAGTAGTGTGATTACCATGAAAACAGAAATAGCCAATCCAGTCCTCGTAGTATGACTCCATTATTTTTAGAAGCGTTGTTTCTACAATGGTCATTGAGCTGAAACGAATATGTAAAAGTTGCATTTTTGTGATATCCACATCTTAAAGTTTGTTTGTATGAAATAGTTTTGCCAAATGTAAATATCTATTTCCTTGTTGTTACCCACAAATTCAGAAATTATTACAGATTTAATGTACTCCAATGATGCTAGTTCCGTGGAATTTGTATATAATTCAAAGTTTTATATTTAATAGACGAAAATTCATGAGTTCCATATTGATCATTATTCGAATGAACTAGGCATTCTGTTTTTGAATGAAAAATGAATTTCGTTCCTTTCTTTTCAGCTTGGTTGTTACATAAGCCACAGAAATATCAAAACTTTCTGAACGCACTAAACAATGTATAATAGAAGCATACAGAAGAATAAAGTAGGAGATAACATTTCAATCAAAATTTAGGTTATTTGGTGTTCTGTGCCATTTTTAACACAGTAAATAAAATTGAAACAATATGTTATATAAGCTAATGTTTAAATATATTCTATGTATTTACATTACATGTTACATCTGCATTCGCCTGAATAGATGACCATTGTAACAAAGAAATGATCCTTATTGTCAGAAAATATTAGAATACGCTAGAGATATGAAAACAAAGACCGAATGGTGCCTTAGAAGGAGAGGATAGGTGCCCTTTTTAGCTTGTGTTACACTTGTAAATTTTCGAAGTGCTTGTGACAAGCTCCACTAAAAATCAGTCTCCGTTTTCATGGTTGGATAGTTTTTTATTCTAAGTAATGTCGTTGGACATTGAAGACGATTCTTCGCATTATTCTACTTTATCCACAGACGCTCGATAGAAACTAGATCGAGACTAAGAACTGATCCGCACATTAGTAGCCAACTATTTTCCTGAATCCATTGCTTCACTGTTAACAGTCGTAAATGCAAGAAGTGTGTTGTAATCTACGAGGGCTGTTCAATAAGTAATAAGACTAATTTTACTATGGAGAAACCACTCATCACAATATTAATTTCTGTGGAATAAAGAAATGTTGCTGTCTGTGTTAATAAAAGAGGTTGATAGATGGCGTATACGGGCTGATGTGCCAGAGTGTCACGTGACTAAACGCAAGCTTGTTTCGGTGCGTTTAGGAACCGCGACCTTTCGTCGAAATGGAAGCGTCCTTGGAACAGCGTTATGCGATTAAATTTTGTGTGCGTTTGCAAAAATCGTCATCGGACACTTTTAACATGATACGCGAAGCTTTCCACGATTAAGCAATGTCTAGGGCAAGTGTTTTTCGCTGGCATAAAACTTTTAAGGAAGGAAAAGCAAAATGTGGAAGATCTTGAACGTGAGGGAAGACCTTCAACGTCCATCACAGAGACAATGATCAACATAGCAGCGATTATCAACAAGGAGGATCGCAGAATTACAGTACGCCAGCTGCATGTTGTACTGAATATTTCTGTGGGAAGTGTTCACTCAATCATAGCTGAACATTTGGGACTGAAACAAGTTTGCGCCAGATGGATTCCCAAACTCTTGACACCGGAACAAATGAAGCATCGAGTGGATGTGTGCAGAGAATGGAAAGAAAGACTGGAACAAGATGGCGACCACTACTTAAAACGCATCATTACAGCAGATGAAGCTTGGTTGTATCACTATGACCCTACAATGAAACAACAAAGCAATAGATGGAAGCATCCGTCTTCGCCTACCCCCAAAAAAGAACTATTAAGAAAGCAAAAACTGTAAAATCGGCTGGTAAAGTTATGATCATAATGTTTTTTGACTACGAAGGCATTGTTTACCAACACGCTGTAGAACCCGGGAACCCGGGAATACAGTAAACGGCTCATACTATGCGGATGTTTTAAGGACAATGATACAGCACGTCAAAAGGAAGCGTCCATTGCCGAACAATAGCTTCTTATTGCATCACGATAATGCAAGGCCACACATTGCTGGTTGTGTAGTGGACGTTTTGCAGAAGAACAACATAGATATCCTACCACACCCTCCATACAGTCCTGATCTCGCACCGTGCGATTTTTGACTGTTTCCTCAGCTCAAGAAATCACTAAGAGGCCACCATTTCGAAAGCAACAAAGGCATGTGTAAAAGCTGCGGAGGCGGTTTTGAAAGAACTCTCAAAAAACGGACTTTCACATGTGTTTAAGAAATGGACGCAACGTTGGGAGAAATGCATCGCGTCTCACGGTAGTTATTTCGAAAAAGACCATGTAAATGATGACTATTAAAGGTAATCTGTTTTCTGTATAAATATAGTCTTATAACTTATTGAACAGCCTACGTATTAACATTCAATTCTCCTTTCATAAAATGTGTTATATTAATAATCGCATACACATAGAGCACGGAAAGAAGACATGAGAACATCCCCAGACAATAATACCATAGAAGCAGTGCTCCATATGCTCTCTGTGGTCTTTAGTAAAAAGACATTAGAGGAATCTGAAATAAACTACATACTAAAGAGGCTACTGGTCGCATTGTGATCTCCCAAATTTTGCCCTGCAGAACTATATCTTTCATGTACGTCTCTGCAATATTTTATACTCAGCTGGTGCTTATCTTAATACTTGGAGGCAGGCATACTCGGAACGAAAACATCTGTTGCGAAACAATAGACCGGTTGCCTCATCTCATTTCTCTCCAAGATAACCGAGAAGATCATAAAGAGGTTACTGCTCCGTTCTCACCTGTTAATTAGTAGCATCAGCGTGGATTCTTCCATAATAGGTTTCTTTGCCTACGTCACTGACTAATCGACAGGTGGAGTGGACAGATTTAAAGACATGGACTGTTGATCTCACCATTTTCAGAGCATCTACTCATATTTGACATTGAAGCCTGCTAGTCTAACTGCCATCTCTGAAAATGGGTAAAAACTTTTGCTCTGCTCGTTCCTAAGTCTCACGGAGGCCGAGCTTCGATACCAAGCCAATGAGTAATGGTTCTTTTATCCCTTATCCGTTGCCCTTCTATAGACTGTTTATTGCGAAACAGGTTGCATACAAACAAACTACGAAAAATATAAAAATACAAAAAATATATAAAATTATTAATAATGAAAAACAGTTCTAAGCCCACTTACGGTTCAAATATACTGCAGGTTTTATAGAAGCATTTTTCGGATGGGAGATACATAAAAAATAATCCGATCAATAAACTTTAATAAACAAATCATTCCCTAGAAAAATCATGAGAGAATAAAAAAAAATAATTACAATTAAAAATACAAATTCCCGATTGTAATTTTCTTCCATTTGAGTTATGAACTTTATTCCAGCATAGTGTGTGATGACTTGCATTAAACGTGTGCTAAAGTAAACCATTATTGCATAGTGGAAACATTAAAGGATGAAATACAGATTAAAACTGATTCCAGGATTAATTTCTGCCATAAAATATCTTTTTTATTTGTGCTCCATATTTTGAATTTAAAAACGGATTAGTTGGTAAAAAGGAAATAATAATGATGATAACTGATAATGAATAGCTATTAATAAATAGAAAGAATAATGCAGTAAAATAAATAATCTGTGTCTGCTCAGAGAAATCGGCTCGCACATATGGTAAACATTAAAGATATAAAATTAGGAACGAATACTTATCATATGGAAAACATCATCAACAACAATAATAATTGACCGTGGTGTTTGTACACCGAACTTGAATCACTATTTATTCTGAACTGGTACGAATCAGTGGAACCGGAGTGATTAAAAAAACAAACAAACAAACATTAAGATGAATGTTGAGAAGTGTTAACGAAATGTGATTTCTGCCTAGTAGTCTGAATGTTTAAGTGAAAGGATATCAATCAAGAAGCGAATTAACTTGACTCTCTTATAGGTGAATGTTGGACTGGAGTCCTGAGGTTGTTGGGAAAAATAAGGTAGCCAAAACTATTTTAATATAAAATCTGCAATACAAATATAAGGAGAAATTAAAGGAACATGAAATTGTACATCTGAAAATCCTACTCTTAGAGGACATTTCGCGAGCAGATTTTTCATGGGGCATTAGGGATGTTGCAGTTCGTCGTCCACATGGCACATCTGAGCTAATATATTAGAGAACATCAGGTTTTTCTAACCATGTCATCGTTACAGTTGCGAGGAGCTGGTGCACCTCTAACCTACACACTAATCGTAGGAGCTTCTTTATCTGACTCTAAAGATTGTCTTCGTTAGGTTGATGTGGTGACCCTCAAGGGACGATAAATTCATCCGAAGATATATTGCGTAACGGTCCCATTTGTAAATAGATTTGGTTGGTAGTGCGCACAGGTTTGCATGCCATAAAGAGATAAGCTAGAGCAAGATGGATTTCATTTAGCCTTTAAGTTAGAAATTAACATCAGATATAGGTGTCCGTTCGACTGGCTGCATTGTGGTGGCTCTGATTCTGGCATTAAAAAGTTTGCCGATAGATCTTGCAGCAATCTTAATGATGAGCAATGATGGCTGAAATACGGTTGATAGTCCGGAGATCATACAATAATTGAGCATGGACTGAACGCCTGTATTGAAGACGAAGCGCCATTATGTTCTCAACGTGGGATGACTGAATTTCTCTAGGTCAAAATCCCATCTACTCACATAGCTTCGCGCGTTGAAAGGCAATGCTAGTCTTAATTGTAATTTATAACAGTACTAGATCGAAGCAGATTCGTCTGTTGAATGAGGATCTGACAAATGCACTTGACCTTCGCAAAAATAACTTAAAATAAGGGGATTAGTTATGGCTAAATAGTTAGATAATAATTTTTCGTGTGTAAATTGCGTTTTCTCCTGGCTAATTTGTCTGTTTCCTGTATGAAAAAAAAAAGGGCTGAAATAACTGAAAATAGATATTGTGCGGTCTGTTTATTTTTATAAGACAGTTCGATGAAATTCTCACATTAATTCCGTAAAGAATGCGAATCTCTACTGTAGTAATTTCAAAAGTAAGAATCACTGCGTATTCAAATAATGATTATTTATTCAAAATGTTTCAAAATTTCTTGCGTTTCTGCACTTAACTTAGTTTTAGTTAAGATGTCTCCATACGAATCCTCAAAACGTAATCAGAAGGTACATGTGATGTTGTTGATAAAAAAGTTAAGTACAATACAAGGTTTTATTAGCAGTAGGACATGAGGGTCATGTTTATACTTGCCTCGTAAATGTGATCTTAAATAATGTACTCACATTTCAAAATGTGTTATTAATCGGTATATTATCTTCTATGTTTCGAATGCCGTTACGCTAACGTAATCAATATGAAATCGAATCCGAAAGAAAAGCACAAACATGGAGGATGTCACGTAGACAAAATCAAAATGTTTACTTTTTTTAAAAAACATATCAATTATGATGAAACCTGTGAAGTGCTAAATGCGATGTCGAGATAAGTACTGGATAGTTTTTTCAATGCCATGATTTCAAGTACGTGTATTACATGCGCCTCAATGTTTATTCATTGCACGAATCAGAGTTCTTTCGTTCGTTGTAAAATATGGAGTTGAATATTGTAAATATTTCACAGATAGCTGCGTGGTGAATAGTGTAAAAGTCTTTTTCATAAATTAGCTTTAAAATCTAACTCGACTAGAGACACCATTAAGAGCTCTGATTACTTAAGTGTTATCTCTAAGAACTCTTTAGTGCCGACATTTTTGGTTGAATAAACTAAACATCTAACTACAAATTCATTCTGGTTAGGCCGTGTTGATTTGTATCAAGAACTATAATTATCTTCAATACTTTACTCCGTCTGCTTACTAAGCATGAGATTAGTTTTTCTCCCTAAAAAATTCATGTGTCCTTTAAGCAGTACAGGGAAATGCAATACGTCCTGTTCATTTCCTACGATTGATGAATATTTTGTGTATTCATCAGATTAGCACTGAATCACTAGGTCAAATCAGTTTGACATACCGCTTGACTACGGCTGAATGGCTGTAACCAAATCGAATGATACAAGGACAGATATACCCTAAAATAAAAAATTTAAATAAAGCAGTAGAAATGTGAGGGTGTAGGATTTATCTATTGTGTTATTGATACTATCATAGAGATAGCTCGGCATGCTTGAAAATTAGTGTTCTACTCTATGTTATTTTAGAATTCTACGTGGAAGTTCCATATTTGTTTCAATAAGAGAATGTTCTCTTTCGCATAGCAAAGTCGACTGTCGATGATTTTTAAGATAATAATGCTCCTATAATGCACTAAATAGGCACAATACAAAATTAATCCAAATGAATGCAACAGGATGAGTTGAAAATGTGAAAAGAATTGTCTACAAGGCTAACATAAAAGGCAGAACTTAAGAGAGTCGAAGAACGAATGAAAGTAAATTTTCATGACGAATTGTCTGAAATACGTGTAAATTATACCAAATAAGCAGGCTTGCATTATTTAAAAAGATTATATTTTAATTTTTGTCAGCATTTCTATAATGTGGTGTTTAATTTCATATAAAATGCAGCATAAAATTAACAGAACCAAATCTTTATCAAGAATATTTTCCTTTAACAGTATTTCAGAAGGTGACCATTTGATATAACAGTCATTCTGGCATTCAACTTGCGAGTATCTAATATAAACTGATCTATCATTCAACGTCCGCACAGTTCAAATTATTCAGGAAAAATGAAAATATTGCATAAGTAATTTGCTTATGATGTCCTTCCACAGCACTAAGGGATTGCTGCGGACATTGGTGAAAGCATTTCCGAGCGGACTCTGTTAAGGGTACTCAATCTATGTTGATTCTAAGCAAGGCAGTCAGTGGTTTGCAACCTATTAACCACAAACTACTGCAGAGTTCGTCGAAAATGGTTGCATAAACTTGTCACTTGAAACCCTTACAAATGTACAGTTCTTACTTGATGAGTCTCATTACATTACAAGCTGCACTATGTTGCTTGACTTGGATAGAACGAGGAATAGTAGTATCTCTTGGAAAGAGCGACGCTTACAGCAGCGGAAATATTCATTTGTGTTGTGGAATGATGATTAAAGATCACACTCTTCTTCACATATTTATAAAGAGATACCGTAACTTACGGTATCTCTTTATAAATATGTGAAGAAGAGTGTGGCCTTTAATCATCATTCCACAACATAAAAGAGGTAACAGAACTGTTCCTCGAAATACTCTTTTATGTACAAATTTTAATTAAGGAGGTACGGTTAGTCCAGTTCTTTTTTTTCTTTTCATGCATCGCAATTCCACTGTCCATAGAACAAGTGGTGGAAGAGTATATTGAAACTGAGTATCTGACAAGTGCGCTAGAGACGTGATCACCAGATTTAAAATCGACTGATCATGCATGTGTTTGATGTCCATGCATGTGAATATGCATGTGGCTGAGACGTACAATGTGAAGCTCTTGGCTGTCACATTGTACATCGACAGTTAAGGTCTCAGCCACTTGGTAAAATAAATCTCTGGTGGACAACTGGGATTTCTTACTATAGGATCTTATACAAGCTATTGTATCGAGTGTGGTCCACCTCTGTCAGGCTTGTTTAACGCTTGGAGGGGACCATATTCATTACTGGTGAAAAGTGACTATATCTTCGTGCATTTTCGATTTGTGTCATGTGATCTGTTTGGTGTTTCTTAGATGGTATTTCCCTAATGTAATGGCCTTTGTCTCTCACAGGGTTTTCTAATTTCAATTTTTTCTATCATACACCACAATACCAGCTTTTGTCTTCATAAAGTTCTCCATTTTGCCCTCCATAAAAAGCATGGTTACACCATATTTTATGGGTGATTTATTAATTTATCGAGCAGAGTATGTGTACATATGATTTGTGGATCAGAGGTGTTTCTTGATAATATTCCTGAAAAATCCTATTGCCATTCCAATGGAATTCGTATTAGTTTCACCTGGTAATTCTAAACGAAAAGTGATATTTTTATTCGTTTACAAAATGAAATATTTGTAAATTTTCGTCACAAAATTTACAAACCTATTTCGATAGTAACATACATTTCTGTTCATTGGTCTTATTTCGTAGCATGAACACTAAAATTATTAATCAAAGACAAGTTAAAAATGACAACATCATCACCCACCCACCCATACACAGAAGCATACAGAGAGCACATTACAAAAAAAAAAAAAAAAAAAATTGAAATTTCGTTTTTCTATTATTTCTTTTTCTCTTTAGCCGGGGTAACTATTTGTTTCTTTGTTTTCTAACAGCTGATAATCTTTTTGACAGCCTTGTGTCTAGGATGTATTCTCATCTTCTTTCTCTTAATATGTTTAAGAAATAATTAAGTTTTTTAAGCGAATAAATAATTTCCTAATGCATTCCTGGAAAGAGAAACAATAATTTTCGTTTAGTAGATTATTTTAGCTGCTTTGCTGAATATTTTGCATTTATAAGTTTAAAGCAATATGAAAAAGAAAATAAAGATTAAAAATATAATAGCAAAGTTATGTACATAAATACTTACTCTAGCTCCTTCAATGCCTTGGATGATATCTGGAACGTGTATTGGACCCTACAATTTATTTATAATTATTGATTGAGGAGAAAACATGCGAAGTAATGTTTCGGAATATTAATTTAACAAATACCTCTGCAAAATACCAATACCTTCCGATGTTCTGATAAACACCTAGAACAAAAATGATGTTAAAGCAAGTGATATAACCACACTAAAGAATATATCTTAAACACTTTAACAGCATGTTTCTTCAAATTGCAATGAATTGTTTTTTCTTTCATTTGTGTTCTAGGTGTTTATCAGAACTTTTAAGCCTCCTTATATATATATATATATATATATATGTTTTCTATTCATATCATTAGCAAAAAATGTTATCTATTCATATCATTATACAAAATGAGAAAGTGAAACTATAAATGAGAAACTATTTAAGAGAAGAAAATTTCAGAATAAACGATCTTCATTATGATTCGTCTAGCTCATTTTTACTAATTTTCTAAAATGGACGTCCCCTTTTAACTTAGTGCTGTCGGTGTTTCTTATTTTTTTATTGAAAACTAAAATAACTACCTTCAACTTTGAGAATAGCTTATTTTAAACGAACTAATTAATGTTTTTTTTTTCAGTCAGTGCAATTTGATCTTTTCCTTTACCCTAAATATTTATTTTAAATTATTTTAAATAAATCTTTAATCAAAATACGTACCAGCTCTTGAAATTTACGGTAGGCGCAATGCATAGCCTAAAAATGAAATTCATATTGTAAAATATAACAAGGAAGTTTAGATTTTCAATGAAAAATATAAATGAATAAATAAATAGCACAGATTTTAATTATATTTTAATGAAAGAATGAAAAACATGAAAGGAATAAAGTCTTCTAACACTCATTAATAACAGTACAAGATCATTTTTAATTTTTTTCTGGTTCTTTTAATAAACTTCCTAGTTCGAATATCAGTGAATGTAACATGCAGAGAAGAGAATATCATCAGAACATTCTTGCAACAAGGAGTCATACCTACATACATAATTCCGTGCTCCAAAACAGAATTCTGTGCTGGATCACGGAATGGAACTACAACGAAGAACAGCCTATTTCATTTATAGTTCTTTAATAGAATACATTAATAAATGTATATGAATGAAAGAAAAAGTTCACTAAAAAGTTTATTACGGCTCAAGATAGTAGCACCCAATGAGGTTTCGCTAATACCATCTTAGACGTGTATTAGCGAACAAATATAAAGCCGCAATTTTTTGTCATATATAATTTTTCTGAATGCTGATTTATTACCTAAACAGTCCGATTTATTTAATCGAATCTATTGAATTTATTGAATTAAATAATTGAATGTATTTAATCAGCGTACTGCTCTATATTTATTGGATAACCTTCTTTATATTTATTTTATATTTATTGAATATAAATATTTAATTAAATATAAATATTTAATTAAATATAACTAAAAACTCAGCCTCACTAAAAATTATGGAACAAGATATTCCTAAGGCGTTTCTATATTGCAATTTGAATATTGTAGTTTTAAAGTTTCGAAGAAAGCATATCACTTGTTCCTTTTAAAAATCTGAAAATAAATCTTTATATTCTTACATTACTTATTATTGTTCTCAAAGTGCGTTTCTGAATAACACTCTCAGAATCAAGATAATGCTTCGGATTCAGATACCTCTCATTCCAAAGAACCGAAAACAGAAATCCAATAAACTTCGAAATGCATGCTCCTAAATGAGGCATTTAATATATATATATATATATATATATATATCGTATTCTAATTAGGAATTATAGTAGACTGCGGCAGATTATGTGTATCCTATCAGCCAAAGAATAGCTGCAATTGCTTAGCTCAGATATTGGAGTAACTGCCGAAATTATATTGTAAATAATATGTGTCCATAACAGAAATCCAGGGAACGTATTTTATGCTTCATCACACTTGTTTTCTTGTTAGAGTCATCAGACTTTCATGATTATTTGATATATTTTCTGTATTAGTTATTGAATTAAACCGATGAGAGAGAGAAAGAATAAATGCCTGTTCTCAATTCGCGTATTCATTTTTCTCTCTAAAAGAAGGGAGAATTTCTTCCACTTCTTTATCACTTAAATACCCACAAGTTAACAAGTAAATGCCAGTATATCTTACACTTCAGATCCCCAATACAACTTGTTTGACTCAGTTTAGGCCACCACTGAAAGGTTTCGAGAATATTCTCCTGATACGCTGCACATTTAAGTGAAGACTTATTCTAGTCTGGCATACTGAACTATCGGCCATTTGCCCTCATGCGATATGAATTCCACTCTCTGTAATTTGGCGCAAATTTCTCCATGACTAGCCACTTCTCTTCCAAAATTTTCATTATATATATATAAAGAAGATAATCGATGAACTTTCTATAATATTTTAAACATAATTTACTTTTTTTATTTCAAATACCTGTTCTGCTTTTTCTTTATCTCCTTTTTCTTTCTCACATATTCCACGAACGATTGCTGAATACTTATCCTCGAGATGAGGAAAGTATTCTGAGAAACATTGAAGCGTGACCATCCTAGCCTGTAAATAAATAAATAAATAGTATCTAATATATATATATATATAATCACTTGGAGATACAAAGTATCACAAATGATTTATCTACCGATCTGTAGGATTTAATTCAAGATATACCGAAAGGTTTTCAATTTTACTTACAGCTAATCCAGGAAGAAGAGAAAAATTCATACAAGTTACGCCAGTTTTCTTTTATAATATCAAGATAATATGTAATGAGAATTTAAGTAAATAAATAAAAACAACAAGAGATGTGAGGCAAAGGTGGATACTTACAATCTTCTAATCTATTATTTCTTAAAAGTAATAGATCAGGTGATGAGAGATGGAATCGATATCCGTTCATATTTCATATTAATGTAATGAGGACGGACAAATAAATTAAATGGCTATGTTTGCTGACGATATATACTTGCTAGCTAAAAAGCACCATTATATCCAAAGAGAAATAGATAATTTAGACTTGGAAACCCCAAAGTGTAGATTAAAAATAAACCAAAATAATGAACCTTAATCCCAAATAAAATCTAACTTTCAAACTTATGGAAACACAGGTAGGCACATTTGTTGATCTAGGATTGGTAGGGATCACAGAAGGAGGAATACATAAAAAATAAATACAAAACAGTCCAAATTGACTTCGCTTCAATACATTGAAAAATATACAGAAAAGTAAAGAAATAAATCTCAATAAAAAAAGCCTATTCAACACAAGCGTAAAGACTATTCTGCTATATGGATCCGAAACATAAGAGAGTGACCAAAAGAAATTTAACAAAAGACAACTATGGAATGGACGCCACAGGGAAGCAGAAAGGGACGCCCCAAGATAATCTGGAGCAGAGCAATCGAAGCAGTAATGAAAGAGCTGATAAAATATCCTGGAATGAGATCAAGAAAGAGGCAATGAACAGAGTTCAACGGCGAGCAATGATTGAGACCGTATGCTCCGCAGGTGTGAAGAGAGAAATTACGTCTGTTAGTAACTTAATTTTCCTGAAATCCATGCATGGAAGATAATAATAATTGTTTTCTTATTTTTCCTAGCACTCCAAATACGTAATATCAATGTCCCATTTAATTTTCTCCAGAAAAGTAAATCTAAAGAACTTTTCCAAACTTAATAGACTGAACTATTTCTTCAGTTCTACTGAAGTTTCGTGCTCCAGTCTCGAATACTGTTATATGGATTTTATCTTTATTCTATTTATTTCCACTAACATCTATCTTATAGCCAGTTCCTAAGAAGTGTTGCAAGTTTTGCTATCACCGTCCAATATACTTCTGTTCTTTTTGAAGTAATGTAGAAAAACATTAACAGTCGGCTTCAGTGCTATTTATATCACACACTCGTTTGATAAAAATGCCACGGAAATATTTGGGAAATCATAAATGGTTGCTCTTGATATCTATACGTCTTTTAGTAGCACAAAGGGTTTATAGGAAGGTTTTCTTTATGTGATCTGTTTTCTGTTTTCTGCATTTGGATTGTCATCAGATCAGATGCATAAATATGTAAGATGGATATCATTGTCTTGAGTTTCAACTGGTGCTGTTTACCCACCGGATTGAGTGGTTTTATCTACTCTCGTGTTATAAATAAAAGGCCTTTTCCAGATGAATGTTGAGCTAACATACATATATCCAGAATATTCAATTGCTGATGACAGTTCACAGTTCGCTTGACTATCCTAGCTTAAAGCTCCAGCATATTAACCTTTATAACCCAATGTTCAATATTCAAACCATTCTTCAATAAGATTGTGAAAACTTTCATAATTTTGCTGCAATCATTTTTCTAACAAAAGGAACCTTTTATTTTGGCTTACATTTGTTATCACCTAAATATCCAGATAAGATGAGATTATGCTTATTGGTATTACTCTAACTTAGATACGTTCCATTCATAAATATGTTATAAATATCGCCTCCTCAGCATACAGAAAATTAAGTTTCCTTGTTCACTTAAGGGGACAATTTACGTCGGATCTACTTTTAGCTCAATACAAATCATAATCATCCAATCAATGAATAATCTTCTGATATTTGGAGTTATGCCTCTAAGGGTACGCTATAATTGTTTACTAAGTACAAAAGGAAGTCATTAGATTGACTGATTGCCATCTGTTAGCAAATGACTCCACATCCTTCAACACAAGTGTCCAGTTTTTGCAGGTTGCATTTTTTACAAATATTTCCATGGTCAGTGTTCCTCGAAGTATGTACAAATAATTTCCCTCTAAATCTACTAAAAGCACATAGATTAATATAATGAAACACGTTTACGCTTCCCGGTCTGTACTAACTTATAGATAAAAATACGTGTGTAGAGGCTTAAGTGCGACATCATGTTGGAGGCTTAATGGATTTTTTACAACACTCAAAAACAATTAAAATAGAATTTAATACTTCCTATATTTCGTCCTAGTCACTAGGACATCTACGGGGATTACAAAAACAATTAATGTAACATATGCACAAATAACAAACAATACTAAGCCCAACCACATGGGTGACACTAAAGTCCTATCTAGGTAGAGCGCCCTCTAAGGGCAGTAGTAGGTGGCCTGGAATGTAAGGTGGGAACTCTGGTGATGAGCGTTTCCCAAATCTTCGGAAGCTTAATGCAACCATATTTATTGAGATTTGGTTGGTTTTTGAGAGCTGCTGCTGCTTCTAAGAAAAGTCTCTCTTTCTTGAATTTTCTGTGGTGGAGCATGGTGGTTTTCTTCCATGATACTCTGTGGGTGGTCTCCAAAACATGGTCAGCCAAGCCTGAATGGCCATAGTTGTGTTTGAAGATGTAAGACTTGTGTTCCTCTAGACGGATGGATGCTGATCTGCCTGTCTGTCCAAAGTACGCCAGCTTACAGGAACAGAGTACTTTGTAAACTCCAGGCAGAGAGAGAGGAGGGAGCTGATCTTTCGTAGAACGGATAAGGGTAGCCAGTTTGCGGTGGGGCTTATATGCTGTGTGTAGATTGTACTGTTTTAGTATCTTGGCTATTTTTTCAGATGTGCCACGGATGTAGGGTATGGTGATGGCATTTTTAAAATCTTGTTGACGAGAAGGAAGGGGAATGGGGGAGGAGTTGATTATTTTTTTTGATACTGTGATCGCTGTAGCCATTGGAGAGGAAAGTGCTGTGTATGTGGTGATGGCTAATGAGGTGATGGCTCCCTCCTCTCTCTCTGCCTGGAGTTTACAAAGTACCCTGTTCCTGTAAGCTGGCGTACTTTTTGACAGACAGGCAGATCAGCATCCATCCGTCTAGATGGTAAAAGGTAATGCCACAGTCGTTCTTAATACCAGTGAATATAAGCGTAAAATGAACATTATCCTCCGCGATCGCGCTACCTACATCCCGCTAGAACACGACCCCACAAAAACACAAGTTAAGAAACTTAAAATTTTACTCAAAAAAGTATCTTCCTGGCCCCCTGATGTCACGAAAAAACTTAAACCTTTCCGCTCCCGTCCCCCCCGAATATACGGTTTACCAAAAATCCACAAACCCAATTCCCCACTCAGGCCTATAGTAGATGCTACCAATGCACCTTGCTACAGACTATCTAAACAGCTGGCCAACTCTCTGATTCCCCTCACCGGAAGGTTCCCTTCCTATATAAAAAACTCGACCCACTTTAAAGCCCTCACAGAAAATTTAACCTTGAAGAAGACAGACATATTGGTAAGCTTTGATATCTCCTCTTTGTTTACATTCCCTTAATTGACACCTTATCTCTCTTAGAAAACGTTTTTCCCTCTGACATCTTAGATCTCTTTTCCTTTGCCATTAACTCTGGATATTTCTCTTGGAACAACAAAATCTACAAGCAGATAGAGGGAACTGCCATGGGTTCCCCCCTCTCACTCCCCCTTGCCAATTTCTATATGGAAGATTTCGAAAAACGAGCCATAGACTCAGCCCTACTCAAACCTTCTATCTGGCTAAGATATGTAGATGATGTGTTTTCTATTTGGCCTCATGGCCCAGACACGTTAGACTCCTTCCTCAGTCATCTCAATAGTCTACATCCAAGAATCCAGTTCACCATGGAAAAGGAAAAGAACAATTGTTTACCCTTCCTAGACACCTTAGTCACACGCCTGCCTAATGATACACTTACCTTCACCGTATACAGAAAACCCACACACACAGGCAGATACATTCACAAACTCTCCCACCACTACCCCTCTCAACAATATGGCATTATTAAAACTCTTACCAAGAGAGCCCACAATCTTTGTTCCAGTGGAACCGCCCTCACTAATGAGCTAAACCACATACACAGCACTTTCCTCTCCAATGGCTACAGCGATCACAGTATCAAAAAAAATAATCAATTCCTCCCCCATTCCCCTTCCTTCTCGTCAACAAGATTTTAAAAATGCCATCACCATACCCTACATCCGTGGCACATCTGAAAAAATAGCCAAGATACTAAAACAGTACAATCTACACACAACATATAAGCCCCACCGCAAACTGGCTATCCTTATCCGTTCTACGAAAGATCAGCTCCCTCCACTCTCTGTGCCTGGAGATTACAAAGTACCCTGTTCCTGTAAGCTGGCGTACTTTGGACAGACAGGCAGATCAGCATCCATCCGTCTAGAGGAACACAAGTTTTACATCTTCAAACACAACTATGGCCATTCAGGCTTGGCTGACCATGTTTTGGACACCACCACAGAGTATCATGGAAGAAAACCACCATGCTCCACCACAGAAAATTCAAGAAAGAGAGACTTTTCTTAGAAGCAGCAGCAGCTCTCAAAAACCAACCAAATCTCAATAAATATGGTTGCATTAAGCTTCCGAAGATTTGGGAAACACTCATCACCAGAGTTCCCACCTTACATTCCAGGCCACCTACTACTGCCCTTAGAGGGCGCTCTACCTAGATAGGACTTTAGTGTCACCCATGTGGTTGGGCTTAGTATTGTTTGTTATTTGTGCATATGTTACATTAATTGTTTTTGTAATCCCCGTAGATGTCCTAGTGACTAGGACGAAATATAGGAAGTATTAAATTCTATTTTAATTGTTTTTGAGTGTTGTAAAAAATCCATTAAGCCTCCAACATGATTATAGATAAAAAATTTCCTCATTTATCTTTTCGTCCTTATCCCCAATACAAGATCATATATATACTTAATATGTATGATCCTGTATTCAATCTTACATAGTTACTGAATAATGCAATCTACATTACCTACACACAATGTGTTCTTTCTCCTTTAATCTCTGGAATGTTGAGAACAACAACAACAACAATAATATACCTTATAATACAGTTAATACTTCAGTTTCCATACAATTAACCACCTTATCCTAGAATTACTTTTGTAAAATCCCAATACTAGAATAATTGGGAGGCCCTGGGGACATAACAGCCTGTTAGAATACTGATACGATCTATTATTAATCATTAACAGTTAAAACATTGATCTTCAGATCATGTCATAGCCACAGTTTTGCTTAAAAAAAACAACAACAAGTAAATGTGGTGTTCATTTCGCTTAAGACTACTTTTGGCAACTACACATATCGGCCATTGAATTAAAAACTTTTATTTAACACTGTGGTTTTCAATTAGGAATTCAACTGACAATAGCGATCCTCTTCAATTCCCTGAGCATAGTTCGGTGAGATATGGGGAGGGAACGGCCTTCATTCAATGCCTCGGACAGTTGTTGCACGCAGGAAGTTCTCTTTGCCCATGCAAGCGTTCTCAGTTGAGCTCGACTCTGACAGACTATCTTAGGACTACAGTACCGATTCTTAGACAAACAATGTAGGTTGTGTTTCCAGTGATTAAACACACTGGATATCTCACTTCTTTGGAAACCAGTGAGCTCTGCTGTTTTCAAAATCGTAGCTGTAGTCAGACGGGCACCCACAATAAGACCCTTATCTAATCCCGAAAGCTCTTTTGTTTTCCTTGGTGATTAACATTATTGACGATTACTGACCAGCAACATTCTTAAATAGTTGCCTGGAACACGTAGTAAATCATGTGACCAAGTGTTCTGCATATATCTGCTTAAAGGTTTCTACATGAATGGACGATATGTGTGTGTGTAGATCGATTTCGTTTGGATACTTGGAATCTGTATGGTAAATAGGCTACAAGATCAAATGTTAGTCTTTGCAGACACTGATAAAAATAAAATATTAACGAAAATCCTTTCATGATGTTAATTTTTTTGTAGCAGTATATATATAATTTGCAGTAACATAACATAAAAAATTCGTTGCCCACATTTTGATAACTTTTGATATCCTGGTTTAAGATATTATTATATATGGAATATATTATTCTATATACGAGTATTATTGTATATTGTATTTGATAACACCTTTGAGTTTTCTATAGATTCCATTAAGCTTATGAAAATCAGTAGTTTTAATAAAATTAGCCTGTCGATTATGGTGTCGTAAACAAAAATTCTGGCATGTTGAATTTGCGTGAAAGATTTACTGAAGACGTCATATCAATGTGTTGTCATAGTCAGAAATCTCTTTTACGCGTTTTTAAATTATTTATTCAACCAACAAATATGCCTCCGAACTTCTAGACAAATGCTTCGCTTTTCTTTACTTGTATGACAAATAAGGAAAAAATAAAATAAACTTAACTCACTATAAGAAAACAATTCACTTTAAATAGTTGCTGTGTCAGTAATGAACTGAACAGAGGCGAATTATTACTACCACTTCGAACATTTTAGCAAATGCTGCCATGCTGAGATTTAATGGAGGTCTTGAGTTCCAGTAATCACTGGCTATCATTCATTTGTTTGTGTTTTAAATGTTTTATTATTAATCTAGATCTGCTGAATTTAAAACTGAGATTTCAATTAAAATTTGTTTCTGATCTCAAATACCAAATGTCAGACTTTCTGTGCAATAGTGAATCAGAAGAATATGTGTAATAAGGGGATTCCCTTTTTTGGGGATCTGCACATAAAAGACTAACGTTTTTACAAATATGAATGACATTATTTCACTAAACGCATACATGATGTTTTACAACAGATGAAGATGAATGTCAGACTCGAGTTTTTAATGTTTACACATTTGACAAATTCATATTGGATAGCGCTAGAAAGTCCTGATAACCTAAACGAAAAACTATAAGATTTCAGAGATAAACAACAGCTTTTTGAGTAACAGCTAAGACTTCCTGCAGAATTATTTAATAAACATATCATACTAGTTTTGATTTATTGTTTAATGAATTAAACGTGTATATAAATCAAAATAACATCATAAGCAATGTGTACTCACAACTCCTTTCGTTAGATTAACACACGAAGTGAAATCCGTCAACGCCCTTGCATTTCCTGTAATAATAAAGACAAAATATAGAGCAGAACTATTTTTCAGATTACCAATTAAATGATGCCGAAATTGAATAATAATAACCACGAATAAAATAAAATAAAATCAGAGATTTATGTGTTGTTTCTTATATTCATCGTATTAGCGTATTGATGTGACGAGAGAGAATAAATTATCTATCTGAAAGAATTCTTGCTTCGTAGAATTATATGAATAAAACTAAAAAAACTTCATATTAAATTACTTACGTTATCTTTTCAAACCTACCACAAAGTCTTTTTTTCAGTTGTTCCGCTTCTAATGCTAAAGCAGAGAATAAAACAGATAACAATATTAGTGAAATAACGACCAGCTTCATCTTGCAAGTCAGGAAAATTAACTTGTGTAAAATTTAAGAGTTTGATTCATAGTGACTAGTCCTTGAAATTCAACATTTCTCGCAAATAAAATTTTCTCTCTTTATCAGTATTACATAAGAAGAAATACGTCATATAGGTTAAAGTACTCCAACTGCATCAATCACAACCCACTTAAAGAGAGAGGAAAAAAAGAAAAGAGAAGCGATTTAATCAATTCTCGTGATCGTTATGAAGGTCACAAACAAACGTGTGCCATTAGTAAATTGCTGACATAAAGCTACAGTATGAAGTTACTATAGAAGGAATTACTCTTATGAAATTGCGTGATTTCCATGTTCGAATTTTCCCGGATGCAAAATTAAGAAGTTCGAAGTTTCCAAATGAGTGGACCACATTTACTTATACAAAAGATATATTAATACGGAAATGTGCTGAATACAATGTCTTCAAAAAAGTTGTTCCGATTCTACTCGTCGACTAGAATCAGAACTACAGAGTCTTTCTTCCGGCGTTTATCATTATGGAGACAGAAATATTTCCAATACACTACAAGGGACATTAGCCGGTCGCATGTGTACCTGAGCGGACATTTTTATCAGGGTATTCCTCTTTGTCTATCACAAAATGAACAGAGTGCGTCAGAAAACAAATATTTTTTTTTTACAAAATGAACAAGTCATCGTTGAATCTCTGTACGATTAGTAGAATGATTTATTTTAAATTAAATTTTAATTTTTAGGGTATTGTTATGAAACATTTGTTTATTTTTGCTGTATTCCGAAGAATTCCATCTACTAATGAGTCAATATTAACTATGTTATAAATGACAAAGATGTCATGGGCGAAGAAAAATAGGTGGCAGCCTCGGTTCCACTATTTATCCTACTGTTTATTCATAACAGGATTTCCACAGCGAATTTCTTGTATTTTGTAAGGATCTCAAGCTATATTGAATAGGCGAACAGAAATATATAATGCTTAAATAGTTTTAAGAGGAGACGGTGCATATACAGTCTTTTTTTTTTTTCATTAGAGTATCCACCTGTAAAGAGTGGCGTTACTGAAGCCAACTTAATGAAGTGTTCCATATAGTTTACATTTTTTTTTCATTTGATTTATGATAATTAATTTATGTTTTACTTATGTTTATTAAAAGCTTACTTTGTGTTTGGTTACAATCTGCAGTCGTTTGAGATTCATTTTCACATTCCAAATTTTTGATCATTTTCAAATGTTCTTTACTTCTCCCTTGTCGATTCTAAAGAATTATGTGAGATAACGTACCCAGGATAGACGACTCTTAGTTTTCTCTACTGTTAAAATGCATCCACTTTAACTGCTAAATGAGCGATTCTTGTAAGAAGTATTTAATTTTTAAAATACTGAAATTTATTTATTGCTGAATTTAATTTATTTAAATTCGGGATTCATTTATTAAGACCGATTTGACGTCATTACCAATAGGGAATGTACAACATGTGAACTTTCATTCTGTCATTCACAAAGTGAAGGAATGTCAATAGGAGGTAATATTCTCTCTGTCTTTTCCTTTCATTTCTTTTTGTAATCTCTATGATCATTTTCAAAGACTAAATTGTGTGGATTCATCTTGTGCTTCTTGTAAAATTTTTCTGTCCCGCTTATGTTATTTTTTTAATTTGCCATTGATCAAGTATCGTGTATATCTCTTTTACCATTTTATCTTATAATTTCAAGCTATCGTATGTGGTCATTTTGATAAATATTTTACATAACTATTCTACATCTGATCGTTGATTATTGGATAAATGATAATCTCTTATACATTATCGAACTTGTTTTACTCAACCTGATTTGTATTTTTCTGAATAATTCGTGCAGTCCGATAAATTGCCGAAGATATATCGACAATTTATTGGGTTGTAGATATATAAATTTTGGAAACTATAGTTTAGTGAATATACATTGAACCCAACTATTTTAGGATTAAAATAAGCAAGGTGGCACTTACACAACGGGTTTCTTAATTAATAAAATTATGAGTGCTCTACTCAGATTATAGGATGTCTCTGAGCTGTAAGTATAACTTTTGTAATTCCGTTTACTAAAAAAAATCGATTGTCATTATACCAGCCAAATGGTATAATAAGGATGCATAAATGGATAATTTCAACAAAAAATATTCACCACTTTCTCAACACAGAATTGTGTACAATATCAAATAACTTTCCTCATTATTTTCACGACATCTTGCAAAAGTCGTGAAAATATAATCATCATTTGATTCACAGTAAATTTCTACAGATGTATAGATGATAAAAATGATAACTGAATATGAAATGGGCTAAATATAGATAGAGAAATAAACAAATGGGTTTGGAAAACAAATTTAAATATTTTATTTTGGTATTTAGAATTAGCACGGATATCAGAATTAATAATAAACATGTATTAATCGGATATGTCGAACTCAGATATCATACATTTACCCAAGTTCATAAATAGCAATATGCATTATCTTGTTTGCAACCAGTTAGGAATTATTATTGTACGTTCAAAGAAATGAAAACTTTACCACAAGGAAAAATATGATTAGGTTTTGAATCTTTTATGGAATTCTATCCATCAAGAGCGAAGTTATCACAATGTATTTTGTCGTGTTTATCCCTTCGTTCTCTTACCAATAGTTATTAAAACTAATGAAATAAAGAGCCAAAAGGCTTCACTTCGGCGATGTAAAAATTATTTAAATTAAGGGGATATTTAATCCCACATGTACTACCCAGGTATTTGCTTACGCTTGGACTCGCCGAACTTTATAGCTTGCTCTATTCGGCATGAAACTCTTTGATTTCTATCTTAGAGTTTCTTATTCGGCTTTGAAATAATGTGGGATTAAATATCCCCTTAATTTAAATAGTTATTAAAACAAAAATTTTAGGAGATAGAAAAAATATTATACGGAGTCCAAAAAAAAAAAAAAAGAGTAAAATTCTACTATACATGGTCCCGAATTACCTGCGTAATTCGGGCACACTCCGAAATGTTTCCTAAAGCATTTATAAGAAATGAAATCGACCGAAGTCAGTGCAACTTTTAAGAAATTTGTCGAAGGTTTTGACAGCTGTGGATGTTTATGTCTTCTTAGTTAAAGAATGTTTGTAGAAACTATGATTGCAGATATCCTTGTAGGATTGAAAGGACGTTTTCCATCACCCTGTTCAGTTAAGAATTCCTTGTAGCCCGAGTCATATTCTTCAGAGAGAGAACAATGGCACTGCCTCTCAGTTCAAAAACCTTACGCATGACTTTCACAACGAAAGTCATCAACGAGAGTAATCCCAAGCGCAACATCCGCAGAACTTGACTCAGACTACTTACTGATGTGTTTTTCCATAGCCAGAAGTTCTTCATTGCCTAGGTTCTCCTAGACCGATTCAAGGCACTAATACATTTTCTTCGCTAAATTCTCAAATCAAGATTGATGAGCCATGTTTGTAATAGTATTTGTGGTGTTAGTAATATCTTAAAAGTTAAACCTCTACCAATGTTTAGAGCATGGGACTACTGTTTCTATCACACGCGGTTCATGCAACAATGAGTGTGTTTATTGCGTGTATCGCCAATTAATTCAATCGTCATCTTGATCTTAAATTGCAACAAGAATTCCTTGATGCTAAGATTAACTTACGCATTTCTTATATATTCAGACTTGATAAGTCTGAAAAATGTTGTTTGTCGCAGATAATAGGTTTTTAACTTTGCGGTGACACGTTGATCAATGCGTTGCGGTAGCGTTGTGTTCGGGGGTGTCCAGACAACCTTGATTTTACCGACCCTTTTTGCAACGGTTTTTGTTTTCTTATGATAAACCATGTGAAATCTTATTATTTGTAACGACCGGAAATTTGCCGCTCAACAGAAGGCGCTTGCCTTTGGCGACCTTAAACTCAGGCGCTGTCTTCTCTTCGATAGATATGTACTTATGACCAGATATACGCATCCAAATTAGCCATTTTCTTCTCTCTTAAAAATATGTTTCGGTGCATAACCTCCATCGGCTATCTTTAGTTTGAAGAGATCATGAAATTCTTCAGCAGGAACGTGATCTGCAGATGCAATCTCGCCAGTCATGTTCAGAATGTGGAACATACAGCGACTCTTATAGAAGGAAGCACCCACAACTCCCCCCCCCCAAAAAAAAAACTTGTCAATTACTATTTTTTTCTTTCCTCAGATATTCATAGAGATGTTTCGGCTTCACTTGTATGACCACCCTAAACAAAGGCATATTCTGCTTGTTCTGATGATGCTCGATCCACATATCAGCATTCTTTCAATTTTCTCAGTTGCATGAGATTGATATTTCGTTACTATGGTCACGATGCGATTCGTAGATGATCGAGGGATCTTACGATCTGTATCTGCAATCACTAATGGTTCTCACTGTTGAATCATTTACTCCCGTGGCCTTGGAGTCAATGCCGCTTGCCTCCGTCGAACCGATTCAGACCTTCCAACTTTGCATCTGAAGGATGAAATTTCCTACGGAATTTTCACTTTGTGTTTATTTACATTATTTTTTCACTGTTAGCTTCGTTTGTTTCACTCTTGATAGAAATCTTGCCTAAAGGGAGAAGAAGGTATTTACAGATAAATATAATACCGTATAGACCAATAAGGCAGTAGGGACTCATAACCAGAAAAAGACTGAGACACTGAGCATAGTAGCTCAATTTCCAAAATGAAAACCCGTATATGCAAAATTGCGGATGATGAAAGAGCGTATAACAAAAGTTAACTATATATATATATATATATTTTTTTTTTTTTTTTAATTAAGGGGATATTAAATCCCACATTATTTCAAAGCGGAATGAGAAACTCAAAGATAGAAATCAAAAAGTTTCATGCCGAATATATAGCAAACTATAAAAGTTTGTAGTGTGTTGGCGGATTGTAGTGTACGCTAAAACACATGGTTAAATACTCGGGCAACTCGTAGCGAAGGTGAGTAAAGATCTGATCACTATTCTTAGTATTTCCCATAATGTTAAACACATCTCCTAGGAAAGGTATGATGTTATACCTTATGGTGGAAGGTATAACATCTTTGCTACGAGTTGCCCGAGTATTGAAATCCGCCGAAACTTATAGTTTGCTATATATTCGGCATGAAACTCTTTGATTTCTATCTTTGAGTTTCTTATTCCGCTTTGAAATAATGTGGGATTTAATATCCCCCTTAATTTAAATAAGTTTGCATCGCCGAAGTGAAGCCTTTTGGTTCTTTATTTCAGTAATATATATATACACACATAACAATTTGCAGGTATTAAATCGCAATTATTGGGATATGTTCATATTTGTATATACTGACTTAGATCCGAGAACTAGAAAAAACAATTAAATTTATTCAAACCGTAACATGTTTCATCGGATTGTCCAACTTCTTCCGCGGTGGGAACATAGAAAGCAAATAAAAAATACTATAAGAAACATCATATCGCTATAAAAACGACTATTATAAAATTCAGTTAGCTTTGAACTGTAGCTACAGTCCCTGTTGAAGTTCTATTGTTAGGCAGCTGCGTGCGTCTGATTTCACGAGTGTACCAATATCGGATAGCAGAGCTGAAAGAGTCAGGTAGATTAAAGCTAAGGTTATTACAAAAGAACTAGAGCAAGTGCCCTGTCAAGCCATGTACGGTTTTTAGTAAACACAAATGAAGAAGGCCGTCAACATGAGATAAATTGGACAACAACTTCAAACTTCATATATGCAGTGGCGAGGTGGAGCGCCGCATATTCGAGTCTAAGGAAATTCCTATGGACCCTCATCACATAAATAATAACCTTAGCTATAATCACCGGACTCTTTCAGCTCTGCTATCCGGTATTGGCACACTCCTGAAGTGAGAAGCACGCAGCTGCCTAACAGTAGAACTTCAACACGGACTGTAGCTTCAGTTCAAAGCTAACTGAATTTTATAATAGTCGTTTTTATAGTGATACAATGTTTCTTGTAGTGTTTTTTATTTGCTTTCTATGTTCCCACGCCTGAAGATGTCGGACAATCCGATGAAACATGTTGCGTTTTGAATAAATTTAATTGTTATTCTAGTCTCGGTTATAGTCAGTATATACAAATGTGAATATATATATATATATATATATATATATTAACTACAGATATACATTAACCACAGATATTAACGTATATTATCCAGCATCTTGCTCTAACAGAAAGCCTTATCCTTATGATGTCATGCGACCAACTGTCTTTTGAGATTTCTGTGAATATATTTGAAAGAACTTCCAACTGAAATGTGTTAAGCAGGCTGAATTCAAATGGATTCTATGCAACAACTACCTTCTTTTACCCCTTCAGCTCAGCCGATATGACGTTAAGAACATGTAGCCCCGAATCTGACAAAAGAATACATTTTTCTATACGGATGAGTTCTATATTAGCCTACAAATATATTGTCGATGTTTTTGAATAGATTTTCGATATATTTTAAATACATTGGCTATAATTACTCAAAAAAGGGTATATATATTTTAGGACATTATGGGTGAGTACAGAAGGCAATTATAGCAGAATAAAAGAGGTGGAAAAATTTTGTACATACCTTGTTTTGATACTGGGATGTCTTCCAATTCCATGATCCTGCCGAAGGTTGTATATAACGAGGGGGGGAGGGAGCCGTAGAGGGGGGTGTTTTGACGCGAAAAAAATACATTGGAAACCCGGTTTTGTATTAATAATAATAATATGTATATATATATTATAGTGTTTAAGGGCGCTTTTGTGGGGTGGAGGAGAGAAGGGGAAGGGTTTACTTATGGAGAAACTGGGGCAGGGGAGAGCGTTAACGGGGTTTGGACCGTTTCGGTCGACTGACCACCATCGGAACATTTTAGGAATGAGTGTAGGGCAGGGGTCGGCAACCTGCGGCTCGCGAGCCACATGCGGCTCTTTGGATGTGAAGCTGCGGCTCTTTAGTTCCATACGCAAATATTATTTATTTTATCAAAAAAAAAATGTAAAAATCGTTCTGAATCGATTAACGAGGATTAGGCACCGATTCTATCTCTCAGCCACTTGTACTCGCTTTTCACCGCACCCCTCCCCCGTGACACGCATCGTCACTGTCGTCAGTCCGTCGGAAGCTCTCGAATGACGCCGTCGCGGATGTTTCTGTGTAGGTTTTAATTCGCTTTCGACGCAAGACAATTTGGCGTCTTCACCAGTGCTTTGGCTGTGACGTATAGTTTGTTGTTTCAAGTAAAAGAGTTAGAAGCGAATTATCTTCTCAAAGTTATGTATGTACATATATATATATATAATAATAATAAAAAAACCGAAGTAAAGGTAGGTAACATAATAAGTATTATATTTTTAAAATACATATTATACATATTTTTTTCCAAATAAGATACCTAACTACTTTTTTGAAGTCAATAAGAATTGTCAAAAAAGAAACAAAGTACTACTGTTGGATATTACCGCGAAAGTGTTTTTATTAAAACATATATTTAATAAATTACCTATTTTATTATTTATCTATTTTATAGCTTTTATTATTTAAAAATTAGCGTTAAAATAATAATTATAAGTGTAAGTACCTATAAATTGTTATTTAATAAACCTATTTTCGAACTCTGAGGATCAAAGTAGGTAGGTATTTGCAGTTTTAGATTGTTTATATGTTTGGCAATTTTCATTGATTTCGGCATAGCTGGGCATAACACCTTTACTCGTAAACTAAGTATCTAATATTTGCCAAAATTAAAAAAAAACAAACTAAAATGTGCAGACTGCGCCGTGATAAACACGTTCTGACAAGTCCGTTCGTGCCAGTCGGCGATCACCGCACACGGGAGGCGACCACAGATGCGACGAAACTATGTACTTATAGTCAATCAGTACGTGAGAGAGTGAGACAAACAGTATTTCGTGTCTAAATTATTTATTTTAATAATTAAATTATTAGAGAATTATTTATTTTATTTAGGTAGGTATTTTTAATTGGGAAATATCGTTGTAAAATGTTTTTTGATAAATTATATTTCATTATGCCCAGCTTCTCGTATGTATTTACTTAGGTATACGTTGACATAATAAATAATTGCAAAACTTGTCATCTGCTGTTTTGGATACCTAAATAATAATTTTAAAAATTCTTTATTACAGCTTCACCGCAAGCATGGCATCTACAAAAAAAAAGAGAAGAACTGAAGAAGAGCATCGAGAATTCAATAGGAATTGGACGGAGTCGTTCGCTTTCATATGCAACTCAGATGGCCTTCCGACTTGTCTCATTTGCCACGAAAAACTCGCACACAATAAGAAATCAAATTTAGAGAGACACTTCACTAAAAAACATACTCAGTTTGCTAGTAAATATCCAGCCGGCAAAGAACGAAAAAAAGCTGTCGACGAGATCCAAAAACAAAAACAGCAATCAAGTTCCATGTTAAGTAACTGGACGCAATCTACAAGTAATGTTAATCTGGCAAGCTTCGCGGTATCACTAGAAATTGCAAAAAAAGGCAACCCATTCACAGTTGGTGAGTATGTCAAAGATTGCTTCATACGTGCATCTGAAGAACTGTTTCGTGATTTCAAAAACAAACCAGAAATCTTGAAAAAAATCAAAGATTTGCCACTATCCCTAAAACAGTACAAGATAGAATAGCTAAAATGTCTTCAAATGTAACATATTTGCAGGCGGAAGATATTCAACCTTCTTCTGCCTTATCACTAGCTATAGATGAGTCTTGCGACATAAAAGACACGGCACAAGTTGCCCTTTTTGTCAGGTATATGTCTTCCCAAGGTCCAAAAGAAGAACTTCTAGGATTGCTACCGCTCTCGGGACAAACTAGAGGGTAAGATATAGCGAATGCCGTGCAAAAATGCCTTGAAGACAATAAGATCGATTTAAATAAAATCGTTTCAATAGCAAATGATGGAGCCAGAAGTATGACAGGAAAAAATAAACGGGCAACAACGATTCTTCAGAGCAAAATAAACCACGAAATTCTTGCGTTTCACTGCATAATACACCAAGAAGCGCTTTGTGCCCAAACATTTCCGGCCGAAATAGTTGAGGTCATGAATTTGGTAATCAAGATTGTTAACAGCATCTTGTCAAAAGCACTCTACCATCGTCAGTTTAAAGAATTCTTAAACGAAATGGAGACTCAGTATTCCGACCTCCTTCTTCACAATAAAGTGCGATGGCTTTCCAAAGGTAAGGTGTTGAAACGTTTTGCTTTGTGCTTGAATGAAATAAATACATTCCTAAATGAAAAAGGCATTAATCACCCTGAATTAGAGAACGACAAATGGTTGCAAAAATTTTACTTTATGGTGGATATCACAGCGTAATTAAATGAGCTGAATCTAAAACTGCAAGGAAAGGGAAACCCAGCCTATGTTTTGGTAGAAGAATTGGTTTGTTTTGAAGAAAAATTAATTCTTTTTGCAGAAGATATTCAGAGCGGTAAATTACTTCATTTTCAATTTCTAAAGCAATATCGCGATAAAACCAGTGCAACTGTTGACACGAATTACTTCAGCACAGTTATAAAAAAAATTAAAGATGAATTTGCTGACAGATTTGAGCAATTCAAAACCAACAAAACCACTCTAGCATTCATAGTAAATCCTCTCAACACAAATAGTAACGAAATCCACATTGAGCCATTTGGAATTGATACTGGATCTCTAGAAATGCAATTGATCGATTTAAAAAGTAAAGCTTTGTGGAGTGGAAAATTTACAGAGTTGAAAAGCAAGTTGGAAGAGTTGGAGGTCCAGAAATGTATGTACGTAACGCAACAAAAGTGGACAGCTTTAAAAGAAATGCCGCGAGTTGAGGCACTTATATTCGACGCATGGAATAGTCTTCCAGATTGCTACAGTGAGGTGAAGAAGTTGGCATTTGGAGTGCTGACTATCTTCGGATCGAGATATTCGTGCGAACAAGCGTTCTCTTGCATGAATATAATTAAAAGTAAAGTAAGAAGCCAACTAACAAATGAAAATTTAGAGTCGTGTTTGAAACTTAAAACAACAAGTTATGAGCCAAATTTATCCAAACTTTCTAAAACCATGCAAAGCCAACGCTCCCATTGAATTTGTTTGCTCAAATGTATGTTATTGTTTTTTTTTATTTTAAGTACAAGTTGCATTGTTTAGTAAAGTTTAATTTTCTACTTGAATAACCATGCAAAGCCATCGCTCCCATTGAATTGCTCAATTGTTTGTTATTGAAGTACAAGTTAGTGTTGTAAGTAAATATTTAATTGTTTTAATTTTTTACTTAAATAATAAGTAATTATCTAATAATGCCATATATATATTATCTAATTTGTTGTGAAAAACACCACTTATATATGAATAAATAGATATTTTTTCTTATGAATAAATAGATTAGTTTTTTTTTATCAAAAAACTTTATTTAAGCGAGTACTATTTATTGGTGGCAAGAAAAAATTTTGTGGCTCTTTAAAAACTTTGAAATTTTGTAAATTGTAATTTTTGACTCTTCCGATTCAAAAGGTTGCCAACCCCGGGTGTAGGACAATGTCATGACTGAAGTTGAATCTGCCAAATAAGGCATTTGTTGTCGCTAAATGGCCGGAGGCGTGGTGGCTTAATTTGTAAGTTCTGGATCATCCAACATTCGGAAATTAGGTAGGGGCGGTGGACGTTGATTGAATTTTCATCGCATTTTATGGCAATAGTTTCGGATATTCCAAGCATTGTTTCGTTGTCTTGTTTGTCTATGATTATGGCCTTGTTGATTTCTGGGATATGTTTCCCAGCTCAAGGGCGTGAGCTGAAATTTTAGCTCATGTCCTTGAACATGGTTGTTCATCTGTCTTTAATTCTTTTTGTAAGATTATATATATACTGTATATACAGGGTGTTCGGGATAAATTTGACAGTTTCGTAAGGAAAAAGAAAATCTTCTTTGTATCTATTAAATTTAATGAATTGACAAAAAACATTACAGGAAGAGTTAATTACAATACTACCAACAAGATTTACTCAAAATAACCACCATTAGCATCGATCACAGCTTCAATTCTGCTTCGGAACCTCGAACAAGCTGATGCTACAGTCTCCCTGGGAAGGGCCGCAAAAACTGTTTTAATTTTATCCATTAACTGGGCTTTTGTATTACTGGAAGTGCGATTGGTGTCTTTTTCAACTGCGCCCCATACAAAATAATCCATGGGGTTAAGGTCTGGGGAGTTTGGAGGCCAAACATTTGGACTGGTGAAGTCGTAGAAATTTTCAGACAACCATTTTTGACTTTTCCCAGAGGTGTGGCAAGGGGCCGAATCCTGCTGCCATACATACGGCCTACCATTGCCTACCCTTGTTATCCAGGGCTTGACTACAGTTAGCAACTCCACGAACAAAGCCCGAATTCCAATGCCAGGGTTCTTCAACACCTGTTCCTGCAGATTTGCGAGGAATTCTGCTGTACGAACGCAATCAGATCGTCTGCTAGGGATCTTTCTTCTTGCTACATCCTCGTAGTCACCATTGCAAGTCTCTAGTTCATGCCTGATTGTTTTTACTGTATTCAGGGAGCATTGGGCAGCAGTCGTAATATCCTTATTTTGATGGCGGGCACGAATCATCATGATACAAGTTATTCTCTTCCATGATTCAGGTGGGTTCCAGCTATCCATCCTTTCTGACATCTTGTATGTGAATGAAGAAGGGTCCAAACTTTTAAATGAAGAGAAGTGTGTGTTAATACATGTAACTTACGGAAAAATATAATTAATTATAAATATGTCAAATTTATCCCGAACACCCTGTATTTCTAGACTCAGCAATAACATTTGACAACATTCCACATAGACCTCGGCTGCACAAATTGGAGCAGATGTGTATGGACACGAACCTGGTGAATTAGTTTAGCGGGTGGTTGAGGGATATCAATGAGTGGTTTATGGAAGAGTTGTGTCCAGAGGAAGCCTAATGATCAGTGGTGTAACAAAGAACGCAGTGCTTGGTCCTCTGTTTAATTTGTACATGAATAATATAGGAAATGGTCTGACGGGAAATATTCAGTTGTTATTTCCTGATGATGCAAAACTTGGAAGAGGAATGGCAAATGAGTGTGATGTAAGAGATCTTGGGAAAGACTTATGTAGAACAGCAGTATGGGCAAAAGTAGATGGCTGCAGTTTAATGTGGCCAAGTTTATAGTGATGGAATTTGGAAGGAGATCACAAGCTGTGTATTATGTTGATGAAACTGAACTGCAGGAAGCTGATGAGGTCTGCGTCTTCGGTGTGCTTGTGGACAAGGAATTAGGAGAGCATATTGCGAAGGTAACCAAAACAGCACATCGGATTATGTAGTTATTGAAGTATACACACTAACAAGCAGGGATAAAAAGGTTATTGTTCCCTTATATAATTTATTACGGTCACACATGGACTACTGCTGACAGATCTGGACACCCGGTTACTCTAACGATGAAGAAATGTGAATGGTATCCAGAAGTAAGTGACAATAATTGTGTCAGATCTATGTAATGTTCTCCCTATGAGAACAGATTGACATTCTGTGGCTTTAAAAAAACTAGCTGGTGGGCAATAAAGAGGAGGCATGATAGAACATTATAAGTTACTAAAAAGGTTTTATAGGATTGACACTGATGACTTTTTAAATACATGATAAGAAGGGAGAGAACAAAGGATCTCCTGGGGAAATTGTGTAAGAGTATGGTTCGTAAGGATGTTGCAACTAGATTTTTTGCTTGGAGGGTGATGAATTGGAGTTTTTGGGAAAGGTGATTTTTGAGTGCTTCGTCAGTGAATGTGGTTAAGGGGAGGTATGATAGATATTGTGTGAATAATGGATCATCCGCGATGAATCTTCTGTCTGACTCCATTGAGATGTCAGTATAATAAAATAATAATAATAATAATAATTTTGTTGATGGTAGTTTCATATAGCCATTAGTTACAAAATGATTTTTTAGTTATACAGAGCTAAAACTGAACCTTCAATTTTGATTTTTAGCTGTTCATAAAATAGTCAGTCAAGGGTGAAGATGGAGATAGGTCTATCTGTCGTTGTTCGAAACATAAATCTCTTTGAACAACATATGCCGACAAGTAAAACTGACTGCTTCTTGGTGTTTCATAATGTTTCCAAGGAAATCGATTTTTGAAAAAAAAAGTGACTCATTTTGCTAATCACATTCTCAAAGTTGTTAACTTAACTTCTCTTTTTGCTTTGATGATATCCATGCTACTTTGGATGAAATATATTCTGCATTTCTCTACACATAGCTGCGTTTTGATGATAATAGAATGTAACATTTTTACAAGCATAATAATATCATTAAGCAAGCAAAAAAACATTCAGCAGTTATAACTATCGTTTTAATTCTAACATAAAGAAGTAATGTATCGAAGAAAGAGCCATAGGGCTGAAGGCTTTATTTCCGACATTGTCATCTTCTTCCTTTTCATCCTATAGCCTCAGAAGTACCGTAGAGTATATATTAGGGAATATTCATCACAGAAATCTTCCATTCAGTACTTGAATGACACTTTGCTTTCTGTTCTGTAAAAATATTTCTTCATTTTTTTAATAGTATCTATTCTGGTCATTCCTGGTCTGCCTGTTTTTCGAGTTTCTCGAATAAGTCCTTCAAGAACTTGCAATTCTAGGCAGATCATTCGATCTAGTGATATGTCCAAATGCTAGCAGAGGTTTTTCTTATTCTTTTAGGAGGGTCCAACTTTCACTTCTGTGTAAAAATACTGAATTAATGCGTGTTTCTGTAAGTCATAATCAGTTTGTAATTTTTAACTAGTTATGTGTCTCCATAAAGCTTTTAGTTTTTGGAGACACATAACTGTTTTTGCTTTAGAAATTTTTGTTCTAATGTATTATCTTATCTTCTGTGTTCATTACACACGTTGCCTAGGTATCTAAACTGATCAACTTCTATAGGTGTATTCTCAGCAGGAGTTTTATTTATTTTTTGTTTTTCTCCTATGCGCTTCCTTCTTGGTCAGAAACACAGATTGTCTTTGTTTTTGATTTGTAGGTACTTGTAGTTAAGTCATATTTTTAAGAGTATAATCTAATTCAGTTGTAATTTCCTGAAGATATGATTTCTTTGTGGGAAGAACATCGATATCATCAGCGAACTTTAGATGTTCTATTCTTCTTCTTTCTCCTACCGTCAGGCCAATATCACAATTATCCAGGACTTCATTTACAACATATTCGAGGAAGCAGTTAAATAACATTGATGATTTGCCTTCCTGTATTATCACTCAACGCTCCATTGGAAACGGAATGTGCTATAATTCCCGTTGATTTGAACCATCATTTCAGAAGACGAGTAAAGAGAGTCAATCTGTCGTATAATTTTGTTGTCTACTCAGAAATCTTACAGAATTTTCCAAAGAGCATTATGCCAAATAGAATAAAAAAATTGCTGTGGGTCAGTAAAATATCGCTCATTATTATGTTCTATATATTTTTCTCAATTGATGTGGACCGTAAATATATGTAAATGGTATTCCCGTTCTTTCTATATTCGACCTATAATTCTTAAAAAATGATGTTAATTATTTAGAAATTGGACATATTAAAGATCAGTCCTTATTTCAAAGCCGAATATATGTAGAAAATTCGCAATAAGCTCTCTGTTCAAAATATCGAAAAGCATTCAAAGTTTTTATATATATTTGGCTTTTAACACTTTCATTGCCAAGCTGAAAATTGGAATTTCGTGTGGTGGCCATTTTTTTTTATTTTTATTTTTATTTAGTTAGCGACGTCAACGCGATAACGCGTGATCGGCCGTTTAGTGAGAACTCGCATCGCGCGATGTCGCGTGATTGGCAATGAACGTGTTAAATAATGCTGGATCTTATACCGAGTTTTGGATCAAATTCGGATCCAATAATTTTGGTTATTATACTGTTTCTATATAATACGATTCTCTCCTACTTTCTTGGATGAAATGTTTCAGCCAAGAAAGTAGGATGCTCTACAAATTAACTTTTTGAAAAGTTAGTTTGTAGAGCACCATCTACGTTTTAAAATATTTGATATGTGATGCATGGATCACTTTCAGAAGTATTCCTACAAAATTAAGTTTTAATTTTTTTTATTAAAAAATAAATAACACCTTTGAAATTAGTAAACAAATCTTTATTTTTAAAAATTTTTGTAAACCCATATGTTATAGAAAGCGCACTTTGAATATTGCATTACTATGCAATATTTAGTCAAGGTTATATTAGTCATATTCCGAGAATAGTTGCATCTTCAAATGATGAATCTGTAGTTATTACTGAGGAGTATTTTCTGGTTGGTTCGATAACTTCGAGAGGCATTCCTGTAAAAGCAAAATATAGTTTTTCTATTATTTTATTAATAATTTAATTGTTTGAATTAAAACGAAAGCCAAAATAAAATTGTCCAGATAATTCCATATTAAATAACCAATGAACTGGTTTTATTCTTTTAAATTTAATCTAAGATTTGTAAATAAGTATTTGTCCATGTTTGTAAGATAGGTGCGTCATAATTTATACTTATTCCCTACGTCATGTAACTTCTGAATTGCATAGCTGAATTATAATTTCAATTATTCAGCCGTAAACTTTAAGAGATTCATAGCTGTCGATAAAAAATAAAATAAATGAGTGCATCACGAGAAGTTACTTGAAATTAATACAAATGCAAACGTGCTTTGTCTAATACTCTATACATCTTTTGTTTAAAAAAAATTAAAACAATGGTGGAAAATATCGGCATATTCCTTAGCCCATGGTGTGAATATAAGTTTTCAATGTGGATGGAAGCGAGATTAAAAAAAAGTAGCTCTTGATTTTTCTCTTGAAGAATTCCTGTAAAGCGCATCCATGGCAGTTCAAATTTGGTGATTACTGCATTTCTAAATGGTGGCATAATTATGTTCGTTCGTTAATATTTTACTTATTACACAGTTATTAATTTCAATGACTTCGGTAGTACCCATTTTTAGAACACAGAAGCAGTATGATTTAATGTGCATGCCAGTGTGTGTGTGTGTGTGTGTGTGTGTGTGTGTGTGTGTCTTAATAGTATTTTGATTAAATTTAAAACCAATTGAAATACTTACTCCATAATCAGATTGAGGGGAATTCCATAGATTTTCCTGAAATTAAAGAAACATAAACATAAAGTATTAGACTAATTCATGGAATCACAGAGATATGTACCGAAAAAAAAAGTAAATACTGTAATTTAGTTTTAAATATAGACATTTCTCGCTTTATGAGTTCTTGGGTTTATGAGTTCTTTTTTCCTAGTATCAAACAACGAAAATAATTCAATTGCGATAAATAAATGCTATGCAATCATAAATATTGCATTTCAAACAACGAGAGTACCGTAGCCCCACAGATGCGAGACACTTCGACACTTGTGCGCCTGTCAGAAGAACGAGAATCCATTCCGACAATAGGGTAATAAATCCCTCTTTTTGGATGAGTTGTTTATTATTACACGTCGGAAAATTAACTTTTCTTTTATTAACATTGTAATTTTTAAAGTAGTAACTATTTTGCTTGTATAACGGTAGGAAAAATATACGTATAAAGCACGTGATCTCGCGTGTTGGTGACCAATTCGTACATCCTTTATTTCTTTCTCCCCTTCAGCATTGACTATTCTTGGCAATCTGCCAGACTCAGTTCTATGAAATGTGAGCCATCTGGGTATGATATGGAATGGGAGTAGTGTAAGGCAAAAGTTGCGACCAATTGCTTTGGCAAGAGACCAAAAGGCATGATTGCCGCTAGGACAGGTTGCAAGTTTCCTTCTTTTTGCCCGTTCAGATTCTGTTTTGGAAGTATTGATAATCTTCTTGCATCTTTTTCGGGCTTCAGTACAGGAATTGAATGAGGATGGAGTTCTTCATTCAAGCCAGTTGTGGTATGTCTGATTTTTCAATTGTACAGCTTTGGCACATTTTTTGGAGAACCAGGGTTTAGTCATGGGACGGCAGGTCTGAGTAGTGTGGGAATACATATTTTCATGCCAGTGAGAATTACTCTGGTGATATTCGGTGCATATATTTGGATTAAGACGGCAAACAATCGTCCAACCATGAGAATGAACCATAGTAGTCTCGGAGGCTGTTCCATTTGGCACTATTATAATGACAAACTACTTTTGTGCAGGTGTGGCTGTGTAAGCGTTGTTGCATGGGGGAAGGCGATGAGCACTAGGTTGTGGTCAGAATTACCCAGGGGGGGGTCACCACTACATTCACTGTATATTTGTAAGCGCCATTGGTAAGGAAAAGATCTAGGCTATTTGGGGAGTGATTTGGGTTATCTGATATTCTGGTCTCCTTGTGAAACATTTGTGTAAGGTCGTTGGTGGTGGCAAATATTTCAGCATATCTGCCTGCAGGATCTGTACAACTGGAAGAGGAAAGCCAGTTGGTGTTATGGCCATTAAAATCATCTAGGAGGTTGTTTCTATTAGGAGAGTGGGACTGGAGAAAATCAACTTTCGAGGAGAGGAAATTAAAGAGCTCGGAGTGTTTGGTGGTATTATGAGAGCGATAGAGACAGCAAATGAATTTGACTGAGTGGGGGAGGGATATTTTTAACCAAAGAAGGTCAAAGTTGGACAATTCTAGGTTAGGTGCTCTCTGGAAGGGTATGCCGAAGCGGATATATGCACACACACACACACACACACACACACACACACACACACACACACACACACACACACACACACACACACACACACACACACACACACACACACACACACACACACACACACACACACACACCAGCCTTGGGTCAAAAGGAGTTGAATAGTGTATAGTTTGGATGGTTGAGGTAAATAGTGGTGGGGGAAGGTGAAATTGGAGTTTGTGTTAAGAAGGGTAGGTGGGATTTGGTTGCCTGCAGATGATAGTGGACACTATTAAGGTTGCAGTTGAGACCACGGATGGTGGTGTAGTGGATATGCAAGGGTTTGTAGGCATGGCTTTGACCGCAAGTGTTTTGCACGTTTAGTATGCAGGCACTGCATAGGTTTTTGCACTAGTTTGGTTTGTTTGTAGTCTGTGGTCCAGCTGTTGTCTCCATTTTGGCGTTTTTCTTCTAGCTGTCTTCGGAGTTGGCGCCTTTTTTCCCTTTGTGCAAAAGTTATGTCAGGGCGAGCACGTACACGCGATTGGAGGAAACAGTCCTTTATCTTGGTACTTATCGCCGTTATTAATTTGGATTGGTCTAAATGACATTTGTTTATTTAAATAAACCCAGGCATATGGTTGCGAAGCGCATAGCCACTAGGCTAACCGCGCGGACGTTTTTTACTGTGCCTCCGGAAAATAAATTCCCGCTTTTACGTGCATTGGATATATTACGGAATTAACTCGTGAAGACGAGAACTACTAGTTAAGTTAAGTACTAATTAAGTAAAGGCAAATCCCATCTTGAAAACATGATGCATTGTTGAATATGTGTTTATAAGTTTAGTTTATTTTTTCATGCGATGTACTGTTAATTTGTAATTCGTTTCGAAATAAATTACCTTACTACAAAGACAGTAGAATGAATAATTGGAAAATAATGAATTCTACTGAAATAATTGTACTTTTCTGTTCCTTCATCGAAAGGGAATCAAATATAGTACATGTAACTGTTACTACATGACTGGTATAAAGTTATTATTTATGTATTTATGTGTTAATTAACTCTCATATTAATTGGTTTGATTATTTGTTTAAATAAATAAATGTATTTGCCTAATTAATAATAATAATAACAACAGCCACAATGTAGATGAATTTGAAAGTTAGAGCAAAGAATTATATAGTACAGGGATTCAATAATTAAATTTTTTTCGATTGAGGATAGGATCATATAAGACGTTGTTTCTTTAAAACACATGAAACAGAACCGTCCGACAGACATTTCACGGTTCCGTTTTATGTGTTTGATGTATTAAAATCAATAAAATGTTAAGTGACTTTGAGCGTCGTATGATTATTGGTGCAAAATTTGCTGGTGTTGGTATCTCACAAACTTCCACCGTTATGGGCTTTTCATGCACGACAGTGCTTAATGCCTAATTGCAGGCAGTGCGTTAATAACCCGACAACGTCAAGCCACAGACAGTCCTTAGACCGAAACAGCTCATCGATGCATGAAATCAGAGAAGAATGACAAGGATTATGACACGTGACAGGAAGGGCTCATCTGAAATCACAGCTCAGCACAATAGGGTTGATCAGAACATATCGAGGAGCTCACGGTTCGTAGCACGCTGACAAGAATGGGATACAGGAGTAAACGAACATCCCATCTTCGAAGGTTGACAGCTAAGAATAGGAAGAGGCAGTGTCAGTAGGCACGTGATCACATCACTGAACAGCTGATAATTGGCAAAATGTCTACCGATTCTCGGTTTGCAGTGTAAAATGCTGATGGTAAAACTAGAATAGGACTGGAAAATATGAGGCCATGGACCCTTCCTGCCAAGTAGCTACAGATCAGACTGCTATCGCAGGGGTAATGGTGTGATAATTGTTTATTTGGTACACATCATGTGCCCCCTCTCATAACAGCTGACCACCTCCTAAATGACAACGCCCATCTTATCATCGGTGCTCATCATGTTCACCCATTCACAGCTAGAATTTACTAATTGTCCAGCTGGGTACTTCCAGCTGGACAATGCACCATGCGGCTAAACGCACGCAGCATGTTAAGTGATTCAAGGAACATAAAGGAAATAGTGTCCTTTAAAACAGTTGCCAGCTCATTTCCCAGATCTCAACCCAATAAAGCGTCTTTAACATGAGGTAAATAAGCAATTCGCGGCAGCGACGTGCCGTCATCCAATTTGCAACAATCGTGCGATGCCATTTGTGACAGCGCGTGGACAAACATCCCAGAAGAACGTTACATATTGCTCGATGTAATGTTCTATTTACAAAATATAAATGTAGCGTCTTGAATGGCTTTTCTCTTAAAACCTTCTCATATGCATTTCTCAGATCGTCAGAGTGTAAAAAACAGACGCTTTTTTATTCCCATGATCTCCGAACTGTCTTGTTTTGAAGAGAAAATCTGATGCACACGACCCTTATTTAGAATAATCTCAGCTTGGTCTTTTCCTAGCTTTCTTTATACACTTTATCGTAGCCTATTGTCACGTATACTATCAAAAATCTTACCAGGAACACTCAGCGAGAAAAATTTCTCTTTAATTCCATTCGTCTTTGTTCCTCTTTTTGTACAGGACCGGCGAGACCTGTATTAAATTATCTGGAATTTGATCTCATGACCAAGCCCTGTGAAATATTCAGTGTAGCCACTGCAAAATTTTATGACTCCATAGTTGTGTATTTCTGGTCGAATATCATCTACTTCAGCTGCCTTTTCACATTTCAGGTTTTTGATGCCTGAACTTTGGAATGATATATAACAAGTACGTTCAAGGGATATGTACCTTGAACGTACATATCACTTGAACGCAATCTGTACCAGATTGCGTAAAGAAAGAAGAATAACTAAATTAAATCTGAAAAAGAAAAATTAAAAAAAAAATATTGTAATACTGCAGATTACTTCATACCTTCTAAGAAACAATAGAAGAGTTCATAGATGGAATAAAAACAGATATTGTTCAGTTAAGGGGATAAAAATCCCTTATTGTTATATACTATATACTATAATATACTATAATATATACTATATACTACCCTTATATGCTATAATATAGTGACATAACTTTCTGGCAATCGTATAACAAAAGTATGTAAGTTCTTTTCACTTAAACTCTGATATTCTAGGTCTAGCTACTCACTGATGAGACCTCAAAAAAGGTTGAAACCGGTCTGGGTAGTGACCTCTCCTCATAATGTAAAACCGTACTATATCTCCTAGGAGCTGTGTGTTTTTACATTATGAGAAAATATGAAGAACAGTGAGGGATCTTGCTCCACCTTTGCAGCGAGTTGCCCTGGTGTGGCACTACCAAGTGGTCACTTACGCTTGGACACGCTGACAGTTCGTCCGCTTGAAACGTTCAGATCGTAGTTTTCGATCTAGTTTCGCTTACTGGCTGAATAACAATAAGGGATTTTTATCCCCTTAACTGATCAACCTCGCCAGAAAAAAAATAGCCGTTTGGCTTTTCATCTTAAAAACAGATATTGTTCAGATATTACGAATTATAGATATATTCAATAAGCCAATCAAAAACTTCGTTATTAATATATTCTCCAAAATTCTGACTACGTTCTGAAACTTATTCTGAAGTATGAAAATCTTATACAAAGACAGAATAAATTTCATGTGTTTCAGAATCTTTCAGAGTGGATGCTTCCTTCACTTTACGTATCTCAAAATTTCCCTGACACATTGTTTTCAGAGTCTCATATATTATTTCTGATCTCACTTTCCATCTTTCCAGGTTCATTCTCAAAATGAAAATCATATTATGAGTGATGTATTGAAATCATTTTGTAATAAATATGATCAATCTATACATAGAGTTTTTGAATAAACCTGGGGTTATACTCGGATTTTGTGTAGTAATCAGGTATTCTCTACTGAGTCCAGATGGAGAAGCATTTGTGCCAATAAGTCAATTTTCTTTCAACTCATGTACACTGGCATCTTCAGTTTGTAATGGTTCATTGCACTGAAAGAGACATAAGTTCCTTTAACGAATCTTGTACAATGTAGAATATCGAATGTAGGAGCAGTAACCCTGATATGTCGATGTCGTTGGCAATCATTTTTCCAGTTACAGAACTAAACATTCTAGTATTGTTATATTATTATTTAAAAAAAAACTAAGGAAAGAGCACATTATCCGGGTAATTCATTGTGCTGTAAAATTCTTCTGCTGTATTTTTGTTGCATCTGTAAATTTTGAATGTATATTGGAAATTTACATTATTACAATACCACTATATAACAGAAACTAAAAAAAAAAAGGAAACAGAAAAAGGACAACGAAAAGAACAATGCAATATTCAATTTCAGATAAAGCTACAAATAGCCAAATGAAAATTTCTGAAGAATAATAGAAATATGGAACGAAGTTTTCTTTATGTAATACAGCATATAGAATATGTATTTCTGTGCATCTAAACAGAAATTGCTTCAGTAATAATGAAGTGTTTCCGGATGATTAACTCTTTTTTGAAATGATTATTTCATGAAAAAAAACTTAAATGCATGTATTCTCTTTTCCTATAGTGAGCTGGAGATGCATTTTTAGTCCTAACTTTTGGTGACTGACAGAGAGCAGTTTAATTGCCACCGGTTGCCAATCAGATGCAGCCAGCTGAAGACTATCACAAATCATACATCACATCCGGTGTATAGAGACGGCTAACAGGTGGCGCCATCTTGTGATCTCTATTCCTAACACTACATTTTAATTGTTTGAAATCGTGTTGGTTCTATGGTCGAGATCCTTTTCTTATCTTTTTTACGACAAAAACAGTCCAAAACCCTAGAAAAAATCCCACTTGCCAATGGCAGAGTTCAAGTAATTCGGCAACCAGTCGGAGAATGATTTAGTGAAATTATCTTTTATTGACGATTGAATTGATCTTAGAATGCTCTTTCTTCAAATGGCTAATGCTGTTAAAGCACTGGCTATTTCCACTGAACTACACACAGGCCTTAGTGCTTCATCTTTGAGGTTTATATAATTTATAGAAATATTTATAAAAATAAAGAAATTCATTCTTACCTCTCGTACTTTAGAATAAGCGCAACGTTCAACCTATAAATAACAGAAAAATGCATTTTTTGCAAATAAAAACTTGTTACTCATGTGTTTGTAATACTTCCGGTTTTTAATTAATAAAACACTTAAAAACAAATGTTAATTTGAGTAGCAGCACAGATGATACATGTTTAGAAAATGCAGTTATCTTTGTTTACAAATATATTACTGGAAAAAAAACATTTAAATGACAAGGTTCAAATATGTTTTAATGTTTTCATTTATTATTTATTTATTTATTTGACAATAATACGTAAATAAAATTAAAAGCACATTTCTTTTTGAAGCCAACAATTCAAAGAAAGATTTCGATTTTTGTCTGTTTATTTTCTTACAAAAATCCATTGGTATTTCCATATCGGAGGCAGTACTACTGAAAATGAGAAAACACCATATATCCTACACGTCCTTACAGAATAATATAGCGTAGCTATGATTTTAAACAGGCATACTATTAGAATATACTTATATAATAAAATAAATATAAATAAATCCGCTAACTAAGGACGTTTTATTCTCCAAAATGAGTAGAAGAGGTCATCTATCCCTATTTAAATGTTTATGAACACTAGTGGGTAGCTAACCTACATCCTTAGCCTTAGCCAATCACGGAATAGTTGGGTAAAGACTATCAGTGATTTTTAATTGTTATCCAGAACAGAGTGTAAGGCAGACAATCACCACTCTTTCATGTTCGATAAACTTAGCACTCAATGTTGTTCATAGATATAGTGCGAGTTCTACTGTCAATTTTCGTAAGGTTACAGAATAAGTAACACGAATTTCAAGTAGGAAATGGAAAAAAAGTAAAAGCGATTTGGTAGCTCAAAGAAGACAAGCAAGAAATTCTTCTAAAAAATGCAGAAACCAAAGAACATGCTTTCGGCGTCAAAAAAGCCGCCACAGCAAAACAAAAAAAAAAAAAAATGATACCTTCTTTAATCACTGAAGCTTTTATTTATTCGTGTGGTCGACCGCCCCTGAAGACTGGTTGAACTCTCCCAATCAGGGATTAAGTATATACTTTTTGACTGTAGCCTGTGTGTTCACGGGTCCGGTTTGCCTTCTTGTGGGATGAAAAACCCCAAATAAACTAGGGGAAAAAACCTTGTTGTCCACAAGACCGGCTAATTTGGTTATGGCTGAGAAAGATCCTTAAGCTCCTAACGTCGTCTACGTAAATCGAACCTAGTACACTCCTTCTCCAGGCATATGGTTGCGAAGCGCAAAGTCATTAGGCTAACCGCGCAGACATCACCTAACTAAACACAACACTATCTCATAGATATTTCTTTCATCCCATATAACACACGAGCAGCTAGATACAATATTCGAAAGAATGTGAAATCAAATGCTCACTTATCTACACTAATAAGAAATATTCATCTCTTCAGAAATACATCCTTCTACCAACAAAAATACTTAACCCTTCCAGAGACGGGGAAGCCCGTGAAGCAGAAGGGTATGAAAAGGATCCCTGCTGCTAACAAATAATTAGGAAATCAAACTGAGGTAAAACAATACCTCTCTCAATCTCTCCTTCTCTTTCTATAACTAGCTATAATCAAAATCACGCTACCTAACTTTTATTACCCACTTCGGAAGGTCATACATTTAGCCAAAGCATATGTTGTGTATACCTTACAGGTTGTGTTCAGGTCACCTCTCACCCATTAATTTTTGACGGTTAATCGGGCCATGGATAAAAAATCAGCTGACAAATTGGCAGCAACGAGTTTACGCATTCACTGATTCACTGATTCACTCATTCGCTATGAGCAAATTTAGTTATAGCTTAGGGCAAGTGATAATAAGAGGACATCCACTTTGATTTATATTAGTAAAAGCAAATCGATGTCCATCTCCAATTCTTGATTATTACCTGCACTGAATTAGCGATGAGTGCCAATGCCAGCGGTCTACTGCTGCTTATGCTTCTCCTGGTTGCAGTTGTTGAAAAAAACCGAGTGCGCATTTTGAGTCTGGCCTGAACCTGATTCCAAACTTAGATCCTGAATTAATTTTGGTATTCAGGTTCAAAGTCCCTTGTGCCCTTACAATTATACCAAATAGCAAACGACGACCGCGTTCTGGATTCAAACTACTATTGGACTCAGACGTATTTCTTTACTGTGAGTAAACAGTTAATTTTCTTTATTTATCTCTAAGTAAGTGAAATGTTAATTGTGTTAACAATTTAAATATATATATATATATATATATATATATATATATATATATTTAAAAGGCCATAGTTGTACCATCACTCTAAAACAGACATCACCTGGTCAGAGATTAAATTTAGAATCCTCCTCAGAACTGTCTGACGAAAACACAATTCGAATTATTTTAATATTTTATTTTATATTTTCGAAGTGAATCTCAGCTTAAGAAAACATGAAAATAACCTCATGAATAATCTCATACGCATCAATTTTTTCTATACTGCACAAATTTGTTTGGATTAAAGAACTTACCAGCACATGATAGCAGTCTTCATTGCAAAATCCGTTTACGTATGCCATTGCCTTATTTTCTTCATCCGGGTAAAAACGAGCTGCGCAATGTTGTGCAGTGTCATTCGCCTGAAAAACACCACTTATGTAATAAAAATTCAAAATTATTTTCAAGAAAAGGTTTACTCGAAATCTTAATAGGAATATGCAATTTATCGTGAGTTAAAAACAAGTTTGAAGAATGGACAAAACTATGTTATTTGGAATGAATAGAGAATGATCGTAGTTTTACAACTGAGTCTAGAATCATAAATCATGAATGGCATTAAATCTAAAAATAATAATAATATCACTGCTGATAACTTAAAAATAAACCTCTCTAAAACCAGTTAACCTTCCCTTCCAAAAAAATAAAAAAATTAAAAAAAAACTTAAAAATCAAGCAAAACAAATTTCTTACATGAGAACATCCATTTCAACTACCACCATATCTGGTTTTCAAGCTACATTCAATGATGTGAATTGTGACTTACGGATGTCCAGAGCATGCGTTCTGTTTTTTACCGACCCCAAATCTCTACGACCACCACCACCAACACAACAACAACCATAATCCAACTTAACTGTTCAAATTACAAACAGAATGATTCCTTTCAAAAACCTTGCAGATGCTTTTGCCTCTTTGCGATTCGGTATTCCTTTCCAAACGATTAGGCTAATCTAGAATCTACCGTTCCTTGACCTTCATTGTCTATATGCTGCATTTGCTGTTCTCTCAGTTTTTGGGCCTCTTTGAGTTCCTGTCTTTCAAGATCGATTTCATTCTGCCAAATTCGGAAACAATAAAATAAAAATTAATCTCGCTTAGTGATACCATCTGTAACTGATGCCCATTCTCTACTTTCACTAATCATGCTGAATAGAGTCAGAGATTTTTACTCTAAACACTTACCTAAAGTTGATCATTCACCTTCTTACCAGAATTCCTGATTATGCTCTTTACTCTATATTCCGTGACTGTTTCGCCTAATGACTTCGATCACAATCTCATTCAAGACCTCAGATGAATGGAGCATCTATCAGCCATTCATGTTCATCACCTGTAATAATTTGGTGGCACTACGACAAAGCCAGTGGGAGGATTTAGGTGACGTATACCCCTCCTTTCCATGTTTAGAAAAAACTGGTTTCATAATTTAGATACAGGCATTCTTATTATCTTCTCTGAGAAATAATCCATGTTGAAATGTACGCTTTCATTTCTCACTCTTTTCAAATCTTTCCCCGTATATCTATGCCATAGTTTTCGGAGAAGTGTGCCAAGACGTTCCAAAAAAAAAAAGAAAACAGCCTACTGTAAGTAACTTGTAAAAAAAACAAACAAACAAAAAAAAAAAAAAAAAAAAATTGTTCTTAGCCTTCATATCTGTCGGCAACAAAACTTGTAAAACTATAATATAAAGGCGATGTTTGCCTTCGACAGGGAAAATGGCGAAAACTAGCGGCTTTTTTCAGTGGAAGCCATGCATTCAAATCAGTCGCCAGCTGTTAGGATAAACTTTATCCATCTGCAATTTCTCCTCTTTTTCATCCGAATAACAGCATTGTATCATAAACTAAAGAAAAGGTTGGGTTCCTCGCTTCATTTTTCTCTTCCAATCTTTGAACGGTTACCAAGACAAAAAAAAATTCCTTTCTTTATCTAGAATTACATCGAACCCCTCCTGTTTCCCCAAGAACATCAGAAGAATGTTACAACAATTGGGCTCGAAAAAGGTAGTGGCTGCTAAAAGAATCCAACTTAGAGTGCTCAAGACATGTATTCCTGAAATAACGCCAATTCTTCATCACGTATTCATTTTATTATATTCCTCATACAGCATGGAAACAAGGTCGATGTAAAACAAATTCCGAAAATAAATTTCATCATCTGTAACCTGTCATCTCTCTCTTTCCCTCGCTCCTGTAAACTCTTAACGTTCTCCCATTTTCACTCTTTCCTCACGTCACTCATTTCTTCTCCTCCTCATTTGCATAATCCCCTTCTCACACTTGCCAGTCACAATATCTAATGTTCAGTCCAATCTCAGATCAAAGTCATCTTCCCATTGATCATTCTTACACAGTAGTGCTGTCATAAACTCTCTAAGCAATGAAGGCAATGATTAGGAGCTGCAAGTTCAGAAGGTAGCAAAAACCGTCAAGAATAACAACCAAAAACCTTTTTTGTTTTTAATTTTACATATTTTATTCAATTTATGAAGGAACGATAAAACAATGCTTGCATTCAGGGTATATGCATCCTCAATGCGAAGAGTTGGACAATGGGCTTAACTCTTCGCATCATCTGTATTTCATAAAATCATTGATTCTTGGGTCTCTTAATAACTTCATGTTTAAATTGAAGGAAGCGCACATTCCTTGAACCTATTCTTGTATTTTCGTGTAAAAGTACATACTATTGCACTCATGCTGAACGTTTTATTTATTCTAAGCTTCATCTTAAAATACAAAATTTTGAACAATCCTAAATATAACCTAAAAGTAACAGTTCGTCGAGGTTACGATATGCATAAAGTCATAAAAAGTTATGAAATGCTTCATAATTATATACACATATGTACATGCATATAATATAAATATAATAACATAATAAAATCAAAGGAGGCATGCTAATATGTACAGAAAAAGTTGTGTAACATTAATTAAATTTTGGAACAAAATAAAACAAAATAGTTAAATAGCATTTATTTATTTATTTTTTTACATTTTACGCTTCAAAAACTGAATCTCATAATACAAATGTACAGAAACTAATCATTTATTCAATTATTCTGAACAGAGCTTCCTGATTTCTGTGGGGAAAATAAATATTCTTTTATTAGTGTGTTTTGTATTTGTTTAGGTTAGTTTCATTTCTTATTGTTAAAGGTAGTGTGTTGAATATTTTTGTCGCTAAATAAGTATAATGTTTGTGTATTGCTTCTTTATTTGCTTTAAGAACTATATATTTTAGGCACTCATGTCTACTAACGAAAGAATCATGTTCTATATTTACGTATTCATTATCGTTTTTTATTATTTTTATTTATTTTTTAATTTATGAATAGCAGTACCCTATAAGCCTATAAATATCTAAGGGGTAGTATGTTTAGTAAGGTGTATTTATTTGGAGATTGTAGTATCCTCGTATTTGTTTCTGGTTAAGGTTTGAATTACTTTATTCTGAGTCGAAACTAGAGGTTTCATCCCTAACTTAAAATATCATATTGTAGTGAGCTTTCAATCCATGCCGAGTATAATATTTTTAACATATTAAATTTAAGAATCTGTTTAGGTAGTAAAGTAAGCATTATGTTAAACATATTCTGTTTATCATAATACTTACTTTATTTACGACATCGGTGATGTGCGGTTTCCAACATAAATTACTAATAATTTTTAATCCCAAGTAAGTTATTACACTGACTTTTTCCATTTCCGAATAGTTGCAATTTGAATTTGTCCTGCAATTCCAATCATACAAAATTAATTTTGCAGTGAAGTTCATTTTACTTGTTGAATTTCGAAAAATAAAATTTAAATATTTAGTTTTTTAGACCAGACTGAGTTTATTTGGCTGTAACTCATTTCTTGTTTTTAAAAGATCAGCATTCACTATAGTTTGTATTTATTCAGCTGTGTATATAGATAAAATTAGGACGGTTTCAGCTGCAAAAGCATTTATTATACTGTTTATTTAAAGATTACAGAAATCATTGATATAAATACTAAATAAAACTGGTCCTATAGTAAGACAGATCCTTGTCTTACGACCACTGTCTACCATTTTGGAGCCGCTATAGCTGTTGTTCATTTTTACAGTTTGTGATCTAGCATTTAAGTAATTCTTGAAACAGTTTTGGACAGAACGTCGTACTCCTGTGATTTTTAGTGTGTATTTTTATTAGACTTTCTTGTGATACGGTGTCAAAAGCTTTACGTAGATCTAAAATAGTGCTAATGAATATGAACTAACATTAGTTCATATTCTTCTATGGAGATGTAAATTGTGCTTCCAAAGTTCAGAAAAGCATGTTCTGTGCTAACGTTTTACTTGAAACACGATCTAATTTTTATCATTTTCTCTTATATTTTCGAAAAGATCTGTAGAAGAGAGATCGGTCTGTCATTTTTCAAGTATTTCCTTATTTTTCCCTTTTTGTAAATCGGTACGACTACGGCCTTTTTAAAATCCGATGTAAGCGTGACTGTCATCAGTGATAAGTTTAAAATGTACTTTAGTGTTTCCATAATGTACATTTGGCATTTTTAACAATGGTAATGTTAATACCATCGTATCCTGAAGTTTTGGTTGTTTTTAAGCTAGCTATGACACTTTTGATTTCGTTTTCACAAGTGGTGAAAGGATATATGGAGTTATCTCTTGGGAGTGCAGTTCGGAGGGGTGGGTTTAGCATTTTTCAGAATGCCTTCACAAACCGTGGCAAAGTGATCATTGAATTCTTCAACTAACCTCTGTTTCCATTTTCTATATTTCTATTGATATATTTATGTGTGGTAAGGGTATGTTTTGGTATAATTTTGCGATTATTTTATTCACAAGCTTCCATTGTTTTCGGGAGTTTCCTTGGCATTTTAGGAATTCATTTCTGTAGTATTCATTTTTATTTTCTTTTAATCTACGGTGTATTGGATTTCTATAGTACTCGATACTCTGTTCATAATATTGATTGTGCAGGTATTTTTAAACTTCTTATACACTTTAACTCTAAGTTTAACGTAGCGTCTGATTTCCTTGGTAATCAAGGGCTTAGTTTCTTTCATTTTGTCTATTATTTTAACTTAATTGAATCTTGCAAAATTTGAGTCTTATATTTTACTGTTTAATATGTCAAAAAATTTGTGAAATGAGGTATCAATATATATTTGTTTCCATCGTTATCTCTTCCAAAGAGACAGTGCTCAAGTTATTCTTCAATACTCTGTATTCAATTGTTGAGTAGGAGATGTTTTCGGTTGTGCTCGCTCTGTGCTGTACCCTCGGTCCATTTACGCCTCACTTCCGTTCCTGAAAAAAACGGGCTAAGTTGAATCGGCGTAAAACGAACCCAATTATAATGGGAGGTACAAAGTTATGTTCCGCGTAGTCAAAAAATATGCACATGAAGTATGTGTAACATTATTATATTTAGAGCTTTGATAATACATACATATAAATTTGTTAAAATAAAATTATTAATAACGAAAACAACACAAAATTATATACAAAAAAATATAAAACTCCGAAAAGATATTACATATTTCTATGTTGAAGTTCCTGGTTTCGGATCACCTGCATTTTTTTTTAAATATCCAGTGTTAACTACCTAGATTTTCTTTTTATATCTGTAAGGAGTTCAGTGTAAGGTCGAATAGATGCGATTTCACGCCTTTTTACGTTCGCACTCCGTTCCCAATCGTGATCCATTTCGCAGAATTCATCAGTCAATGTCTCTATGCTTGCAAGAATACGCTGTAAATCGGCCGTTTTTATATCAGAGGACCTTCTTCGTTTTCTTTCTCTTCTTCTGGATGTTGACTTAATTGTTCGGCTAATTCTTTGAAGTCTTCATTTGAAAGCGGTCTATGTTAGATAGAGTTTAGTGCTAAGTTAATCCTCTTCTTTGTTCTACATACCCATTTTTTATACTAACCCTATCGCGACCATTGACGGACAGCAATTTGGATAGGCAATTTTTCATGCTGCTTGAAGAGGTTTACATTCATAGAGCTATGCATTACATTACCTGGTAGAACACGTTACAGGCTACACTTCAGGAATTACTATCCTACATTTTTAAATAAGATTACTAATTAAAACTAATTATAACGGAGGACAATTTCGCACAACCATTAGGCACTACGCCACCAAGCAGACCATATAAATTATGGGCATTCTTTCATTATTTTAACAGTGATCCATCACAATATACAATCACTGATTTCCCAATCCCCATTCTGGTATATATACGTAAACGGGAAAATGGCAGGAAGAAAGTATTATTATTATTATTATTATTATTATTATTATTATTATTACGTGACACCTCAATGAGTATAAAGACTCATCGAAGGAAGTCCTACTCTACACCTCTCCGTCTCCACCACTCACTCTATCCACCAAATATAGCGAATCTCAGCCACCATCGTCATTTACACCATGGCCATCTACTGCCCACAACCATCACCACCACCACCACCAGTAATTTCACAGACAATCACAAACATCCATGCTCACGGCGGAATTCACATCCACAGCTTTTGGCTGGACAGCGGATACGCTAACTACTCGGCGAAAGAGGTCGGCAATTATCATACAAAAAAATAGAAACTTAGGATATATTGGAAAATAGGGCAGTGACGTATTTGCTCTTAATATGGAAGAGCCTTCAGAAAGTCCTATTAAAGTGCTGCATAATTAAAAGTATTTTAATACTTACCGCTCCAGTCAGTAAATTGAAACAACCAGCGAATCGTGATTTCAGATCTGTATTGTCTAAAGCAAAATGAGGAATTTTATTATTGACAACCATAGTATCCAAACATTCACAGAAAACAATTCGTCGAAAGACAATTTATCAAAATAAAAAAACATTTAATATAAAAATTCAACAACAGTTAATCGAAAGGCAGTTCCTGAAAAAGCAATTAATCATAAGCACAAAGTATCGAAAAGCAATTCGTAGGAAACCAACAGTTCATCGAAAAATGAATTATAAGACATGTGAGGTGAAGTGTATTTAACAAATAAACCTATATATATATATATATATATATATATATCATCATATATCATATATATATATAGATCATCATATATCATATATATATATATAGATCATCATATATCATATATATATATATATATATCATCATATATATATATATAGGTTTATTTGTTAAATACACTTCACCTCACATGTCTTATAATTCATTTTTCGATGAACTGTTGGTTTCCTACGAATTGCTTTTATATATATATGATGTAAAAAACTTATGCACTATTAAGCCTCCATTATTATTAGTAGTAATAGTGGTAGTATGGTGACGTCCGCACACGCATGCACGCACGCACGCACGCACACACACACACACACACACACACACACACACACACACACACACACACACACACACACACACACACACACACACACACACACACACACACACACACACACACACACACACACACACACACACACACAAAGTAATGTGGGATGAAATTTACTCGAATTTGGTAGTTGAACTTTTACAAAGGGAAACTATGTAAAGGTTTCAATTCAAAGTCGTGGCTACAAAGGGAAAACTTTTCAACATTTTATATCACAATAACTCTATGACTTAGCGGAATATGCACAAACGTCAGTATTTTTGAAACGCAAAAGACGCCTGTGCGATTTGGTTTATTTTTTTTTACAGGATCACTTTAATTTAAAACTTTGGTAAAGAAATTTCGAAATGTTATTAATAATTCCGCTATATGAAATTTAATCAAAACTTATACTTGAGAGCTACATTAAAATTTGTCACTTTTCATCTTAATGTGATTATTGTAGCTGTGAATATATTAGTTAGAAGGAACTTTTTTTCATCGAGATAAATTACTTTCTATATAATGAAGTATCAGGTATGCTTCCAAATAATGATGTAAAAAACTTATTTCAGTTAAGGGATATTACATCCCATATTGTTTCTTAGCCGAATAAGAAACTCAAAGAGTTTCATGCCGAATATAGAAATTATATAAATTTTCGCGATTCCAAGCGTAAGCAAATAAATGACCCATTTGGTAGTGCAAGCTGAGGCAACTCATAGTAAGGCTGGAGCAAGCCCCGATCACTATTCATGGTATTTACCCATAATGTGAACTTAGCTCCTAGGAGCTATATTACTCTTCTACATTATGAGAGAAGGTTACTAATCAGACCGGTTTCGACCTTATGTATAGGTGAAGCGGGCTCTAAAAATAAGACGATCCCGAAAGATCGCCCAACTTAGCGTTGTTCCATTAAGTGACAGGCTCACCCTATCACCGAGAAGAACTCCTCAGCATTCGATCTACCCAGTGGCAGGCTCACCCCCACCACCAAGCAGAACCATAATCTCAGTAAATTACTAATAATGTGAAGAGCCGAAGGATTAAATTCGGCGATATGAACTTATTTAAGTTAAGGGATATTACATCCCATATTGTTTCTTAGCCAAATTCAACCTTTATTGAGGTCTCATCAGTGAGCAGGTAGACCTAGTTAATACTAAGTTTGTAGCGAAGAGAACTTACATCCCTTCTATGAGAATTGCCAAGAAGGTGTCCTAATAAATTACTAATTATATGAAGAGCCAAAGACTTCAATTCGGCGACATGAACTTATTTAAGTTTATATCGTAAAGTTCAGGTTTTGCATTATCCAGGTATAATTAGTAATAAATTATACCTGGATAGAAATTAATAATAAATAATAGATGTTAGTTCTGTTCGCTACAAACTTGATATTAAGTAGGTCTACCTACTCATTGATGAGACCCCAATGAGGGTGGAGACCGGTGCGGGGCGGATCTGGCTTTGAGAGGCTCCGCTTGGAGGTAGGTTTTAGCCTGTCTCTGAGAGGGGCCACCGCTGAGATTATGGCTCTGCTTGGTGGTGGGTGAGCCTGCCACTGGGTAGAGCCAATGCTGAGAAGTTCTTCTTGGTGATAGGGTGACCTGTCACTGAGTGGAACAACGCTGAGTTGGGCGATCTTTCGGGATCGTCTTATTTTTAGAACCCGCTTCACCTATACATAAAGGTTGAAACCGGTCTGTATAGTGACCTTCTCTCATAATGTAGAACAGTAATACAGCTCCTAGGAGCTAAGTTCATATTATGGGGTAAATACCAAGAATAGTGATCGGGGCTTGCTCCACCGTTACTATGAGTTGCCTCAGCTTGCATTACCAAATGGGTCAGGTGCTGCTCTATCCAGATATTTGCTTACGCTTGGAATCGCCGAATTATATAGTTTCTATATTCGGCATGAAACTCTTTGAGTTTCTTATTCGGCTAAAAAACAATATGGGATGTAATATTCCTTAACTTAAGTTCATGTCGCCGAATTGAAGCCTTTGGCTCTTCATATAATTAGATGTAAAAAAACAAAATATAAATTACTTTTAACGTCTTAATGGCCGTCTACATATGTTGTCTACATGTTGGATGACGTTAGGAATCCTTTCCGAACACTTTAAAAGGATAGTTTTCAAGAAAATGCATCTTTCGATGAATTATGAAAGAATTCATCGAAAAATTATAGATGAATTGTTTTTTTCGATCAATTGCATTTGTGATGTCGAGCGATGAACTCTCGTTCGACGAATTGTTTATTTCATAGACTGCGTTTTCGATTAATCGCCGCTTCTTAAATTGTTGTTCGATTAATTGTTTATTCGACGAATTGATTTTTCGATGAATTGTCATTCGGTAAACTGACTTTCGATGAACAGTTTCATCCTTAAAGTAAACACAATGTTCAAACACTCATTTAGATAAAAGAAGCTGATATTTTATGAACATAAATAAAATTAGTTGATAAAGGTTGATAGATATTAGACCTTTCACACGTATGATGCACTGAAATGAAATGCTTCAGTAGGTATACAAGCTGAGAGTAAGCTTATATGAAATTTTTATGGGAATTTCACCCATTCAAATATTCAATCTATCTTTCGTTATTAATAGAGATGTTTTGAAAAACGCGTAATCCGAAAATCGTCCTACAGGCAACAGTGGAACGTTTTCAAATCCATTCAACCCTATAGTGAGCAGCGTCGTCTTTTCGCACATCTTTATGAAAATTTTCTGCCCCTTGATAGATCTACACTCTATATAAATGCAGTGATATATTTAAGTAGCAACTATTTAATAAATACATCAAGTACATTCTGTATGTGCCAAATAACTTAATAATGGATGAAATATTTTTGAGTTAATTTAGAACGTCGAGCTGAAGTCAGCCCAAGTGAAAGAACATGGCCACTTCTAGTAAATTTTACTGTTTTCTACTAATCTCTATTATAGAAGTGCAATTGAAAATTTGAACGATATATTAAGTCAGTGTTTTGTTGGATTTTTTCAAGCTCCTCAGAGGCTAGAGTTGAAGAAAATAACTTATCTTTTTGGTGCATATGATAGCGCTGTACTAGTATTAGCTGCGATTTTTTAGAGCTATACAGCTACCGGCACTTGGCTGCATTGTGAATGTACATACATCTGATCATGGAAACTAACACAATAAGGAAGTTAACTCTATGTACAAGAACATGGTTACTGTTCAGTCAAGGATATTTTAAAACACCGAAGGATGTCTTGCAACAGGTGCACTAATTACTGAGCAATGAAAAAGATGATGTTTACTGCTATTGTTGTAAACATAAATTCCGTCAGTGATCTTATTTATCGGAATCAACGTGTAAACATAAAGATACACGCAAATATATGGAGTGGCATACATCACTGTAGAGAAATACAGCATGCAAAAGGCAATCCGGAAAAGTTGTGGAAACCAGCAACGTAAGACACTTTTTTGACGTATTCTACGCCAGTATCAGATGGGTTCTAAAGCACAACAGATTATTTACTGAATTCCCACATGGAAGATGTAAAAAAAAACTTCCAAAATGAAAAGTATTTTAAAATTTAATAACAATAATGTGGAATAAATATTCTCTATTCTCACTGCAAAACAGAAATGAAGTAAATATTCTAAAAACACAAATATATATATTATACAAATGCATAATGCAAATAGATAATACAAATATACAAATATGAAAAAAAAAAAAAGAATAAAACAGAATTATCAATATAAATCATCCAGAGTAAGATGGCAGAAGACATGGCCATTCTTTATGTTGTAATTCTTATAACTTGAACAAATATCATTTCTTTCAGCTGAGGACTAAAATTAGCGATTGATTATAATCTTAAATAATCACACATTTAAGTGATATTATTAAAGATGATAATTAAGATTTAGATCAAAAACTTGTGAGGTAATATTCTTACAGCATATTCAGAACTTAAATTAAAGATTCTTATTCAGAACAACACTTATATTATGAATATCACTGATATTAAACCAATACTGGACTCACTACTGTTCCTTTTATATCGTTCAGTAATACTGAACGATAAAAAAAGAAAAAAATCATTTGTAACTGCAGTTGACTGAAGATTTTCATATATTTATGAGAAGACTTAAGTCAGGAATATGTATTTTTTTCTGTGTCGTATTCCAATACTGTCTCTATTTTATGCTGCCACCAGTTATCGAAGTATAGAAATCATATATATATATATATATATATATATATATATATATATATATATATATATATATATATATATATATATATATATATATATATAGGCATTGATTAGATATTCTACATTCTCATCTTTATTAACTCATAATATGCATTTGCTGCTATTATTGATGTTCAATTTTTTTGCTTTGATCGCATTAGTTTGTAACGCCTGTTATTGAGTGGTTAAATAAATCTTCCCATTTCTTTCTTAATATATCCATATTGTAGTCATTACCATGCCTTGTTCACGTAAGTTTCATTCCTCGGTATCGCGAAAGGATTGGCCATGCAACGGTTTACTTTTTGAGGGGACATATCGTTATTTTGCGGTTCCTTTTTTGTAATCAGGAACGTCAAACGCCGTCCACCGATTCTTCTCGGTAGGTAGAACCAGTCAACATAGTCATCAAGTTTCTAGATTTGCGTCCAGTTTGTTCGAGGTTTTTATTATTATTAGCAGTAGTATTATTATTAGTTTTAATATTAGTATTATAAAAGCTAATCCTCACTTCGAAGTAGATGGGATTAGTACGGCTTAATTAAATAATTTTTATTATCATCATTATCTAATCACTACAATTAACTTACAGATCATAATACCTTAACCGATAATAATAATAATAATAATAATAATAATAATAATAATAATAATAATTCATACCATATCCAAATCCGATCTCCCATCTCCTTCAAAAATTAAAAAAAATAAAAAAATAAAAAACAAACTACGCCATGAGTACATGTACCCATTGTAGTCAATGTATGTACTCGCCTCTACACGTTAATCTGACGAAAGAATTTATATATATATAATTTCTGTCTTTTGCCCTTTTGTGCTTAAGGGCAAAATGCGGAAATTATGTATATTAATATTAAATCTTTCCATTATTATTATTATAATGATTACTATTGAACTGTGTGCTAATCATCTTTATTGATTTTCCTGAATACTGTAGTTACAAACTTTGCTAATAACAGAAATAATGGCATTAAGTATAATAATGACAACAATATTAACCATAAATGCATATTAAGAAACGTGCAGTTCATAAACATGATTGAAAGAAATATACTTTGATGTATTTATTTCCCTTAGGGGTTGTACTTTTCGAGGAGTACAAAATAGGTTACTCGCATTGTTTCATTGAAAGTACTTTCAAGCGTTGGGATTACACTCACACATTATTGATTTAATTGTTTTCGGAGGAATATTAATTGTGGATATTGAAAGTAGTTGCGCAGTCACACATTAAGTGAACCACCCATCTACTCACTCACCCATCCACACACACAACACTGTCGCTATAACACATAACCGTTAGTTAGTTTGTAGAAACACAGTAATGCAGTGGCAGACTCATAGTTTTACTTTTGTTATAAACAATCTCAGTGTAATCCATATGCATTATGCAGAACGGATTTCTTTCATCAATCCGACGCACGTATATAAATTAAACCAATGAAGATCTACAGCTATAGTGAAAGAAGTAATCTGCTTTATTTGGTTGATCAGCTGAATGTTGCAATCTTTTGGGAAAGTGGTGTAAGAAATGCTGTTCGGAAGAACAGATTCAGAAGAAATCAATCTCAAACAGATTCCTTGTATTTTATATAGCTAGACGGAATAGATACCAGCGGAATTTTACAACCTAATTACTGCAAAATTGGAAACATGAAGAAAACTGGTTGAGGAGATCGTGAAAAATTGCTGTACATAAAGTAGAAATAACTCATCTCAATAAAGTGAATGGAGTGAATCTCTTACGGACATTGTGAATTATGTAGTTGCACCACTTTCAGTTGTAACAAATGTTACAACTGAAGGTGGTGCAAAAGAACAGCATGCTAGATTTGAGCAGTTTGAAATGTTTAGATTGTTTTAATTTGTATAGGGAAATGGTTGAATTTTAAATTGACAAGTACACATACTTTTTTTTAAGGATGAGGAAGCATTGCCCGTTAGACTCCAAAGTTTGCCGGGAGTTTACATGGCTACTTTAGTCCAAGAAGCAAAATATGAAACGTTTTGTAACTACACATTACAAGAGTGGCAATTGATTTGTTGGAAGGTCTTGGTTATTGGTACAGGACTGTGTTTTACTGATGATCACGTGCACAAGATCGCAATATATATATATATATATATATATATATATATATATATATATATATATATATATATATATATATATATATATATATATATTACTATTACTATTACTATTATTACGGGCAACTCCAGGGAGTCATTAGACTCATCGAGGGAGGCCCCAAATCATATTCATCACAACTATTTGACATTCATACAGTATCTATCATACCTCGCCTTAAACTCATTCACTGTCACAGCATCCACCACAGACTCAGGGAGCGCATTCCACTCATTCACTACTCTAAAAGTAAAGAACCCAGCTCTAACACCTTTACTAACCACACTTTTGCCCAGTTTCCATGGATGTCCTCTAGTCCTCCCACAACCAGTCCTGTTCTCAAAAATATTTTCTGAATTAATTTTATAGAAACCCTTCAGTAATTTGAATGTCTCAATCATATCTCCCCTCCTCCGCCTATCAACCAATTTTTGCAACCCACAGATCTTCAACCTGTTCTCATACGGTTCATTCCACAGACCTGCTATCATCTTGGTCACTCGCCTCTGGATCCTCTCCACCTCCTCCCCATCAAGAAGAAACCTAGGTGACCAAATCTGAGCACAGTAGTCTAGATGGGGTCTTATCAAGGCTCGATACAGAGGAACAATAACCTGCTTGTCTCTGCTTGTCAACGTATTCTTCAAGTGATTTGATGAGCTGTTTTGGCCACTTTTGCAATGTGTCCCATAAATTTCAATTCCTTATCTACCAACACCTAAATCTCGTGCCTCATCAATTTTCTGGAGCACGGTTCCACCAATGCAGTAAACTGCCGCCAATCTTTTCACCCCAAAATGCATAACCTTACATTTTGCCACATTAAACTGACATCCATTCTCCTTAGCCCAGACCTCCAATCTATCCAAATCATCCTGCAAAATTTTGACGTCATCTACATTCACTATTGCCCTACCCAACTTCGCATCATCCGCAAACAAATGAACTGTTCCTCTCAGATCATATCCTATATCATTTATGAACAAATTAAACAGCAGTGGACCAAGAACAGATCCTTGTGGCACACCACTAGTCACAGGCCGTCTTGTAGACTCTACTCCCGAGTAAACCACTCTCTGATATCTCTCCGTCAACCACCCTCCTATCCATCTCACCAACCCTATGTCCATTCCCATATGCTGTAATTTACTGATTAGAATTCCATGTGGAATCCTGTCAAAGGCCTTTGCAAGGTCCAGTAGAATCACCGTAAACCCATTACCCTTATCCAGTTCAGCCGTCACTGTGTTATAATACGTGAGCAAGTTACTGAGTCATGATCTACCCTTCACAAAACCATGCTGTCCCCGATACAGTATCCCATTTTCTTCTATCCAATCTTGTATTTTCCTCTTGACTATTTTCTCTAAGACCTTGACAATGATTCCTGATATGCTAATCGGTTGGTAATTTACAACAGCAGTCTTGGAACCACCTTTATGCAGTGGAACTATTTTCCCCTCTTTCCACCCGCTCGGGACTAACCCAGATCCGAGACTCAAATTAAACAAAATGGTCAAGGGTACTGACAATTCTTTAGCTGCTTCTTGTACAACACGAGCCGGTATACCATCCAATCCCACAGATGTATTGACATTGAGGTTATGCAATAGACTACTCACCTCCACTTCATTAACCACAATTCCAGTATAATCTACTGGTTTATTCGTTTCTGCAATGTCACCACCTGGATGATATACTTTTGCAAAGTGCTCACTCAGTAACTCAACTATCTCAACTGATTCAGTTACCTCCCTACCATCGGCATTCTTTAAAATCAATCTGCCATGTACATTTTTCCTTTTACTTGCTACATATCTAAAAAACTGTTTAGGATTCTCTTTAGCCTGCATGGCCAATGTTCTTTCGTAATCCTTTTTTGCTTTTCTTACCACACTCGTCACCCTTCTGGCCTGCGCTTTATACCGTTCATGTGCCTGCCGGTCACCCTCCTCCTTAAATTCCCTCCATAGTTGTTTCTTTTTTTGCAACTCAAGCTTAATGGTGTTTTTCATCCATTTAACCCCTACTTGATTTATTATTCGGACTCTAGGTATACAGTCAGCCATTGCTTCATGCAAGCACTTCTTAACTACCTCCCATGCACTATCAACTTCTAGTCCTTGCAGTTGTACATGCCATGGCACTGAACCAATCAAACTCCTAAGCTTGTCATACTTTCCAGCCCGATAATTCCACATGTACCCTGTCTTAATTGAAAATTCTACACCTTTAGCCACCTCCCAAGTTAAGACCCTATGATCACTCTCACCGATTGGTGGCAATGTGGTCATATTTGTTACAGCCAAATCCTCAGATGTAATTACTAGGTCAAGCACTCTCTGACCCCTAGTATTTTCCATTACATGCTGTCGCAGATAGTAATCCCTTAATAACCGCATAAAATCCAGTTCCTTCCTCCCGTGTGTCCTCTCCTCACTCCAATCAATGCGACCATAGTTGAAATCTCCCATAATAATTACCCTCCTTCCACCCATTTCTTCTATTTGCTTGTGCATACTGTCACCACCATCTTTTCCATCACCTGGTCTATAGCAGCACCCAATTGTATATTTAGTTCTGCTAGCCACAATCTCACACCAAATGGCCTCAAATGTGCTCTTTTCTCTATCCTGCAATTCAACTTCAATTCTCCTTGGCTGGAGCTCATCAGCTATCATCAACAATACTCCTCCCCCCATTTTATTCTCTCTGTCATTCCTGAACACACTATACCCATCACATTCAATCCCACTAGTTATATCATCTACAGTCAGCCATGTTTCACTAATACCTATAACCTGTGGTCTGGAAGTGCCAACCATGGCCAAAAACTCTTCCTTCTTGTTCCTAATACTCCTAGTATTAGTGTACATGAATTTAAGACCCCCCATTATCCCCAACCCTACCTTGATGCCTTATATTAACTATCCCACTCAGATTTGTTGTCCTTATTTGCTCTGGCATATTATATTCGTTCTTACATTCAACTGCCTCCATAAGGACTGTATCTCTACTCCCCCCCCCTAACAAATCTAGTTTCCCTGAATTTGCACATCCACTACATTCAGCAACACTTTCTCAAGTCTTCTTACACCGTAACCATTCAAATGCAAGCCATCCATCTTATATAGATCCTTTCGCCCATCAAACTCACTCCACACATCCACAAATTCCACACCACTCGTCATACATAACCCATGCATAAAGTCATTCGCAATTATAGCCCTCCTTTTAAACATTTCACTGTCATACCGTGGCAAAAGACTAATCATTCTAACTCTCTCACTCTTTTCTTTTGCTACCTCAAACAATTCATTCAGGTCTTCTATCATTTCCATTTTATCTCCTTTCAAATCATTCGTACCTGCCACAACAATCATTTCTTTCACCCTTTCCTTTTGCTCTCTAATAGACGCAGTTACGTCCTTTATGGTCGCACCAGGTTGGTACGATTTTGTCAAATCCTCTACTAACACACCTCGTACTAACGAGTCTCCATACAGCACTCTATCCTTCATTTTGTTCATGTTCACATTCATACGTCTATTTTTCCTGTCATACCTTTTATTATTGGTTGGTTCATTCAGTCTACTTTTGTTCATGCACTCTAGCTGCTGTTTTGCTCTTTCTATCGCACTATTCAACAACGCGATCTCACTCAATGCATCTATCTCATCTTTTTTGTTCTCTGAGAAACCATTTATACTATCATTCACACTTTCTACATTCACACTCTCACAATTTTCATGTACAACCTTGCCGTTTCTTGTCATATCCCTATTTCCTTCATTCTGAAGGTTGACAAAAATATCACACTCACGATCCGAAATACACTTCAATTCCTCATTCTCCCTACATTTTCTACACACATTCAATCCTTTATTAACATCTAACCACACTCCGACCGCACTCCGCAAAGCGTACATTTCACAGCTAGTACACTGACTCATTTCTTTTATGCTACCGTTCTTTGATAACGATGGCGAACCTTCATTACTGGCCGCCATTTTCCTTCGCACAGTGCCATACTTATCTGTAACGTGTTTTGTCAAATTATACGTTATAACACACCAAAAATAGACGCACTAAAATACGCAAGGCAAACAAAACAAAACTACACAATATTAAGTAATTTGTATCGATAACTGAAAATGATACTTATCTTATCTGGAGCTTGCACGAACACTACACATTACGAATTCATCTAGCGGCGACTTCCCGACATAGATTATGTTATAAAACACTTTAGTACACTAACCACGCTAATAAAGCTCCAATAATATACCAAAATTAAACACTTAAGTCCATTAAATTAAATCCAAAACACCAATAAATCAACAAAAAACCAATATATATATATATATTATGGAATATGAGATCATAATTGCTACTTAAACATAAACTGGTAGAAATTTGAGAAATTCGGTTATTTAATTCTTTAAATTTTTAAATTGAATGATAGAAGACAGTATTAACAACTTACTACACACAAACTCGAATTCCCAAAAATTTATCGGAGTCCGACCATTTACAGAGTACAGAAATGGTGACAAGATCAGCACAACAAATATAATCTTCATCTTGTTTCTTTAGATCTTGCTATCTTGAAGTGAATAGTTTGGAATGATCGAATACTTGCTGCGTATGATTTTATTCTATCGAATGATATTCGCTAGTACAAAACAACTTATTGCGTAATCTCATTCATTATTCATAGCACATCTTTTAAATGACCTTGGTGTCATGGATACAATAAAACATTACTTTCTGAGAAATGCAGTTTTCAATTGAAGATGATGTTTCTTAGAAAACTTAACATTTCCTGTTCCTGTGTACATTTTCTCTAGTATGGGAAATACATAAAAATTACCTTTTATTCTCCTAATAAGATAAAAACTTACTTCCTAATAAAGGCTTTGTTTTATTGCACTATTATTACTAAAGCAAGTATGCGAAAACTAAAATTAGGCTAACCTTGTTGTGGGATTGTTTCCTTTGTCCTCCATATGATAAGCAATTGCACTTCACAATTATATATATATATATATATATATATGTTTTATTTTTTTAAATCAAACAAAAATGTCTTACATATTTCGCTTGCATCATCGAAATTACAAATAAAAATCATGAATATAATTACAAGTAAAAATAAATGCAAAAATGAAAATAAAATCATTACATCACGTTACATTTTTAATTTCACTTATTTAACCCAAAAATAAAAATAAAAATATAACGACATTATACGTATTACCTAAGAGCTTAAGTTCATCAGGGTTCACTAACGAATTCTCGGAGATATAAGTTTTATTACTTGAATTATTAAATTAAATTAAGCTTGTTTAATGGAAATTACAATGCCATAAATATTGGAATATTCCAAGATAATTAAGATCTTAAATTTTCTTCTGTTTTTTTTGTGAAACCAAAGATATATACAAAAATTGTGTTTACAAAAATGTCTTATACATTTTGGAAAGAGAAAAACAATGAATTAATTTTAGGACAAGTATCTGTAAAAGCGAATGCACCACTTGCCAATCGTGAACCCTTGAAAGAAGATATTTCTCAATTAGTTGATTTAGTGCAATAATTACTAGTTGGTTTGATCCAGGAATGAAGGACCATAATAAAATTTCTTCTTTGTTTTTTAAACTGTAATTGTAAGTTTAATTATAACGGCGAAGTAATTTATTCTGAAAACGATCCACCAACAGTCTGCATCAATGGCATTATCATTCAACTGTAAAAAAAAATAAAAAAAATAAAAAAAAAAGTGAAGGTCAGAACAACAGCACGTCTGTCTCAATACAAAGTTGGCAGGAATTTCGCTTCCGAAAACTGATTTTTCATAGAGCAAAAGAATTTTATGATCAAAGGCTTGCTTATTGAAGGACTAATGATGAATCAGAAATTCTATGCCAGTATTCTATTCAGAGATTTTAAAATTATCTACACTCCATATCAGCAAAACAAATATAATCTTCATCCTGTTACGTTAGATCTTGCTGTCATGAAGTGAATACACAGTTTATAATGATCAAATACTTGCTACGTATATGACTTTATTCTAGTGATGATAAAGTACAAAACGACTTATTGCGCAATCTCATTCTTTATTAATAGCACCTTTTAAATTACCTACGTGCCATGGATAAAATTAAACATTACTTTCTGAGAAATTCAATTTTCAATTGAAGATGATGTTTCTTAAAAAATATTTAACATTTCCTGTTCTGGCCGTACAGTTTCTCTAGTATGTGAAATACATACAAAAATAAAAACAAATAACTTCAATGAAAAGTTTACGTTAATTCATTTTCACTGACGCCATGACTAATGAACATTATTTAATTATTGTAATCACACATGTAACGACTGAGGCTGCTTTAATTATAATTCAATTCAATATAATATATTGAATGTAACATCACAAAGCATAAATGACAGGCAGTAAAAAAATTACAAGTTAACATAGTGGTCGCAATGATAAACCAGTGCATTTATTAAAAAACAAGTGATTATCTTACCAAGAGTACAAAGGTGATTTTATATATACATAGACGTACTAGAGAAGCTGTAGATCAATAACCGCAAAGATAAAGTATTCTAAGAAGTACTGGCTAAAACTGATAACAGTATTTGCTAGAAAATAATCTTTTATTTAGCCATTGGAGCGAAGGTCATTTAAAATATGAACTAAGATGAGATTCGCAGTACCTTGTCCTGTTCTTTATCGACAGTAGAGAATAAATACTTTAATAGATTAAATTTATAATTATCTAATAAAAGTTTTCGCACAGTCTTAATGCTTGTTTCATAGATACCAGGAAGACCTAGCACGATGAGCATTATATTTCTTATACTGTTCTTTTCACCATTTATGTGTTCTGTAAATGTTCAGGCTCAAACGTTCTCCTGGAGATTCGTGTTTATATGCAGTAAGTGGTAACAGTACTCTCCTAACTTAATTTATCAGTTAAGAGTTTTAATTTTACAATAAATAACCAACCGTTCTTGTATTACTTTGAGTTATAATTAAGTAGCAGTTACGAGGACTCATATTCTAGTATACCTTACTTCATTTTCTTTTTAAATCAGCGATGAAGATAACTTACAAATCTGAAATCTGATTTGAGTTTAAATTATTTTCATTTTCGTTACGCCAGAATGTGTGTGTATGTGTGTATATATATTTATATATATGTGTGTGTGTATATATATATATATATATGTATTTATATATATTTATAAAATTAATATTTAACCTGACTAGAACCCGAGAAAGTATAACACAAAAAACTTTAATAAATCACTAGTTTCATCGCTGTCCCGACTTCTTCAGGTGAGTAAGAAATAACGCAAAACTTATAAAACTAACAAGGTAAAAAACATGGACTTTGCAACTTAATAAAAAGAAGCAGAATAGTAACAATCATATTTGAATAGGTGACCGCGTGCTATTGTTAGCATGAGTTGAAAGTGAGTGGATAATTTTAGAGCGCCAGTACTGATTACTGTGCTATGGGAATCAGGCAAATTGTAGCTCAGATTGTTGTTGATGTGTGAAGGGTCCAGAACTATTTTTCTGGATTCTACAATTCGTCTTTCAAATTCATCCTTGCAGATAAATAAATTGGTTGTGCGGTCCCGATCAACTTGGTGTGGCCGTTCTTCGAGGTTAGAGTGGAGGAGAAAAGAACACGACTGGAAAGGGCGCTCGCTCGTGTTCTACTGTAGGAGATGTCATCACGTCTATGTTCCTCAAGACGTAGTGAAATAGATTTATCTGTCAGACCAAAATAAGGTCGATCACAGTCGCACATAACTTTATAAACACCAGGAAAATGCAGTTGGTTGTGTTCTGGTTTTGGTCGACTCAGAAAAGAACGAAGTTTTGGCAGAGTCGTATAGCCGGTCTTTATGTTGAAAGTTTATTCATAATCCTAGATAGTTTTGGGGTAAGAGAGCTAACAACTGGTAACTGTATGTGAGTGATAGGGTTGGATTCATCTTCTTGTAGATGTTGTTGACGTGGTCACAAACGTTTAGTGATGTTAGGAGATGAATAACCATTATATATATTCGATTGAACGAAGACTACCTGTTAACTCTACAAGTAACCGACGTAGAGTATCAACTTTAAACACATCTTGACTTCAAAAGAATCTTAAATAACACCATCAAATGAAAGCTTATAATTCGCGTATCGTAAAAATTACTGAAATAAATGATGAGCTAAAGCAAAGAATTGCAATTGCACAGAAAAATAAGTAAAAAAAAAAGTAAGAATCAACTAGTATATACAAACGGTTTTAGTATCGATTGAACGACCGATAATTCTTTGATTTCTACAAAAAAAAAAAAAAAAATGCAAACGCAAACAATTAGTTGACGGAAAAAGAGCAAATTCTGAAATTTTAAAAACCCATCTGGCGCAGACTTATTATTATTACAGTATTAATATTATCAAGAACGGCTTAATAAACCAATCCTCATTATCCGATCACTACCATTAATTTCCAGGTAACAATATCTTAACCGATAATAATGATAATAATAATATTTTTATTTATTTATTTTTTTATGATAATATTTTTTGTTGATCTGCTAAGATATTTACACATATAATAAACATTTTGAGTGACATTGCAACTTATAATTTTACAGAATTCAGCACAAAGTGCTACATTTTCTACATTGGATTTCAATTAAAATGTTTAAAAATAATTTTTTGCTCCTATATTATGTATTTACAACACATGTTCTTCTAATATTAAACAGAGATTATACAGAATTTTTGAATATAGAATATACATAATAATAATAATAATAATTTATTTATTTTATTTTATTTATTTATTTTTTATGTCTCAGATAAATTGCATACATAGATGCTGTAATAATTATATATATATATAATATTTATAACACATTAAAATTGTGAATAACAGGTACTTGCAAGTTAATAATTTTCTTCCTCGAAGCTTAGCAGTGCTTGTCTGAGGAAGATAATAGATGATAGATGGTGGTGGTTTCATGGTTATGTTCCTATACAGGTCACAAGCCAGGTGTTGATTTTACTGTTTGTTGGTACATGCTTGGGAGACTTCAACTGCTATTACAGTTTAACTTTTGTATGTGTGTGTGTGTGTGCAAATAGGGTTGGATTTAGATATGGTGTGTTTGTTTCTTTGTGTTCTTGTAGTGATGGTTTTTGAGAGGGGGTTTTGTCATAGGTTTGTGTGTGTGTGTGCGTGTGGAGGAGGGGAGAGAAAGAAACAGGAATTGCTCTAATTTTCATTCTCGCTATAATATTTATATAGCGCCTGTTTCAGCTCTCTGTATGTTCCTAGGTTTCTGTTGTCGAACGGTAGTTTGTTTATCGTGTCAGGTACGTAGAAGTTTGGGTGGCTTTGCCGTGTCATTATTGTACTTATATGTTATGTAGTTTGTTGACTGTGGTCTTGTTATCTGATATGTTGTTGTGGTTACTCTGTAGGTTGGGCTGTAGTAATGTTTTAACATGAGAGTGTAGTGGCATAAGTGTTTCACCTTAAGTATTTTTTTGTTTTCTCCGTGCTTCCTGCGTAAGAGTAGGTTGTTCCCAGAATATCAGTTTTACCATTTTATCTTGCAACCATTGTAGCCTGTTAAGTCTGTAGTCTGGGCAGAATGCGTATGATGTGATTGCATATCTTAAAATGTTTTCACATAATCTTTATAGATTAGTATTTTTATGTGGGTTTGGGCAATGTCTTTAATCTGTATAGTTTGCTTGCTATTATCCTAAGCTTGGTATGTAGGTAGTTTGTATGACTATTCCAACTTTGATCATCATCGAAGTGAAGTCCGAGTTATCGTGTTGTTCTCACCTGTGTGACTGTTGTGATTTTAGGTTCTGCGCTTTGTGTATAGGAGGATGAATGTTGGATAGTGAGATATTTAGTTTCTATGGGCAGGTTTTGGGGGTTTTTGAATACCATTAGCTTTGCTTTACCAGGGTTTATATATATGCCGTTTTTGGTTAACCAATTAGTGATTTGATTGATGTCGTGTTGCATATTTGTGTAAGCGATATTTGCATTGTTGTGAATTGATACTATGGCCGTGTCGTCTGCGTACTGGAAGATTTTACTTTTTAGGGGGAGTTGGCTTATGTCGTGTGTGTATATGCTAAATAGAATGGGAGATAGGACAGCTTCTTTCGGTACTCCACAGGTTACATGTACCTCTTTGCTGTACGCTGATCCTATACGTATGGTGTGCTTTGTTTTTCATGTATGCTTTAAACCACTGGAGTAGACGACCTCCAATTCCGATATGCGTTAGTTTCGTTAACAAGGTTTTGTGTGTTAGGGTGTCAAATGCTTTTGTTAGGTCAATGAATACCACTAATGTTATTCTGTTTTTATCCAATGCAGCGGTTTATTAGGTCTGTGAAATCTTCCAGAAGTGTTGCTGTTGGTTTATTTTTTTGAAATCCATATTGTGTTTTGGGTATGATTTGAAAAATTTCAAATCATACCCAAATGCGCTACATGATTTGGTTGATTACAGACATCGTGGTGATGGGTCTGTAATTACTTATAATGTTTCTTTTTCCCTGTTTGTGTATGGGTGTGATTAATGCAGTCTTCAGTATTTCAGGTATGTGTCCCGTTTCAAAGATTTTATTTAACAGTTTTTGTATAACTGGAAGTAGGTTGGTTGAGTGTTTCTTGATGTCTTTTGGTCTGAATCCGTCTATCGCTGGCCCTTTGTTAGGGTTAATTTGTTGAATTATCAGTGATAGTTGTTTTATTACTGTGGGGAACCACATCGACTGGGCTGCTCGTGGACCTAGTGGAGAATGTTCGTTTATAATAATAATAATAATAATAATAATAATAATAATAATAATAATAATAATAATAATTTTTTCTTTTTAACATAAATATATTTTATTGATTGCTAAAATATTTATACACACAATAAACATCTTGTGTGTGACATTTCACCTTATAATTTTACAGAGTTCAACACGAAGTGCTGCAATTCCTACATTCGATTTCAATTAAAATTTTTTTAATAATACTTTTTTGCCTTTATATTATGTATTTACAACACATGTTCTTCTAATACTAACAATGAAGATTATACAGACCTTTTTGTATTTTTTTAATTTTTTTATTTTATTTTTACTTTATTTTATTTTATTTTATTTTTTTAAGTTTGAGAAAGAATGATTATACATACAAATTTTTGCATTTGCTTATAAGGATTACATGTAGATGAGTGAGGCAAAGTAATCCCACCTACTTCGAAGCTTGGGTTAGCTTTTTATGAAGAGAGTGGGATTTAGCCTTCACTATTTGTGTTGTTGCTACTGTTTATGTATGGGATGTAGGCATTGGATGCTAGTAATTTGTGAGGTGTATATTAGTGTTAATGGTTTCTTAACTTTGTTGGTATATTTTCCACAGTTCGTTTTTTTATTGTTCTGTAGTTATCTACGTGTTTTACCTTTCTTGGTAGGTGGTTAAGTTGCGTGGGTATCTGATGTGATCTCACAAAAGAACGTATGAGTTGTTGAAGGGTGTGGGGATGTAGATTGTTGTAGGTCGTGTTAAACAATATGTCTCTCTGTTTTTTCGATAGATGATGTCGAAGTAATTCCTTGTTAATGTCGTGTAGTGTTTCAGGTTTTAATGCTCAGAATTCTGTGTATTTCCATGTGCTTGTCGGATACTGGTTGTTGCGTGTAAGGTGTCCAGATCACTGTTGACACGAATATCCTGTGTAGTGTTTCTAATTTCGTCAGGTGGCTGTTCGATGTATTTGAATAGACTGTTATTCCGTATCTGAATAGCGATTCGCAGATACCGTGATATAGAAGTTTTTTTTTTTATGTTGTGTGGAATAATGTCTTTAACTTGGAAGAGTTTTGCTGCGATGATCCGGAGTTTGGTATGTAGGTATTCTATATATTTTGTATCCATAGAGATGTGGGGCGTATGATTCTTGGGTTGTGTATTATCAGAATATGTGTTTTGGTGCCGTTGATTAGAATTGCGTTGTATGTTATGATTTCGTTTAGGTCTTGTTGTGCTTTCCAGAGAGCTGAGTTAATGTCTGTGTGGATTGCTAGTAGTGCAGTGTCATCTGCGTATTGAAATATTTGACTTCTTATGGATATGTTATGAACATCGTTAATGTATTTGTTGAATAGAGTGGGTGATAATATGGCACCTTGAGGTACACCGTGTTTTACTTGTATACTCCGACTGTGATGTGTACCTAATTTTGTTACTTGTGTTCTGTTTGAGAGGTAGTTCTTGAACCATGTATGCAGTGTTCCTCTTATACCTATTGAGTATAGTTTGGTGGGTAGTATGTCATGTTCAAGTGTGTCAAATGCTTTGGTTAGGCCCAGCAGTATAAAGACGGCGTATTTGTTTTTGTCGAGAGCTTTGTTTATTGTGTCGGCGATGTCTTCTAATAACGTAATGGTGCTTTTTGTTTTCTGAAAGCCGTATTGGTTTGGTGAGATGATGTTGTACTTCATTAAATAGTTCTGTAGTCTGGTGTGTGTTATTTTTTCTAGGAATTTTGAGATGACTGGTAGTGTAGCTATTGGTCTGTAGTTCTGAGTATCGTTTCTTTTGCCGTGTTTGTATATTGGCGTAATTACTGCAGTTTTTAGTTGTTGTGGAATAATGCTTGTGTCGAATATTATGTTGACGAGTTTCAAAAGTGTTGGATTTATTTGTTCAAAGTGTGTTATAAGGTCTGTGAGTCTTATTTTGTCTATTCCTGGAGTGGTCTTTGGTTTTAGTTTTAGGAGTGCTTCTTTCAGTTCCTCTTTTGTTATGGGTGGAAAATACATCGATTGTTGTTGACTTTGTGTTGGTAGTTTGTTGATCGTTGGTAGTTTGTCTTTTTTGAGTTGTGTGATGTTGTTTGTGAAAACATGGTTGAATGAGTCTGCTAGTTCCTCTTGGTTTGTGTCCTGACCGAAGCTTTTTGCTATAAAATCTTGTGCTTAAGTTTTCTTTTTTCGGGTTACTAATTCGTTGAGTGTAGCCCATGTTTGCTTAATGTTGTTGTTATATTCCATGAATTTTTGGAAGTAGTATCATCGTTTTGCCCTACGAATTTTTGTTGTTAGTTTATTTCTTGTGTTTTTGTTTAAGGTTTGTAAGTGTGTGTTACTGGTGACTTTTTAAGTTTTTTCCATAGATTTTCTTTTTCAGTAATAGTATTTAGTATGTCGTCATTTATCCATGGATTGTTGTCTGTTTGTCGCCTCGTTTGTGTGGGTTTTCTTGCTTTTTTGTTTATTTCAGTGAACTTTAGTTGAAAATTCTCGTATAATGATATAGGATCGTTTATTTTAAGTAGGGAATTCCAGTCTGTATTTATTACTTGGTTATCGACAATGCTGTTTAGTATGATAAAGTTTTGTCGACTTTTGTGGTAATGGGAGGGGGGATAGGATACGTAATAAAACGAAGTTGAGACAAATTAGTGATCGGCAATTTTTATGTTAATTACTGATGATGTGTATGTATGGATGGGAGCCCGGATGTTGATATGATCAATGCATGATTGTGTTAGTGAATTATTGAATGTTTCTTCTCTTGTTGGGGAGATAATGGTAGGGTTTATGTTATACTGACTTAGTATATCAAGATATGTGTTAGTGGTTAAAGAAGCGTGGTCAAGAGTATTTATGTTAATGTCTCCTATTAGGATGAGCCTGTGTGTTGTATGCGGTTCGATGCCGCTTAGCCATGTTTCTAACTCGTGAAGAAAACTGAGTGGATTATTATTTGAGGATCTGTATATTGTGTTTATTGTGTATTTGATACTATTGAGGCAATTTGTGAGTTCCAAAATTAGTGATTCCGCATGTTCGAAGTGAGTTTGTTTTTCTGTCACATTGTATTTTTCTTTGATAAATGCCACAATGCCACCTTCTTTTTTGTTTGGTCTGCATAAGTTGTAGGTTTGATAATTATTTATGTTGTATGCGTAAATTTCTGTGTCGTTTATTGCAACTTCGGTCAGTATTAGCGCATCTTTGTTTATCAGGGTATAATTGAGCTGTGTTATCAATGTAAGCCAGAGTTTTTTTATACTTCTTATGTTTGTATGTATGATTGTGAAGTCGGTGTTGGTGGAAATGTTGTCTGATCATGTCTTCAAAGAGTCAAAGACCTTGAAGTTTATGTTGTCTGACTGGATATGTTCGCCTATGTTTGGGATCTCAATTATATAGTTTTTAAATGAGTTCTAATCTTATTCTTAAGGATGTAAAGAGTTAGTGTTCTATATTGGCAGGCTGTGTAAGTCGGATTCACTTGTAATTATGTATACTCGAGTGTTTTCATTCTTTCTCAAAAATATCTGGGAATTCTTTGTTCACAGGAACTTGTAGTTTTTCTGATTTTGCCTTCCTTGCTTGGTATAGTCGATTTTTGAAGTATGGAGTCCAGTGTTCCGTTATATAGATTGGGGTTGGGAGTTTCGAATCATTTAGGATCGTTGTTGTCGGCCTTGTTTTCTTGCTTGCTGTAAGAATGGAGTCTCTCTGACTTCTGTTGGTAAAACGAGCGATGATTGGTGGCGGTCTATCTTTATTTTTGTTTGGCCTTGGTTGATATAGGTGATATCTGTGGTTGCGATTTGAATTCCAATTTTGCTGCCGATCAGTTGCATTATATTGCTTAAGTCTCTGTATTTTCTTTCGTTATTCACTCAATTTGAAGTTCTTTCAAATTGAGTGAATAACAAAAGGGTTTGAAATTTCAAAGGGTTTCAAATTCACTCAATTTGAAACCCTTTGCCTCGAAATCACTAATACCACCGTTAGACAGCATCCCATAATACTAAATGCCCTTTACAGGCCACCAAACCTAAACATAATAAAATTCTTACACACACTCAATTGCTGGCATTCAAGCCAAGAAATATGCTCAACCGAATACCTAATGATAATTGGCGACATAAACATAAATATTGCAAACGAAAACCAGAACAACACTGTACAATAACTTGACACGCTATCCATGTATAATCTAATACCAACATTAACATCATGTACTAGAGACGAAATATTCGGAAAAACTATCACTGCCTCCTGTCTAGATCATATAAACATCCGAGCACCACCAAACAGTTACACTGCATCAGTCATAAAGTGCAAAGTAGCAGACCATTACTTCACCGTTCTAAACCTGTACACCAAGAAACAATAATAGACGAAGAAATAGTCAACCACGAAATAAGAAAAACAGACTGAGAACATCAGATTCAGATTCAGCAGGTATCTTATACAAAAACATTAAACTCACACTGGAAGAAATATATAAGAAAGCTACAAAGAAAGTCAGAATTCGTTCAAAACAACACACAATCCATGGATAACATAAACCTTAATCCTAGAAATACACAGAAAGGACGCTTTATGGAAAGAATTAAACGATATCCAAATAACACAGCTTTAAAACTGAATATAAGATAACAAGGAATCGCCTTACAATACAAATCAGAAATGCAAAAAGAAGCTACTACAGAGACAAACTAACCTCCGCACAAAACAACATGAAACAAATCTGGCATCTGATCAATGAGATGCTAGATTCTGTTCCCAACACCATCGCCTCCGAAAGCATAAAACACAGCTTCATGAAAGACGCAAAACCTATGCAACAACTAGCAAATGACTTTAACCAATACTTTGCAGACTCCATCAAAGAATTGCACAGATATGTTCCTCCAATCACAAAACGTGACACTCCACTTGGACCACAATCAAAACAGACATTATGGTTCCCAATCAAAAAAGATGCAGAACTTCTCTCTGCAATACATCAAATCAAACCAAACAAAGGCCCAGGAATTGATAGTATCAGACCTAAAGATATAAAGCAACATGCAACTAGTTTAAGTCCTATCCTACTAAAATCAATAAATAAGATATTTAAAACAGGAAAGATTCCAAGTATGATAAAGACTGCCATAATCACATCATATACAAACATGGAAAAAGAAATTTAATCAGCAATTACAGATCCATAGCTACATTACCAATTATCGATCAAATTATGGAGCGGATCATATTGAAGAAACTCACAGCATACACAGAAACCGTTCATATTATCCCCAAAACACAATATGGTATTCAGAAAAATAAGGGAACAACATCTCTTTTGGAAGACTTTACAGACGTAATTAATATCGCCTCAGACAAAAACAAAAATGATATGGTAGTCTTTATTGATCTAACTAAAGCATTCGATACTCTCACACAACAAACCTTGTTAGAAAAGCTGAGGCTTGTTGGAATATACGGGCCTCTTCACAGGTGGTTTAGAAATTACCTTCAAAATAGAAAGCATATCACACGTATCCGGTCAAACTGAAGCAGTGAGCTACCAGTAACTTGTGGAGTACCACAGGGAGCTGTACTCTCCCCAACTATATTAAACATTTAAACTCACGATATTAATCAGCTGCCATTCAAAGATAAGATATTCCAATACGCAGACGATACAGCAATAATCTCTATCCACAATAACGCAAGCATAGTCCATACAAATATGCAACATTGCATAAATCTGATCATAGACTGGCTCACGAAAAACTCCATACACCTAAACTAAGAAAAGACAAAATTAATGATATTCCGAAATCCACTGATTCGACCAGTTGATAACAAATATATAACCATCCATCATACACTTTCCAACATAAAAAACACCCAGAACAGCAACACCACTACAAACACTGAGGTTGAAACAATACGATACCTTGGAATTTACTTCGATGCATATATGAAGTGGAATAGCCACATAAACCATCCACACGACAAACTCCGAACAATAAGTGGCAAACTTTACGGGTTAAAAGACATAGTTCCCATAAGCCTAAAAACACTATGTGTATATTATATACATAGCACTATGCCAAAATATACTAAGATAAGCTATAACAACGTATGCTTTCTGTGCACCCTGAAAATTAAATAGATTAATGTCGCTAGAGTACAAAATGATAAAACTGATCTTTTGGGAACAAAGAGAAAACGACCTTATAAACATTGCAATGTCAGAACACAAAATACTGACAGCAAAACATTTATGTCACTATGCAGCTTTTCTAAAACATTATTTCGATGCCAACTACAGGACAGTCAGGAATACATACCGTATAACAAGACCTCAGACTACTAATTATATCACACATAAATACAATAATTACTACGGAAAGGCCACGCGAAACTTCTACATCCCAGACATGAAAAACAAATTACCTTTTGAATACAGAAAAGTTACAAACTACAATAGTCTGAAAAGAGCTCTAAGGACATACTATGAACAAGAAACATGCACCCAAAATACCATACAAACTTAATGAAACAAAATATATTCGTTCAGGCTTCAGATCAGCGACGCATCAATACATTCCAAGTTATATTGTGTGTGTGTGTGTGTGTGTGTGTGTGTGTGTGTGTGTGTGTGTGTGTGTGTGTGTGTGTGTGTGTGTGTGTGTGTGTGTGTGTGTGTGTGTGTGTGTGTGTGTGTGTGTGTGTGTGTGTGTGTGTGTGTGTGTGTGTGTGTGTGTGAATTTCTCCACCATAGATTTCGTAGCTTCACAGCACATCAAAAAAAACCAATAAATAATAACCAATTGGTGTCATCCTCTGATAAGCTTACATATAAGCTTCGAGGATGAAAGCAGAGAAATTAGTTCTCATCGAAGATGTACCATATATAACTAATTGCATGTAATATATGTATCACATGTAAACCAAAGTATGTAATGTATGTATCATATGTAATCAAATGTATGAAATGTATGTAATAACTGTAAAAAAAATAATGCAATATAGAGTGATTATATCCATTGATATAATCACTCTCTTGCAAAGAAACATCTGTATTAATCACCAATATGAATATTATAATTTTATTATTATTTTTAAAAAACTTTATGTACGAGAAAGTATTTGTTATACATAATTGTGTTCATATAATATATATAATTTATCTGAGAAATAATAAAATGTTTAAATGTTAAAAAAAAAATATTATTATTATATTATTCTCCCGAAGGAACACGGCCTTGTCGTGGTTGTTGGGCTTGCGTGTTTCAGTGATGTTGAGAGCTATTCTGACGGTAGCATAAATGGCAGCAGGCCACCCTTGTCAGACAGGTCTCAATTGAGGAGCCAGGCTAGCAGTGTTCCATCCTTCATCTTAATGGTGAAATGAAGAAATGATCTATTCCGGATCAGTCGACGCCTGGGTCAACAAGGACTGTGTCCAATGTTTGGGATCCTGGGCATCAGGCGACAAGTGGTCTACAGGACCCAGCTTTCTTTGCTGGGCAATCAGGGCAGGAAGCTAAAAAGTGACTGTAAGAAACTAAACGTAAAAAATGGTGTGTAGAAGAAAACAGAGAAGTTATAAAATGCTTTTACAGATCAACTCCAGAAATACGAGGTTTTAGAAAGCATATGTATTTATTTTGGAAACAAAAATTCCCAGAAAATGCAGTAACAGAACAAAAACTTATGTACCAAAAAAAAAAAATAATTTTCCGTAAAAAAATATTCACTGAACTGAAGCAGCAAGAGTTACGTAATAAGCTAACAACTCCAGTAACAGCAAATCATCAGCAGGTAGCTATATCAGACTTTAGAATTGAACTCAGTAAATATCATGCTGACGACATATATCACAATGTTTTTACAGAAATGCAGTGTAAAATAAAGACAGGGATATTGGAACATATGAACTCCATAAATGACCGTATAAGACTACCACTATTAAAAGCCCTACAAAAATCTAAGCTAAAATGATTCCTCTTAGTCGCAAATGCTATATTTGACACCATCACAACCAACAGTATAAAGGAAACAAATCAGCTGCTATACAGCACAGCCCATATCACTTCAGTGAAGCTTGGCTGCAAACCGAAATATCAAAAGCCAACGATGAAATAGTCTGCACCATGGAAAATCCGGTTAGAACGAAAAGTCAACAAACATCGAGCTGATCTGAGAAACTTAAAGAGTTTTATAGGACGGCTAAAAAATAATAACATCAAAAACAAACTGATTAACACATGTAAATGTGTTAATCAGTTTGCACACGACTGCACGAAAATGAAAAGATATGAAGCAAGAATAAACCACTATGTACAAAATATGCAATTTAGACAGAATCATCGTTAGTTCCTTCAGTCGCTCCAGAGAAATACAAATGCAAACCATCATTCACCAGGAAACGTAGAAGCATTCAAATTTTAGAAGTCAATCTGGGATAATCCTATTGAACACAAAAAAGATGCTTCATGGATTAAGGAAATAGAATCAGAAATGAAACAAAAAAAATGCAAAATATCATTATCAGTAAAGAAATGTTCAGTGCTCAAGCTAGAAAATTAAAAAAACTGGAGTGCACCTGGCAAAGTCGAACTACATGGATTTTGGTTAAAACATCTAACCAGTCTACATGATCGAATGGCAGAACAATTTGATTATTTGTGTGACTTTTTTTTCTTGACTACTTGTATAAGAATTACACTGCAACAAATAATCAAATTTGATTATTTATTGCAGTCAGGCTCAGTGGAAGACTGGATGATATCACTTTTCTCTTCATGAAAGATAGGTATAAGAGTGCAGATCCAAGTAACTATCGTCCAAGAACATGCCTACCAACTATTCTTAAGCTGTTCACTGAAATCATAGTAAATTCCATATCACACTAGTTATCAGATAATCAGATTTATCAGATTGAAAAAAAAGGCAATTTTCAAAAATCTAGAGGAACAATAAAAAAGATCCTTATTAATAATGATTCTCAGAAACTCAAAAAGATGAAAAACTCCGTAACTTAAACATGGCATGGATAGACTACAAGAAAGCATTCGATTCCCCTCCCACATTCCTGGATCCTAAAATCACTAAAACTATTTGGAATTAGCAAAAACATATGTTCGTATCTGGCTGCTGCTATGAAATCATGGAAAACAACTTTAATAATGAATAATGAACGATTTGGTGATATCAGCATTAAACGTGGAATTTTCCAAGGTGATTCCTTGTCACCATTGCTCTTCAACATTTCTTTGATACCTTTGTCTATGATTCTGAAGAAAAAAAACTTGGATATGAAATTCCTAAATGTAATATTAAAATTTCCTATCTGTTGTATATGGATAACTTCAAGTTATATGCAAAACCGGCCCAGAAAATTGACTCTTTATTGAACACAGTTCGTATTTTCAGTCAGGACATCAAAATGGAATGTGGTGTAGATAAATGTGCAATTTTATCTGTTAAAAGAGGAAACATTTATGACACTAGCAGTTTTAATTTTGATCAAGAGAAATATATTAAAGCAATTAGCTGACGAACACTATAAATACCTAGGAATATTAGAAACCAATGATTTTTTCCACTCGAAAGTTAAAAAACAGGAAGCAAACGAATACACCAAAAGAGTTAGACATATTCTGAAGACAAAACTAAATAGATTAAACACAATTAGAAGAATGAATTCTTGGGCTATATCAGTGACTCGATACACAGCTGGCATAATAGATTGACCAAGAGAAAACCTGGACAAATTAGACCGCAAAACTAGAAAACTATTTACCATGCATCATGCATTACATCCACGAAGTGATGTTGACCGGTTGTATCTACCGAGGAGAACAGGTGGACTGGGTCAGCTGCAAGAAGAAGAAGAAGAAAGTAGTTTAAGAAGTTACATCGACAATAGCCCTGAGCCAATGATTCAAGCAATTACGCAAGAAGGCATTCTAAAAGCAACAGGAAACAAATCCGATTACAAAAAGGAACAACAAAATAATCGATATGTGCGATGGAAAAATAAACCCTTGCATGGCCAATTTGATACTGCGGACACAATTGACGTGAACAAGACGCGGCAATGGCTACAATACGGATTTATTAAAAAAAAGAAACAGAAGGATTTATTCTAGCAGCTCAAGAACAGGCATCACAAACTAATGTAATGAAAGCAAAAATTTTGAACATCAATAAGAACAGCAAATGCAGATTTTGCAATCAGAAAGATGAGACTGTAGAGCATCTAATCATAGCCTGCAGCAAAATACCTCAAACTGACGATAAATACTGCCATGATCAAATGGCCAAAATAATTCGTTTCATGTATGCAAAATATATGGCTTTCCTACTTCTGATAACTGTTGGCAGCATAATATAGAGACAATATTGGGAAACGAAACAGCATAAATTCTCTGGGACTTTCGAATACAAACTGATCGGCATTTGGAACACAATAAACCTGATATCACAATTATCGAACATCGACAGGTTTGGATTATCGATATCGCAGTACCCTGTGATAACAACATTAACAATAAAGTCCTGGAAAAAATTACTAATTATCGAGATCTGGCAATCAAAGTTGGCCGACTGTGGCTTAAACAACCAGTCATCCCAATAGTTATCGGTACACTTGGTGCAACTTCAAAGAAGCTATCCAACTATTTACAGCAATATAACATCGACGAAGTGACCCCATATGACCTACAAAAAACAGCATTACTTGGAAAAGTCCATATTTTACGATGCTACCTGACGGACTATTCTTAGATTCTTGGATAGAATTTGAATTGTTCTGTATCCCCAATCAAATTTTTGTTGATATGACATCCTGTTTTGACTATATATCAATTATGTGAATAAAATAATAATAACAAGAAGAACAATAATAATAATATTTATTATTATTATTATATAACATTCTGTACTAAACCGTAAATATAATATGTGAATAGTCTAAATGTAGATAACTTGCATAATAATGATAACACTTTGTCAAATTTAAAAAAGAAAAAAATGTACTGTATATAATAAAATGCAAAATGCAGAATGTAATTAACGCACTAAATGACAGGCAACACAATTTGATGAAAGAGACATCCAAACTCCGTCAAGAACTTCATTCTCTAAAACTACAATACAAACGTTTAAATCAGCAAAAACATAAAGAAGATCTTGTCATAAACGGTCTTCCTGAAACTGCATTTACAGAAAACATCAGAGACGTGGTTTCAAAATTAGGCCATGTAATTATTATCCCCCTACAGCTTAACGACATTCAGACCGTAAATCGGATTCCAAGGAAGAGTAAAACCCAAGGCTTGCCATGACCTGCACCAGTCATAATTCGTCTTAAGAGAAAGTGCACAAGAGACAATCTCATAAAAGCCAGCAGGCAGAAAAAACCAGTTGCCAAGGACTTGAACGCACAGCAAGACAATACACCAATCTTCCTATCCGAATATTTAACACCATTCAACCAGAATCTGTTGTACCAAGCAAGAAAAGCAAAAATGGAAAAAATTACCAATTTTTGTGGACCAGAGATGCCAAGATATTCATAAGGAAGTCACAAACTTCAAAGCCGATACAAATTAAAACCACAGAAGACATAGAAAGGCTGCCACAGTGAAGAACAAGGCCTCCTAAATAGTTCAAAAAGAAGCCCAAAATAAAAAAGAATGTGAACCATCAAGACAGATGCAATAACACAGGATATATCGGCAATTTCATTTTGATCAGACCTTTCAGATCATTCATTTGACCTCCCAAACATCCTAAACATCTGCCTACTTCCAACATAGCAACCAAATCAATAACAAATATATATATATATATAACCAGTATCATCCTCAGATAAGCTAATTACAAAGCTTCGAGGGTGCAGTTGAGTTACATCCCAGTAGTAGTATTTATCTAACATTATTTACTTAACATTCTGTAACGAATACAAGTAGTAAACAGAAAATGTGATAGTAATACTTCAGTTATATATTTAAATATAAAATTATATATTTAATTTACATATTTAAATTAAAAAAAATATTATTATGTAAACTGCAACATAAGTAATATTGTTTAACTTGTGAGTTATTAAGTGTAAAGTATTACTATGATTATTGTTAATGGAATAATACACGCTTTTTACTCTTGTGTCAATGAGAAATTCTGCAAATGATAATGATATTACGAGTAATTATAATTTTTACTGAACCATTTTGCAAGAAAAAGTTGCATTGTTGCCTAAATTTCAGTATATTCATGTAATTATTTGAGAGATAATAAACAATTATTATTTTTAAAAAAATATTTAATGATATTGTGTAACTGTGTTCTAAGTGGTGTCTTTGGGTTTGCAAAGGCATCGTTCCCATCATCGCAATATTATGAGAGAAAAATCTATTTTTATTGCCATTCTTGACCGAATTCATTCAAGAATCTATGAGACAATAAAATCTATCAAACTTTAAAAGTTATTTACATATAATATTAAATCATTTTTCAAAATAAGTGTTTAATCTGTTTTTTTTTTTTTTGAAATCTTAAGTGTTTGTAATGATAAATTGTATAATAAACTTATATGGTTATCAATAACAATTCTGATTTTGTTTCAGATAACACAGATATCAAGTTACGATATACTGGATGTTTCAATTTACTGACCGGAGGGGTAAGTTTAAAAATATTTTTGAATATGATGTACTTTAATAAGACTTTCCATCATATTATGTTTAAATATTTCACCGCTTTTCAATTTTTTGTGTATGATAATTCCTTTTTTTTTCTATTAATCTATACATTTATGTATAGATTAATTAGACTGCTACGGAGTTGATGAAATCAGTGAAGTATTTATTTTGTGGTATTATTATTCATGTAGCATGAAACTCTGAGCCCTTTCGAATTTCTTGAGTACAGAATAGGCGCGTAACAAATCCCAACACGAACTCTATTCTATTACTAGTGTAGTGTAGTGTAGTGTACACATGTAGGTAATTTATCAGTTATATAATACTTATATACTGTTTACCACAAAGCACTAAAGGATATTTACTTACTGATTTTTATTTTCTGATCATTATACACATCAAGTTTAAAATTTTATATTAAGATTTAAAATCATACTGTATTTAAAGCAATACGACTCGTACATTTATTGATGTCCGTATGCTGGATGTAATTTTATGGAAGAGAATGAGGATATTCTTTGTAATACATACTGATCTAATATATTTGTTCTTTTGTTTTAACAAGTTACTTTCAAGATAGAGTGTGCGTGGTAGATTCGTATATTTCATATTAATTCGGAAAAAATTCAATGCATCGGAGTATAACAGAGTTTTGGACCAGTGTGTGTGTGTGTGTGTGTGTGTGTGTGTGTGTGTGTGTGTGTGGTACCTTCATCTACATAACGATATCTAGCTACGTTTCTTGTCTCAATACTAGTTTTGTTTTAATCATAGTTTAGTTTTATGATCACAGAATAAACAGAAATACACCAACTATATAAGTGAGATTATCAGTATCCAAATCCTCATAATTTTAGATTGCAAGGTCGAATGAATGCAAACTCAATCAGTTGCTGTCCAACACTTGCAGAACTTGTAAAGAGTGAGAGAGAGAGAGAGAGAAAGAGAACGATTTCTGTTACCCACTATTGCGAATTAGACCTAATTGTTAAAGACATATCATAAAATAATGCTAAGAACAAAAGGGGAAAAGGTTCAATATCATCAGAATATCTAGAGAACTTTTATAATGATTAATGAGTCTTCAAAGTGATCTATGCAACAGATCAATTTGATCTATTGCATTTTGATAATAATTCAATTTTCAAAATTAGTAATATTAATTCTGTAGCAACTTATTTAATTTAAAATTTAAAACTTCATCACTGAATAATGTGAATTATTAATTAGTTTCAGTAATAAAAACAATATAAAGGCAGTCTTCAGTAAAATTTCAGTTTGTTAATTAAATGAGTCCACGGAACACTCTCAAAGTAACCAAGTAATTCAGTAACTAATATCAAATCAATTGAAATGAGTAAAATATGTCTCCATACATCACCATAGAAATGATAAATTAAATAATTTTCTTAAGAATATAGCAGATGCCAGTACCACCTATAACTAGTGATAGACATTGGTCAGCTACCTCTGATTGATACTGGTGGAGATTGAACTGCCCTCAGTCTCCAAAAGCTAGACAGAGTTAACAGGCTTCGCCTACTCCCAGCAAGGGAATAAAAAGGCATTAGCTGATTTATTTATTTATTTATAAGAAATATTCTTCTTCTCCCGTAGTCCTAAATGAACCGTTGGGTCATTCATGGCTGGTAGGTTATACTCTTTGCTAGCCTCCTCCGGTCGTCTCGGTCTCTTCTTCTTGATGTCAGTTGAGAAAGGGAGGAATTTGTCCATTTTTTGATGTTATCAGTTCCATTTTAATCGCGGTCGGCCCCTAACCTTTGATCCGGAATGATTCCTTCTAGTGCTTCCTTTGGAATGCCATTAGCCCTCTCCACATTTCCGAACCATTCTATCTGTCTTCTTCTGATGACTGTCAGAATATATTCCCTTTTTCTCCCATCTATTGAATTAATCAGTTTTCGGACATTTTCATTGGTTTCGTGAGCGGTATAGGGAATTCTCAAAAGTCTTCTGTAAGTTTTCATTTCGAAAGACAGGAGTCTCCTCTCATCTTCCTTCAATAAAGTCCAGGCCCCACAACCATACAAGAGGACAGAATTCACCAAAGTGTCAATTAGTCTTAGTCTGGTTGTGATTTCTATTCTGTTATCTCCCCACAATGGTTTTAACTTCTGTAGGACCATGGTTGCCTTAGTAATTCGATATTTAATGTCGGTTTTTGAACAAACATCTTGACTCAACGTGCTTCCTAGATAAGTGAACTGCTTTACATTCTCAATTTGTTTATTTTTTCCAATTTATATCTTTAAGAATTCAATGTCTGATTTTGAGGTTATCATTGTTTTTGTTTTTTGTAGGTTTATGTATAATCCATATTTTTTTAATGTTCCGAAAACACGCCTGGTTATCTCTTGTAATTCTTCTTCACTTTCTGCCAGAAGATCGATATCGTCAGCAAAACATAAGTTATTTATTCTTACTCCGTGAACAGTTCCAGTGTCATATTCATAAAGAGCTTCATCTATGACATATTACAGAAAACAATTAAAAAGAAGAGGGGGACAAGATGCATCCCTGTCTTACCCCTCGTTCTGCCCGGAACGGTTCACTGCTGTAATTTTTAATTTCAACTCTCATATCAGATGAGGAATAAAGAGATTTAATAATCCTAATTATTTTGTTGTCGATACCATAATGTTTTAACATTTTCCATAATGCCTTGTGCCATACTGAGTTAAAAGCTTTTTGAATGTCTAAAATGTTGTGACAGATTATTTTGTTATGTTCTATGTATTTTTCGTCTAGTATGTGTATTGTAAAAATACGGTCAATTGTACTTCTGGACTTCCAGAAATCTGTTTGTTCATCTGATAGTCTGCTTTCTATTATCTAGCATGTTTGATTTCTTTTTTTAATAATCTTAGTAATATTTTTATAATGTTCTATATTATCACCGCTATTAATATGAGATTTCAAATATTTTCCTTTGTCGCATAGGTCCAAACTATTTTTGGTTATCGATGGTTTATTTATTTTCCTTTTATATCCAAGGGTTTCTTCAGCTGTCTCAGTTATCTTTTGTGAGAAATATTTGGTTTTAGATTTGATACTATTATATTTCTTGAAGCTTGTTTCAAAAATGTGTTTTAATTTGTATTTATATTTTGTATTTCTTTGGGGATCTTTTAATTTTTCTATACTATATCTTTTACGAGTTGATTTTATACGTAATCTTTCCCTCATTTTCATATTCATAGTTGCAATGACCATGCTGTGGTCACTGCCAATGTCGGCTATAGGAAATGATCTGGTTCTTGTGAGGTTGATGGGGTTTTAAAATCTTGTGCTTACAAGGATAAAGTCAATTTAGTTATGTGTTTTACCATCAGGGGAAGTCCCTGTCCATCTTCTGGAAGGTTTATGGGGAAATAGAGTGTTAGTAATGGTAAGTTCATTTTGTGAGGCAAAATTGATCAATTCAAAATCCTCTTTCATTTGTCTCCCCATAGCCATAAGGTCTGACAAATTGGAGATAATCCTTGCCGAAGTCTGTTTCAATTTTGGCATTCCAATCGCCCTGTACAATCAAAAGGTCTTTTCTATTCGCTCTGGTGATTGTTGCATTAAGTTGACCATAAAACTCCTCTACTTCGCAGTCCTCGAGATCTGTGGTTGGGGAATAGACCTGTATGATGGTGATATTGAGTGGTTTTCCTTTCAGGCGGACTAGAGCAATTCTGCTATTGATAGGGTTGAATTCCATGACAGAATTTCGTGATGATTTGTGTATCAAAAACCATACACCTTCTTTCCCGCTGCAATCACATCCATAGTAAAGAGGCAAATGTCCTTCATCTGTTGTTAGCTCTCCTGTTTTGGGCCATCGAATTTCACAAAGTCCCATAACAGTCCATTCATATCTTTTTAGTTCGTGCTGTAGTAATTTGAGTTGACCTGATTGTAGTAGAGTCCTAATATACTAAGTTCCGGTCATTAAATGGTTGCGGAGTCTGAATCTGGATCCAGGTTTTCCATTATTTTTGTCAGTGATAGTGGTAACGCCAGTCGCTAACTTCTCATTGCCACCCTGGAGCTGCTACCAAATGGCAACGCGGACCTTGTTGAACAATGGCGACGTCCGAGCCGGCATGGTGTGCTGTGTTAAATCCTTCGCCATGAATATCTAATGGGCCATAAACTAAGACAGATAGTGCCAATCTCCTCTTCTGTCTTCACCTGCTAGCATTTATCTGGTCATAATGGGATGGCCTTCACGCCTTGGGAAGCCCTACCAGAAGTAATGATACTCCCGACGTGCTTTACACATCCCGCCTAGGGCCACCCCCCCACCACAGTGAGGCAGCATAGCAGGACTTGGGGGGGGGGATAAGAAATATAGGTTACTCTAAATGCAAATATAATTAAATTAGTACAATCTATTTAAAATGAAATGTTTTGTTGATTAATAATGGGTTTTTAATTTAAGAAACACTGTTTTGCATTCAAGATAAAAGATAATTAAAAGATAATGTGGGATTTGTATCGCACATATTGCGATTGGAAGGATTCTTTGATTTGTCGGAAACCATAAATTTCGTCTTATCTAGAATTTGAGGAATATTTAAGGACTTTTCAACTATAGGTAAGCTACAATCTAATGTTAATTACAGCTTTCCTAGAAAATTTGAATTCCTTGCAATTCATAATCATCACGAACCATGGGCTCACTGCCCGTTGGTGTCCGATGCCTCCTTTTCAATCTTCTTCACCTTTCTTTGTGCAGTGCAGAGTGTCGCAGTTTCTGTACACCTATTCCACACCAGTCCTTTATGTCGTCTATACATTCCCTGTATGGTCTACCTATGATCTACCTTTAGTATTATGGATGGTTTACACCATCCATAATACTAAAAGTAGATCATAGGTAGACCATATTGATCATAGGTAGACAATTTGGTATTATGGATGGTTTACACCATCCATAATACCAAACATGAATGTCTTTATCTTTCGGTCCTCACTCATTCTACAGATGTGTCCAAATAATTGCGGCTATCGTTGTATAATCTGCATAAGATTCTCCTCTGGTTGTATCTTCCCCTAGAGTTCTTCATTTGTGATTTTCTGAACCCATCCTGTTCTTAGAATCTTCCTGAAAAGGTTCTTTCAAATGCAGAAATTCTTTTTCTTGATTCCCTATTTATTAACCACGTTTCAGGTCCATAAAGAACACCGCTAAAGATGCATGTTTCCAGTACTCCTTGTTTTGTTTGCAGACTGATCACTTTACTTTTCCAAGATGTTATCCACTGTGTAATTTCTGTCATGTATTATGAACAGTCAACCAGTTAGTCTGAGAATTAAATACAGACAGGAGTCATGTTATAGAATATGTTTCACATAATGATCCAAACTGTAGTTTTTGTTTGACTACGTGTTGTTTTAATTAAGAAAATACAAATTTCAGTTTCTTTCAGTAGGAGATGAAATCGATCTCCAATTATATGATTATACGAAATGAAATATAATATTGTATCATGTGGCCTTAGGTGATTGATGAGTCATTTTAAATAAGACAGACCAATCCCATTATTAAAATATACATTTAATCCTGATTATATTGCATATCACTAATACGTTTCTTCGAAATATTATTTTATTAAAATTGCTATGAAGTTTTATTGAATAACTGCCATTTCTTCAGGTGAATGAAACTGCACAGGCATGTGCAGCTCGCTTTTATCCCGATGCCAAAGATAAGGCAGTGGATTACGTAAATGGATTTTGCAATGAAGACTGCAACCATATATTGGTAAGTTGTTAAAACTAAATGATTTCCTATAAAATTCCCAAATAAAGAAATAAATAAAACAAAAGAGACCGAGAAAGGGTTTGAAATTATTCCAAGTTCTCTACTGCTTTTCTAATCTAATAATCAAAATGGAAATGCATGGAAAGGATAATGGACTTTGGCTGGTGTTTTCTTCAGACATATTCTCAAAGGGATTTATAAATTTGCATTTCGAATTGGTTGATGGCTAGTTATTGCCTTTTGTTAAAGCAGATTATTTCACTTGAATATTTTAAAGTGATCAACTTTAAAATTAGAGTGGCGTGTGTCATCGATGATGCTATACCTCCCAAAGGAAGAGGGTTGTAAGTTCTATTCTAGTAGCCACTAAAGGAACTTTTATTAACCATTTTTTCGACCACTTCCAGAGTTAGTCGATTTATGTTAGAGGTAAGCTATTTGTTATCCTAGAAACTCGGGTTTTTGGTTCCGTAAACTAAAGAAAATCGACCGTAGAACCTACACTGTTTTCAGACAGTGAAACATAGTTTTGGGATTTGGGACCACGAGATGGCGAAACTTATCAGCTGCATCGTTTCACCGGGACCGTGCATAATTAGTGACAGTCTTTAACCACCTATCTCTGATTGGCTACCGGTGGAGATTCAAGTGAACCATCAGATATTAAAATACAGAGGAATAAAAGGCATTAGTTGATTTTTTCTGTTTGATTATTTTGCTATTCCACTTTTTACACATACCGGCCATTGAAGTTAAAACTTTTATTTAAACTGTGTTGGACCTCCTTTAGCCAGAATTTGAACACATATAACTGGATTTACATAGATTCCACAAGGATTTGGATTACATTTATACTTTCCATACCAGCCTTTTACCAGACGGTCCTTTACTTAGCGTAGATTTGACGGAAGACAATTTTATTCGCGGATCTGGTTTTCGCACATAATCCATACATTCTCATTGGGATTCAGAACCCGGCTTTGTAGCGGCTAGGGAAGATGGTGTAAATCTCAGTCATGTGTACTGATCAACTGCTGAACAATTCTTGAGCGGTGGACAGTAGATTGTCATACGTTAAAGAATAGTAACACGACAGATATAAGGTCAACATTGCAGAGGGACTTGATCGGCAACAATGTTCCAATATTCCTTGGAGGACACCCAAACTTCAGCAATTTTAAGGGACCCGTTCCGTACGAAGAGAGCATACGCTACACCATGACACCACCTTCGGTATCTTGAATTGTGTTTAGAAGGAGAGATTCGTTCATTGAATTATAGTGCCCCGTCTTCCAGTGTTCATCACGCTGTTCTTCAGACCACAGTAGGGGAACTTTCCGATTCTTCGCAGACATCGGTGATTTCAGTAATTTCATGCGACTGCCAAGATCGATCTCTACAATTCTCTGTGCAGAATTCGGTGTCGGTAACATTAAATGCTTCGTTCATTTTCTGCATAAAGGATGTTATGTTTGTCCACACAAGTCTTCTCAGACGACTTCGATCTCGTTCGTAACTGACTGTCTTAGTATCGAGTTACATTTCTAACTCAAGCAAAGCAGGTTATTTTCCCACTGATTAAACACCTGGCTTATCCTGGTTTCTCACCTTTTGAGAAAGCAATCAGCAATACTGTTTTCAAATCGTAGCTCCAACCAGATGGACACCCACAATAATTACTTCATCGAACACCAAACGATTCTTTGTTTTTCCCATTCTGATTGACACTATTGACGATTACTGACCAGAAGAATTTTAAAATAGTTGTCTAGAACACGTGGTGACACACGTTTCCAAGTGCTTTGTATATACGCTGCTTAAGTGATGTTTACGTACATCTACCTAATGGTTTCTAATTCAGTGGCCGGTATGTGTATTATTGTTATTATTGTTATGATGAAGAAACATGATTATTGTGAAAGTTAGAAAGCCTTGAACAAGTTGATTTGGCCACTTTTGCATGCATCATACTGGACAAACTCCAAAAGTGACGTAATCTGTTAATTAGAAATTCATCGGATGTATCATAACGTTTTATACGAATTCTGGGTTTTGAAGGGTGATTATTGTATTTTTTAGATTGCATGTATTTCAGTAGGTCAAGCATTGAATAACGAGCATTGCTTAATGACGTCAGAAAATAAGAACCGGTACTGTGTGTAGGAAGGCATATTTGCAACAGGAGAAGTGTTACCAACAATAAAAATTAAATTAGATTTATTTAAGCAACATGAACACAGAATAATAATGCCATATCTGCCAAAACCCTTCTCGTCCTAGTGATAGTTGAAAAATGCTTAATTAAAATGTCTGCTTTTATTAACCTTAGCAAACTGCATACAGTGAAGTACTACAATACTTGTGTAGTCTTGATTAGAAATAAGTGACGGGAAACAGTTGAAGTATTTTCTCGTTATTAGTGTAATTAGCAAACAATTCTCACAGATTTTAAAATTCTCTCTTATTATAAAAAATATCCTCGACTGATACATATCGACTGAATTTTATTAAAAAAATAAGTCACTTTTCAAGATCATTAATTCGGTGCGTTATTATAAGAAACAAATGGATCAGAAGTGTGAATGGTAAGTAGATATTTCCAGTCATTTTGGGGATGTAATATTTACAATTTTTAAAAACTATTTCTGGCTCAAAAACAACGCGATTTCCTATTCAGTGAGGTGTGGATATTATCCATAGGAAATATTTTCTTTCTGGTTCATTTTTCAGTTAAAAATGAGAAAATATCGTTAATTACATTTTTAGATACACTTGTTAATAAGCTATGAAGAAAAAAACCTTGCTCTGGAAATTTATGAAATTAACTTCTTTGTTATTTATGAAAAATGTTTCTATGAACATGATGATATTCTGCTGTGGTTTTGTATGAGAAATGAGAAGAGTTGTATTATTCGTTTGTACATTATAATTACTTAAGAGAAGGTCATTACTGTACATCTTAAGACATATTCAGAACAAATGACATCATTCTGTTTTGGGAATAGTTATATTTGCAGTGAACTTGACAACAAAGATGTAACTGCAGAATGTTCTCAGATTTACTTATCAATTATATTTGTGAAGTAGGACTGAGTAGCAATAGTATTTGCATCTATATCGCGATTCTGTGAAGAAAGAAAAATCTAAGTAGGAGAACTTTCTGTACGCCTTTTGAAATTCGACTAGTTCCCGAGTTACTTGATCTCTCTGCACCAAGTAGGATTCTTCTGCTACTAATACCATAAATAAAATAATTGACTTTAAGCCTTCCACTGTTTCAGACAACAATGCACAGTGTTAGGATCGTGCGCTTCTGTTGTGTCTAGATTATTAATTAGTGATATGTGATTTTACTTTAAGCCTTTTTTGTTGAATATTTAAGAAATCTTCTACAGGATCTTACTCTTATCTACCTGCTTAATGATGGATGATCTTCCTAGCGTGGTTCTTGTTGAACTACAATATGAGATAAGTCCTGAGTACTTAGGTTATAATCATACGCTGTCCATAGATTAATACGAGACACCTTCAATTGCTCAACTCAACCACTGTTAACCTCATAGCATTTCAGCAGCAGTAAGAAGTATAAAAAGGCAGACTTGCATAAGCACTTCTAAAGCAGTTTATTTTATATTCTTTAGCTGCTCTGCAAATTATTAATAGAAATTAATTTGAACTGAAATATACATAATAATAACTAATGTGTCCCCTAACTAAACACCCTTCAGAATAAGAGAATGTTAAAATATTGCCATTAATCCATCAGATGCCAGTAACTGGAAGCATCAATTTATATCATGCCATACTTTTTTAGATCTTTCAGTGTTCTTTATCTTGAATGTGTATTCCAAAATATATTCTTACATAAAGGACAAAAAAAAATAAACAGGTTTTACAGTTGTTCACATTCTACTACCAATAATGTAGAAATCTCAGTGTGAATGAAATAAAATTTTCATATATTTTGAAATATTTATTACAAATCTCAATATATTTGGCCTCATTTCTGATATTCATTAGAGTGAATTTCAAAACTTGTATTTGTTAAATTTTAAATACACAAAAGATTTGTTTTCAATAATATAACAATAACAGTAACTATATCTTCAATTTCTTAACTTTGTAATAAAAGTTAAACTAATGCAAATATGAGTAACAAGAAGTTTTATTTGTAACCAATGCATTTTCTATTATTTGAAGGTTGAACGTTGTGTGTATACTAAACTATTTAATGACGTAAGTAAATTTCTTTTTTTATTTTTTAATATTTCTATACATTCATTTGTCATTAAATCTGAAAAAATAAATGAACTGGGATCATGATTTTATTTGATTTTATTTCTTAAATCAAAAGTTATTTTCAGATGCATGGAATTGTGTTTGCTGTTTTCAATCTTCTGTATCCAGTACAAAGAAATCCAAGCATATTCTATTTTAGAGATATTTATTGATTTATTTATATTATTATATTTTTTTGCAAATTAAATACTGCAGTGTTATTTTATTTAAGTATTATTGCAAGATTGTATAACTGAAGCCTGTATATATTCAATGTATATAAGCCTGAATAAATTTAAATTTATGATTACAACCGTAATGCAGAAATGAACTTTCTTATCTCTTTCAAAGATTTACGATTAAGCTCTACTAGGTAAAAATAAACAAAAAAAGGAATAAAATAAAAGAGTAATTCAAAACACACTAAATGAAGTTTACTTTGAACAATTAGAATAATTTTAAAGGCAAAACATAATATTAGTTACTTATTTACTAGTAGAGGCTTTCCTTATATCCATTTTCTTAGTAAGCTCCTTAAAATTGGGTGTGTAATTAGTCAAAGCAGTTCTTACAAGCTCGTTCAAATCTTCATCTTTTAAAACAGATCTATATTTAGATTTAATATATTCTAACTAACGTGTTGTGGCGGACATGCATAGCTTCTGCATCCCCACCTTCCCATCCAGCCATGCGCACACTCACTCCAGTACCATCACAACGGTCAAAGGTTACGGCTCTCTAAGTCTTACCGGAATTATTTTGATGAGTTTTCTAAATAATGCCTGATGCTCTTCTCCAACTGTTGAGTATACGAGTATAATAATTTAGCAATACTTGGATCTTTGAGTGTGATGATTGGAAAGATTATTTCCCGAAATACGAGTATATCCCATATATCAGTGTAACCCCTTATACTTTTGACATTCTACATTGTGGACGCTTTCTGGAAAAGACTCATCTATTTCAGTACAGCAGTGTATCATTCCATACCGCAGATAATATTAATAAAGAAAGACAGCATGAAACGTTATTCTGGGAAAATATGGAAGATGGAAAAGGAGAAGAGATATTTTTACTGCAAAGAAATTCCAATTGGATTGATTCTTAAATAAAGAAAAAAATATTTTGCCGTCCTATAAGATTTTAAAATATCTGAATAAATTGCAGAGGGCTTCTCAGATTTTGAAATATATAATGAAGACATTTTTAAGAGTCACCTTCTTCTTCTTTGAGTGCCATCTCCTATCGGAGGTCGACGACCACCTTGGCAAATTTTGAGAGATTCTCAGCTATTCTGAGCAGTCTCTCAGAGTTCATACCAGTCCACTGTCTGATATCTGACAGCCAAGAATTTCATCGTCTTCCTTGTCCTCTTCTTCCATTTATCTTCCCTTTTATAATCAATTGAAGTATCTTATATTTTTCATTACGAAGTAGGTGACCAAGATATGCAGTTTTCCTTCTTTTTATGGTATATAAAAGTTCACGTGATTTCCCCATTTGTTTCAGTACTTCCTGATTGGACGTTTTTGCTGTCATGGAATATTTAACATTCGTCTGTATAACCGCATCTCAAAGGCTTCAAGTCTTTTTATTGATGTTGTCTTCAAGGTCCAAGTTTCTGCACCGTACAGCAGTACAGCCCATACATAGCATTTAACCATGCGTACTCTAAGCTCTAAGTTTAAACTGCGGTTACACAGTGTTGATTTCATCAAGAGAAAATTTTTTCTTGCCATTTCAACTCTAACTTTTATTTCCATTTCTGGATTACAATCTTCATTTAACCAGCATCCGAGATATTTAAACTTTGTCACTCTTTCTATTTGTTTCCTATTTAAAGAAAGTGCTAAATTAAGAATTGGTTTCTTACTTGTGACTATGAATTTAGTTTTGGTGATATTTATTTTTAATCCCATTTTTTCACTCTCTGCATTTATTCGCTCCAAACGATTTTGAAGATCCTGAATATTGTCAGCCAGAAGAGCTGTATCATCGGCATATCGGATGTTACTGATGATTTCACCATTTACACTAATCCCTTCCTTTCTTCCTTCCAAGACTTTTTGAAATATGACTTCTGAGTAGATGTTAAAAAGAAGAGGTGACAGCACACATCCTTGCCTTACTCCTCGTTTGATGGTAATGGAGTCTGTAATAATGTCATCAACTTGAACAGATGCCTTTTGGTTCAAATATAAGTTTTCAATGATCGTGATGTCCTTACCATCTAATCCAATTCTTTTTAATAGTACAATCATTTTAACATGTTGGATTTTGTCAAATGCTTTCTCGAAGTCGATGAAGCAAATAAATATTACCTTGTTTTGGTCAATACATTTTTGAAATAAGATCTGAGAACAGAAAAGGGCCTCTCTTGTTCCCAAGCCGTTTCTAAAGCCGAATTGGGTATCACTGATGGTGTCTTCACATTTTCTGTATATTCTTTTTTGAATTATTTTCAGAAACATTTTGAGAACGTGACTCATTAGGCTGATCATTCTATAGTCATTACAAGTTTTCGCATTTACTTTTTTAGGTAGCATGATGAAGGTCAAATGTAACCAGTCTTGAGGGATTATGCCTGTATCGTAGATCTTATTAAATAGCTTTACTAATATGTTAATGTTGTCACCTTCTAATAACTTTACTATTTCTGCCGGTATTCTATCTGGTCCTAGGGCTTTACCATTTTTAGCTGAGTTCAATGCACATTCTACCTTTGATTTTAAAATGCATGGACGTTCCATATGTTCATAAGCATTTTCTGGGTTCTGTCTGTCATCAGTAAAGAGTTCTTCTATATATTTCCCGTTCTTGTATTTTGTCATCCTTTTTGGATATAATTTCTCCCTTTTTTGTTTCGAAGAATACAGAATTGTTTTTTCTTATATATACCTGAGGTCTCTTTCATCTTTTTGTGTATTTTAAAATTGCCATGTTTTTCCTGTAGAATTTCTATTTCTTTACATTTTTCATTCATCCAGATTTCTTTTGCTTTTTTGATCTTGTGTTTAATAATTTTCTGAACCTCTGTATATGTTGTTGGATTATGATTTTTATATGATCTGCGTTGATCCATGAGAGAAAGAATTTCATCAGTCATCCAATCTTTCTATTTTACTACTCTATTAGGACATAAGGTATTGGTACATTTCTCTATGAAGACAGATTTCAATTTGTCCCACGATTCATCAACGCTCATGATGTCATCATTCTTGATAAGTCTACATCTCTTGATTCAGATCTTGACTCAATTTGCTTCTTATCTCTGTGTTTTTTAATTTTCCCAAATCAAACCATTTTGTTGATGTTTCTTAAGCATAGCTTTCAGTCTAATTTGTAACTCTGCCACCAGTAAGTTATGATTAGAAGCAATATCTGCACTAGGATAGGTTTCTGTACTCTTTATAGAACTTTGAAATCGTTGATTAATTAGTAAGTAATCAATTTGGTTTCTGACTATATTCCCATTATTATCCTGTGGTGATCGCCAAGTATACAATCTTCGAGGTGGCAGCTTAAACCATGTGTTTGTGATTATTAGCTCCTCTTCCTGGCAGAATTGAAAAAGACAGTCACCTGTCTCATTTCTTGTGCCCAGTCCATGTTCGCCAACTACATCTCCACTTCTACCTTTCCCAACTTTAGCATTTAAATCACCCATGACTATGTTAATATCATGCTTTTTTGTATTTTTCATTAGTTCTTTTAATTGATCATAAAATTCTTCAATCTCTGTATCACTCTTGTCAGCAGTAGGGGCATAGACTTGTATAAGATTAACATCTAGTCGTTGTCCTTTCAGTTTTAATAACATCATCCTATCTGAGTAAGGGATGAAGCTCAACAGTGATTTATTGATCTCTTTGTTTATTATTATTCCAACTCCGTTTTGATGGTTGTTTTCACAACTTCCAGAGTGATACATTGTCATGTCATTGACTTGAGTTTTGCCTGATCCTGGCCAACTAACTTCACTCATTCCTAAAATTCCAATTTCAAGTATTTTATTTTCTCCATTTGTTTCATTTCCCCATTTGTTTCAGTACTTCCTGATTGGACGTTTTTGGTGTCCATGGGATTTTTAACATTCGTCTGTATAACCACATCTCAAAGGCTTCAAGTCTTTTTATTGATGTTGTCTTCAAGAGTCACCTTACTGAATCCATATGGCAGTTATACCGTCTGGAAATTTTCTGTTTTCTTTCATCGTTCGTAGCGTTCTTTTGCTTGCAACAAGGTACTTGGAGCCCTTCAAAAATCCTTCATCTCACCTGTATGACTGTGAAAATAATTTCATGAAAGGTTACGAAGTTATCACAAATTCTGTATTCTTTATATATATATATATATATACACACACAATCTGTGTGTGCGTATGTATTTGTAGCTAGAGCTCATTCAGGAAAATTATATGAGAAAGACTGTCCAACGGACGAGGTATATGGAATGAAAAAGGTGCGAGTTGCATGAATGAATTTGTAACTGAACCTTATATAGCTGATGACCAGCAACTTTCGATGCTGCTCCCTTGGACCTATAGAACGCCTTCAGAGAAAATATCTACAGAAAAGGCATAAACAGAACAAGGCCATCGTGGAAAAGCAAGTGATGGAGTCAGTGAAAAGGGGGTGGGAGTCAACTGTTAAGTCAAGAGGTCTCTTCCGGATACAACCAAGTTCTGAGAGAAGTTTTGGTTACAACACTCTGAATATTAAATCAATACTTTAAGATTAGATAGATTGGAGATTTACACTAAGATTTGAGTGGTGGAGAAATCCTGTGTTTCGGAAGTTGAAGAGACGACGGAAAATGATTACTAGTGATTATTAATCAGTAGTAAAAGATTAGTGATTACAAAGTAACTCATCATTTTCAAGGTAGAGTAAGAGCGGTTATAGGTATTTTTCTGTATCACTTTTGAGAGTCATCTACACCCGCTGGATAATTCTGTCTTCCATTTTAAAGACAGCCAAGATAAAACTTCCTGATCCGCTGTTGGAGACAACAGTAGGGTATGACAGCTTCTGAAGGTGATACAGATTAAGTGTTAGTTCTTGAGCGCAAATTCTTAATATTACTTCAGTAATACTTAAAAAAGTTGAAGGAAAAGATACCTGCTAAGTAGTCGACCTTATCCTTTGGAGATATGACCGTGGTTGTAACTAGAGAGAGACACACAGAGAGAAAAATAGCTTGAAAAATAGTCGAGCTGTTCTGTCTAACAGTCATTTTCAATGGACTAATTGATTATTTTCAATAGACCAGAATAAGCTTGTGCTGGTACTCGAATAGACTATAAGACAATTTGAACATAAAGAAAATTTACTCTATTTGGTCACAGAAATTCTGATGAGGATTTTGTTAAAAAGTGTGCAGTGAATTGATTGAAGTCTAGAAATATTTTATTTGTGACATTGAGCATGTTTGTGCTGTATTTTTACCTTAGGCCGCTTTGGCATTTTTTTTTTGAAAATCAAATGCTGGATAAATATACAAGATTGCAAGAATAACTTCAGTTATAAAGATTGCAGCTAGTTGCATTAGCTTGCCTTTGTTGTGTGCTTTCAGTAACAATCGGATTTTCATTCAATTCGTTGAAAAGATTTAGGCAATTTAAAATTCATGCTTATACTTTTTCTTTTACTTCAGAAGAGAGGAGTGGTCTAGTTTTTAATGCATAACTCAAAGTCTAGAAACGTTCAGTGATTAACGAGTAAAATCATGATGATGATGATGATGAATCTATTGCTATAGCAATCCATAAAGTCTTAGTCTTTTTGAAAAGCTGATCCCGAGAGAGAGAGAGAGAGAGAGAGAGAGAGAGAGAGAGGGTGAGAGTGAGACAAAGACAAAGAGAGAGAGAGAGAGAGACTTTCATTTGCATGATTGGCAAGAGATGACATAGTAAGGGTGATGCAAAATTTTCAATTGATAAAAAACATGAAATCACAGTTATAAATGAAAGTTATAAATGAAAATTGATCCAGATGTATCAATTCAAGATCCATCACGGGATTAATTCAACATCAGGTAACAGGTGATATACACTATCAACTACTGCTGTATGTTCTCCCAATGTCTGTTTAAGTTATCATTCAATTATCATATATATAACTACTATCTTCTATAGAAACAAGTAGGTTTAAATACAGTAGGTTTCAATTTCCTGTGTAGCTCAGTGGAAGTGGTGTTTGCAATCCACAGCTCTAAACCACCTGAAGAAAGAGCGTCGTGAGTTCGATTCTAGTTGCCGACTAGTGGAACATTTCTTTATCCCTATTTCGACCGGTTCTCGTGTTAGTCAATCTCTGGCAAGCTTGTTTTTCTTCCAAACTCGGGTTTTTTGTTCCGTAAACTCAAGAAAATCGACTATAGAACCTACAAACATTAAATTATTGTGCCAGGGTTAGAGTCCACGAGACACCCTCACTTGTTAACCGCCTCTTCATTGCATGCAACTTAAAATTAGTTGATCATATAGCCTTGGGCCAGCTACCTCTGAATGCCAACTCAGCCTCCAAAAGTGAATTAGAGCTAAAACGGCCTTTCCTACTACTTATAAGGGAATAAAAGTCGTTAGATGGTTTTGATTTTTTGATTTCGAATTCTAGCTGCAGTGAGTTTTTGTTCTTCTCTTTCAAATTACTATAAAAACTAAATTATTTAATTATATTCACTCTAGTCTATAATTATTAATATTGAGTTATTTAAGTTGAATATTTAATATTTAATTGTTTAAATGTAGTTTATTTAATTTTATGATTACTAGATAAGTGATCTATTATAGAACTGAAATTTCTTTTTTAAAATTTCAGTATAACCTACGGGATGAGACCCAACCAGATTTTGAGGTAAGTATTTCAGCAAGTTTTTAATTTAAATAAAATATCATGACAGATTCATGCCGTATGTGGGGGAGCATGCACCAGCAAACACTCATACTTCGACACACTGTAAAGCACATCGAATGGCATTGCTTTTATATTTCGATACTGAGTACTGAAAACATAGAACGCATCTCAGTGGTATATAATAATCATTGAAATTAATAACCCGCTCTTATAGATAAATTACATTTTTGTCCATTTAAATCCATTTAAACTCTGACTCACTCCCCATATATTTGGCTTCCACCCAAGAAATGTTTCTGCAACCCAGTGGTATATTCGCGCTGTGGATTATGTGAAGAATATGCCAAAATGATGCCTAATTATTTTATTTCAATTTTTTTGAAAAACATGCGTAGAACAAAGGACAATGCTACTTTGGCTATTTATTAATTTAATTAAACACAAGTTCTTTTCATGTATTTATTCCATTTTGGAGATGGGCACTAAAATAATGATTTACGACTAAGGTGCGCAATTTAAAGGTTTCATTATATAGGGTGCCATTACATTAGATAACAGTGAACTATTTTTGGTTATCTTAAAAATATGGACAAATATATATTTTCAAATTTTCCGATTAAACAAGAATGAGAACTTTTTATTGGTTAATTCGAATATAATTTTCTATCTGATTTTAATTGCTCTTTTATTTTAATTCTAATAATTAAATGATTAATAAAATAATAGAAAAATTATATTTTGCTTTAACAGCTGTGCATGCAAACGTTGCTTGATGAACACCCTGCGAAGAAGAGAGAAAACCATCAATAATGACTACAGGATTATCGTTTGAGTATTTGTATATGATATCAATGTATTATGACAGATGTAATCCTTAATATACATGCTATGCTATATGAAAATTTCCCTTATTCTATCGCATTAATTTCAGTGTTGCAGTTATAGAGTTTTACTTGCTTTTTATATTACATAGAAATACAGATTTTGGTTTTAAACTATTTTTAAAAGTGTTCATGTTTTATTTAGAGTAAATATCCATTCAAAGAATTGTCATCTACTCTATAGTTAAGGTGACGATACAAGATCCCAGGGAAGCATCGTATTCTTAATTAGCCGTTCATAAGTGATCAAATACAAGAGATCAAAGACGTCAAAAAAGGATTGTAGAACTCTATGTTGAAATAAATAGACATTACGAATTAAAAATTATACAAGTTTAACTACCACTCTCAGACCACACAGAAGAAGAAAGGGATACATTTTATGAAACAATACACCAACTAGTAAATGACAATGATACATCTTTACAATCTTGGTAGGATACGTCAATGGTCTATTGACAAATGTTTTATTATTCAATTGTTAGAATCCTGAAAATCCACTATGACAATGCCCTGAACTGTGATCCCCTAGTTTTATTTCAATTGTGCAAACACAGCCTGTTAGACTTCCACGTCACCAAAATTCATCCCTGTCTGATCTATAGCAAGAAGGAGCTGATATCAGCTCCTCTAACTTTCAGTAATAGCAAGCTATCCAAAGATGATCAGATTTCCCTTCTTCGACTGACATATCCCTCCAAATTTTCCTGACAGAAACACATCAACCAGATGCACATCTATCAGCAGTTGCAAAATATGGACTAGAACAGAGGAGTGAAAATTAGGAAACACTGATGGAAATTTCTGAAAGAAGAGATTTCTACACGTTTTCTTCAAAAAATACTATCTTTCTTTCTTCAAAAAACAAATAGTTCAATACTGGTAATGACTCAGATTGGTATGATCAAAAATTATTATCAGTAAAAGATAGAAACCGGTTATTGAATAAAAACTATCAAATAGTTTTTATTCAATAACCGGTTTCAACCTTTTTTGAGGTCTCCTCAGTGAGTACCTAGACCCTAAATACCAAGGTTTTAGTAATACAGAGCCTTATCAACTTTACCTTGGTATTTACAGTCTAGCTACTCACTGAGGAGACCTCAAAAAAGGTTGAAAACGGTCTGGGTAGTGAACTCACCTATAATTCATTGCAGTATACATCTTTTAGTGATATGTGCTTTACATTATGGGAAAATACTAAGAACAGTGATCAGCGCTTTATCCAACTTTACAATGAGTTGCTCTGGTGTTGTAACATCTTTAGACTTGAACTTTGTTTCAGGCGCAAACTTAATTGTTTGCATACTTGGGATTAGGAGTTAAAATAACCAAGTTTATAAGATAACTTGGTTATCCTAATATACAATATCCCCAAGTTAAAAAATTTATTATATATATATATATATATATATGTAATAAATTTTTTATTCTTATATTATATACATAATATAATAGATAACAATATAATAATATGGGGAAGAGCGTATTTGGAGTGCTCCGATAGCTGCGTTATTTTGTTTAACAAAATAGCAATATTAATTAAAAATTGTGTCAGAATTATATTGTATTGTGTTGTTAATTAGATGTAGGTTAGACGTTTTATTTTCAACATAGTTAAAATCATGGAAAAGCAGAGCATGAAAGGAAATTAGCAGGGCAAGCCAAAGATAATCCAAATCGTTCTTTCGATAATTTACAAGTAAAAGGAAGAATGTATATGGCAGAATGATATTAATGAAAGGCGTAGCAGGGAGGTAATCGAATCAGTTGAAATAGAAGAATTAGTAAGTGGACACTTTGCAAAGGTATGTTTCAGGAGGACATATATATATATATATATATATATATATATATATATATATATATATATATATATATATATATATATATATATATATATATATATATATATATATATATATATATATATATATATATATATAATCTATCGCCGACAGAAAGGAAAGCAATACACCAACTTCGTAACAACAATGACATTATTATCCTACCTGCTGATAAAGGGAATGCAACTGTAATCTTAGACAAAGCTGACTACCGTTGTAAGATGAACAACTTGTTAAGTTCTAATACGTATTCTATGCTAGAAAGTGATCCCACAAGAGAACTTCAAAACCGTACAAACAATCTTCTGAAATCAACTTCTGAACTTCCTAGACATACAAGACTATCTCTCCGCTCTCTCCATCCCCTCATTCCTCGGTTGTACGGCTTGCCTAAGATCCATAAGGTTGACACCCCTTTAAGACCTATTGTGGAAGGGATTGACTCACCTACATACAATCTGTCTAAATATCTTGCAGCTTCTTTAAAACATTTAGTTGGCAATTCTTCTTCCTTCATCAAAAACTCTGAAGATTTCATCTCAAAAATAAAAAATTTGAATCTTTTAGACTCGGACAGAATGGTGAGTTTTGACATCGTATCTTTGTTTACGAATGTTCCTACAGATGAAGTTCTGAGTCTTCTTAAGGACAAGGTTTCTAAAAAAGTGTTCGCTCTTCTAACTCACTGCATCAATTCCGGCTATTTCTGCTACGAAGAGAAAATATACAAACAAACTAGCGGTTTAGCTATGGGCAGCCCTCTATCTCCAGTCTTAGCTAATTTTTTTCTAGAAGATTTTGAAGAGAAAGCTATTTCCTCAGCTACTTTGAAACCTAAACTGTGGTTACGTTACATCGATGACGTCTTCCTTATTTGGGGACATAGTTTAGAGGAACTGCAAAACTTCCTAAACCATTTAAATAACCAACATCAAAACATTAAATTCACATCTGAACTAGAGGTTAACGGCGTTCTCCCCTTCTTGGATCTAAAGATCAGTAGATTTCCTGACTGTCTTAAATTTTCAATTTTTCGAAAAACCACCCACACTGATAGATATTTACATGGTTCTTCTCATCACTTCCCACCTCAGAAACTGGGCATCATCTCCACCCTCGCCCATCGAGCAAGATGTCTCATTTCCACAGAAGAAGACCTTCAAACAGAGCTTAACTTCCTGAAAAACACCTTCTTAAATAATGGATATTCGTCTCGTAACATCACTAAACGCTTGAGACCACGCCAACATCCTCGACAAGAAGATGACTCCAACCCAATCACTCATATACAGTTGCCTTTTATCAGCACTCTTACCCCAAAACTAGCTAAGATTCTGAAAAAATTCAACATAAAGACCGACTATACTACGCTGCCAAAACTTCGTTCTTTTCTGAGTCGACCAAAACCAAAACACAACCATCTGCATTTTCCTGGTGTTTATAAAGTTTTGTGCAACTGTGGTCGACCTTATTTTGGCCAGACAGACAAATCTGTTTCACTTCGTCTTGAGGAACATAGACGTGACATCTCCTACAGTAGAGCACGAGCGAGCGCCCTTTCCAGTCATGTCCTTTTCTCGGCAAACTCTAACCTTGAAGAACAGCCACATCAAGTTGATTGGGAACGCACTACTAATTTATATATTTGCAAGGATGAATTCGAAAGAAGAATCATCGAATCAAAAGAAATAGTTCTGGACCCTTCACATTTAAACAATAATCTTAGCTACAATTTACCCGATTCCCATAGCGCAGTAATCCAGTACTGGCGCTCAAAAATTAGCTGTCGCACACATTCTACTCATGCCAACGGTAGCACGCGGTCACCTATTCAAATATGACTGTTATTATTCTGCTTTTTATTAAGCTGTAAAGTTCATTTTTTACCGTGTTATTTTATGTCTTATGTTTTTATTTCTCACCTGAAGAAGTCGGATCACCGATGAAACTAGTTGTGATGTATTAAAGGTTTTTGTTATACTTTCTCGGGTTCTAGTCAGTTAAATTTATTTTTATAAATATATATATATATATATATATATATATATATATATATATATATATATATATAGGCGGTGTAAAGAGGGGAATATAGTTCCATTGCATAAGGAAGGCTCTAAGACTGATGCAGCAAACTACGGACCAATCATCATATCTGGAGATGTTGCCAAAGTATCGGAGAAGTTGGTCAAGAGAATATACGGCATGAATAGACAGAAATTTGATACTGTTATGTTGATGGGGCAACACGGTTTTGTGAAGGACACATCTTGCATCAGTAACTTTGGTCACGTGTTATAATATAGTGAGAGCTGAGCAGGATAAAGTAACGGATTTATAGTGGTACCGCTGAACTTTTCAAAAGCTTGTGAACAGTATACAACATGAAATTATGACCAATAAACTGCAGCACATGGTGTGGAATATAGGGATGTTGAGATGGAAAAGAGGATGGTAATGGAGAGAATATTACAGCGTAGTTTATTCCCGGGCAGAGTCCAGATGAAGTCCTGTGACAGGAGGAGTGACACAAGGTTCTGTTCTTGGGCCGCTACTGTTTAATTTGTACTCATTTTAAAAATTTTATGGAATTTACAACCGTGTTAAAAAAAACTTTTTTTATTATCCCGACGTTTCGATCTTCACATTAAGATCATCATCTGGAGCCTACATAAGTATACAGAACAAGCTGAGTTACATCACTAACTTTAAGCTAGAGAAACAATAATTCGATCACATGTTATTCTACTGGCGTGACCTCTGGTGAAAAAAAAATTAAAAAAAAAAAAAATAATAATAAAGTAAAAAATAAAATAAAATAAAATAAAATAAAAAATAAATTTTTACATCAAGCTAAATTCTATTTTTACAATGACAGGAATAAACATTCTTTTAGATGGTTTTCTTTCAGAAACAATTGGTGTCCTATTTTTAGTATTGTCTAATACTAAAATTTTGTCTAATATTAAACAAAAAGAACATAAACGACACATTAAATATAATAATTATGGTGAAGCTGGCCTTTCTGATCATGCCCTGAATACCTTACACAGAATTGACTGGAAAACCACCAGCTGTCCACATCACACTAGAACATGGTATTAACGGAAATTCAAGGAAGCCTGTGAGATTATCAGCAACCACCCCAATCTGAACAACAATGATGGTTTAAAAATCCCAAACATTTGGAAGGTATATATTCGACCTTCCTCACCAAGAACAACTATAAACAGGACTGTAGAAAATCCAGTATTGTAAATCAAAAATAAGAATTGTAATACTAAAAATAGGACACCAACTGTTTCTGAAAGAAAACCATCTAAAAGAATATTTATTCCTGTCATTGTAAAAATAGAATTTAGCTTGATGTAAAAATTTATTTTTTATTTTATTTTATTTTATTTTATTTTATTTTTTATTTTATTATTATTTTTTTTTAATTTTTTTTTTCACCAGAGGTCACGCCAGTAGAATAACATGTGATAGAATCATTGTTTCTCTAGCTTACAGTTAATTGATGTAACTCAGCTTGTTCTGTATACTTATGTTCGCTCCAGGTGATGATCTTGATGTGAAGATCGAAACGTCGGGATAATAAAAAAAGTTTTTTTAACACGGTTGTAAATTCCATAAAATTTTTAAAATGAATGCTGATCACCGTGTAACCCTAAAAGAAAGGATTTAATTTGTACATTAATGATATAAGGAAAGGTTCTGAGAGGCTGATCAGTTGTTATCAAAATTGGCTAGAGTAGTGAATAGCGATAATGTTAAAACTTTAGAGGACAATTGAGCTAGATGGTGGTCTCAGTAAAGGAGAATGGATGTCATTTTAATGTGGACAAAGACAGAAACAGAGCTAGGTGCAAGGTTATGCATTTTTAGATGAAAAGCTTATCAGACAGAAAGCACATTGATGAAACTGTACTCTAAGAAAGGACGAAGCCAGAGATTTGGGATGTTCGTGGATATGGCGTTGAAGGTGAGAAGACAGACAGTAAAAGTGGTTAAAGCAGCTCATCGAATTACTTGGTTATTGAAGAATACTTTGACAAGTAGAGACAAGCAAGTAAATATTCCTCTTTTTCGAACCTTGATAAAATTTCATGTTGAATATTGCGCGCAGATCTAGTCACCTGTGTTCCTTGGCATTGAGATGGAAGTTACGAGAATCGAGAGATGAGTAACAAGGTAGTAACAGGTCTATGGAATGATCCTCATGAGGACAGATTGGAGATATCTGGGTTATCTAAGGCTATCATTGGAAACCGACAAGAGTTTAGTTAACATGGAATCCGCAACCAGATTCTGTTGTGGATTTCATGGCTGTGAATGAGTTCGAAGAAAATTATGATAGATACTGCGCAAATGATGGATAGTTCTTGATTTGATTTTCAGGGCATCAATCGATGAATAAGAATCCCTTGGAGTTGCCTGTAATAATATATATTTTTTTAATCCGCAGGTCCATGTATGGGCTCTTGACAACATGGCACTGTTTCCTTTATTTCAAGAAAGTGATTGCTAAATATTTACACATACAATGAACATCTTGCGTAGCATTGCAACTTTTTACAGAATTCAGTAATAAGTGCCATTTTCTACGTTGGATTTCAATTAAAATATTAATAATACTTTTTTGCCTTTATATTATGTATTTACAACACATGTTCTTCTAATATTAACAATAAGGATTATACAGAATTTTTGAATATAGAATATACAGAAGAAGAAGAGGAAGAATATTTTTAATATTAATAGTAATTTATGAATAATAATAATAATAATAATTTTTTTTTAATTTTGAAGTTTTTAATTTTATGACGTTTTCTACTTCGTATGATATTTCATATAACATATATAAATAACATATATATATATATATTTCATATAACATATATATATATATATATATATAACATTTTATTATTTCACAGATAAATTACATACATTATATGAACACAATTATGCATAACAAATACTTTCTCGTACATGAAGTTTTTTTTTAAACAATGATAACAACATTAACTGTTTACAACATATATTATTATAACATTCATAATGATGATTATTATAGATTTTTCTTTGCAATTTTACACTCTATATATACAATATCAATAGATATAATCACTCTATCTTGTATACTTTTGCTACAATTATTACATACATTACATACATTTGATTACATATGATACATTACTTACATTTGTTTACATATGATACTTACATTACATACATTTGTTTACATGTGATAAGTACATTACATACTTTGGTTTACATGTGACACGTACATTACATGCACTTGGTTACATATGATACATCTTGGATGAAAATTAATTTCTCTGCTTTCATCCTTGAAGCTTATATGTAAGCTTATCTGAGTAAGACACCAGTTGGTTATTATTTCTTGGTTTTTTTATTTTGCTGAGTTGGGAAGCTACGAAATCTATGATTGAGAAATTCGCGCGCGCGCGCGCACACACACGCACGCACGCACACACACACACACACACACACACACACACACACACACACACACACACACACACACACACACACACACACACACACACACACACACACACACACACACACACACACACACACACACACACACACACACACACACACACACACACACACACACACACACACAATAACTTGGAATGTATTGATGTGTCGCTGAACTGGAAGCCTGAACGAATATACTGGGTTCATTATTTGTATGGAATTTTGGGTGCGTGTTTCTTGTTCATAGTATGGCCTTGGAGCTCATTTCAGGCTACACTAAACGTACAGAAAACGTACAGAAACCGTACAAACTACAATAGTTTGTACGGTTTCTGTATTCAAAACGTAATTTGTTTATCATGTCTGGGATGTAGAAGTTTCCCTTGGCCTTTCCGTACTGATTATTGTATTTATATGTGATATAATTATTAGTCAGAGGTCTTCTTATACGGTATTTATTTCTTACTGTCCTGTAGTTGTCATCGAAATAATGTTTTAGCAAAGCTGCATAGTGACATAAATGTTTTGCTGTCAGTATTTTGTGTTCTGACATTGCAATATATATAAGGTCGTGATTTTCTCTTTGTTCCCAAAGATCAGTTTTACATTTTGTACTGTAGCGACATTAATATATTTAATTTGTAGGGTGCACAGAAAGCATACCTTGTTATTGCGTATCTTAGTGTATTTTGGCATAGTGCTTTGTATATTAGTGTTTTTAGGCGTATTGGAACTATGTCTTTTAACCTGTAGAGTTTGCCACTTATTGTTCCGTGTAGATGGTTTATGTGGCAATTCCGGTTCATATCTACATCATCGAAATAAATTCCAAGGTATATCGTATTCTTTCAACTTGAGTAATTGTAGTGGTTTTGCTGTTCTGCGTGTTTTTTATGTTGGAAAGTGAATGTTGGATGGTTATAGATTTGTTTTCAACTGGTCGAGTCAGTGGATTTCTGAATATCATTAATTTTGTCTTTTTCTGTTCAATTCTGTTCAGAATGATCATTGACTCGGTTAACATACATAGTTTTATGAAAAAAAAATGAATGATTAGAACCGAGATTTAATTAAAAAGGTTTTAATATAAACACACTACTAGTTTCGGCCTGTAACAGCCTTCTTCAGGTGACATTATAAAAGAAAAAACACTAAACATTGAGGGTTAAAAGACTATGAACAACATAGACAGTCTTTATACATAATTAGCATGAAAACGTTGTAGTTGTATTTGAAGCTGTTCTTTCATTTGTTGTATTGTCGGGAGAGTGTGTGCGTGCTGCATCACGTGAACGCCAGTATATGATTACAGCTGAATGACTATCTGGGAGGTTGTAGCTTAAGTTGTTATTTAGATGAACAGGATTGAAGATGATTTCTCTCGATTCCACAATTTTTCTCTCAATTTCGTCACTGCAACGGAAGATGTTTGTAGATTTTTCCCAGCAGACTTTGTGACTTTGGTTATCATCATTAGGATTAGCCGAGAAGAGGATATGACTTGATAATGCACTTGCTCGCTGACTCTTGTAAGTAATGTCTCTCATGTGTTCTTCCATACGCATTACGACAGGTTTGTCTGTCTGCCCGAAATAAGGAATATCGCAGTCACATAATATTTTATATACGCCAGGGTATTTGAGTTGATGATGACAAGGTTTTGGGTGGCTAATTAAGGAACGGATCTTTGGAAGTGGAGTGAACAAGGTTCTGATATTGTATTTTTTTAGAACTTTTGCTAATTTATGTGAAACAGTACTTATGTAAGGAAGAGATATATTGCTTTTGAATCTATTGGTTTCTTCTGCGGTATAATCGGCGCATCATCGATGACTGCCTTAGGTGTGTTTCTTTGTTCTTCCTGTAGAGTAGGCATTTCCATTCCTCGTGTGTTGCATTCGATCTACGTTGCCATGTTGTTTCTGAAAAGCCAGCATATTTTAAGTGTAGAATAATACTGCATATCGTACAAGTTGTTTGATTTCCTTCGGACGATAAATCCTGCAGGCATTTGATACACTTTATGACTCACCTTTCTTCCCTTGATCAACTCATAATATAATAATAATAATACCCAACTCAAACAACTCAAATAATAATAATAATAATAATAATAATAATAATAATAATAATAATAATAATAATAATAATAATAATAATAATAATAATAATAATAATAATAATAATAATATATTTTTAATAGTTTAATACTTTATTTTGTCTCAGATAAATTGCATACATATAATATAAAACTTAAGGAATGATACTTCATTTTGTTTCATGTGATTCAAGAAAAATTTCTAATTAATATCATTATAATTTGCCTAATGTGCAAATGCTATAACAGGTAATTCCTGTATTATTAGTAACAATTATCCCACCTCAGTATTTTACGTGTACTATTGTTAAAGTTAAAATTGCAAGGTATTAGCATTGAAACAATACATGTGGAAATTAATTTTTTTTTCTAAAGTTTGACAAAATATATAATATGATATATACATAATAATAATATATATAAGTGCATAATATGATCATTCATATAAATAATATATAAATATGTTTAATATCAATAATTTTTTCGAACTGTAATAACATTTGTTTTATCATATTACAGAGTATTTACATATATACAATAAAGCATACTATTACAATTTCTGTTCAGTACAAAATGTTTTATCATATTTTGTACTGAACAGTGATAACAAAATATTTTATCATAGAGAACAGTGATCTTTTTAAAATATAAATGTTAATTTTTTTTTCAGTATCAATATCATAGCTTATTATTATATAGCCTATTTGCATATAGACAATTAATAATAATAATAACAGCAATTGTTTCTTTTGTTTCTTTGAAAGGCATTTCTGATTTCTTCCTCGAAGCTTCCCAGAGTTTATCTGAGGAAGATAATTTTTTTTTAATAATTTATTCTTCATATACTATAAACATCTTGAGTGACATTGCAACTTATAATTTTACAGAATTAGAGAATAATGATAATAATAATAATAATAATAATAATAATAATAATAATAATAATAATAATAATAATAATAATAATAATAATAATAATAATAATAATAATAATAATAATTATTATTATTATTATTATTATTATTATTATTATTATTATTATTAATAGAAGAGAGAGGGCGCTGTGTAGGCATACGAACGGTTGCATGGTCGTATCGCTCGTTCCGTTTTTAGAGTTTTAATGTGGTTCTAACTCCTATTTTTAATTTAAAAGTGCCATAAAGAATCTCTACTTGTCACGCTGAAGACAGTGACATATAATTCATCGAAATTGTCCAAGAACTATTTGATAAACAGAATAAAGAAATAACAAAAAAATTAGCGAATATGAAGAGTTTGTTAAATTTAATAGTTCAAAAGTCGAAGAAGTCTTACAAACGGTAAAATACATTAAAACCAGCATTAACGCATTAACTGAGAGGCAGCACAAATTGATAAAAGACACATCGGAACTCCGTCAAGAATTTAATTCCCTGAAACAACAATACGAAGTTTTAAACCAACAACAACATAAAGAAGACCTTGTCATAAACGGTCTTCCAGAAACCGAATTCACAGAAAATCTCAGAGACGTAGTTCTAAAGTTAGGCCATGCAATTGACATCCCCTTACAGCATAATGATATTCAGACCATAAATCGGTTTCCCAGGAAGAACAGAAAACAAAGTTCGCCACGACCGGCACCAGTCATAGTTCGTCTGACAAGCAAGGCTAAAAGAGACAATCTCATAAAAGCCAGCAGACTGAAAAAACCAGTAGTCAAGGATTTAAATACATCGCAAGACAATACGTCAATCTTTCTATCTGAATAATTAACACCTTTCAATCAGAATCTTTTGTACCAAGCAAGAAAGGAAAAAACAGAAAAAAAGTATCAATTTTTATGGATCAAAGACGGCAATATATTCTTGAGAAAGTCACAGACTTCAAAGTCTATACAAATAAAAAGCTCGGAAGATATAGACAGGTTGCCAGAGTGAAACAAAAGACTCTAACTTAGTTCAATAAGATCTCAACACAACAAAAATGAATGTGAACCATCAGATAGATGTAATTACACCAGAATACATCAGTAATTGTACTTTCAAATCTCTTGATGCATGGAAACAAAACACAGTACAAACGATAGGTCTCTCAATCTTGCATATTAACATCAGAAGCATCCGAAAACATTGGTTATTATTACAGGCTTATCTGAGGAATTACACTGATATTATTGATATAATGATTCTTACAGAAGTATCCATAACTAATGAGGAAGCGACTGCTTTCCAAATTCCAGGCTTCCAACAACATAGATGATGCCGCGAAATAAAAAGGAGGGGGTGGAATACTAATATGCATGGGTATCTGATGTGATCTCACAAAAGAACCGTATGAGTTGTTGAAGGGTGTGGGGATGTAGAGAGTTGTTGTAGGTCGTGTTATACGATATGTGTCTCTGTTGTTTCGATAGATGATGTTGAAGTTTTCTTGTTAATGTCATGTAGTGTTTCAGGTTTTTCATGCTCAGAATTCTGTGTATCGCCATGTGCTTGTGGGATATTGGTTGTTACGTGTAAGGTGTCCAGATCACTGTTGACACGATTTTCCTGCGAAGTGTTTCTAATTTTGTTAGGTGGCCGTTTGATGTATTTGTATAGACTATTATTCCGTATCTGAGTAGGTATTCGCAGATACCGTGATATAGGAGCTTTTTTATGTTGGGTGGTATAATGTCTTTAACTTGGAAGAGTTTTGCTGCGATGATCCTGAGTTTGCTGTGTAGGTATTCTATATGTTTTGTCCATTTACAGGGTGTTCGGGATAAATTTGACATATTTATAATTAATTATATTTTTCCGTAAGTTACATGTATTAACACACACCTCTCTTCATTTAAAAGTTTGGACCCTTCTTCATTCATATACAAGATGTCAGAAAGGATGGATAGCTGGAACCCACCTGAATCATGGAAGAGAATAACTTGTATCATGATGATTCGTGCCCGCCATCAAAATAAGGATATTACGACTGCTGCCCAATGCTCCCTGAATACAGTAAAAACAATCAGGCATGAACTAGAGACTTGCAATGGTGACTACGAGGATGTAGCAAGAAGAAAGATCCCTAGCAGGCGATCTGATTGCGTTCGTACAGCAGAATTCCTCGCAAATCTGCAAGAACAGGTGTTGAAGAACCCTGGCATTGGAATTCGGGCTTTGTTCGTGGAGTTGCTAACTGTAGTCAAGCCCTGGATAACAAAGGTAGGCAATGGTAGGCCGTATGTATGGCAGCAGGATTCGGCCCCTTGCCACACCTCTGGGAAAAGTCAAAAATGGTTGTCTGAAAATTTCTACGACTTCACCAGTCCAAATGTTTGGCCTCCAAACTCCCCAGACCTTAACCCCATGGATTATTTTGTATGGGGCGCAGTTGAAAAAGACACCAATCGCACTTCCAGTAATACAAAAGCCCAGTTAATGGATAAAATTAAAACAGTTTTTGCGGCCCTTCCCAGGGAGACTGTAGCATCAGCTTGTTCGAGGTTCCGAAGCAGAATTGAAGCTGTGATCGATGCTAATGGTGGTTATTTTGAGTAAATCTTGTTGATAGTATTGTAATTAACTCTGCCTGTAATGTTTTTTTGTGAATTCATTAAATTTAATAGATACAAAGAAGATTTTCTTTTTCCTTACGAAACTGTCAAATTTATCCCGAACACCCTGTAAGGTGGGAATCTATATAGAGACCGATGTATTTTGCGTGTGTTACAGGTTTGATTTCAGAATATTGGCAGGTATTTTTGTTGTTAATGCAGAGGTATGTGTGACAATGTATCGATAGTGATGCGGGGAGTATGATTCTTGGGTTGTGTATTATCAACATCTGTGTTTTGGTGGAAGTATATTGTGACTTCGTTTAGGTCTTGTTGTGATTTCGTTTAGTTCCTGTTGTGCTTTGCAGAGAGCTGTGTTAATGTCTTTGTGGATTGCTAGTAGTGCAGAATCATCTGTATTGAAATATTTGACTTATTATGGATATGTTATGAACATCGTTAATGTTCATGTTGAATAGAGTTGGTGATAATATGGCACTTTGAGGTACACCGGGTTTTACTTGTATACTCCGAATGTGACATGTGCCTATTTTTGTTACTTGTGTTCTGTTCGAGAGGTAGTTCTCGAACAATGTACACAGTTTCCTCTTATACCTGTTGAGTATAGTTTGGTGAGTAGTATATATAATTTTCAAGTGTGTCAAATGCTTCGGTAAGGTCCAGCAGTATAAGGAAGGCGTACTTGTTTTTGTCGAGAGGCTTTGTTTATTGTGTCGGCGATGTCTTCTACTAAATTAATGGTGCTTTTTGTTTTTTGAAAGCCGTATTGGTTTTGTGATATGATGTCGTGCATCTGTAAATAGTTCTTTAGTCTGGTGTGTGTTATTTTTTCTAGACTTTTTGAGATGCCTGGTAGTGTAGCTAATGGTCTGTAGTTCTGAGTATCGTTTCTTTTGCCGTGTTTGTATATTGGCGTAATTACTGCAGTTTTTAGTTGTTGTGGAATAATGCCTGTGTCAAATATTATATTCACGAGTTTCAAAAGTATTGCATTTATTTGTTTGAAGTTTGTTATAAGGTCCGTGAGTCTAATTTTGTCTATTCCTGGAGTGGTCTTTGATTTTAGTTGTCGGATTGCTTCTTTCAGTTACTGTTTTGTTATGGGTGGAAAATACATCGTTTGTTGTTGGCTTTTTGTCGGGAGTTTTTTGTTTATCGTTGGTAGTTTGTCTTTTTTGAGTTGTGTGATGTTGTTTGTGAAAGCATGGTTGAATGAGTTTGCTAGTTCCTCTTAGTTTGTGTCCTGTACGAAATTGTTTGCAATAAAATCTTGTGCTGACGTTTTCTTTATTCGGGTTACTGATTCGTTGAGTGTAGCCCATGTTTGCTTAATGTTGTCGTTATATCCCATGAATTTATGGAAGTAGAAGCGTCTTTTTGCCCTACGAATTTTTGTTGTTAGTTGATTTCTTGTGTTTTTGTATAAGGTTTGTAAATGTGTGTTATTGGTTGACTTTTTATGTTTTTTCCATAGATTTTCTTTTACAGTAGTAGTATTTAGTATATCGTCATTTATCCATGGATTGTTGTCTGTTTGTCGCCTCGTTTGTGTAGGATTTGTTCCTTTTTTGTATATTTCTGTGAACTTTAGTTGGAAATTCTCGTATAATGTTACAGGATCGTTCATTTTATGTAGGGAATTCCAGTCTGTATCGACAATGCTCTTTAGTATGATCGAGTTTTGTCGACTTTTGTGGTGATGGGAGGGGGAGGGATAGGGAACATAATAAAACGAAGTTGAGACAAAGTAGTGATCGGCAATTTTTACGTTAATTACTGATGATGTATATGTATGGATGGGAGCCCGTATGTTGATATGATGAATACATAATTGTGTTAGTGAGTTATTGAGTATTTCTTCTCTTGTTGGGGAGTTAATGGTAGGGTTTATGTTGTACTGGCTTAGTATATCAAGATATGTGTTAGTGGTTGAAGAAGCGTGGTCAAGTGTATTTATGTTAATGTCTCCTATTAGGATGAGCCTGTGTGTTGTACGCAGTTCGATGCCGCTTAGCCATATTTCTAACTCGTGAAGAAAACTGATTGGATTATTATTTGTGGGTCTGTATATTGTGTTTATTGTGTATTTGATACTATTCTAGCTATTTGTGATTTCCAAAATTAGTGTTTCCGCATGTTCGAAGTGAGTTTATTTTTCTGTCACATGCTACGATGTCACCTCCAATTTTGTTTGGTCTACGTAAGTTGTAGGTATGATAATTATTTATGTTGTATGCGTAAATTTCTGTGTCGTTTATTGCAACTTCGGTCAGTATTAGCGCATCTATGTTTATCATGGTATAATTGAGCTATGTTATCAATGTTAGCCAGTGTTTTTTATACCTCTTATGTTTATGTGTATGATAGTGAAGTTGGTACTGGTGGAAATGTTGTTTGACCATTTCTTCAAAGAGTGAAAGAACTTGAAGTTTATGTTGTCTGACTGGATATGTTCACCTATATTTGAGATCTCCATTATATAGTTTTTAAATGAGTTCTAATCGTATTCTTAAGGATGTAAAGAGTTAGTGTTTTATATTGGTGGGCTGTGTAAGTCGGATTCACTCGTAATTATGTATACTCGAGTGTTTTCATTCTTTCTCAAAAATATCTGGGAATTCTTTGTCCACAGGAACTTATAGTTTTTCTCTGTTTTTGTCTTCTTGCTTGGTATAGAAGATTTTTGAAGTATGGAGTCCAGTGTTCCATTATATAGATTGGTGTTGGGTGTTTTCTATCAGTTAGGATCGTTGTTGTCGGCCTTGTTTTCTTGCTTGCTGTAAGAATGGAGTCGCTCAGATTTCTGTTTGTAAAACGAGCGATGATTGGTGGCGGGCTCTCTTTATATTTTTGTGGGTGGTTGTAGGAGTTAACGAATTTTCTGGTCTGTTTGTTAATTCACTTCTTTGCGATTTACAACTAACACCCTGCTTATTGGAATCCAGAAATAGTTTTAAGAAATATGCTGCATCTCCAAATCAGAAACTGTATGCAATATGAAAACACCATTTGTAAGGTGGGATTAACACGAAATGATTATGGAAGACGGTCAACATTATGATTGTGAACAAAAAGAGTTTTCAAAAATAGAAAACGTTCCTCACGATGTTCCTCCTATAACTCTGGTACAAGTGGCGGAACGCGGGCGGTCAACACAGTTCCTGGCTACTCCGCAATTTGTACAGATTCCGAAGAAAAGACACTCATGCGAAAGTAAATATAAATAATCAAATACTGGAAACTAAATAAATAACTACAAATGGCGAAAGTCAGGCCAAAAGAGTAAAATTTTGATATTTTTTTGAATAAACAAATCAAGATAATTATTATTTTAACTGTGATCTATTTAAAGCGAAACAATTTTATAACTAACTTCTGTTTAGTATTTATTTAATTTTCAAATAATAATAAAAATATTATATAAGTTATTATATAAATAATTATATATATTATAAATAAGTTACCAAGGAAAAGCATTCCAGAAGACTACAAAGCTTTCAGGTTACAAAAACTAAACGAAGCAGTGCAGGAAAAACATCCCTCAAACAAATAGAGAAAGACTTAAATTTTAAACAGTCAATTACACTTGCTTTACAGGATCAAAATGGAGAAAAACATACTAATAGAAAAAGGATAGAAGAAATTGTGCAGAATTTTATAATGATCTTTTTTGCAACTAAGTGTCAAGTCTCAGAACCTATCATTCCATAACCAAGCAATATACCAGATGTACTTCCAGAAGAAATAGAACATGTCCTTAAGTAAAGGTGAAGCCTCGAAAGTTTATCATGATAAGGCTGAAGAAATCCAACAAGGTGGACCAACTATATTCAAAGCCTTGCCTACCAGATTCACGTGGTACTTCAAAGAAAGAAGGATTCTAGAGCAATGGAAGACCTCAAAATATCCTACTTCTATTCAAAAAATAAAACAAGAACGACATAAAAAAATTATCGACCAATCTGTCTACTCTCTCAAATATATCAACTCATGAACAGAATAATACTAACAAGAAACCAAAACACTCACCAAGACAACTCCAGTAGAGAGCAGACAGGATTCAGTATACACAATTCTCTACAATAGTCATATCCAGGTCATTTCATAACTAAAAGAAAAATGCAGAGAATACCGAATCCCCTCAATGTTTCCCCTTTATTGATTTTAAAAAAGCATTTGATATCATAGAACACAATGCACTCACCTTACTTACATCCACATGATAAAAGAAATCGACAAAAATCAGACCACACAAATAACCCTATTTGATCAACCTATAAATATAGATATAAAGAGAGGGGTCTGCCAAGGCGATGTAATCTCCCCCAAATCTATTTCCCAGCACTTTAGAATATATTATGAAAAAAAAAATACTAAATGGGGAACAAGCACAGATGGTGAAAAACTACTAATCCTTATGTTTGCCGATGATCTAGTACTGATAACTCACAACACAAAATATCTAGAAGAAAGGAGTGAAAAGATATACACAAACAGCAGTAAAATAGGCTTAGAAATGAATCTAGAAAAAACAAAATGGATTAAAAACATCTACAAAAGTGACAGTTACCTATGTATTGATAACATCCCTATAGAACAAGTTGACTCATACAAGTACTTAGGACAAACAATAAAAATGAATAACAATTTATCTGAAGATCTAGCAAAAAGAAAGAAAGCTGCATGGCTATCATTGAACAGACTAAAAGAAACGCTTACTGATCCAAACCTTGACATCTCTGCGAAAGCAAAACTATTTAATAGTGACATTCTTCCATCCCTCATATATGAATCAGATACACGGAACACGACAAGAAAAGAAGAAGATGCTCTCAGAATAACTCAGCGTGCAATAGAACGTAGAATTTGTTAGAAACACGGAACTAAGAAAGAGATCAGGCATTAAAGATATAGTAACGAAAGTATACGAAAGCAGGGATGGGCAGGTCACTTAGCCAGACTAAGGGAAACCAAGAATAAAAAGAAAACCAGGAAGACAAGATGGAAATATCCATTTGTGAAATGCATGGGTATAACATGGAAGAGAGAGAGAGACTCAAGATCGAGATCGTTGGAAGCATCTTTGTGACCTGCACTCATGGAGAATTACTGAGTGAAACACAGGTCCCTCAGAGTAATCAAGGCAATAATAAAAAATAATAATATCATAATCAATAATTAAAAAATTAAATGAACTAACGTGATCTGTTTAATCATAAATACACAGAAATACAAAATTGATTGTGGAGTTTTAACTACTAAATTAAATGCTTCAAAATGCTATCCATAACTTACTGCAAACGAATTCAAAACCCTTGCAAACCTTCCATATACAAAATATGACTCAATGACAAGAACAATAAACAAATGTAATCTTCATATTTCTTGTCAGATCTTGCTAAGATAAAATGAATAGACACCAACATGTTCAACAAAGTGCCTGCTTATGTTAATTAAGTACTCCCTTTCAAATGACCATCTATCCCGTTTGAAAAAAATAAAATATTACTTCCTACAAAATGAAATGGATTAATATTATTATCAATAACATGCACATTCGTGAAAACGAAAATTCTCTTTATTTTTTACTTATTTATTTTTTACAGGTTATATAAAAAAGCGGGGATTGTTTTAATTATATTAATTTGCAGCTGATATAATTTTCTGAATCTTCCGGTTTTTGCGCGCCGGAAATCGCTAATTAGCCTAACCATGGGCTGCATAAAGCAGGCAGCACACTTCCTGTGTTTTTTTTTATTTTATTTTTTAACTGCAATCACTTTAAAAAAAAGAAACGGAAGTATGAATTAGTAAGTAATATATTTTACTTCATCTACGTTAATAACTGATGGCAATTATTTATATAAATATACAATATATAAATATATATGTGTGTGTGTGTGTGTGTGTCAAACGATTTTTACCTTGGGGATAATATATATTAAGGATACCTAGTAATTTTATAAACTTGGTTTTTTTTATTCCTTTTCCCAAGTAAGCAAATCAGTTAACTTTGCGCCTGAACGTACTTCAAGTCTAAAGGTAGTGCAACACCAGGGCAACTCGTTGTAAAGGTGGATAAAGATCTTATCACTATTCTTAGTATTTCCCATAATGTAAAACACATCTCACTAAGAGATGTATACTGTTATACATCTCTTAGTGATGTATAACATCTCTTAGTGATGTATAACTCCACCCATAATGTACTGTTGTACATTATGGGTGGAGGTCACTACCCACACCGGTTTCAACCTTTTTTTGAGGTCTCCTCAGTGAGTAGCTAGACCCTGAAATACCAACATTTTAGTAAAACCAACTATTTAAAAAAAAAAAAAACCAAGTTTATAAAATTACTTGGTATCCTTAATATATATATATAAGCCGAAATTTAAAAAGTTGTGTGTGTGTGTGTGTGTGTGTGTGTGTGTGTAATATTTATGATTCTGCTTATAAACCTAGAAACAGGTTATATTCTAACACCTTTAATTCTAAAAAGGAAGTATATGTGAATCTTTCAGAGCAACAAGAATTTTTTTCGATATGAATAAGAAATCAGTTTCATGCACAGACGTCCACAAACGTTGATTTCATAAGACTGCACACTTTGAAGAGTTAGGTAGACAGCTTCTGCTATTTCCTACACCTAAATCTAATTGGTATATTTTTAGCTAATCCAATTCAAGTTCTGCATCCTGTTTGCTAGTGTCAGCCTTGTAATGTGGCAAAATGGCTTATCCTTACATGTGAAATCAGTTTCTTCAAGCACAACCCACCAATATAATACGACATTAGATATCTAATCATATCAATGTGAATGGCTTTACATTTATTGATATTGATATTGAACTGATATCTATATTCATGTATCTACAATTCTAGCCGACTCAAATCACACTGGAAGTACTGCATAACAGTAGGATTCCTGATTATCCTACTTACCCTACTACTCGTATCTTTGTATGATCGGCAAATAGCTGGATGTCGCCTGTCAAATTCTACCTACTATTATTAATATACAGATCGAATAACTGTGCCAGAAGGATTGATGTTTGTGATATACACCACTTTTTACCTTAAATCTTACATACCGACATCTCCCGTATACCTCTTTTGATACCATCCTCTTACACAAGTCAACAATCACTCAACCATCCTCTTACACAAGCTAATATTTATATCTTACATACCGACATCTCCCGTATACCTCTTTTGATACCATCCTCTTACACAAGTCAACAATCACTCAACCATCCTCTTACACAAGCTAATATTTATATCTTACATACCGACATCTCCCGTATACCTCTTTTGATATCTATCAGTCAACCATCCTCTTACACAAGCTAATATTTATAACCCAAACTCATATTCTCCAATTCATGCAAGAGTCTACCCATGAAGTATTCTGTCAAAAGCTTTATCAAAATCCAAAAGTATCATGGTGTATCCATTCCCCATATCGAGTTCAATTATATTATATTATAAACACTATTATAGTATGTGAACATGACCTTCACTTAATAAACCAATACTTTTCATTGAAAAGTAGAGATTCACTGTCAACCCATTTCTATATGAGAGCGTAATCAATTTTTCCAAAATCTTTACCACCACTCCTGACGTACTGATAAGTTAATAGTTTGATACAGCGGTCATTGCAACACTTGTACATTGGGATTACCATTCATTCTTTCCATTCCTACGGAATCCTTCCTGTTTCGAGTCTCAAATTTTATAGATAATAAAACGAATACCCAATTGAGCTTAACACTCTTTTAGCCCCTGTCCTGATATCTTATTCATTCTTATTCAGTCTTTCTTTTACTTGCAGAGTATTGCAGAGTATTGGTAGAATTTTATAACATTGCTATATAGAAATATCCTCTCCTATCCTTCTCATCCGGTTAGGACGGGTTGAGTCCCCTCCTAATGAGAGGTTACTGGCGTATTAATGCAGCCTATTCTTCACTCCTCTGCTGCATCCCCTAAGGGCGATATTCATCACTGTATCCATGTGTATTTACAGTACCGGTTTGCCTTCTTGCGTGATGAAAAACTCCACAGAAACTGGGGGGGGGGGGGGGGAACCCTGCAATCGACGCCTAAGACCGGCTAACTTGGCTATGGCTGAGGAAGATCCTTAAGCTCCTCACGTCGTCGACGAGAATCGAACCTAGGACACTTCTTTCCCATTGTCATATTTCTGTGATAATTTAACAGTGTCATAGAAATATGACAATGATAAATTATAATAGAAGAAGTTAACTCGATAATTCGGCCAAAAATATAATTTGGAAGTCGAATTGCCATTTTGTTCTCATTTTGTTCTCATCTTTAATATGGGTTTAATAATAATTTTAATTTGTATGAAAAAAGCCCTTCACTAATTCAGATCGTATAGAAGAAGCACTTTCGTTGGGAAAAACCTGGGTTCGATTCCGTCCAAAGGTGGGGAACTTTTATTTGGTCTCTTTCGACTAAAACAGGTGAGTTAGGCGGTCTCAATACAAGAAGAGGATGGATTTTTACGCCCTGAAACGTGGGATTTTCGTCCTCGAGAAGAGGGTCATATCTCGGCCATCTAGATGATTCAATGATTCCTGGTTCTCATTCTTAATAATAATAATAAGTTCAATAAATCCAAGTCAAATGAGTTTTTTAAAAAAATTAAATATTTGCTATTTTTCAGTCACCTCATTGTTTGCGTTTGTATTCTTTGTTGAGATCAAAGAAATACAATTCGTCCTTCTTCGAAGAAAACAATCAAGTGATGAAATGTTTTTTGTTTTTTTTACTTTCCTTTTTGTAAAGATGCTTATTCATTACTTAAATAAAAGAGTCAATAGACTTCACTTCGGCGATGTAACATTATTTAAATTAAGAGGATAATAAATCCCACATTATTTCAAAGCCGAATAAGAAACTCAAAGAGGTTAATTTAATATCCCTTAATTGAAATAGGCTTATTCAGATTTTAGGTACCTTTGATGTTATTTGCATTTTCACTTTTGCTTAACTGTTAGTTTTCGAAACTGAACATAATTGCTTTTTGTCAATCATTTCAATTTCATCAGTATTCATTATGGCGACTGTCGATTGTTATATTATCATTCAGACACATGCGAATAGCAAACCCCATAACAAAGATACCACTCGTGACCACAGTAAAAGAAAATGAATGAACCTATCGATATTTTGTTGAAAGCCGGGAGGTTGCAGTCGTTCTGTAAAGAGTCTTGTGAAGAAAGTCGATCCAAAGCATAATTAGATGGAATCAAAGGAAATTAGAGAAAAAGTTTTAAAAAAGTATAATGCTCGTCGGAATACACATTTCTAAGTGGCTGCACGACCTTATTAGAAGAAAGTGAAAACATATCAGACTATATGGAAATGATTCTATTCATCATATTAATAAGGGAGAAAATTATAATTAAGGTAGCTGCAGTCGTTATATCTTTAATGACATAATTAGAAAATCATTCATCATAGCTGCCACTTGTAATGTTTTTATATTTTCTTTTCATGTTATCCAAAATGTTAGATAAGGATAAAACAGCCTCGCCTACTTCCTGTAAAGCAATCAAAGGCGGTAGCGTAGAGAACGTGATTAAGCAATAAGTCGTATACGTAGCTAATAAAAGTACTCTCTCCTTCTAACTCCTGTGTATTCACTTCTTGAAAGCAACATCTAATCTAACATGATGAAGATTGTATTTGTGGTGCTGATCTTGTCCCCATTTCTGTGCTCAGTAAATGGTCAAATGTCGACGATGTTTTGGGAATTCGAGTTTGTGTGCAGTAAGTTGTGAATGCTGCCTTTTAGCCTTTAATTTAGCAATTAAAATAATCCTAACTTCACATTAAATAACCAGCTTTATTCGTATTTCTTCCGGTCTGTATTGAAGTATGATATCATATTCGATTTTATCTTCTTTCAGTATTATTTTTAAGAATAAGATAAAGACCAGTATCAAACTGAACTAAGTATAAACTATTCCCATTGTAATTAGGGCAGAATTAGTTTAATTTTTTTTAAATACATCACTATTCATTCAATTGGCTAAAGTGACTTGAAAAAGTCACATGTTTGATCCTGACAATACGGTTTCAGAATTATTTAAAAATAAATAAAAAAAGAACAAAATAATAATAAATTAATAAAAATAGAACAAAACCTTAGCACAACTATGTGCTAAGGATTTGTTCAACCAGTAAATGCTCAAACGTCTTTTATTTCCACGGAGTACAAAAGACTGTTTTAATCCTATCTAACCTTGGAAGAGTGACGGGCAGTCACCCTCCATGTTTAGCCAATCAAAGATAACTTCCAAATGTATCAATGATTTAAAACGGCAACCGCTAAAGAGAGCAGGACACAACTGTGCCCATCTCGTGCATCCTAACCCTAATGCAAAAATTTTATTGTCTGAAATAGTAATGTACATACAGCAATCCCTCGATTAATGCGTCCCCGATTATTGCGTTTTCGATTAGTGCGTCATTTTTTCTATACCCAAATTCGATTAGTGCGCCTATATACATCTTAAAAATAAATATTACAGATTTTTTTAAAAAAATTCTATGTATATATTTTTTGCCCATAAAAAATGTATAAATAGAAAATTGTAAAAAGAATTACTCACCAGGATGAAATAATTTAGTTACAAATTTAAAACATTATGAACTTATTCTTAAATATAATAATACACTATTTCCATGTACTTTATGTTCCGAATTTAGCGAAAATTTATGTTTCTGCTAATTACATGTCATTTTGCTGATCATATCTCGTGCTTCCTTTGCAATTGTTTTCCTCACTTAGGTTTATTTTAAAGAATTTTTCTAAACTTTCATCATGAGTAAAAGAATTAATAAGCAGAAAAGTGGAAGTGTGAAAATGATTCGAAAAGTAATCTCATTCCAAGAAAATGAACAAGCAAGTCCAGAGCAAAGATAGTACAAGAACACAGAAATGGGTAAATCAACTATAAAAGCAATTTTAAGCAAAGCTACTGAATACCAAGAGAAAGCTAAGGCTGCTCTAAGTTCATCATGCATGCACTTGAAATCAAAGTATCATAATAATTGAATTAGAGTGACTTCTTTCTACATTGATCGAAGATTGTAACCAAACACGAATCCCGCTAAGCGCTGACCTTATTAAATCAAAATATTTTTTATTTTGATTTAATATTTGATTTGAAAAAAGACAAAAAATGTTTTATTGTCTTTCAGCTTCATGGATTTCCTTTAACTAGACCCTGAGACATACCCTAATTCTTTTATAAAAATTAAGGGTTATGAAAGAAATTTGAGGAATGAATTACACTTTTCCCATAGGTTATTATATTCGATTAGTACGTTTTCGATTAATGTGCCTGTTTTAAAGAACGCGTTACGAGCACCAATCGAGAGATTCCTGTGTGTGTCTGTGTGTGTGTGTGTGTGTGTGTGTGTGTGTGTGTGTGGCTTAGTACTCATCTCATTCTCTGCGTAAATCGTCTCGACCCTTGAATCCTTTGCACTTTTTCCGAAGACAGCTTCCTCTCACCACCCTTCGTCACTTGCAAAACAACGTGTGTCACAGCGTAGATCATTAGAAGGATGTAAATCGAATGTATGTTAGTTCCTTGTGAGGATGCGATATGTTAAATAATATGGAAATCCTTCCATGGGTAAGAACGTTTTCATTCAAGCTTTCAATTCTTTCAATTGATACCGAAAGCTTGAACTTCTTCAAGTCAATTCAGGCGTTCAGTAAGCATGGATACATTGTGGCGTCACCCATTGGAAGATGAACATATCACTTATGTTCCAGCCAGTAGCTATTAGATGGAAGGATGAATTGATACTTTCTCCTTTATTAAGACCTGCAGCTGTGTGAATTGCTGAATTAAACAAAAGTCCGTACTTGCTATTTTCTGTTGGTAAAGTGACAATCTTGAGCACGTCATCACTATTTAAACATAATCATGAACTAATAACAATTATCTTCTAAGAAGTCCATTAACTCTCAAGTTTTTGTCACTCCGCAGATTTTCAGATTTTGCTTCTTGAGCTCAAGTATGCCTTGTAGACTCTTGGCAGACCACGGAGTCTACAGGCAAAGGTTTCTCAGATTTCATAAAATTACTTGTTCTTTATTTAAACAGCACCATTCGCTTGTACAATATGCTGTTCCGTTGCAACACAATCAATTCTAAGATATTTGATATTGATCAGAAACTGGTATTTCACACAACGACCGTCAGAGATTCAATGTATTCACTCTTACTGATATGATTTGTTTCTATCATATCTTCAATAATATTTTATCATCTTCAGAACCGGTTTTCTTTATGTTTTCAATTTGTTACTAATTAGATTCGAATAACTTCCCGCCAGTAATTATCCATACGTCCTAGCGACAAAATTATACAACGAACTTGCTTTAGCTCTATTCCTTCAGCATTTCTCATTTGGAACAGCATGTCTGATATTAGTTTCCCAAAGATTGCAAGATCCAGCTGATCAACCAAATATATACATTTTGCTACTTTGCTGTTTCGCAATGAATAAAAATCAATAATCGGGATCATGAATATGGATTATATTGAGATTGTTTACGAAAGAAAGCAAACTCTGTATGCGCCTCTGCATTACAATGTTTCTACAAACTAAGAGTTATGCAAACGTATGCGTCCTACCTTTCAATAAGCACAAATTATATCCTTCTAAAACATTTACATCATTAATGTGTTAGTGTAAACCTAACACTTCAGAGTACTTTCAATGAATCAATGTGAGTAGCCGGTTTCTTGCTCCGAGAAGAGCTCAACTCCTAAGGGATAAAAAAAAAAAGCTTCAGAGCCTCCTTCTTCTAAATCGCGTTTATGATTTTATGCAAGCTCCTTAATACTCAATTGCAGTTGATATTATTGTAGTTATTATACTTAATGCTACTATTTCTGTTATAAGTAGTAATTGTAACTAGTTAAGAAAACCAACAAACATTAATAATAATAAGCATTATTATTTTCATGATGATGATGATATTCAGCCTATATTTTCACACACTATAAGGTAAACACTTCTCCCATCGCGGTAGAATTGGGTCTACTTTTCCCGTAGTAACACGGTACATCTAAGACGAGTGTATATATGTTTGTATGAATAACGTATGAAGTTGAAAGGCAATCACAAACGCCAAGCCCTAAGTAAGGTTCGAACCCGCAGCCTCTTGGCTGTAGAGCAGATATGATAATATAAAATAATATTACAATGAAATATATGAAGATATAATGTAATAGAAGCATTATTATTATTATTATTATTATTATTATTATTATTATTATTATTATTATTATTATTATTATTATTAATGCTGGATAGGAGCGAAAATACCGGAGGCAAGGTTGAGATGATTTGGTCATGTGATGGGGAGGGAGGACGAATATGTGGGAAGAAGGGTCATGCAGATGGATGTGCAAGGAAGGCGGAAGCGTGGGCGGCCAAAGTACTGGTAGAAGAGGACTTGAGGATCAAGAACTTGGATGTGGTGGCAGCCCAAGACAGGAAGGTGTGGAGGAGACTCATTATCAACAGTGACCCCACTTAAGTGGGAGAAGAAGAAGAAGAAGAAGATTATTAATGCCGGTCTGGTTTTCCGAGCGGTTAGAGGTTATTATTCAATAACCAAAGAATACGATGAGCTGCTTTAGCGAAATTTGCAATGTGTCCTCTAAACGGTAACTAACACCCACAAAGAGTAACCTATCCACTAACACCCCCAAACCTCTGACTTCATCAATTCTCCAATAACTTGGCAACAACTCTTGATATGCTGATCAGTCGGTAATTTGCTACATTAATCTTGGAGCCTCCTTTCTGGAATAGAACGATTTTCCCCCTCTTTCATCCCCCCCTTGGAAGTAATTCCCAGCCGAGATTTTGATTAAACAATATGGTCAAAGGCACTGCCAGATCCCTTGCATCTTCTCATAAAACTCGAGCTAGTATACCATTTAATCCCATAGTGCGTTCCTATCAAGTTTCTCTAATATGTTTTGTACCTCCATACTCTATAGGTTTGGTTCAGTTTCGATATAAATCTTTGTCTCTCTCGTTAATGCAATATATTCAACTTGGTGATATGCTCTTTCAAATTGTTTACTTAGTAATTCTACTATTATGTCTGATTTTAAGTCAATCTACCATAAGCATTCATTCAAAGGATTCTGCTATAAACATTCTTTCCTTTACTTGCAACATGCCATACCGAAAGAACACTTTGAGATTACCTTTGACCTGGACAGCTAGTTTCATAACATACTTTTTATACTTTTCTTTTCATAATTTAGCCTTTCTTACTACACTAATTACCTTTCTGGCCTGAGTATTCGAGGAAAAAAGTAATAAGGTTACATTTCTCCTAAAATAATCTGCACAAATTTTCTTTCTTTACTTTTTTTTTTTTTTTGAAGTCCAGCTTAATTATGATATTCATCTACATAACTGTTGGTATGCAGTCTGCTATTATTTCCCTCAAAATACTCCTTTACCACTTTCTATGCACTACCAAAATCCAGCCGTTGTAATTTAACATGCCAAAGCAATTATCTAAGCCATAGGTGGCCAACAGCAGACCCACGGGCTGCATGCGGCCTGTGCTTCTGTAACGTGATTTTGTTCGGCAGGATAAATACTATATTAAATTATATGTCTTATCAATTTAGCTATTAGTTTCGACCTCAGATTTTCTGATTGATATGCTAGTTATATTCATCATTTCTGATGACGGAAACAATTTATATTCTCAACATGGAATCAAAATTGCTTTTAAAAGATTACTCAATTTATAAAATCCACTGCTTCTTTGTGCGAGTTGTATTAGTGGGAATGGTAGATTTCAATTCACTCCAGAGTAAAACATCATTGAAAATCACTTGCTCTGCTCTGGTTATAGTGATTAGTTTCAGAGACTCAGTTTCACAGTTAACAGTGTTATTGTTGCAGTTTGTGTCCCCTGGTCAGTTACTTCAGCCTTTGTGTACTATGAGTAAGAAACATAAGATCTGTGAAAAAAACAGGTCATTTCAGGAAAAATGGGAAAATGAATTTCTGTTTATAAACAATAACGACAACAAACCACAGTGCCTTGTGTGTTTGCAAGTATTGTCTGTGCACAAGGAATATAACCTCAAACGCCACTACATGCAGCACCATGCCGCTAAATACCAAGAATACGTTCTAAAGTACGTACTAAAATTGTACGTCATTTGGAGAGAAAGGTTAGTGCTCAGAAATCTATTTTTACTAAACCAACATCAATACAATAACGCCCACTCTTGGCATCGTTTGTTGTAAGCGCAGAGATAGCAAAAGCAAAAACAAATCATTATCTGATGGTGAATTTGTAAAACACTGTTCTGTGAAAATGGCACGTGTATTTGGGGAAGATAAAATTGCCTGTGAGTTTGAAAGCATCCTACTATCAAAATATATTTTAACAAAAAAGAGTCGAGGAAACAGTTTCTCTCATATTAAATTAAATTAAAAAGTGTTATTACAGATTCAGCTTACTTCTCGGTGGCTCTGGATGAATCAACTGACATAACAGATACAGCTCAACTTCTAATTTTCATTCGAACTGTTTCCAAAGACTGTTATTAAGGAAGAGCTACTAGCATTAGAGTCCTTGCATAACACAGCCAAAGGTCCAGACATTTATGACGCAGTTATGATGGTTGTAAATGGTACTGGTGACATCAACAATCTCACAACTATTGTGACAAATGGCGCCAAATCAATGCGTGGTACTCAAACAGGCTTAGTTGGCTTACTAAGGAAGGCTGGAATCAATAGCCCTGTATTGCACTGCATTATACATCAGGAGGCTCTGTGTGGTAAAATTCTGGACATAGAGGATGTTATGAAAACTAATGAAGCGTGTAAATCTAATTAAGGGAGAAACTCGCGCTTTGACACAGCTCAAAGTTTCTTTCTTTTCTAACAGAAATGGAGGCAGAATTTAACGATTTAGTGTTGTACACAGAAGTTCGTTGGCTAAGCAGGGGGAACTGTTTGAAACGGTTTTTTTTGCTTCGAGAAAGGAAATAAAACATTTCCTTTAGAGGAAATGTTTTATTTCCTCTAAAGAGGAAATAAAACATTTTATTTCCTCTTTAGAGGAAATAAAGGAACACGAGAAGACATAGAAAGAACTAATCACAAAACTATATTATTCTCATTTTAGCACTTACTCAACTTTCTAACACACACACACACACACACACACACACACACACACACACACACACACACACACACACACACACACACACACACACACACACACACACACACACACACACACACACACACACGCACGCACGCACGCACGCACGCACGCATGCACACAGACACACACCACAAAAGAACTCAACGTAAAGATTGTATGGTTACAGGGACGTAACCATACAATCTGAGATTTAGTTGGAACACCTAGATGGGTTCATAAGTCGACTGAAGGTTTTTAAATTCACCCTAGTCAGAGGAAAGTTGGTACATTTCCCTTCCTGCAGGGAGTTGATGGAGGAGAGCCATGACATTGACTTCAAGTTTATTGTGCCACTGTTAGACCAACTTTTGGAGAAATTCACTAAGCGATTTTCTGACTTCAGTGATATGCGGCCACAACTGACATTATTTAATAACCCAATGAAATGCGACATTTCAGAGCAGAATGACACTATTCAATTGGAGTGTGACCTTCAAAGTGACCCCTTTTTCCACTCAAAGGTGGAGATAGGCATTGACGTTTGGAAATTAGTAACAAGGGAAAAATATCCTGTATTGAGTGATTTCAGCTTGAGAATTGCATCTATGTTTGGAAGCACATACATATGTGAATGTACTTTATCAACTATGACGGCAGTTAAATCGTCACAAAGAAGCCGACTGACTGACTGATGACCACCTTCAGAATTTGTTGCGAATATCGTCATCATCTTTGAAAATCGACTTTGATGAACTTCGTTGCCGCACATAAACGCCCACAGTGTCCTCATTAATGAGAACATTTAATGAGAATGCCCACAGTGTTCTTATTAAGTTGTGTTACTTTAGAAAAACAGAAATATGTAATTAAATTTAATTTAACAACTTATATTTAAATCAATTAAGTATTTTATATTGTTCTCCCAGTAATAAAATGATTTAACAAATATAGTAATTCAATATATATAACTACTGCCTTGAAAAAAATGCAGAATTTATATTTAAGTTCTGTCTAAAAGTGTACGGCCAATGACGCTACTACTCAACATACATTGACCGTCGTATAGAATGAAATTGGCCACGCCTGATCTAAGCAATCTTTTAATCTTGTGATACTTACCAGTCCTGTAATTCCATAATTCCACATATATCCACCCCCTCTTAAGTGAAATTACACAGATCACATTTAGCGACCTCCATCGACAAGACCATATAATTACTCTCACCGTTTGGTTGCAACCTGGTGATATTGTTTATAGAAAAATTTTCTGACGCAATTACTAGAACTAGAACTTTAAAACCTCTAGTGTATTCCATCAGATGTGCCTCAGGAAATTATTTCTTTGTATCTGCACAAATTCTATTTCCTTCCTTCCATGTGTTCTTTATTCCTTTCAATCTATGTTCACGTTGTTGAAATTCTCCATAATAATTATCCGCCCACCCATCATTGAGCTCACTCGCCGATGCATAATATCCCTATCATGTTTTTATACCCTGGTCTACAGAAAAATCCAAGTATATATTTTGTTCTGCTGGTCATTGTCACACACCAGATTGTCTTACTGTGCTATTTTCACTGGTCTGGTTGATCTTCTACTCTCTTTGGTTGCAGCTCTTCAGCAATTGTCAATAATATTCTGCCCCCATTCTTTTCTTTCTCTGCTCTCTGACCTCCTGATATTCTATCTCAGTGGCTATGGAAATTATATCATATTATATGCAGATATATATTGTGTGTGTGTGTGCGCGCGCGCACGCGCGCGCGGGCGAACGTGCTTGTGATACATTTTACCTTGGTTTCTATTTCTCAGAGGAAATTGTGTCAGATCTATATTTTCTGTTAATAATGTATTTTACTTTTGTTTTTGTTAACAATGATTTCCAACACATTTGTATTTTGCCACCATCAAATTCTTTTTCATGCGATATAATCTTAATGACGTCCATTCTGCTGTTCCCCCACACATTTTTGTTTCGTCTGCTCCAGGTGCAGTGTTAAAAAACTGTTAATATTATATGCACGAACTTCGTATTTCAAGAACTTTTCATCAGAATAATTATGTCGGCAAATTATTGAGCAATGATAAGGTCAACCACTTCAAGATAGTTCAATCGAATGGATTAATATTACATATTCTGGACTTCGATCGATCATCTCTTTTTATAAATATCTAAGAACCTTAAATCCACTAGGTTTCTCAAATATTTTTCTGTATTACTGGCTGTGAACAGTAGTGGGTCCAATAGTGGATTACGAATATCCGTGATATGTATTTGTTTCAATAAGCATCGTTATTGTTATTCCGATGGATCGTCAGACACCAATATGATTAATGGAGGCGCTGGTGTTCTCCTTCTACTCTCGAAAACTGAAAAACTTTCAATAAAAGTTGGATCTGGGAGAATTGCTTCCAATTTTACCAGCGAGCTTTATGCAATAAATAAAGCACTCGAAGCCTACTTAAAATGATCATCATCTCAACAATCTGAGGAAATTATAATTTACAGTGATTCAAGAGCAGCTATGAAGGCAATCAAAAATGGCAATACTAAGTTCAAACAAGACACCCATAAACTCTTAAATCAACTAAAGTTTTTTAAGAAAAAGTGGTGTTTTACAATGAATTCCTGCTTATGTAGGTATTGATTACAATGAAGCAGCTGATAGATTAGCAAAAGAGGCAAGAGAACTCAACCAAGCAACTCACATGATAACTCTTGCTGGTGCTAACGCACTAGCAAAGGCTAAACTAATTCCACTGAAATCAGTGATAGAACATCAAATTCCCGAAATCAATTGCGACAGAAAGACCTCCACCATCATAGCAAAAATACGAACAGGACATTATAGAGGAATGAAGATCAATACAGATGATAGGAGATCATATAGAAACTGCAACAACTGCCCCAATACCGAACTGATATCCACTCACACCTTTACCTGCCCAGCAATTACAGAAGCCTCTCAAGTAATAGATCCTGATCCTGAACAACAGCTCTGTACAAAAAATTCATCGACATAGCCAAAGCAGTTCAAGGAGCACATGTAAACATCTAAGACTCTTCAAAGGACAAGACAACAACAACAGCAACAACATTGTTGGCTCAGGTTTTTCATTGTGTAAAACCATGAACCTCACTGGTTTTGGATTTTTAAATGTGTAATTATTTAAGCCTATAATTATTTATTAAGTTGTAGTCCTCAGCTGATTGAAATGATAATTGTTCAAGTTATGGGAATTACAGAAAGTCTGGCAATGTCTTGTGCCGTCTTACTTGGGATGTTTTATATTTATAATTCTTTTTTCTTCGTTTTTGTGTATCGTATATTTGTATATTATATATTTGTGTTTTTAGAATATTTACTTCATTTCTGTTTTGAAGTGATAATTATTCCTGCTATTATTCTACACTACTGCTATTAAATGTTAAAATACCTCTCATATGGGATGTTTTTATTTATCCCTTCCCTGTGGAAATTCAACAAATCTCCTGTCATGGTTTTCACCACATTTGTGTTATTAGCGTAGAGTAAATCAGAAAAGCGTCTTAAATTGTGGTTATGAACCAGACTGACTTTCCCGGAATGCGCTTTGCTTACTGTTTTTCCATGCAATGGCGTGTGCCACTACATATATATGTTTGTATCTTTAAGCTAACACGGTGATTCCCAAAATACAGAATATTAGGTGGAATTTACGTTTAGAGCCATATCAATATATTCCAACATTTTCACTGAGAAGCAATCACTGCACATGTTGCAAGACATCGTTTGATATTTTAAAGTGCCCTTGGTTGAACGTTTTGTAGAAAGAATTAACTTTCTTGTCTTAGATTCCATTGTAAGAAAGGGTCCACGCACAAAGCAGCCAAGCGCTAGTTGTTGTGTAGCTCTAAAAAGTAAGAACTGATACTAGTACAGCACCATGTTCACCAGTATGGAAAGTTATTTCATTCAACTGGAGCTTCAAAAAATCCAGTTACATGCTGTGTTCCTTTTTTGAGTTACATCTCGATAAAAGCATTTTACTAGAGAACAGTAAAATTTAATAGGAACCATCGATTCTGTTGTGTTTCACTTGCGCTGACTGCAGCTCAACATCCTAAATTTCCTCAGGTATTTTTTATCCACTTTCTTTGATAATGAGAGAAGGTTTCTATTAAATAAGTGTTGCTTTATTATATCACTGAATTTATGTAGAGTGTCGAATCTATGACTTGGCAGAAAATTACCGCTGAGACGATTAACCTCCATTAGTGGGTAATCGTCTCAGCGATAATAATCGCTGAGACGATTATCGTACCCTTCATGTTAATTGTGGAAATTCCCATAAAAGGTATACGCTTACTCTCAGCAACTTCTTCCTATGAAACATTTCATTTCGGTGCATCATACGTGTAAGACGTAATAAGCTCTGCCAATCTTTATCAAATAATTTTAGTTATTTACTTGAAATATTCGGTTACTTTATCAAAATAAGTATTTAAACATTTACTGATTAACAAATTTATAATAAGCATACGAGTTGTCAATAATAACATTTCTCATTTTGCCTTAGGCAACACAGATCTGAAGTCACGATTTGCTCAATGTTTCAATTTACTGACTGGAGAGGTGAGTATCAGAAGACGTTCGGATTTAGTTTCCATATTAAGAGCAATTACATCACTGTTCTACTGTCTAGTATATTCTCATTTTCCATATTTGGTGTATGATAATTCCTTTCTGCCATTTCTCATGTTTACATGTATAATAACAATAATACAGGAAAAGGGGATTAGGAAATCACTGAGTTCATTTTTTGATGGATCATTATTAAAATAGTGAAACCATATCCATATGTTTTGATCAGAAAATAGAGAGTGTGTTTTACACGAAACTACAAAACTTGGCCAATGCAATATCCTTTTCTGTCATTTCAATATGTAGTTATTAAGAGATGAATGAATGAATGTTCGTAGGCAATGCAGACGATACGAGAGCTGTGAAAGCATATACCCGTTTTCAGGGTATATGCTTCCCCAAGGCAAGGATTGTTGTGTCGTCCATTTATAAATTCAAGGAAATATATACAATTAAAAAAAAGGTTGTTTATGGTTGTTATACTTCGCCGTTTTTGCTGCTTTCTGAACTTGCTGCTCGTAATCATTGCCTTGGTTGATTCAAGTGGAAATCATGATAAATGTGTTCACTTGTGTGAAGAAGAGGTAGCTTAAAAAAATTGAAAGGATGTCTGATGTAAGACGATCAACAAGCGTGAGAATTTATGCGAATGAGTGGAGGAGAATAAATAGAAAAAGTAGGAAAATAAAGGGGAGTTAGCGAAAGTCGAGAGCGAACAGGAGCAAAAGAGAGCTACATGAGAGGCAACAGATGATGGGATTTTCTTTCTTTTGGAATTTGTTGTACATTGACTTGTTTCCATGCTGAAAGATGAATATTGAATATAATATTATGAATACATGATAACGAATAGGAATACATGACATGAGCATTATAACGGGAAATTCCTTAGGGATTCCCTAAGGAATCCCTAAGGAATTCCCGTTTTTGGAGTCCAATTTGTAGATTACTTCTGATATTCTTGGGAAAACAGGAGGGATTCGATGCAATTCTAGACAAAGAAAGAAAATATTTTAGGTGTGGCGATCTTTCAAAGAATGAAGGACAAAAATCAGGCAAGAACGCTATCTTATCTGTAGTTTAAAACGCAATGCTACTGTTAGGGTTAAATAGAGGGGGAGAAGTGCAGATTCACAATGTTGCACCCAGTAGCTTGGCTCTATAGGAATGCACTACTGCCATTCAAATAGGCCTTTATTTTTCGACATTTTTCCCTGTCAAAGTCAAACTTCGCTCATTTTATTGTGGTTTTACAAGTGTTGTCGGCAAAAATGAAGGCTATAAACAAGGCTAGGTTATTTTTTCTTTTGACATTACTTATAGGCTGTTTTCTTTTTTAGACCGTCCTGGCACACTTCGATGAAAAATCTGTCATAGATATACGGCAAAAGTATTGAACAGTGATGAATGAAAGCCTTCATTCCCATATCAATTATTTCTGAAAGAAGATAATAAGAATATCTGAATATCTAAAGAATGAAACCAGTTTATTACCTTTATACATATTATATATATATATAAATAAATAAATAAATAAATAAATAAATATATATATATATATATATATATATATATATAGTATATATATATATATATATATATACAGTATATATATATATATATATATATAGTATATATATATATATATATATATATATATATATATATACAGTATATATATATATATATATATATATATATATATATATATATATATATATATATATATATATATATATATATATATATATATATATATATATATATATATATATATATATATATATATACAGTATATATATATATAGATCCAGAGTAAAGAGGATTACCAGGAATTCTGGTATGAAGGTGAATGATATGTTTTAGGTCAGTACTTAGAGCCAAAATCACTGACTCTGATCCAGCTGAGGTAGTGAAATTAGAGAAAGTGAGTCATTTACAGTTGCTATATTTATATCACCAATAGAGGTTAGTTTTTCGACTTTGAACAGAATGAAATTGAGCTTGAAAGACAAAAACGTCCGGGAACTGAGGAAAACGCATTACAGCATAGGGACGATCAAAAAAGAAATTCCAAATTATGCACCCTTTGGAAAGAATACCAAATAACACGAAGCAAAAACATCTACCATGATGGAAAGAATCTTGAATCATTCTGGTTGTAAATTGGACAAAATTGGGCTATGGTTTTGTTGTTCTGGTGGAAGAGATTTAGCGTCTGTAAGAAACAGAACACATGTTTTGAATCTTTGAAATTCATAATGCATGACAGTGAATCTAGAACTGAAGTCACAAATGTTGGTAATGGATATGAAAGCTTTGAAGAAAGATTTTTTGTTGTTATTTAAGCTTCTTTTGTGGGCGAGAGGTTGGAGAGAGATTTATTTTACACTTATTCGCATTGATTTTTATTTTTATTTTTATTGTTTGGTTTAATTCCATTCTAGTTTTAGTTGTATAACTGCCGTCATTCTAGATTCATTCTAAATAGCACAATCTAGTCCAGCCTTATAATTTGTTTTTAACTTAAGTTAAATAGCCTATGCCTATTATTTGAGCAAATCTTTTTTTTGAAAAATAATTTTGAATTTTTATTAAATATATAGATTTCTTTTTTCAGGTGAAAAACATTGTTCAAGATTGTGCAGCTCGGTTTTATCCGGATGAAGAAAATAAGGCAATGGCATACGTAAATGGATTTTGCGGTTATGATTGCAATTATGTACTGGTAAGTTCTTTAATCCAAACAATTTCATGCAGAATATAAAAAATAACAATGAATATGAAAATTTTGAAAGCGTCTTTCTTATTTTTGTAAGCCAACATTCGCTACGGAAATGTGGCATAAAATATTAAAGGGATTTCAATAATGATTTCTTCAGATAGATTCAAAGGTGTATCCTAAATATGCGCTCCAACCACATGATGGCTAATTAGTTTCCTTTACAAACAACCTATTTTACTAAAAGTGTTCTACAGTGATCATCGATTTGTATTCTCTTTTGCTATTCATTCATCTAAATTTCTATTAATTCAATACTTCACTGTGTGATTACTTCTCGTAATGCTATTTTATGTAATGCTAATCTGCTGTTTTGAAATCCAGTGAACTTTGATATACAGAAGCTGCTTCAGACAGGTTCAACATAATCCTCTTAATATTTTGACCAAAGTTTCTTCAAAATAGTACCATTATTAATAGACTATCGGTATATGAATTTGGTGAGGTTGATTGGGGAACATACGTATATAGATGATCAGCAAAATTCTGAAATTTATTGCACCTAAGGAAACGTTTGACATCATATCCGCCAATGAGAAACTCGACAGATATATCGCAAAGTTCGGTACGAATTGTGAGTTTTGAATTTTGATTTCTCTATGATTGCGGAGGGCTACGAACCAACTTTAAGAATATTTCATCAAACGAAATGTAGACACATCGAACACTACATGTATTTCAAAAATCTGAACAAAGAAAACCAACTGTTTATCTATTATAAAGAAATACTTCTGATTACAATAGTTTTGTTTGAATCCACAAAGCCATCGTAATATGCCAGTTTTGTGTAATTGTAAGGGCACAAGGGATTTTGATCATGATCACCAAAATGAATTCAGTATCAAAATTTCAAATCAAGTTTAGGCCAGATCTCAAAATGCGCAGTGGTTATTTTTCAATAACTTCAACCAGGGTTAACGTATGCACCAGTAATGAAGCATTAGCGCTCTTCACTAATTGAGAGCAAGTGATAATCAAGAATTGCATATGGCGATTTGATTTTACCAACATAATTCAATATGAATGTCCTCTTATTGTTACCCTTCCTGAGATGTGACTATATATGTACAGTGAGGGCTTCACCTAGATTATTAGAATTTCTCAACTGCAGGGCCAAGTCTGCTCTTATAAGAGAAATGATGCTCTTTTATGAATAGAAATATTCACACAACAGAATATAAATGGTTTATCTTTGCTGATTAGTGTGTTTCGTTTAACTCGGTTAACTGTCAAAAACAGATAGTTGAGAGCTGACCTAAATATAACCTGAAAGGTATACAGAAATATGTTTGTGCTGAATTTATGACCTTATCAGAAGGCTAATAGAAGTTAGATGGTGTGCTTTTGGTTATTAAATGGGTTATAGAAAGGGAAGTAGTGAATGTGAGAGAATACCTTACCTGATTTTGTCTAGCAACTCATTTGTAGGCAGCATAGATAGTTTTCGTATCCTTCTGCTGCTTCACACGGTCCCGATCAATGTTTGTTCGGAGGATAGAGAAGTCGGAATGAATTTCACATTCATTTTCTAGTATTGCATCTACCTGTTCAGGTGTTTTGGAAGGGGGACAGAAAAACATCTATGAGGTACTTTGTTTTTGCTTCAACGAATCTAGTAGGATCTCGTTTCCTTTGTTGTGTTTGTATCCTGATGGAAGGTGCATTTTCAACATTTAATGCATATATATATTTAATGCATATATATGTTAAAAATACCAAGCAATGTTAAACTTGATTTTACTCCATGTCCCAAGTAAGCAAACAGACAAACAAGTCAAGTTTGCGCCTGCAAGTGATGCAAGTCTAGCTGATCCTACAGGCAGTGCAAGACCAAGGCATCTCGTGGTAAAGGTGGTATAAGCTCTGATCACTAATCTTAATATTTACCCTTAATGCCAAAACACATCTCCAAAAAGGGGATGCATAATGTTTGTATTAAAGGCAAGAGGCCACTACCCAGACCGGTTTCGACCTTCATTGAGGTTTCGTCAGTGGGAGATGGTGTAGATTAAAGGTTTTTGATTTTTGTAAGAAATCAGACAAAAGCTTAACGTTTATTGGAATTTCAGACGAACTAATGTCTCCAGAAGGCCTGTAATTTTAATTTGATTTGCTTCTTCTTGCCAAAAAATATATAAAATAAATCATATCTGGTACACAATCTAAGATTTAATTTTAAGTGTTTTATTAAAAACACTTAAAATTAAATGAAACAGAATTTAATGCAAATATTAGTAAAAAGTTCATATTTTGTTCATATTTATTTACAGACTGAACGTTGTTCCTTTTCTAAACTGAAAGAGGTAAGTATAAATTTCTTTATTTTTGAAAAATACTTTTGAAAAATAAGACTTGAGTGTCTCAGTGGAAATCGTGAGTGATTCTAAATTAAATACAACAAGAAACAAACTGAAACACACATTACATCAGTCAAATCTTCCCATATACACATTTACTCTCCCCACAAAGTAGGGAAAACCAGATGAAAAACTCAGTAAAATAGCATAGTAAAGGTTTTGTGCAAATTTCTGTAAGTCCTTACTAAACCCTATAAAATCTTCTCAAAGACACCAAACATACTGATATCAGGATAGTAAGACAAATCAGTCTTTCCCTCATCCTTGTTCAATATGATACCCATAAAAATCTTCCAATTCATGTGGGGTCTTTCCTGAGTTAATAATCAATAGTACACAGGTGTCAAATGTCTAGTGATATCGTCATAACATTTCGTTTATGTGCTGGTATAGTGATTTCCTTTAGCATATGTGCTGGTACACTGTTTGGTGATAATCGGAATTAATTCAAGTTTTGCAATAGCTCTTAGTCCACCTCCTCATGCACCTCTAACTTTTCATCACATGTTGGGCAACACTATAAACTAATGTTACATACACCAGGTTGGTAGGTCTTAACGAACAGAACACGCTTTATTTCAATAGTCGCTTTAAGATCTGAAACAAAGAATATAGGATATCCTTAACAAACGCACTTTGTTAAGGATATCCTTCTATATTCACTCATTCTTTTATTTGGAGCTTAATTATAAAGTTATATTTTGTTGCTTCGCAACTCCTCTCACTCTTATTCAGATATATATTCCTTCATATCATCTTTTTATGAATCTCTTGATATGAAAAGATTCAAATATCCTCATACAAGTATTATATCAAAGCTTAACATGCGCTGCTATATCCTTTTCATTCAACAAATGATGTCTCGATAGCAAAGATAGTGTTCTCCTGAGTCTGTTCTATTTTCTAGCTTTGTAGTTCACAATTTAGAGTGTCCTGATTGGATTATCCAAAATCTCGCCTATTGCCCAGTTCAACATGATTATTTCGCTATTTGCCATCCGCTATCACTGTTGCCAAGTGATGGCAAAACAGTTACATGCGCAACTGAGATACCTCATGACTCGATGATCAGATGTAGCAATATTTGGCCTCTAGTTGCTTCTTTCACATTCTCCTTGAGAAAGGTATGACGCAACAGCTCAGGAAATTGCCTTTCCATCCTATTATGCTTTTCATTTCTCTGCTATCCAAAGCGTCTTTGAATAACTTAACTCGCTATATAATAATTACTTGGTTAGAAGATCATGTGGATAATTTTGCAATAAGTTTCGTCTTCACTAACAACTAAACCATCAGGTATGTAGCAACCTCCAACCATATATATCATCCTGTTGACCTCGACTTCACACTAAATAGCCTCACATCAAATAAAGACACTACAAGTAACCTCTTCCTTTTACCTTTTCAAGTTACCTTTTCCTGATCTTACATCTGCGGTATGCTTTGCTAGGTTGGTCATCTTTCTCTTTTCCTTTTCCAGACACTCAAAATGGCCTAACCCAATCCGTACTCTTTCCCTTCACCACGTTTATATCCATGCTTACATAAATGTTTATCACTATTTTTATCTGCATGAATTATCTAACTTACTCTCTCTTTCAGCCTTTATCCGATGATCTAATTTCCCTTAATTCACACATACTTTGTTATTTTTATTTTATAAAGTTAATTAAGCTATTTAAGCAATTCATCAGTATAAAACAGTATCAAACTAATCAGTATGAAAAAAAGTAATTACGTAAAGAAATATTTAGTTTATAGTTATGTATATTGTGCTTTATTTCTTTCGATGAAGAAACAGAAAAAGTACTTCTGTTTAGTTAATCTAATTAATTCAAAAGAATTAAATATTTCTAAATTATTCATTTCACTAACTTAGTATTAAGGTAGGTCCGCGTGGTTAGCCAAGTAGCTATGCGCCTCGCAACCATATGCCTGGGAAAGGAGTGTCGATTCCCGTCGTTGACGTGAGGTGCTTAAGGATCTTTCTCAGCCAAGTTAACCGGTCTTGAGAGTGGACAGTAGGGTTTTTCTCCCCACTTTATCTGGGGTTTTTCATCCCGCGAAGGAGGCAAACCGGCCTTGAGAACTCAACACCTACGGACATAGATACGCCGGGGCATACGGCTGACTACCTTATCCTGAGAACGGTTTAGGTTCATTGATAAATAAACCCTCGACACCGCAATGTAAAAAAGGGAAAGGAAATCGAACGAGCAAAGTATAGCGGTAATTCATTTCAGAAATGAAATAAAAACTAACAGTATATCACGTGAAAAAATAAATTCAACTTATAAAGACATTTCCAGTAACGCGTCCTGTTTTCACTTTGGGATTTACTTGAACGAAAATAAAAGTAGATGTCCATTTCACGAGTTATTCCTAAAGCAAAAACTAATAAAGTTGGAATTTATTTCCCTTAGACATAATGCGTCCGCCCGGTTAGCCTATTGGCAATGCGCTTCGTATCCATATGCCTGCGGAAGAAGTGTCTTAGGTTCGATACCCCTCGACGGCATGAGGAGCTCAAGGATCTTCCCCAGACATAGCCAAGTTAGCCCGTCTTCAGCGTGGACAGCAGGTTTTGTTTTCCTCAGTTTATCCCGGGTTTTCCTCCAACAAGCAAGCAAACTGTCCCCATGAACACACACGGATTACGGTCATGAATATCACCTTAGAGGATGCAGCAGAGGAGTGGCAACTCGGCTGCATTAATACTCCATTAACCCCCTCATTAGGAGGGGGCTCATCCCATCCTAGATGGAAGAGAAAGACAGGATACACATCCTATCTTTCTCATCCAAAAACAGGTATTGAGTTTTTATCAATCAAATTTTTGCACAGTTATGTTAAATAATGATTCCGAGAAATAGTTTAATAGTAAAAACATTCCAATAATAACATTGACATAATTAATGTCATTTGTTCATTTGAACTATTAAGAATAATTAAATAGTAAACTTTGTTCTGGGATTACTGCTGGGAATACTAACAATGTCAATATAATAATATATTTTTGTTAGTATATAAATATAACTCGTGAATCGGGAGTTTAAATGTACAGACGGAGAAAAAGAAAATTAAGAAGGAAAATAAGAAACAAAAAAGCACGGAAACAGGTATCATACCTTAGCAACACGCTGACGACCTTTCCTACCACACTGTTATCTTTTACTTCCCCTAATAATCTCCTTATCTGGCATTTTACTTGTTCCTCTCCAAAGCAATCATTTGTCCCTACTACAACTACCAACCCTTGTGTTCTCTTATTCCTCATGTCCAACGCTTCAATCACTCTCTCCATTCTATCACCAGGAAAACAAACCTTATGCATATTCTCATTTACCACACCTCCAATAATGGAATCCGTATCGAAAGCCTCTCTCGAATCATTCGTTACATCATTCGCCTGGCCATTTTTCCTTCTACTCTTTTTCATTCTTCCATGTATGTCTGTAATTCTTTTCATTTCATTTCGAATGCAGTTCAACTCTTGCCTCATCACTATCAGCTCTGCTTTCATGTCCGGATCGAATATGTATTCATGTCTGATATTTTCATGTAGTTTCATATTATGTCTTTGAATATTTTTGGTTGTGCAGAGTTTGCAGCAGAAATCATACTGATAACTGGTAATTAATTTACGGAATTGACAACGCATATAAAGTAAATTAATTAAAGATAACTTTAATGAATCACTTCTATATTTCGGCAATGTCACATTGCCATCTTCGGGAACATAAAGATATGGTATGTGCACTAAGGAACTAACAAAGCAAATGAGGAAGAAATTAAGAACTAATTTTGTTCCTAAAGTCCTAATGGTGCCCTCTTGCGGGATAATTTGGTAGTCTTGGCAATTGGGCTGAAGTTCTCAAAATGAAAGTCTCCCAAATTTGGGGCAGTTTCATGCACCCAAATTTGTTGAGGTTAGGAACGTTTTTTAGAGCTGCTGAAGATTCTTTGAATAGTCTTTCGTATTTAAACTTGCTGCGATGGATTATTTTTGTCTTCTTCCAACGAATTTTATGGTGGGTATCTAAGGCATGGTCTGCCAGCCCAGAGCGGCTGTACTGGTGAAACCGGATGTAGTCTTGGTGTTCTGAAATCCTGATATTTGTTGTTCTGCCTGTTTGGCCAAAGTAGGACAATTTGCAGCTGCAAGGGACCTGGTATACACCAGGTAGGTCTAGGGGAAGTGGTTGGTCTTTGGTAGAGCGGATAAGGGATGCCAACTTTTTATATGGTCTGTAACAGGAAGTAAGGTCATATTTTTTGAGGATATTAGTTATTTTTTCAGAGGTGCCCTGGATGTAGGGGATAGTGATAGACTTGGTGTAGTCTTTATTGTGGAGGGGGGGAGGGGGGTTGTGGTTTATAGGTTTTAGTATTTTTTGGATTTTTTTGGGGTTGTAGCCATTGGCTAAGAAAGTGTTGAGGATGTGGTTTAGTTCCATAGTCAGGGCCTTGTCATCTGAGCAGATTAATTTTGCCCTGTTATATAGTGTTTTTATCACCCCATATTGTTGTGAGGGGGGGGGATTGTGGTGAATGTATCTGCCAGTGTGGGTGGGTTTTCTGTAAACAGAGAAAACCAAAGTTCCATCAAGCTGGCGGGTGATTAAAGTGTCTAGGAAGGGGAGGGTGTTGTTTTCCTCTTTTTCTAAGGTGAACTGGACTCTGGGATGTTGGTTGTTTAAGTGTGTTAGGAAGGAGTGGAGTGTATCTGAGCCATGTGGCCAAATAGCAAACACATCATCCACGCTCACACACTACACTGGCAACACACCATCACACATAAAAAACTCGGCCCACTTTAAAGCCAGTATAGAAAACCTCACACTCCAACACACTGACATAATGGTCAGTTTTGACGTCTCCTCCCTATTCACTAATGTCCCACTCAAAGAAACCTTTGAGCTCATCCAAGCCAAGTTTCCTCCCGATATCTCAGCCCTATTTCAGTTCACAATGAACTCAGGCTATTTCGTTTGGCAAGGAAAGTTCTACAAACAGATAGAGGGGACAGCCATGGGTTCACCACTTTCCCCACCCTTGGCCAATTTCTTTATGGAGACATTTGAAGAGAAAGCCTTAAACTCCGCCCCACAAAAACCCACTATTTGGCTTCGTTATGTGGATGATATGTTTGCTATTTGGCCACATGGCTCAGATACACTCCACTCCTTCCTAACACACTTAAACAACCAACATCCCAGAGTCCAGTTCACCTTAGAAAAAGAGGAAAACAACACCCTCCCCTTCCTAGACACTTTAATCACCCGCCAGCTTGATGGAACTTTGGTTTTCTCTGTTTACAGAAAACCCACCCACACTGGCAGATACATTCACCAGCAATCCCCCCCCTCACAACAATATGGGGTGATAAAAACACTATATAACAGGGCAAAATTAATCTGCTCAGATGACAAGGCCCTGACTATGGAACTAAACCACATCCTCAACACTTTCTTAGCCAATGGCTACAACCCCAAAAAAATCCAAAAAATACTAAAACCTATAAACCACAACCCCCCTCCCCCCCTCCACAATAAAGACTACACCAAGTCTATCACTATCCCCTACATCCAGGGCACCTCTGAAAAAATAACTAATATCCTCAAAAAATATGACCTTACTTCCTGTTACAGACCATATAAAAAGTTGGCATCCCTTATCCGCTCTACCAAAGACCAACCACTTCCCCTAGACCTACCTGGTGTATACCAGGTCCCTTGCAGCTGCAAATTGTCCTACTTTGGCCAAACAGGCAGAACAACAAATATCAGGATTTCAGAACACCAAGACTACATCCGGTTTCACCAGTACAGCCGCTCTGGGCTGGCAGACCATGCCTTAGATACCCACCATAAAATTCGTTGGAAGAAGACAAAAATAATCCATCGCAGCAAGTTTAAATACGAAAGACTATTCAAAGAATCTTCAGCAGCTCTAAAATACGTTCCTAACCTCAACAAATTTGGGTGCATGAAACTGCCCCAAATTTGGGAGACTTTCATTTTGAGAACTTCAGCCCAACTGCCAAGACTACCAAATTATCCCGCAAGAGGGCACCATTAGGACTTTAGGAACAAAATTAGTTCTTAATTTCTTCCTCATTTGCTTTGTTAGTTCCTTAGTGCACATACCATATCTTTATGTTCCCGAAGATGGCAATGTGACATTGCCGAAATATAGAAGTGATTCATTAAAGTTATCTTTAATTAATTTACTTTATATGCGTTGTCAATTCCGTAAATTAATTACCAGTTATGTCTAACCAACGTATAAGTCTTACTACTAGAAAAATCATGCTGATGTTCTGCCAAGGATATCCAAGGATTATTTAATTGACTCATTTTTCTTCGTCTGAGTGGCATTCTGATCGTGTAGTGGAAGATGCAGATCGTGTATTTTATAAATGTTTGACGTAACAGCATTATGCCTGGATGTATCCCAAGACTTCATCATGGAACTACTAACTTGATGTGAAGAAATGGCAAAAGTTGAAACTGCAACTCTAGGTAATAAGAGTGAGACACCATCTTCCATATCTTTTATCATACTTGACAAAGATCAAGGAAATAATATTTGGACATCTGCACTTGGCCCTGATTCGACGTTATTTGAGTGAGTTTCAACTAACTCAACAGTATTAAGAATAGGTGTCTTATTCTTTACTGGGATTAACATTGAATCTTGGAACAAACTGTCAAAAGATGTTGCCACCGCCTATGATTGCTCCATTTCTATTATTGTGTCTTCACTTTGTTTGATGCTTTTACCAACATTGAACTCTGTACAGATGGAAATAAGTTTGGAGTTGAACTAGGATGTATATTTGAATGAGAAACAGAAATCGCATTTAATGGATAATCAGTTCCTGACAGTTCTGACCTTCCTTCACTTGTGAACGATTTTATTGGCCTACTGGTATCTTCTGGTGTGCCTAATTCATTTATTTTTGATAACACATTGGCCTTTATGCCTTTAATGTTAGAACCAAAGATATCTACTCAGAGAACTTCCTATTTTCCTCTTAATTAACTGAGGTAATTCTAGATCACGATAGGATTTGTGTGTATAATGGTTAATAAGGATTGCTAAACTGTGAATGAAACTATGTTGTGTACTTTGTTTTTTTTTCATTCACATTTAACATTATTTATTATATATTAATCATGACTTGTATAAAAGTTACTTATTAATCCTTATTTAAGAATTATTATTTACGTGTTTATTCTGAATTTAATCTGAATATTATTATAGTTATCTGTATACGAAATGTAAGAGTTAATTAAGTAGCACTAATATTCTATTTATTGTGTTTTTATTAACTCAATGTAGTGGTAGAGCCTTATGTAACATTAACAAAATGTTTACGTTTATTTGTTGTCATGGAAACGCATGAAGAAGCGAGCGCGAGTGGAACAGAGGGTGAGCTAGCTAGGAGAAGGATAATAAAAAAATTATATAGAGGTAACAAGAGAGAATTGGAAGGGAAATTTTGAAGTGAAAGGAAGCAAGGGTATAAACTAGAGAGGTGGGAGTAAATAAACAGTTCTCAAGGGCAAAAGTTAAAAGGGATAATAATTACAAGCAAGTAAAGACGAAGTGAATTTTATAGTTAGCTGAAGGTAAAGTCAGCAGTAATAATCAAAGGAATTTAATGCTGCAATCAGATAATATGAAGAAATTGGACGTTCAGTGAAGAATTCTGATTAAACCCAGTTAATCTAGATTTGCGACTTAATTCCAAATCGCCCTAAGGAGAACTGCACAGTGTTTAATTATCTAATGAGTGGTAACAAGGATAATCAAAGTACCTTACAGTTGATATCCATAGTTGTGAAACGTGATTAATAGTGTTTTAGTTATAACTGCGGAGAAGTCTTATAAATGTGTTCTTAAGTGTAACAAATATATTCTGAAAGTTATTCGCAACGTAATTAATGTACTAGGAACTGTTTCTGGTAAGCACTGACATATTGATCATTTTCAATGTATGAAGAATTGAATGTTAGTTAAGCTACGTTTAACCTAACCTTAACTCTGGAAATTCTTTGCGAACGAGAATTTGAAAATAAGAATTGTTGAGAGATATTTACAGCAATTAGTGCCTGCGGTGTTCTTTAAGCGTATAACATAGCTGAGAACTGTGTGGAAACCATTCAGTTAGGAAGTTCTATTGTATTTAATTAAGTGTAGGAACTTTGTGACTCAGAAACTGAGAAAGTGTATGTGATGGTTTGGAAGATTGAACTAATGCGATTGACTTGACCTAAAGTTTAACTTGCTCCAATTGTTTGAAATTAGAAGTGAAATGTACAGGGTGTTCGGGATAAATTTGACAGTTTCGCAAGGAAAAAGAAAATCTTCTTTGTATCTATTAAATTTAATGAATTGACAAAAAAACATTACAGGCAGAGTTAATTACAATACTATCAACAAGATTTACTCAAAATAACCACCATTAGCATCGATCACAGCTTCAATTCTGCTTCGGAACCTCGAACAAGCTGATGCTACAGTCTCCCTGGGAAGGGCCGCAAAAACTGTTTTAATTTTATCCATTAACTGGGCTTTTGTATTACTGGAAGTGCGATTTGTGTCTTTTTCAACTGCGCCCCATACAAAATAATCCATGGGGTTAAGGTCTGGGGAGTTTGGAGGCCAAACATTTGGACTGGTGAAGTCGTAGAAATTTTCAGACAACCATTTTTGACTTTTCCCAGAGGTGTGGCAAGGGGCCGAATCCTGCTGCCATACATACGGCCTACCATTGGCTACCCTTGTTATCCAGGGCTTGACTACAGTTAGCAACTCCACGAACAAAGCCCGAATTCCAATGCCAGGGTTCTTCAACACCTGTTCCTGCAGATTTGCGAGGAATTCTGCTGTACGAACGCAATCAGATCGTCTGCTAGGGATCTTTCTTCTTGCTACATCCTCGTAGTCACCATTGCAAGTCTCTAGTTCATGCCTGATTGTTTTTACTGTATTCAGGGAGCATTGGGCAGCAGTCGTAATATCCTTATTTTGATGGCGGGCACGAATCATCATGATACAAGTTATTCTCTTCCATGATTCAGGTGGGTTCCAGCTATCCATCCTTTCTGACATCTTGTATATGAATGAAGAAGGTTCCAACTTTTAAATGAAGAGAAGTGTGTGTTAATACATGTAACTTACGGAAAAATATAATTAATTATAAATATGTCAAATTTATCCCGAACGCCCTGTATGTATGTATTATATAACTTATATTAAATGTTTTATTTTGTTAATCTAATTATAGTGTTTGCCTGAATTCCTTTTTATTGCACCGTTCATAAAAATTCGAATCCTGCGGGAATCCCAAGTGGAAAACAAATACTTCGGCCAGAATGAATGAGGAGACTGCTAACTAACTATCTGTGAATTGATCCTGCTATTTTATATAGACTAATGTAAGGATAGAGTGGCGCAGTATAATAGAAATTTCTCTACCTTGGATTGGTGACCAATTCATAATTAGTTGTTTTCTTTTAATGAAAGTAACTTATAACAAGATGGCGGATTCGAACATTGGAAAAAAAAAGAGAACGTCACGACGCTTAAAGAACACCGCAGGCACTAATTGCTGTAAATATCTCTCAAACTGAATGAAACTGTGTTGTGCACTTTGTTTTTTTTTCATTCACATTTAACATTGTTTATTATATATTAATCATGACTTGTATAAAAGTTACTTATTAATCCTTATTTAAGAATTATTATTGAAGTGTTTATTCTGAATTTAATCAACTATTAATTATTTGAACAATAATATGTGTTTAATTTATTGTAACTTATATATGTATATTGTAACGTAAATATTATTATAGTTATCTGTATACGAAATGTAAGAGTTAATTAAGTAGCTCTAATATTCTATTTATTGTGTTTTTATTAACTCAATGTAGTGGTAGAGCCTTATGTAACATTAACGAAAATGTTTACGTTCATTTGTTGTCATGGAAACGCATGAAGAAGCGAGCGCGAGTGGAGCAGAGCGTGAACTAGGAGAAGGATAATAAAAAAGTATATAGAGGTAACAAGAGAGAGTTGGAAGGGAAATTTTGAAGTGAAAGGAATCAAGGGTATAAACTAGATAGGTGGAAGTAAATAAAAAGTTCTCAAGGGCAGAAGTTAAAGGGGATAATAATTATAAGCGAAAAAAGACGAAGTGAATTTTATAGTTAGCTGAAAGTAAAGTCAACAGTGATAATTAAAGGAATTTAATGCTGCAATTAGATAATATGAAGAAACTGGACGTTCAGTGAAGAATTCTGATTAAACCCAGTTAATCTAGAAATGCGACTTAATTCCAAATCGCCATAAGGAGAACTGCCCAATGTTTAATTATTTAATGAGTGGTAACAAGGATAATCAAAGTACCTTACAGTTGATATCCATAGTTGTGAAACGTGATTAATAGTGTTTTAGTTATAACTGCGGAGAAGTCTTATAAATGTGTTCTTAAGTGTAACAAATATATTTTGAAAGTTATTCGCAACGTAATTGATGTACTAGGAACTGTTTCTGGTAAGCACTGACATATTGATCATTTTCAATGTATGAAGAATTGAATGTTAGTTAAGCTACGTTTAACCTAACCTTAACTCTGGAAATTCTTTGCGAACGAGAATTTGAAAATAAGAATTGTTGAGAGATATTTACAGCAATTAGTGCCTGCGGTGTTCTTTAAGCGTATTTGATAGGATTTGTGTGTATAATGGTTAATAAGGATCTCCAACAATGAGCTTCAGGACTCCATGCAGATGCCATAATATATATATATATATATATATTATTAAGTTCGAAATTATTTATACATATACAATAATCATCTTGAGTTACATTCTAACTTATGATTTTACAAAATTTAGCACTAAGTGCTGCATTTTCTACATTGTATTTCAATTAAAATGTAATAATACTTTTTTACCTAAATATTATGTAATTACAACACATGCTCTTCTAATATTAACAATGAAGTTATGCAGAATTTTTTGCATGATGAATAACTAATATATGTTTTTGTAAAAAGGATGAAAAAAAAAAGGAGTGTTGGGATTAGATATGGCGTGTTAGTGTCCTGGTAAAGGTGTTTGAGAGGATTTGTTTGTGTGAGCGTGTGTGAGAGAGAGTAATTTCTGTCTAATTTTCTGTCTTGTTATAATAATTATATAGCGCCAGTTTCAGTTTTCTGTAGGTCCCTAGGTTTCTGTCGTCGAACGGCAGTTTGCTTATCCTGTCTGGTACGCAGAACTTTCTGGTGGTTTTATCGTATTGATTATTATACTTGCATGTTATGTAGTTTGTTGACTATTGTCTTATCTCATACGTTGTTCTCATTACCGTATAGGTTGGACTGAAGTAATGTTTTAACATGACTGTATAGTAGCTTAAGTGCTTCACTTTAAATATTATGTTTTCCGTCCTTACTGCCAGTGTGTTTGTTCTCTTTGATCACAGAACATCAGTTTTAGCATTTTATTTTGCGACGATTTGTAATCTATTAAGTTTGCAGTCTTTGCAGAATGCGTATGATGTAACTGCGATATGAAAATGTTTTCGCATAATGTTTTATAGAATAGTATTTTTATGTATGTCGGTACAATGTCTTATAATCGATATAGTTTGCTTGTTATTATCCTGAGTTTGTTTTGTAGGTAGCTTGTATAGCTATCACAACTTTGATCAGCATCGAAGTGAAGTCCGAGACAGCGTGTTGTTTTTGCCCGGTTGTGGTTTTGGGATCAGCGATATGTGTAGACGAAGTTTGATGTTCGACTGGAAATATTAATATTTTATGAGTGGGATCTCAGAGTTTTTGACTAATACTTTTCTGTTTTTATCTAATGCAGCGTTTATTATGTCTGTGAAATTTTCCAGGAGTGTTGCGGTTCCTTACTTTTTTTTAAAAAGCCATATTTTGTTTTGGGGATGATTTGGAATTTTTCAATGTATGTGGAGAGTTTGCAATGCGCAATGCGCTACATGATTTCGTTCGTTACAGACGATGTGGTGATGGGTCTGTAATTACTTATATTGTTTCTTTTTCAAAGTTTATGTATTGGAGCGATAAATGTAGTCTTTAGTGTTTCAGGTATGTGTCCCGTTTCGAAGATTTTATTTAAGTTTCAGTATAAATGGAAATAGGTTAGTTGAATGTTTTTTGATGTTTTTTGTTCTATTTCAATCTATTCCTGGTCCTTTCTTAGGGTTAATTTGTTGGATTACAAGTCACAGTGCTTAATTTTTAATGTGGGAACCATATTGTCCTGGTTGCTTGTAGACCTAGTGGAGAATACTTTTTTGTGTGAGGAGATCATGATTACTGTATTTTTCGAACAGAGTTCGCGAAGTGCTGAATAAAGTTGTTTGCCAACTGTTTCAGTGATTGCTCTCACAAGCGGAGTTCTGTTTTATTCTTTCTGAGGCAGTAGGTTTGTGTGTATTGGACAGCATCTCATTGATCAAGTGGCAGGTTTCCGTTAAGAGCTGTTGTGAATTTGTTTCTAAAATGGTTTCGTTTTGCAGTTCTAATCGGTGTTGTTAACAGATTCCGTTTCCTTCGGCATTCATTTTGCAAAACGGTATTGTTAGGTGACCTCTTAAGTTCTTTCCAGAGGGCATACTTTCTTTGTATGTTTATTAATATATTGTCTGTTATCCATGGATTCCCTCTGGTTTAGGAAATTATTTCTATTCTTATTAATTCTTTGTTATATTTTATTAAATGTACGTTTAAGATTGCTATATACAGTGTCAGCAGAGTCTAAAGATACTATCTGCATCCAGCCTGTTTTTCTGATTTCGTTTTCTATAGTTTCGTTTATGAAGGGTTTTAGGTTTTAGGGTTTAGGTTTTTTTTCGCTAGTTTATCTGGTGTTTTTCATCCAGCAAGCAGGCAAACCGGCCCCGTGAACATACGCTTCTACAGTCAAGAATATATCCCCCCCCCAATCCAGCGGTAGACTAGGCGACAGGTCGGTTGGGAGTGGTACTAACAAGAAGTCGCATCTAGGTAACACGCGGATCCTGCACAGGAAGTGGGAATAACGCGTAGTGAAAGAAGGAGTTTCGTTTATGAAGCTAATATACTGTTTTGTAGTCTCAGTGAGTTTTAAGGTTCTGAATCAGTATGTTACTGTAGTTTAGTGACATAATGGTCTGCCAGTTTGCAGGTTATGACAGCTGCTGTATAGCTGTTTGGAGAGGTTCGTATATTTGTGTGGTCAATACAGGATGAGGTGGTTGTATTTCCGACTATCTATTCTCATGTATGCGACTGTATGGATGGGGTTATGTTATATGCTTATAAAAGGTCTAGGTATTGTTCTGTGTTGTTACTTATGTTCCTAATGTTGATATTCATGTCATCTATTATTATTGGGTATGTATTCTGAAACGCCTTCTTCCGTGCCAGAAAGATATCTGTTTAATTCATTTAGAATTTTTGTGGTGCTTAAATTGGGTGGTCTGTATATTGCCTTTATTACCAAGGAATGCTCTCGTTTGATACTTTTAACTTCGATGCATATATTTTCTGCAAATTCTAATTTATAGTATATTTCTATAAACTATACAGTAGCTTATAGAAATAAACTGAATATAATAATATACTGAAATATAAATATATTCTGAATATAATGATATTCATTATGTATACTGAATCGGGTTTGATTTTGAAAAAAAAAAAATAATAATAACAATAGTTTAAATGTGTACAGTACTATAGACAGTTGATATTATTAAATAATATTTATTTAACATGAGAAATTGGTTAGTGATCCTACAATAAGTTTGCTTATGAACTCATTAATTCCTATAGTATTATTTCGATTTGGCGTACTTTACTGTATTAATAAGATTGATAAATTTGAAATTAGAGAAGAAATTTGTGAAGCAAAACTGAAAAGCACCACAATCACGTCAGCATCGTATTTGTTAACTGTTATGTAAGTAAGTAAGAAAACAAACGCATGCACTGTGCGTTTGTTTTTCTGTCTGTTTGTCCGCGATTACCTGTTTGGAAATTCAATATTTTTCAATATACATAATTTATTTATGGCAATGAAATTACATATTTTCGATACTGTTGATACCCTTAACTAAACTAGTAAACCCAGAAACTCATAAAGCGAGAAATGCCTGTATTTAAAACGTGATCATCATTTTTTTTTTTTTTGATTGGTACATAACTGTTTAATTCCATGAATTTAATTTACTTCATTTTATATTTATTTTTGTCTAAATTTCAGCAAAATCTGTGGGAATCCCATCAACCTGATTATCAAGTAAGTATTTTAACTGGTTTTTAATTTATTAAAATTATACTATTACGACACACACACACACACACACACACACACACACACACACACACACACACACACACACACACACACACACACACACACACACACACACACACACACACACACACACACACACACACACACACACACACACACACACACACACACACACACACACACACACACACACACTTGCAGTCACATTAAAACTAATTATGACTACAGTTAAAGTCATTGAAATCAATAACGCTTTAATAGGCAAAACATTGATCAATATAGTTATGAGTTATGTCAACATTTAGTAATGCACCCTTCACTACATATCACTCCTATATTTATGCTTAACAAGAATTCTTCCACAGAAAAAATAAGAGCTATTTTAATACAGTTTCCGACTACATTCCATTTTTCCACATTAAAATTTAAATGTGGGAGGAAGCCACATTCTCTTTTAGTGTGACCTATACACACATATATATTCCATCGTTTTTTAATTTATTTAAGAAAATGTATACAATATGAATAAACAAAATACATTTACATGTTCATTAGTTCAGTAAAAAAGTAACCTCAACTGATACACTCATTTATTTTTATGCACAACTCTGAAACTCTTGAAAGCTAGGAAAAGTCATCATGCATATCAAGGATTTAGGCCTAGCGTGGTCTGTTCTGGCATTAGAAGTCATCGTTGAATCGTTTAACAGGACTTCCTGGTTTTCTTTTTCCTTCCTTGTTTTGGTAATCTTTCTATTTTCATTCTTTGAACGTGTTCCAACCATTTATGTTTATATTTTTTAAGTTTTTCTATTACTGATTCTTGGTTTAATTCTTTCATAATTTCATCGTTTCTTTTGTGATCAAATAGGATATACTTTGCAGTTTTTCTCATAAACTTCATTTCTGCTGTTGCCAATCTTTGTTTGTCTTTTAGTTTTATTGTCCAGATTGTCCAGATTTCACTTCCATACAATAAGGCTGGTAGGTTTTTGAACTAGGTTTGGTTTAAATTTAGAGTTAATTACACCTGCTATTTTTAAATATTTTGCAATTTTTACGTTTATATCTTTTTCATTTTCATATGTGATCATACATCCTAGGTAGTTAAATGAATTCACCTGTTCCAAGATCTTGTTATCTAAAGCTAGGAAAAGTACACAGCTGAATCATAATGATTATGATTCAGCTATGCATTTTAGAAGTTTCATAACGTAAGGAATAACAATAAACTGTGAAGCAGTTATCTTAGAAATATGGACAAATATTTGTTTACAAATCTTAAGTTAAATTTAAAAAAATAAAAACTCTTCATGAGTTAATTAATATGGAATTATCTGGCCATTTTAATTTGACTTTTATTTTAATTCAATCAATTAAAATTATAAATAAAATAATTTAAACTATATTTTCTTTTACAGCAATGCCTGAGGACGTTGTATACTGACTACATATCTAATCTATCCTACCAATTAGGAGACAATCAGTAATATATACAGAATCATCGTTTAAAGATGCGAATAATTTAGTATATGACTAAATATTGCATAGTAATACCATATATACAAATTTTGCTTACTGTACTGCATTACTCAAACCATTCATCGTGCTAATTGTAGAGGCTTATTGGCTTTTGCTCTTCTTTAAAAATGGTTGTTTTGCTTATTAATTTGAAAGTATTATTTATGTTTTTTTTTAATAAACAAAAAAGGAGAACATAGTTTTTGTGGAAATACTTATTGTTCGATGCGCCTTTTACATATAAAAAAATTAAAAATTAAATGATGCTCTATGAACTAACTTACTGAAATAATATCTTTTGTCGAATATTTCATCCAAGATTGTTGGTTAGGATCGCATCATGTAGAAATACGGTATAATAAAGATGCAAGATTGTCTGAAATCCGAATACATATAATATCTTTGAAGGTTTCGAAATTTTGATCACAGAGCTTATTGTGAATTTTTTACATGTGTTCGGCTTTGAAATAATTGGATCATGAATATATCCCTTTTCTATATATTATTAATATAAAATAATACGCCTTATTGAATCATTGCACATATCCTCTTAAATTATGGTTGAAATTTACGGAAATTATAGCACTTTTTCTCCAAGGTTGCGATAAGTAAGAGGGGAGTGCGAAGTATCACGGATGTTATTTAACTACTTCCTCGAATATGTAAATGAATACTTATAGAATTGTGATATTGGAGAGATGAGCAGAAGAAAATAGAATAGCACATCTAATGTTTGATGATAAATTGATCTTCTACCGGAAAACAGAGCAGATAATCAGTAAATTACAACAGACTTAGATTATACTCTTAAAAATATACCTTAATCATAACTACCCCTAAGTTCAAAATAAAAATAAATAGCTGTAATTATATCTGTAGTGCTATAGTGGATAATAAAAAATGAAATTCTACTGAAGTTACCCTTACAGAAGTTTACAAGCTTAAATACCTAGGCAATATCTGTAATGAACATGGGAGATAAGAATAACAATTGCAAAATCATAAACAGAACTGCAAAAATTAAAACCAATTTGGACAGATAACTAGCCAACAAGTACAACCAGATTAAGCCTTATTGACACAGCAGTTTATTCAGTATATACGGAAATGAAAGTTGGACCCTCCTAAAAGGAGATTGAAAACGTTTGCTGGCATTTGAAATGAGGTGATATTGACGAATCCTAAAGTCTCTATTCACTGATCTCATCACATATTTGGAAGTAAGACAAAAATGTCACTTATTTTGATAACAGATAATATCATAACTAAGTTTCGAAGGAATCAACGTTTTGCTTTTTTACATATTTAAAAAATACAAAAAATACTACATTCACCAAAACCTTCATATCACCCCCATGAAAAAAACAGGGGATTTATCTGAACCCGAAAAATACGAAAAAAAAAAGAATAAATCAATAAATTAGGCATGGCATTCCACACAACTACTGCCATCAAATGCTCTAACAACAATCAAAAATGTCATATATAGATAACAACTGTTCGCACGAAAATTTAAAGAAGCCTCACAAATTATTAGAATCCCAACACAATGCAATAAAAATTAAGTCTTAATTTTATATCAAGTATTGTCTGCTTACATTACTAGTGATACCAAAGAACCAGATATGAACAACTATCAATGTTCCAACACGTATATGGTAATGAATTTATCATTTGTATTCTGGTTTATCAATTATATTTAACAGTTTTCACGTGAAGTTAACAAAAAAACATCTACTATGTGTAAATAATTCATAATAGGCAGTTTTTGTAAAATTTTATACCTTTACCCCTAATGATGTAAGTTCTACGACGCACGATATTTGTCTAGGTAAAATTGCTTATTTTTAATAAACTTCTAATTTGTATTAAATTACGATCTTAATACCAAAAACATCCCACAGAATAATGGGTTTATAGTGAAACTGCTGGATGTTGCAAACGCCTTGCACAGGTATCACACGAATGGACTTACATTATTGTAGTTTATTCAGGATTAGGCGCCAAATGTAGCTCAGTCAGTACAGACGAAGCGTTTTGGTCGGAAAGAGCTGGGGTCGATTCCCGTCAGTCACGTGAGGAACCTTTATCCGATCTCTTTCGATTAAAGGTGAGTTAGCCGGTCTCTAACGGAAGTAGGGGTTATTTCACCAGGAAACTCGGGTTTGTTCTTCCCCACAACAGGCAATTCCTCCCCATGAACACATATGGATACGATCCTCCCAACCGTAGGTCTGATTCATCAGCTATATGTCGGTAACGAGCCCAGATAAAATGTGGGGAAGGGTTGGGGGAAAAGAATGGTGAACTACCCTGCAAAAATATTACCAGGAGCCCTCTGTCAGCAAGACAACGTGTTCCTCTATCATGCAACAAGTACCCTGCGTCGTAGGACTTACATCATCAGACGTAAAGTTATAAAAATGTGTGCAACAAAAGCCTACTAACAATTAGTTACACATATCAAATGTTTTTGATAAATTCACAAGTGTTAAATGTAATTGATAAACCAGAATTGATGCCTACAGAGTCACCTAGAGTTGGAAACAACTGAGGGATAAATCATCGTCGTCAGAGGCCAAATGGCATGTGACTAGTATCGTGCTACACGGCTCTGTTCTTGGGCCGCTTCTGTTTAATTTGAAAGTTAATAATACAGGATACAGGAAAGAATCTAAGCAGCTGTCCATTCTGTTTGCCGATGATACAAATTTGTCTTAGGCAATAATAAAACAGATGATGTCAAAATTTTGCAGGGTAATTGGGATTGACTGGAAGTCTGGTAAAGGAGAACAGTTGTAATTTTAACCTGGAAAAGTGAAGGTTATGCCTTTTGAGGTGAAAAGATTATTACCAGCCATATATCACACAGATGGAATTATACTCCATTAAATTGAGGAAGCCAGAGATTTGGGAGTGCTGGTGGATAGGGAGTTGAAGTTTAGATGGCAAATTACAAAATTGGCTAAAGCTCATCGGATTATTAGGTTATTGAAGAATACTTTTGGCGAATAGAGAAAAGCAAATTATTATTCCTCTTTATGGAGACTTAGTAAGACCCCATCTTGAATACTCCGCACAGATTTGGTCATCTGGGTTCCTTGGCGATTAGGAAGAGGCAGAGATGATCCAGAGGCGAGTGATCAAGTGTACCAGGTCTATAGAATGAATCTTACGAAAACATGGGCCATCCTTGGAAACTGTGAAAGAGTGTAATTAGCAAGGAAGTCAGAACTAGATTTTTTTTTGTTTGGAGAGTGGTGCATGAGTGGAATAGGATTGCAGAATCTGTTGTGGGTGAAATGGCTGTGAATCAGTTCAAAACAAGGTAGGATAGATACTGCACAAATGTTGTATAGTGCTTGGCATAATGTCTAGGGCTTCCCGAGATGAATCTATGGACTCCATAGAGTAGCCTGTATAATCCTGTTCTAGAGACCAAAGGCGGAATTTTTGAATCCACTTTTGCTGAAGAGAACGTGGTAGGAATAGGTTTCGCAAGATCGTTTTCCACTGGTCGGAAAAATGTTTCTGACTTCAGGACAATCGCAAATATGCATGACATATTTGTGACAATCATAAATAGTTACATGCATAACAACCGCATAACAAATGGTTGTCATGCATGTGAAAGTTTGATTAAATTCCTGGAGAAAATCATTATGAGTATTTCATAATCAGATGGACTCTGAAGAGCAGCAAACCTGAATCTCATTAACGAAAAAAATGTAAACCTATAGCAGATTAATAACGTGGTTAGAATAAATGTATGAAAACAATGGTACCCTTGTCTAGCGATAACAGGCAAAAAATTTCGTAAGTGATTTTCAAGTCTCTAATAAGGAAGTGGGATGTCTTCAATTGTACGAACAGACACTTATCAATATCTATACTTCAGTGAAACAGAAATTGTAGGATTCTACGATTTGTGGCTCTTGGTACACGTACGATTTCTGTCGTTTCCTTTAACTCAGCTGCTGCTATCCGCACTTCAATGATCACACATTTTGGGAGGTCACTAAGATCTGACATTTTGGTATACAAATAATAGAGACAACGTCATCCTGCAAGTGAGTATTACTGAGCAGTATGATATCGGCTATCACGTGCCAGTGCCATAGTCGAAACTAAATTAACTGTTGTGCAGTTAGCGTGCAAAATATCAGACCTCAGTGACCTCCAAAAAGGTACGTTAATTGTAGATCGGTTTGCAGAAGTTGCCATAACCAAAACGGCAGAAATCGTAGGTGTATCAAATGAAAATCTATTATTTCACTGAATGCCCGCGAATTTCCAGATTACCCCATTCAAAATAGAACACATATACTACATCACCCATCGCCAGAAATGTGCCATAAAATTACATTAAATCCATACTGAGTCTGTTCGTTATCTTCACTGAAATTTACCTTTAATTTTCCTTGGCCCAAAGTACTCGTGCAATTAATAACAGCACAGATCGTCTACTCAAACATTTCTGCATAGCCTAAAATAACACTAACTGTAACCACACACTACCATCTACATTTGAAATGCTCATCTACTGAAACTGCTTATCCCACTTCTCTATCACTCTTGCTATCTCGCTTCTCTGGACTAGTTTTCCCTTATAATTTATATCAATCTCCTTTAAAAGTTGGTAATAATAATAATGATAATAATAATAATAATAATATTTGTAAATAAATATGACGGAGATATAACTCCAATCCCGCCACTCAGGAAAACCGCGAGAAAACCTATACGAAGGAGCTCGTGAAGAAACTATCCAGGAAAAAGCCCTGTGTGTTGGGGGGAGGGTTCTAACCCTTTTATACCTTGACTCCTAACGGCACCTTCTTTAATTTCTTTTCTCCGCCCCTTACTTGATTCGATTTCACCGACCAATTAGGGTGGCGTTTTTCTACCAAACATCCTTTGGTCGGCGAACCGTCCCTCGCACGTGACGACGTCTCAATTCGGGAATTGACCCTGAGCTATTGTTTTTCTTTTGCTAGCCTCTGAATTAATCCCCTTTCCAAATTTTTATGAATTTACTTAATATTTTAATCTCTAGCCTCTCACATACAATTTCTTATGACTAATCCTTTTCTGTCTTACTTAGTTAAAATTTTTTATATCATATCACAACACTAATATATTCCTTCTTTTATTAGTTAGTTCAGCAAACACCTTTTTTTGTTGTTGTATATTTTACTTGGATGCAAGAATATTTTTCTTTCTTTTAAATAATTCATGTATTAGCTTTTATACAGGGGCTTTATTTTATTTGCTCTTCATGTAACACCATGATAACTGGGAATTCTACATTCTTAAGGTATCAGGGCGTTACAAAATCTTTATCCTTTTTGTCAGCATGTATTTTAGTCAAATGCTCTTGTAGCCTAGAAAGCTTCATTGCTTCATTTGAAAACCCTTTTTGGCAAATCAAGCACATGGGTAATAATTGTTTCATAGGAGACTGAATAAAACCATATTTCAAATACTCAATACTGTATTGTTGACATTTCTTCTTATATTCAGATATAATGTAGCAATAAAATTTGCAAAAATATTCACAAAATAAAAGATTTAATTTACACTTTTAAGACTCCACTTATCTATCACACTTTCGACTGATGATTGTTGGCATAGCACACAAAAAATAATGAAACTTATTCTTAAACCACTGGTATTTATAGATTTGAAATACAGCCCGAATCGAACTGAAACACTGCACTGAAACTAGTCAGTGCATGCATTGACTTGTTTGCGATACTATCGTACTCGTGCTTTGAACAAGTCACTGCAAGCACCCATATTCCTGTCAAAACATGCTGAATTGAGTGAATTACCTACGTAATAGTTGACCGACATACTACTAGTTAAGACTCGTCTGCTGTGTGGATAGACTAAAGCCTGTATGGCACGATCAATTTATACAATAGCAAAAAATGAATAAATTTTTTAAGAATACAAAAAACAGAAATTAAAATATCTTGTATGACACATTCAATTTTTTATTTTGCACGCAAGCGCATTTTGTTCGTCCGACCACGACATTGTCCGAATAATTATAAATAATAATTAATATATAAAATAATTACACAAGATATAAACAACAAGCCTACAAAACATAACCACAGAAAACAGTATAATACGTTTCGAATAATATTTGCTTTGTTTTTTCCCTCTAGTTAGCAATATAAGTTAGTACTAACTAGGCTGACTAAAATTTACGATTTTATTTCTTTCTTGCCATTATTATTTTTACTCGTAATATTAAATTATATAAAATCGGGTTTATTTTTGCCCAAATCAATTAGAAAAGTGGTTTTATATATTTTATATATATTTTGAAATGAAATATATCTGCTACTGTAAACATTACCTATTATACACACATATGTATGCTCTATTTTCTCAATGACATAGAAAATTGACATCTATTTCTATCTGACATGGTAAATTTTCAAATGATTAAATAATTGAAATAGAAAATTGATAAAAAAATTGATCGTGTAAGACGGGCATAAGATGAATTAAAATGCAAAATTTACATTTTAAATGATTATCTAATCGCAAAATCACAAAAATAATTAATTTTTAAATATATATTATTAATTTCTTCAATAAAGAAGAAATTAATAATAATTATTTAACCACCGACCCCTAGACCGCCTTCTGATCCCACTATAGTCCCCATAGAAGGCTTCAGCGTCCCCTGGGATGCGGTACCGTCCACTTTGGGAACCTATGGTCTATACTGACTGAGCTACATTTGAACTCTAATTCCTGAATAAACTACTCTGATATATCTACATCATCACCTCGTCTCCACCTCATCAACCCTATATCATTCCCATGTGCTGCAGTTTGTTGATGAGAATTTCGTTGATATCCTGCGAAAGGCTTTTGCAACGTCCAGCAGTGTCACTGTAAACCCATTACTTTATGGGGAGTTTTCAGTATTGAGATCATATTTTAATATATATTAAATTTTGTAATAAAATTTTAATTTATATTAAAATTATATTTTTAAAAATAAAAAAATATTAAAAGTAAGCAATTAAATCCCTACAAGTATCGCGCGTAGTAGGACTTACATGATTACGGGTAAAGGTATAAAATTTTACGCAACAACCGCCTATTAACAATTAATTAATTACATATATTAGATGTTTTGATAACTTCACAACTGTTAAATATAACTGATAAACCAGAATACAAATGACAAATTCATTACTATATGTGTTTTGGAACATTGCGAGTTGTTACTATCACGTTCTTTAGTATCAGGCATAATGTAAGCAGACAACACTTTCTGGATAATTGAGCCTTAATTTTAATTGCATGCTATTCTAATAAATTGCAAAGCTTCTTTAAATTTTCTTGTGAAACAGTTGTTATCTATATATGACGTTTTTTTTTTGTTGCCAGAGTAGTTGATAGCAGTGGTTGTTTGGGATGCCATGCCTGATTTATGATGTATTCCTTTTTTTTCCAGGTCTTGTACGGTTCAGTCAAATCCCCGACCTCGCTGTCTGGCCTACATAACAAATGCCACAAGACAAACGAATCTCATAAACTCCTGGTTTTTTCACAGGATGAGGTGAAGGTTTTGGTGAATGCAGGAATCTAGATATTTTTTGTAAAGGTAATGAAACCACTGTTATGATGTACTCGCTGAGCAAGGCAGCCACTTTGTATGGGACATTCGTGATGTAGGGCAGCGTGATTGCATTCCTGAAATGGTGTTTAAGTAAAGGAGTTGCAGGAGATGTATAAAGAATTTTCTGATCGTTATGGGTTTAAATCAATTAAGTGCGAGGTTCTGTTTCGCGTAGTACACTCTTTCATTACTTTTTGTTGAAGTGATATATTTTAATTTATAATATTTTAATTATTTTATAAATTTTAATTATGCCTATTTTTTACAATGGAGGATGGTGTGAAGTATCATTTAAAAATGTTCCCGTTGTAGTAGGTTTTCTATACACAGAGAAGGATATATCCTTTTCCCCTTGGTTTACGTCAACAAGAATATCAAGGAACGGTAATTTTTTGTGTTGTTCTAAATCAAGAATGAATTTTTTATTGGAATGCGAGTTATTCAGATAATTTTTGAAAGTAATCAGATCATCTACCATTCCGATCAAATGACAAAAATAATATTGACGTAATGTAACCAAATATTTGGTATCTTCTGGTAGATTTTTAAATAATTACTTCAAAACAAATACTGGGAACAAAAAGAAACTCATGGACTTGCCATGAGTTTCCTCCTTTCTCCAGCCATAACTAAGCTGTTTAGTGAAACGAATTTCAAAAAGGATCCAAAAGACGGCCCACAATTAGATGGATAGACAAAATAAAAGAGGACATGAAAACCTAATCAAATCCCACAACCAGCGACACCAAACTGGACAGAATTGTTCGGAATATCTTCGGACGGGACAGACAGAAGTGGAAAGAGTTCATTAGGCCTCATCATCATGCACATACCTAATGTAAGAGAGAGAAAGAAGAAACACTAGTGAAATACTATAATGCACTATATCGACATTAGGTTGTGGATATATTGCATGCTTCATAAGCCTACGAAACAAACCCCATGCAGCAATTATAATTATGTTTTAATTCCAACAAAACGAAGTATTGTATCGAAGAAAGAAAGAAAGGGCCATAGTGGCTAGGCTTTATTTCCGCGATGTTGGTCTTCTTTTTTATCCTTTACTCCCAAAAGGCCAGTAGAGCATATGTTAAGAAATCTTCATCACAGAAATCTTCCACGCAATCCTTGATTGACACTTTGTTTTCGTCTCTGTATATGAAGCACTTGTCCAATTTTAATGTAATATATTCTTAGTATTCCAGGTCTGCGTCTATTTCGAATTCCTGGAATAAGACCTTCAAGAACTTAAACTGGTAGACCATTTGATAGATCGTATAACCTGGATACATATGTTGATTCCTTCTAATCATAGATATGAGGTTATATTTATTCAAAGAACAGATTCTTTTTCTTACTTCAAAATGTCTGATGAGATCAGTGAATGTAATCTTTAGGAATCGTCAATAGCATCTCATTTCAAATGCCAGCAAGCGTTTTCAATCTCCTTTTAGGAGACTCCAACTTTCGCTTCCTTATAGATATACATATACTGAATTAAAAAGTGTGTCAAAAATAAGGAGTAATCCGTTAGTAATTGTTAGCTAATTATCTATCGAAAATGGTTTAAATATTTGGAGTGCTGTTTTTGCTTTTGCAATTGTTGTTCTAATCTATCATGTCATCTCCCATGTTCATTACAGAAATTGGCTAGTCTGATCAACTTCTATAGGGATACCTTCAGTAGGATTTTATTTTTTTATTTTCTTTTATGGCACTTTCTTCTTGCTCAGAATCAAAGATATTCGTCTTTAAAAGACATATTTCGGTGATTACCCCACATTTTTTTATTATTCAGTTCTATAAAACACTGAAATAATAGTTCCCGACAAGTTTCGTAAATCGTAGGATTTACATCTTCAGGGGGTAAATAGTATAACTTAAAGTTTAAACAAGAGAATTAATAAATACAAATCATAACCGTCTGGCTATTCATAAAACTCAACTAGCAGAATGCAGATATATAACGTTATTAACGTTGAACAATACTGGATGATGTCACGTGTGCTTGTTCTCGTTCATACAGTCCAAGCTCAGATTGAGGTAGATTTTTTATTAGAGCTGAACACACTTGATGGAGAATTAAACCTTGATTTTTATTGCATTGGGTTGGGTTTTTTAGCATATTAGCAGCTTCTTTAAATTTTCTTATATAACTGTTGTTTTCTATGTATCACATCGTCGTTTTTTGCCAGAGTACATCGTGTTCAGTGGAAGTGGTATGGAAAGCAAGACCCGTTTTTTGTTCTCTTTTGTATTGTACGTCTTTTTGGTGTTCAGCCATGCGTATTTCTCCAGATCTTGCTGTCTGTCCTACGTAGCAAATCCCGCAAGAGCAATGGATTTTGTAGACTCCTGGTTTTTTAAGAGGATGATGAGGTGGTTTTGGTGGATGTAGGAATCTTGAGATTTTCTCCATAGGAAGGAAGGCTACTTTTATGTTGTGTTTGTTCATTAATTTGGCTAGCTTGTCTGTAACATTTTTGATATAAGGAAGCGAGATTGCATTTTTGTAATCCGGTTTTATTGTGTTGTTAGCTGGAGGAATTTTAAGGATTCTCTTGGTGGTTTTGTTTCATATCCATTCTGTTGGAGGATTTGTGTTAAGTATTTTAGTTCTTCATTACATCTTTCTTGTGTGATGGAGATATTGTATGCTCTGTCTCGAAGAGTTTTAATTAAGCTTATTTTTTGTGAAGGATGGTGGTGTGAGGTTGCATTTAGAAATCGTCCAGTGTTTGTAGGCTTCCTATATACTGAGAAGGAGAGTTTACTTTCTTCATTAACTTCTAATAGAATATCCAGAAAAGGAAGGTTTTTATTTTTTTCTTGTTCTAAAGTGAATTTTATGGTTTTGTGCAAATTGTTGAGATAAACTTTGAAATTTATACGTTCATCTGTTGTTCCACTGAATATGATGAAAATATCGTCCACATAGCGTAGCCATATTTTTGGTTTTTTATGGTAATTCTTAAGAGCATTGTTTTCAAATTTTTCCATAAATAGGTTTGTTAATACCGGTGATAATGATGAACCCATGGCCAGCGCTTCTTTTTGTTCCCATATTCTATCTTTATAGGTGAAAAAAGTATTGTTTATACAATGTTTAAAAAGATTCAAGATGTCCGGAGGGAAGAGGTCTACTAGGAGATTCAAAATTTCTTGTCTCGGGACGTTTGTAAACAAGCTGATAATGTCGAGACTTGCTAGGATGTCTGTTGGACCAATATGTATATCTTTCACTTTTTCTATGAAATATTTACTATATTTTATGAAGGAAGATGTTTTTTCTATATGTTATGAGATCATGTTGGTGAGGTATTTCGCCAAGTTGGAAGTCGGTGAATCTCTTCCATCTACTATTGGTCTTAAAGGTATATCTGTCTTGTGGATCTTTGGAACACCATATATTCTTGGTATCAAAGGATGTTTTGATTGTAAGCATTTTTTAAATTCTTCCGTCCAGAGAGGCACTTTTTTATTAGATCGTTTGTTTTTTTGTGTGTAGGCTTACAAAAATGCAATCTCGCTTCCTTATATCAAAATATATAAGATATATAACGTTATTCAACGTGAATAACGTTATATATCTGCATTCTGCTAGTTGAGTTTTATGAATAGCCAGACGGTTATGATTTGTATTTATTAATTCTCTTGTTTAAACTTTAAGTTATACTATTTATCCCCCGAAGATGTAAATCCTACGATTTACGAAACTTGTCGGGAACTATTATTTCAGTGTTTTATAGAACTGAATAATAAAAAAATGTGGTGTAATCACCGAAATATGTCTTTTGAACCAATTAGCCACAGAAGTTTACGCCTGCAATATTCGGCTTTGTTTTTGATCTATGGGGGGCTTATGTTTAAGCCATATTTTTAAGGGAATAATTTGATTCTCTAATAATTTATTGATGATCTGATTTGTTTTCCGCTAGGAGAGCAATGTCATCAGAAAATCGTAGGTGGGCTTTTCCTCTTTCTTCTACCATCTCTCCAATATCACAAATCTATAAGTCTTCATTTAAAAGAGATTCGAGGAAGTATTTGGTGATAATTTGCACTCCTCTTTTAATTAACGCTCAATTGAAAAGAAAGTGCTATCATTTCCGTGAATTTCCACCATAGTTTAAGAAGATGGGTGCAGTGACTCAATCAGTTATTATTTTACATTAATAATATACAGAAATTGTGTATATTAATTGTCCAACGTTATTTCAAAACCGAAACCGAACATGCGTAGAAAATTCACAATCAGCTTTGTGATCAAAATTTCGAAACATTCAGAGTTTTTATATATATTCGGATTTCAAATAATGTTGTGTCTTTATTTTACCATATTTTCAAATGATGCGATCATAACCTACAATTTTAGATTATGATCAGAAATTACATAGAACAATCTTAGAAGTATTTTCACAAAAAGTATGTTTTTCATTTTTCATTTATTAAAAAATTAAATAATACCTTTTTAAGTTATTAATCAAAAATCTTTATTTTTTGAAGAATAGCAAAAGTAAATAAGCCTCTACAATTGGAACACTGAATGTTTTGATTAATATAGTACAGTAAGCATAATTTGTATATTGTATTACTATGCAAATTTAGCCAGAATATTAGTCATATTCTAGTAGTCGCATCTTCAAACGATGAGTCTGTAGATATTACCGCCTGTTTCCTGATTTTTTGAGTAAATATTCAGTGATCAACTTGTTCATGCAACCCTGTGAAAGAAAACATAATTTAAATTATTTTTTGTAATATAATTTTAAAAAAAAAAGCCAAATTAAGATGGCCAGATAATTCCATATTAAATAATCCATGAAGCGGTTTTATTCTTTTTTATTTAACATAAGATTTGTAAAAAAATATTTGTCCACATTTCTAAGATAACTGCTTCACAATTTATAGTTATTCGCTACGTTATAAAACTTCTGAAGTCCACAGATCAATCATAATAATTATGATTCAGCTGTGTAATTTTCATAGCTTTCGAGAGTTTAATGGGTGTGCGTAAAATATAATATAATGGTGAGATTATTCTTTAATGAATTAATTTAAAAGCGCTTTGTTTTTTAATATTCTATACATTTTTTTTATAAATTAAAACAATGATGGAATATATATGTGTGTGTGGAGATCGCATTAAAAGGGAATTTGGCTTCTGCCGACATTCTTTCAATTTTAATGGGATAAAATGGAATGTAGTCGTAAACCATATTAAAATAACTCTTACATTCGATCTGGAAGAATTCTTGTTAAGCACAACCATAGCAGTGATTTATAGTGAAGAGTGAATTTCTCAATGTTTTGTCCATTAAAGGGTTATTGATTTCAATGACTTTAACAGTAGCATTATTAGAACACAGAAGCAATATAATTTAATGTGCCTGCACGTGAATATAAAAACAGTTAAAATACTTACATCATAATCAGGTTGAGGGGTCCCCCATAGATTTTGCTGAAATTTAAACAAAAAGAAACATAAAAATGAAGAATGAGTTAATTTCATGGAATAAAACATTTATGCACCGATAAAAAAAAATGAAATAATCAAATTTTAAATACAGGCATTTCTAGCTTTATGAGTTCCTGGGTTTACTAGTTTACTTAAGAGTATCAACCATATCGAAAATATGTAATTTAATTGCAATAAATAAATGTTCCATATTCAAAAATTGCGCATTTCAAAACAACGTGTTTAGTTATACAATACAATGTGGGCGTTTGTTTTTCTTACTGACTTATATAACAGATAACAATTACGATGCTGACGTGATTGTGGTACTGTTGAGTTTTGCTGACTTCAATAATTTTAAATTTATCAAACTTATTATTAGAGTACAGTAAGCCAAATCGAAGAAATACTATAAGGATTAATGATAATAAAAAAAAAAAAGACAGCGCGAAGCAAATTAATATTGGAAATAAAATACGAGTTCAAAAGCAAACTTGTTGTAGGATGAGTAAGCAACATCACATGTTGGATGCAACATAAAAATAGAAATAAAGTGAGGAGGTGGAAATTGCGTAAATATCTTTGATTAAAATATTATTTAAAACATTCACTACTATACACGTTTAAACAATTTATTTTATTTTTTTTAATTCAAACCCGAAACTCATGCAGAATATCTTGTCCTTTACAAAGATTGTCACCTTAAATAGACGAAACATATATAATTCCTACATACTAAACTCCGTATTATCGCAGCAAAACTCTTTCAAGTAAAAGCCTTGATTCCATCTAACATTGAAATCTCCTATATCCCGCTATTTTCGAATCTCTACCCAAGGACGGTATAACGGTCTACGCAAACACATTAGCCACCTATATATATATATATATATATATATATATATATATATATATATATATATATATATATATATATATATATATATATATATATATATATATATATATATATAGGCCTCTTTTTTGTAAAACGTTTCTGAATTGTTTTGAAACTCAGGGCTACACTGAGTGTCGAGTCTTCAAAATTCAGGTCATCGGAATTCAAGGTGAACCGGCCTACCCGCCCGGTACACGGGGGAATGGGTGCCGTAGGTGCCAGGGGGTAACCCCCCCTCTTTCGAGTCTTCAAAATTCGAGTCATCAGAATTCAAGGAGAAATGACCTACCCGTCTAGAACTCGGGGGGGGGGGGGCACTGTAGGCGTCATGGGGGGATCCCTCTAGTATGAGATATAAAAGAGTAAGTATCTCTTAAGTAATAAGTAAGTTCAATGTTTTCAACTTTCGAAGTATACGGTGATCAACCACGCGAGAGCAGAGGAAGGAAGTCGCCATCTTAGAACTCACACCAGAATTCGCCAAAATCAGAAATATGAAGTGCTATGCCAGGAAGATTTAACGGGGAAGAAGGCCTCCAGGTAGTCAAAGACTCATCGAAGGAGGCCACTTACCACACATACCAGCTATCATACTTATTTTTGAATTTATTCACATTGCTCCCATTCACAACATCCAATGGTCATTCATTCCAATCACTCACCACCCTATGAGAGAAAAATCTAGATTTCATCCCCTTCTAAGCGTCATTCATTCTCAGCTTCCAAGGATGCCCTCTCGTCCATTATCCATCCTTCATAAATTTAAAAATTCTATCAGTTGAAATCCTATTTGAATCTTTCAGAAGTTTGTAAGTCTGAATCATATCACACTTATTTCTCCTGTTTGCTAATGTCTGCAGTGTAAAAATTTTCAATCTGTCTTCATAATCAGTATTCCACAATCCTGATATCATTTTACCACTCTACTTTGCACTCTCTCCAGAACATCAGAATCACAAGAGAAACCAGGAGACGAGACCTGCGCACAATATTCCAAGCGAGGTCTTACCTAGGCCTCATAAAGTAGCCAAATTGCATCCTTATATTTACATGTGAACTTTGTTTCAGCATTGCAATTATCTTTTGGATGTATTTGCAAACCTTTTCCACATGAACTTCAACTTCCCATCTACTAACACTCCAAGAATTCTACCTTATCCGTTTCTTCAAGCATAATCCGACCAATTAAATACGACATTGGATGTATAATCACGCTGAAATGAATAAGTTTACATTTAATGATATTGAACTGATATACACATTCCATGCCCACAGTTCCAGCCTATTCAAATCATTCTGCAAGTCTTGCATATCAGCAACATTCCTGATTAAACTACCTATCTCTGCATCATCAGCAAATAGCTGTATGTGGCTTGTCAAATCCTTCCCAATATCATTAATGTATAGATTGAATCAAAGTAGCCCAAGCACTAATCCTTGAGGTACACCATTTGTTATCTTAAATATTGTAGACTCCCTTCCACCATATACAAATTTTTGATATCTGCCTGTCATCCATTCCTCTTATCTTTCATGATAAGAGACTTTCATGCTGGTTTCTGTCAAAAGCCTTAGCAAAATCCTAGAATATCATGGTGGATCCATTCACCTTGTGTAGTTTAATGATAACATGATTATAGAATGTGAACAAGTTGTTAAAACATGACACCTTCCCATAGAAAACCCATGTTTTTCATTGCAAAGTTGCAATTCACTGTCAGCAAATTTCTGATTGCGAGCCCCTAACCAATATTCACAAAACGTTCACCACCTCTAATGAGATACTAATTGGTCGATAGTTGGATACATCGGTTTTTACACCAGCCTTTTGCAAAGGAATTACCTCAAATTCTTTCTTCCTGTGGGATCTTCTCTGTTCTGAGACTCACATTAAACAGCCTATTCCTTTGAACAGACTGTTTAATATGAGTTCAGATGAACACTCTTTTTGCACATGTGATGATATTCCATCAGTCCCTACTACTAAATTCTTATTCAGTTTCTGCAACAGCTCCAATACCTCGTCCGCATACAGCTGAGTATCTTCTTCCAGTGAAGTAGCAGTGAGCTCAATATTGCGTACACCAGGTTGATAGCTTTTAACAAAATGGCACTCATTAGGTGAACAACATCTTCTCCGTCTGTAACCTTTACACCATCTGCATTTAGATGAGTTATTCTTTCATATTCATTTTTTTTACTTGCATCATATCGATAAAATTCTTATGAATCGTTTTTAACACGCAGAACAAGTTTCTGTTCATGCTCACACTTTGCCTTCCGTACAATAGTTGTGACTATTCTAGCCTGCTGCTTATAACTTTCATAACGGATGTCATTTTTATGCACACGGTATTCCTTTCACATCAACATTTTCTTACGAATCTTTGGATTAAGAAGATTACGCATCCATTTGGCTCTTACCCTATTTATTCTTCGAACTCACGGGACTCAATCTAATATCGCATCATTTAAATATTTCTTAAATGATCCCCAAGCACTGTCGATATTCTTCCCATCTAGCAAACGATCCAATTCCACTGAACTCAGGATACTCCTCAGTTGGTCTTAATTTTCTGCTTTGTACTTCAGGTAATCTTTTTTGAATGGAACATTCATACTAGCCATTACCCAAGTGAGTACTTCCTCATCAATATCACCAACACGAGGCAGAATAGTTACGTTTTTAACTGAAATGCCTATGGCTCTATAATAAAGTCTGTCACTTTTTCACCTCGATTTAATTCTGTCACTTTTGGCTTGAGGAAGTTCTCCCGCAACAGCTCAATAAATGCATTTTCATTCTTCTTATGAGAATCTACTACTACAAAATCAATATTTGGAAATGTAAAATCGACTATTATGATTACTCTTTTTGCGTTCAGCTTTTCTATTTAGTGACACATTTCTTCATCACCAGCAACCGATCCACCAGGTCTGTAACAACACTCCACTATGTAATTGATCTTGTTGTATTCCTTCTCACAATAGATGGATTCAAACTCACTGCTACATGTAAAATTGTTTCTAGTGTTGCAGTCATAGTTACCAACTCTAACTGGATTTAAGACATCTGATATCATTAGCAGCACACAACCCTCCTCTTTTATTCTCCATCCTTCCAAAATATACTGTACCCTTGACACTCGATACCAGTTAGTATGCCTGATTTTTTTTAATCAGGTCTCAGTAATGCCTATAATCTGAGGTCCCAACATATCGAATAAGGCAACAAATCTCTACTCCTTTGTTTTCGATACTCCTAGCATTCGTGTAGAAACATAATAATCTACTTGCATGTTCTTCTGTATATTCTTGTCAACAGTCTGCATTACACAGTTGGACAAGTTGCAGATCTCGATTCTTCTCTAGTGCTTTATACATCTTTGCAAACTTTTGATGGGTCCAAACCGGACGGACACAAAGTCGAAATCTTTCTCTCCTCGTCCACATTTTCATAAAAAAGCTAATTGCTGTGATTAACACAGTTATACAACATTGCCGCTGTTATAATTATAAAAAATCACATTCATACTATTCTTCCCTTTATAATTTAGTTTCCTTGACTCCCTGAGTTAGGTCTAATACCAGATATAAATTTTTCTAGACTCCTGAGACCAAACGCATCCAGCTGTAGGTCATCCCTCTTACACAAATCCAATCTTCCCTTCAAACTAACTCCATACATTAAACACCTCTCATCATTTCCTTCTATACAGCGTTCGCATTGAATCGTTTGCCATTTTAGTCGTTTTCATGTCTTCTCTCTCATACTGAACTTATCGCCAGTTAAGTCGTAGTACCTACTACAATTACAATGTCATATACTTTTCTTTTCTGTTTTTCAATAGCTTCCTTTATATTGTGTTTCGCTCCGTTATAGCTCTATCATCAATAGCATGTTTTATTAAAGAGTCACCATATCAAATAATTTCTTTCATTTTACAAACAACGTCACTTACTTGGTTTTTGTTATTTCCTGACTTACATGTTTGCGTGCTTTTTTGTGTCTTATTTTCCTGCTTAATTTTCTTTTCCTACTTCTATTCATTTAAAGGCCTCTTGACGTTTTGCAATCCCGTGTTGTCTATCTGATGATCTTCAATTTTAGTATTCTGGAGGTTAATTCCTTTTCATTAACCTCCAGCACAACTGCAACAGCCTCAGTAATGGGGCTAGTCTTATTGTTCACGCTGCGGTACTTTTTTTAGCATTTCATTTCTTGCCTTTCTTTTAAGCCATTTTAAACACAAATTATTGAAATATATTAATAAAAATATGTTATAAAATACTAAATACACTAAAACACTAAAATCTACACTAATATACTCGTACCACAAAAACGATAATTTTCTACGGGAAAAACACAACAAATCAGAAAAAAATCACAAATTTTACAGGAGCTCTAAATTCACCGACGAACCCCATTTACCCTCGAACAAATTCGATTATGCTGAGTGATTGATTATTCCGATTACTTTTGTCTTTATATTTCCTCAACAATATTTTCTTCTTATTGCATCTCTTGATTTATATTCCTACTCAATCAGTTAATTCCAAACTGGCCTATCCTCCTGATTATGAATATGTAGTTTGATACTATTACTTTCAAGCAATCTCTGACCACTTTCATGCATTACTGATATTCTTCCCTTGTAGCTTCTCACGTCTCTCATAATCACTAGCCTTATAGTTGAACATAAACCTTTTCTTTACAGGGAACTCCACGTTTGGCAACTTCCGAGAACAAGAACGTTTATATAATTACATCACCTATGTTACATTAACTCGCTTATATTAACTTTAATTGTTATATTGACATAGTTACTATTCCAATCCAGAACCAAAAATAGTTTACTAGTTTACGATTTAATTATTCTTAGTAATTGGAATAAAAAAAATACTATTAACCATGTCAATGTTATTTGTTTATTTGAACTGTTAAGAGCAATTAAATAGTAAACTAATAAACTATTTCTCAGGGACTTTTATTTAACATTACTCTGTAAAAATTTAATTAATAACGTAATATCTGTCTTTAGAATTATGTCTATGGACATAACGTTTACGAGTTTGCGGTTTAGGAATGAATTAACTAGACAAGTGGAAAACTACCTACTTTCCTGCAATCAAATCTATCGTGAAAACAAGACGAGTTATTGGAAATGTGTTTATAAGCTGAATTTATTTTTTCATATGATATACTGTTAGATTTTAATTCATTTCTAAAACGAATAACATTAATACTGAGATAGTGAAATGAATAATTTAGAAATAATTAATTCTATTGAATTAATTAAAATAACTGAACAGATGTACATTTTCTGTTCCTTCATCGAAAGAAATAAAATACAATTACGTAACTATTAACTAACTATTTCTTTACTTAATCGCTTTACTTTTCCTTCATACTGATTAGTTTGATTAATTGTTTAAATACCTGAATTAACTTTATAAAATGATGATAACTACAAAGTATGTGTCAATTAAGGGTAACTAGATCATTGGATAAAGGCTGAGTGAGTGTGAGAGAGAGAGAGAGAGATTTGTATTAAAGTATTGAAAGAGTATTGAAAAGCATAATAGGATGAGAAGAAAACTTCCTGGGCTGTTGCGTCATACCTTTCTCAGGCAGAATGTGAAAGAAGCAACTAGAGGCCAAAGACTGATAATTTTCCTGATCGCTAATCAGGAGAACACTATCTTTGCCATCACGGCATCATTTGTTGAATGAAATGGATATAGCAGCGCATGTTAAGCTTTAAAATAGTACTTGCATGAAAATATTTAAATGTTTTCATGGAATTCAAAGAATAAATGAATAGTGTGTGAAATGGATGTGCGATCTTATTAAACAAGAGATTCATAAGAAGATATAGAGAAATATATTCGGAATAAGTGTGAGAGGCGTTGCGAAGCAACAAAGCATAATTTTATTTCAGCTGAAAATAAAAGAAAGAGCGAAATATAGAAGGATATCCTTAATAAACCCAGTTTACTACTTTTGTATGATCCTAAAGAAGCTTTCAAATAATGAGTGTCCTCTTTGCTAAGACCAATAAACCTAGTGTATATAACTTTAGTGTGGAGTGTTACCCAACATTTTATGAAGAGTTACAGGAGGAGGTGAATTAAGAGCTATTGCATGGATAAACCAGGATAAATTCCGAATTATCACCAAAACGAATATCAGCATATATGCTAAACGAATGTTATGCCAAAATGATTAGACACTTTACACATGCGTATAATTTGATTCTTAACTCAGGAAAGACCCCACATGCATAGAAAACATTTATGGATATCATATTGAACAAGCAGGCAGGAAAAACTCATTTTTCTTAGTATACTAATATCAGTTCGTTGGTGTCTTTGTGAACATTTTAGAGAGTTTAGTAAGGACTTACAGAAATTTGTACAAAAATTTCAGAATGACATTTACTGAGTTTTTGTTCTGGTTCATCCTATTTTGTGGGATGCGTAAATGTCTATATGGGAAGGTTGCATTGATGTAATATGTGGTTCACGTTGATCCTTGGCGTATTTAATTTAGAAAAACTCGCAATTTCCACTGAGACACACAAGCCTTATACTTAAAGTATATTTAATTTATAGAAATAATTTTTAAAAATAAAGAAATTCATACTTACCTCTTTCAGTTCAGAATAGGAACAACGTTCAGTCTGTAAATAACATAAAAAAGTATTTGTTGCAATATATAAACTTATTATTCATATTTGTATTAAATCCAGTTTTAATTAATAAAATACTTAAAAATAATGTTAGGTTGTGTAGCAGCACAGATGATACAGATGCAAAAAATTCAAGTGTATCATCTGTGCTGAAAACAAAATGACATTTAATTAAAAATTCAAGTATGATTTATATTATATATTTATTTATATAAAAAATCATAGGCTTTCTGGAGACATTCGTTTAGTCTGAAATTCCGAGAAGGATTTACGTTTTCTCTGATTTCTTACAAAATCCAAAAACTGGAATCTACCCTCTTCAGATTGCATCATGGAGGTTACATCAATGATGTATCATTTTCCTTCGTAGGAAAACACCATATCACTTGTTAATAACCTTCACAGATCAGAGTTGCGTAGCTTTCCTACTAGTATTACTCTTATTACATGTACTTATATAATGGCTGGAAAAGCAGATGGCAGTTTCAAAGTACCATGTTTAAGCAGTGATGTCCATCGATTATCGACATTAGGAGATTTGGCAATTTTACACACTTAGTAGTGCTTTATACTGTATCAAATCTCATCCATTTATATTTCCATAGTAGAGAGAGAGAGAGAGAAATACTGAAAATTATAAAACACTGCAATTCACTGCCTATCTGTGATTTTAAATTGCTTTATTACTACATGAAATATATATCATAAAATAAACAGAAATAAACAAAGTGGATCTCCAGCAATGATTATTTTCACTCTATTAATTAAACATATAAATAATTATATGGGTACTTCATGTATGTCGGTTCTCAAAATACTAGTATAAATAATAATAATAATAATAATAATAATAATAATAATAATAATAATACGTTTCCAAAATCAGTAGCAGAGACCATTTAGACCTGACTACATGTTCTGTAACCCTAGTGGGTAGCTAATTTCCATCCTTAGCCAAACACAGTCTAGTTATGTAAGGACATTGAATGATTTTCAATTGATATCCAGGACATTGAGTACGCAGAGAACTGCCACCATCTAGTGTTAACTAGCCCTAACACTCAATATTACCGACTAAAAGTGTCTGAAGAGTACTATCAATTTTCTAGAGATTACACGATGAATCACAATAGTTTCCCATAGGAAAGGGGGAAAAGGTTTTGGTTGTTCAACGGCGACTAGATAGAAATACAAAAACCAAAGAATATGGAATGCTAGAAAAAGAAGGTGAAATTTACTCCACTTCTCTGCCCTCCGAACATAACTTAATTTCTTCAGAAACATGCTATTACGTAATTTCAAAAACAGGGAAAAAATACTCGCCCCTTCCAGAGATCGGGAACCCTGTGAAGCAGCAGAAGGATATGAATGCTTTCTGCTGTAGACAAACTATTTGCAAGTGAAAATCAGGAAAGGGAATATGTACAAAGAAAATTAAATGTAGAAACATTTAATTTTCTTTGTACAAGCAGTAAATTTCAGAATTTTGCTGATCATGTACATATATAACTAACCGAATCCACGTCACAAAAAATTCATATACCGATAGTCTATTACTAATGGCATTATTTTGACCAAAATTTGTCTTCGAGGGGATTATGTCATCCGAACCTGTTTGAAGCTGCGTTTGTGTACACGAGCTTTCTGGATTTCATAAAATCATATTATAAAATACCATTACGAGAAGTAATCAAACAGTGAAATAATCACGTCACAGAAATTTATATGAATAGCTAAGACAATACTTAAAAGGATGATCACTGTAGAACACATTTAGTAAAATAGGTTGTTTGTAAAGGAAACTAATTATTCATCACGAGGTTGGAAGGCATATTTAGAATACTCCACAGAACTATCTGAAGAAATCATTATTAAAATTCTTTTCATATTTTATCCCACATTTTCGTAATGACTGTCAACTTATAAAAACAAGAAAATAACTTTGAAAAATTTCACATGATTGTTGTTTTTACTATTCTGCATGAACTTGTTTGGATTAAAGAACTTACCAGTACATAATTGCAGTCGTAACTGCAAAATCCATTTACGTATGCCATTGCCGTATTTTCTTCATCCGGATAAAAACGAGCTGCACAATCCTGAACAATGTTTTTCACCTGAAATAAACTGCACTTATTTAATAAAAATTCAAATTTCCCTAAAAAAAGATTTGCTCAAATACTATACAGGCATACTCTATTTAACGTGAGTTAAAACACATTATAAGGATGGGCTACATTCTTTTATTTAGAATGAATCTAGAGTAACTGTAGTTATACGTTGGAATCTAGAATCATAGCTCTAGAGTGGAATTAAACCTAAAAATAAAAATAAAAATCAATGAGGATAATTTTAAAATAATCCTATCTCCAACTATTTTCCCAAAAAAGAAACTTAAATAATAACAAAAAATCTTCCTTGAAAACTCATATTCACTTCCAACATTTGTGATTTGAGTGCTAGATTAAGATCATTATGAATTTGAAAGATTCAAAGCATGTGTTATGTTTCTTACAGACCCCAAACCTCTTCCACCACAACAACAAAACCACAGCCCAATTGAACTGTCCAATTTACAGCCAGAATGATTATTTTCGGAGATGGTAGATAATTTTGCCTCTTATAATTCAGTAATCCTTTCCAAAGGGGTGCATACTTTGGAATTTCTTTTTACATTTTCCCTATGCTATAATAGTTTATCCTAACTTCTTGAACGTCTTTGACTTCTTATCTTTCATGTTCCATTTCATTCTGTTCAAGTTCGAAAACTATAAAATAAAACAAATTTCTCTTGGCGATATAAATAAAGCAACTGTACATGTTAAATGGTTGATGATTTGTTGAATTTATAAAGGGATGACACAACATTCCTTGCCTTGGGGAAGCAAAGACCCTGGCAAAAGCACCATCTCTCCTATCATCTGTATCGCATATGAACATTCATTCTTTGGCCTCTTAATAACTACATTTTGAAATGAAAGGAAGTGGACACTGGGAGGGCGAAGATTTGTAGTTTCGTGGAAAAACACACTTTACTGTCTGCTGCAAAATGTACCGATATTCTTTAATTATTTTAATAGTGATCCATCCAAAAATTAAATAAGTGATTTTCCAATCCACTGATATTGCTGCCCCGTTTTTTATAGATTTAGAGTGGTTTCAACTCTAGTTTTAAATTTGAAAGTGTTCCCAGGTAACTCTACCAGTGACGTCGAAGACAGTGATATAAATTCACCGAAATCTGTTGAGAAGAAACCAAATTGTGAAGTGTTGAAAAGTGAACAGAGAGGAACGCGGTCAACAACGAGTGAAAAACAAAGTACGTCGCCATCTTTACAATCACGCCACAATTGCTCAAGAGAAGAAGGGTAAGTCATGAAGTGTATCAAATTCCTGGATGATTTATCGTCCGACGGAAATTAAATAACCTGTATGAAATGCAGTAGGATTCTACAAATTAAAATGTGCCGACTTTTCAGAAACAACATTGCAAAGTAAATTCAATGCAACATGCAAAGAATAAAAGTGCATAATCTGCAGGTGGAACAAAGAAACGCAACTAAGGCAGCCACTTACGACGCGTCAGATTATAGCTGAGGCAAACTCAAACGATGAACTGAGCAAACAAAAAAAATGCAGGTGAGTCCTATAATTTCATCTCTTTAAATATACTAATAGAAAAGGTCTAGAGATTATAAAAGTCAGCTTAATAGATCTTGTGTAAGATCTCCTTGACAAACAGAACGAACAAATAACAAAAAAATCTAGCGAATATCAAGATTTGGTCAAGCATTATAATTTAGCAGTGATGGTAGTGCTGCAAACGTAGAAGATATCAAAATCAGCATTAATGCACTAAATGACTGGAAACACAATTTGATGAAAGAAACATCTGAACTCCATCAAAAACTTCATTCTCTAAAACTACAATACGAACGTTTAAATCAGCAACAAAATAAAGAATATTTTATCATAAACGGTCTTCCTGAAACTACACTAACAGAAAACCTTAGTTTTAAAATTAGGTCATGCAATTGACATCCCCTGCAGCTTAATGACATTCAGGCCATAAATCGGATTCCTAGGAAGAGCAAAAAACAAGCTTTGCCACGACCTGCACCAGTAATAGTTTGTCTTACAAGCATGTTCCTCAAGAGACAATTTCATAAAAGCCAGCATACAGAAAAAAAATCAGTTGCCATTCAACCAGAATCTGTTGTACCAAGCAAGACAATGCAAAAACAGAAAAAATTACCAATTTTTGTGGATCAGAAATGCCAAGATATTCTTGTGTAAGTCACAAACTTCAAAATCGATACAAATTAAAAACTCAGATGACAGAAAGGCTGCCACAGTGAAAAAAAAAAGGCTCCTAATTAGTTCAAAAAGAAGACCACAATAAAAATGAATGTGAACCACCAAGACAGATGCAATAGCACGAGAACATACCGGCAATTTCACTTTGATCAGATCTTTGAGTTTATTCATTTGACCTCCCAAACATCAGCCAACTTCCAACACAGAAATCAAATCAATAGAAAAAATAAAAAAAAAATACATATATACAGATAAGCTCATTAAAAATCTTCGAGGATGCAAGTTGAGACATTATATCTCAATTGAGATCAACAGAAAGAAAAAAAAAGAATTATTTATTACATTGAAGTGCTGTAGTTACAGCGGTTGGAAACATTAAAAAGCAAAAATTATAAAATACATATAACTTACTGCTATACTATAAATGCCGTTAAAAATGTAACCTTATCCAATTGCAAACTATAAATTACGCATTTTAGAATACAAAAAACAGAAAAAATTGTATGAAATTCACTCTAAAAAACGTATATGTAATTTGTAAATATATGTAAATATATGTATTTATGTAAATGCGCTGTAAGATGATAACTAAAATGTTAATGTTATTGTTAAAAAATTTACATATATGTAATTTTTAGAATTTTTAAATATGTTATTTCTATAATTTTATAATGTAATTGTTATATGTATGCAAAACAGAATAAAATGTTTTAAAAAATATATTATGATCATTATACATATTGATGTATATTATAAAACAAAATAGGTTCATGTCACAGCCGAGGTATACAAATAAAGGACGGTGTTCCTCAAGGTTCCATATTATCACCCACACTATTTAACATATACATTAATGATGTTAATAACATGGCCATAAGAAGTAAAATATTTCAGAATGCAGATAACAACGCACTACTAGCAATCCACACAGACATCAACACGGCTCTCTACAAAGCACAACAAGACCTAAATGAAATCATAACATACTTCCAGCAAATCGCAATTCTAATCAACGGCACCAAATCAAAGATGTTAGTAATAACTAAAGAATCATGCGCCCCACACTACTATCGATACACTATCACATATACCGCTGCATTAACAACAAAAATACCTAACATAATATCATAACATACCATGTCCGGAAATAAAACCTGCAACACATGCAAAATACCTTGTTTTCTATATAGATTGCCACCTTAAATGGACAAAACATATAGAATACCTACATACCAAACTCCGGATCAACGCAGCAAAACTCTTCCAAGTTAAAGACATTATTCAGTCCAATATAAAAAATCTCCTATATCACGGTATCTGCGAATCCCTACTCAGATACGGTATAACGGTCTATGTAATTAACAAGGAATTACTTCAACATCACCTATCGAAACACATATCGTATAACACGACCTACAACAACTCTTTACATCACTACACCCTTCAACAACTCATACGGTTCTTTGGTGAGATCACATCAGATACCCACGCAACTCAACAATCTACTGAGAAATTTAAAACACATAGATAACTACAGTACATTAAAAATGAACTCTGGAAAATATACCAACAAAGTTAATATACCATTAACACTTATATACACATCACAAATCACCAGCATCCAATGCCTACAGCCCATGCATAAACAATAACAACAACATAAATAGTGAAGGCTAAATCCCACTCCCTTCATAAAAGCTAACCCAAGCTTCGAAGTAGGTGAGATTAACTTCCCTCAGTCATCTACACGTAATCCTTATAATCAAATTCAGAAATGTAACAAAATAGTCAGTAAATTACATAACAATAAAGAAGATACTGAAGATACTGATTATTATGTGATAATGACATTAAAATAACATTACTATATAATATGAAAAAAAATAATCTAAGAAATTATTCTTCTTATTAAAAAAATGTGTAAATAATGAGTTCACATTGTATGTTTGTGAGAAATAGGAAATATAATATTTTAGTTGTATATTTGTAAATACTCTTGTATAATCACACTTTCTCAAACTTTGAAGAAAAAAAATTGTAAACTTCGTGCAGTATTATATAACTTGTGTAACTCTGAACTACATAATTGTAAATTATTACTGTGATTGTTATTTTAAAAGATAGCAAAAAAAAACTATATTTTCATCATTATTATTATTGAAATTTCATTATATGTAGCACTTAGTGCTGAACCTTGTAAAATAATATACTGAATGTTACTCAAGAAGAGCATTCATTATATATATGTAAATACTTGAGAGATTAATAAAAAAAAAAAAATATATATATATTATTATTATTCCGAGAATGATTTCTCGGAATAATAATAATTATAGAAATTCCCGTTTCTCTCTCTCTCTCTCTCTCTCTCTCTCACACACACACACACACACACACACACACACACACACACACACACACACACAAAAAAAAAAACTTATGACTACCCTCCCTCAAGAAACACCACTATAAGGATACAAACAATAAACACACCATGTCCAGATCCAACCCTACTTGCAAAAAAAAATGTTAAACTGTGTAATAAGCAGTTGAAGTCTTCCAAGCACGTATCAACAAAAAGCAAAATCAACACCTGGCTTGCGACCAGTATAGAAACATAACCGCGATAGCACCTCCATCTATTATCTTCCTCAGATGATCTCTTCAAAGCTTCGAGGAAGAAATCAGAAATACCTCCCAAAGAAAGAAATTAATACATTATACGGAAAAAGAGAAAGAAAGAAAAATCTGTACGAACTGCACTGTTACAAAAAAAAAGTAATATTATGTGTTGTAAATATGTAATCAGAATATTTAATCATAATTTCAAAAATAAGAAAAGGATTGATTTTTCAAATGTAATCAATGTATGTATCACATGTAATCAAATGCATGTAATGTAAAGTAATGTACGGATCATATGGCAAACGCACGTAATGTATGTGTGATATGTAATCAAATGTATGTATGTACGCAATGCGTGCATCATATGTAATTTATACATGTAAATTACATATGAATTACACATTTTTCATTAAAATCATAAATTTTAATGAAAAAAATTATTATTATTATTATAAAAAAAATTATATATGTAAACGATATAAATAGCAGAAAGATATTATCACGCACTAAAAATGGAAAATCAGAATATATTAGAAAGTAGAGCACTGATATAACTGCTTTTAATATGGAAACGAAATCCGAAAGTCTTATTAAAATGCTGCATAAAAATTATTTTGATACTCACTTTTCCCGTCAGTGAATTAAAACATCCAGCAAATCGTGTCTTCAGATCTGTGTTGTCTAAAGCAAAATGAGGAATTTTATTATTGACAATCATTTATGCTTATTAAAAATTTGTCGTCAATAAGTCCTGTAGGAAAAAATGTTTAAATACTTATTTTGATAAAGGAAACTAATATTTTAAGAAATAGTTAAAATTATTTGATAAAGTTTGACAGAGCTTATAACGTCTTACACGCATGGTGCAGCGAAATGAAATGCTTCATATGAATAAGTAACTGAGAGAGAAAGCGTATATATATAACGTTTATGGGAATTTCAACAATTAATATATTAAACCTATTAAACTGTTCAAATTAAACATATTTGGTCGTTTGAAAGTTAAGAATAAAAACCTTATTGTTTAATACTGACCATATACAAATATTTTAACATTCTTTGCTTACCAGTTTCGCTAGTAAACTGTTTAGCTTTTTCAAGGCGTTGACGGAAAAGTATAAAAAATACTAGTAAATGCAAATTGAAAGGAACATAAAAACGTTGTAAACACTCATAGACTGAGTGGACTTATTGTTCTTAATCATTATCACGCATTCATGTTTGTTGTAAACGCATAAATTCGATTACTAGCTAGCTGTAGTTGATGGATTTAGAGAGAGGATGAAGTTTTTCCATGAACTGTTAAGAATAGTACCCTGGTTTCTGTTGAGGTTTACGCACGTTTTTAACACTACTGCGACTTCCTTGAATACACGTTGTCTATAATCGTCGTCTAAATATGGCATGGAGCTATTTTACCACCCTATCGTGTGGTTAGACGTACAGAAATAATGTGCTAAGCCGGCAGAAATACTTTTGTTGTGGTTTACATCATGTTGTGGTTTACCTGTTGTGGTTTACATCAGCAGCGAGCTCTCTCTCTGTCTGATCTCCAAACTCCGTGAAGTTTGTCCGATGTAGACGAGACCACAGGAGCAAAAAATGTAATATACTCCTGGATATTTGTAGAATGGCACCTTGTCTTTTGGTGATCCTAAAAATGTTTGATGCTGGCGGTTGGTTTGAAGATCACTCTGATGTTGTGGGCTTTTATTACTCTGGCTATTTGATAAGAAATTAACTTGATAAAAGGAACACTACAGTAGAAATGTGCTGGGAGTTTGGTTCTTCATGTCTGGGGTTATCGCCGTATAGATATGTTTTGATGATGTTCGGAGGGTATCCATTTTGTGATAATGTTTTGGCTATTAGTGAGATTTCAGTCTGTGTATCCTTCTATTCTGATATAAACTTACGTGCTCTATTTTTCAACATATGGATACTGCTTAGTTTGTGTGTCTTGTGATGGTTAGAAGTATAATGAAGGTATCATCCACTGTCTGTCGGGTTTATGTAAATAGATAAATTGACACTATTTGATTGTCTTTTTATCAAGATGTCTAAAAAATGCAGATGGTTATGGTTTTCAACTTCCAGAGGTGAATTTTATCTTGTTATGCATGGAGTTGATTTTATTCACAAACGAGTTTAGGTTTTGTAAGCTATCTTGCCATATAATGAAAATATCGTCAACATATCTCCATCATATAGATGGTCGAGGGGAGATTGTTGAGAGAATTTCTTTTTCAAGTTTTTCAATGAAACGGTCTGCACAAGATGGTGAAAGCAGACTTCCCATTGCTAGGCTTTCTAATTCTTGGTATATGGTGTTATTAACCTTGAAAAATTAGACTGAAGGCAGTGTTTAAACATCTGTGTGATGTCTAAGAAAGAGGTGTTGAATGGTGTTTATTACCTCTTCTACTGGTACATTGGTGAAGAGGGACACAATATCCAGACTGGCTAGAATGCCTGTTAGTTTAGTCTTAATGGCTTGGAGTTTATTTACAAAATGCTGACTATTCTTGAAACAGGATTCTGCTAATCTTATTTTGTTATTTAATAAGTTTACAAGATGCTTAGCCAAAAGGTACGTTCAGTATGATCTCCCATCAACGATTGGAAGGAGAGGTATATCCTTTTTATTTATTTTAGTTATCATATATAGTCTGGGAGTAATGGGATGCGAGGATTGTATTCTTCTCTTAACCTGTTCTGGCCAAATGTTGCAATTACGGAATAGTTGGTTTGTTTTCATTGTGATTTTTTATGGTGGGATCTTTGTCTAGGATCTTATAGGTAGAATTGTCTGATAGTAATACGTTTAACTTATCATAATAATATTCTTTAGAGTTAAGGATGACTGTTCAATTTCCAGCCTTGGTAATGATGACATCTTTGTTTTTCTTTAAGTGAAAGATTGCCTTTCTATCATAAGGAGACATGTTGAGAATAGGTTGTTTAGCTTTGACTCGGATTATAGTACTTTTGAATCATTTGCAGTAGTTTATATCAGAAGAGGAGGATACACAGACTGAAATCTCACTAATAGCCAAAAGATTATCACAAAATAGATACCCTACGAACATCACCAAAAAATATCTATACGGTTACAACCCCAGACAAGAAGAACCAAACTCCCAGCACATTTCTACTATAGTGATTCCCTTCATCAAGTCAGTTTCTTATCAAATAGTCAGAATACTAACAGCCCACAACATCAGAGTGATCTTCAAACCAACCGCCAGCACCAAACATTTATAGCATCACCAAAAGACAAGGTGCCATTCTACAAATATCCAAGAGTATATTACATTCCTTGCTCCTGTGGTCTCGCCTACATCGGACAAATTTCATGGAGTTTGGAGATCTCACAGAGAGAGAGAGCACGTTGGTGATGTAAACCACAATAGAAATATTTCCTCCGGCTTAGCACATCATTTCTCTACGTCTAACCACACGATAGAGTGGCAAAATAGCTCCATGCCCTATTTAGACGACGATTATAGACATCGTTTATTCAAGGAAGCCGCAGTAGTGTTAAAAACTGGCGGAAACTTCAACAGAAACTAGGTTCCTATTCATAACAGTTCATGGAAAAACTTCATCCTCTCTCTAAATCCATCTGAACTACAGCTAGCTAGTAATCACATTATGCGTTTACAACAAACACGCATGCGTGATAATGATTAAGGACAATAAGTCCACTCAGTCTGTGTAACGCGAACGTGCAAACTTAGCTACTAGAGTGTTCACAACGTTTTTAATGTTCCTTTCAATTTGCATTTACTAGTGTTTTTTATACTTTTCCGTCAATGCCTTGAAAAAGCTAAATAGTTTGCTAGGAAACTTTTAGGCAAAGAATGTTAAAATATTTCTATATGGTAAGTATTATACAATAAGTTTTTTATGCTTCATATTAAACCTATCTTCTAGTAGAAATATAAGTTTTTTAGAAAGCAACAAATCATGCTCCTGAAAACAATTACACACACACACACACACACACACACACACACACACACACACACACACACACACACACACACACACACACACACACACACACACACACACACACACACACACACACACACACACACACACACACACACACACACACACACACACACACACACACACACCTAAGGTATACGAAAAAAAAAAAGATGTTTGGCAGGAGGATACCAGGTTCGCCATGATTAAGGTGTCAAAGAAATAAAGTGAATATTCTAAAAACACATATACATTATATACAAATATATACTACACAAAAACTAAGAAAAAAATTATCAATATAGTACATCCCAAGTGAGATGGCAGAAGACATTTCCTGACTTACTGGTGGAATTCCCATAACGTGAACAAATATCATTTCAGTCAGCTGACGATTACAAACTAATAAATAATTATCGCTTAAATAATCGCACGAGTAAAAATCCAAAACAATTCAGGTCATAGATCTACAGAACGAAAAACCTAAGCCAACAATAACGATGCTTATTGAAAACATTACATATAATCTAATATTGGACCCACTACTATTCACAGCAAGTAATACAGAAAAAATATACAAATACAGTGGACTTCAGATTCTCAGATATTTATAAAAAGAGTTTATCTAAGTCTAGTGTATGTAATTTCAATCCTTTCGATTTAACCATCTTGCAATGGTTCACCTTCATATCGTTGCTCAATAACTTGCAGACATAATGATTCTGATGAAGATTTCTCTAAATACCAATATCATGCATATAATACTGACAGTTTTAACCCTACAACTGGAGTATAAGAAAAAATAAAGGTCTGGGGGAATACCAAGATGGCCGTCATTAAGGTGCCAAAGAATTTAAAGGTGCTAAAGAATTTAGTGCCAAAATAAAAATGTATTTGAAATCACTGTTAACAAAAAACAAAAGTAAAATACATTATTAACAGAAAATATAGATCTCTTGACACAAGCCTACACAATTACCTCCGAGAAATAGAAACCTAGTTTCTATTTCTCGGAGAAATAGAAACACATGCACATGTGCGCACGCAGACACACAAACACTCACGTAAAGACAATATATTTGCATATAATATAATTTTCATAGCCACTGGGATAGAATGTCAAGAGTTTATTGTGTTAAGAGAGTATAGAGAGAAAATAATGGTTGGCGGAATATTATTGATAATAGCTGAAGAAATGCCAAAAAAAAAGAGAATAAAAGATTAACTGCAGATCAGAGATCATTGCACAGTTAAGTCCACCTGGTGTGCGATAATGATGAACACAATATATTGTTGTATTCCTCTATAGACCTGAGCATAAAAGCATGATAGGGATATTATGCATCTGCAAGTAAGCTCATTGACTCGTGGGCGGATAATTATTATGAAGAATTTCGACTATGTGAACACAGGTCAAATGGAAGGAAGGAACTAGAATTTTTGCAGATACAAAGGAATAATTAACTGACACACGTGTGATTGAAAATAGTAGGGGTTTGAAAATGCTAGCTATAGTAACTGCATCAGAAAATTTGTCTATAACCAATATCATCACTTGGCTACTAAATGGCGAGAGTAATTATATGGTCTGATCATGGGAGGTAGCTAGATCTCATCTGTGCAATATCAGTTAAGAGGGTGTATAGAATTATAGGGAATTATCATCATCATCAAATTCCTACCATGTACCCCCAAGGGCTGTACAGGATATGATAGTACTATATGAAAAAAACTACATCATTACTAACTTCCTATCTAAAATTTTCCTCCAAATCAGTCTGTTACTTGTCAAGACTCCACCATTATCAGATCTTATATTTATATCGCCTATGGCACTTTGTACCGTATCAATTCTCCTATATCTTGGTCTTCTTCTGGGATGTCTTCCTGCCAACCTGGCAGAGAACACTTGTTTTGCTAATCTTTCCTCACTCATTCTGTTTAAGTGACCATACCATCTGAGATTAGTTATGCTAATGCATTCCTGGATGCTGACAATGTCAAGTTCTTTCCTAATATCCTCGTTTTTAATATGATATTGCCATTGATGCCATCTGTTCACGCCTATAATCTTTCTCAGGACTCTCATATCTGCGGTCTCTAGTCTTTGGTCAAGTGTTTTACTTCTGACCCAGCTCTCAGATCCATAAGTTAAAACTGGTTTGAACACTGTGTGGTATACAGCTAATTTAGTGTTCCGACTAATTTCTCTCTTATTCCATATGAATGTATTCAATTGACTTCCCACCATACCAGCTTTGCTGATTATGTTGTCTATTTCAATATTTAATTTACCATCTTCAGTAAAAATCGTGCCTAAGTAGCTGAAATGTTTTACTTGTTCCACAGGTTCTCCATTCATAACACAGTTGACATTTTCAATGATTCTGCCTATTTTCATTGTCTTTGTCTTTTTATTGCTGACCTTCATACCATATCTTTTACAACAGCTATTCAATTTAGTCAGAGAATCTTGCAGACTTGTAGCAGATTTATTTAAAAGTATAACATCATCCGCATAAAGCAGAGAGCTGACATTAACATCTTCAATTTTGATATCATGTTTAATACCACTTTCCTTCATAATGTGATCCATGTAGATAATGAATAACAGAGGGTATAATGTACATCCTTGTCTCACACCAGATTTAAAATTAAACCATCTTCCTATACTTCCTTCAATTCTAACTCCTGACTTACAACTCAAATAAATACTAAGTACTGCTTGATATAATGCCCCATTGACACCATATAACTGCAGCGTATTGAATAGCTTCTCTCTTGGCACCTTGTCATATGCCTTTTCCAAATCGACAAAACTTAAATACAGATCTTTGTTATATTCCCATGCTTTCTCGACTGTTTGTCGTAAAGTGAAGATCTGATCCTGACAGCCTCTATTTGGCCTGAATCCAGCTTGTTCTTCACCAAGCTTTTCTTCCACAATTCTTCTCAACCATTTCTCAAGTATACTTGCATAGATCTTACCAGGAACACTCAGTAGGGAAATACCTCTGTAATTCTCAGATTCAGTTTTATTTCCCTTTTTATATATGGGTACCATGAGAGCTCTACTCCAATCATCGGGAATTCGTCCCTTTGTCCAGGCTTTCTGAACTATGCAGTGCAGCCACTGTAAGATTCTTATACCACCATACTTCAGCATTTCTGGACGAATATCATCTACTCCTGCTGCCTTTCCACATTTCAAGCCTTTGATGGCTTTTTCTACTTCAAGTATGGATATGTATTCCTGACTGCATGCCTGGGCAGTGTTTTTATTACTGTGCTGTCAACACTGCTTGTTTCATTTAGAAGTTTTTCAAAGTAATTACTCCATACTTCAAGGATATCTTTTTCTCCCGTTTTCATATCACCTTTGTCATCTCTAACTCCTTTTACAGCACTCTTTCCTCCATTCCTAAGCTTCTTCAACAACCTCCAGAATATTTTGCCATCTTCTTGATATTTATTTTCTATGTTCTTGCCAAAGTCCTCCCATGACTTTTGTTTAGCTGGTTTTACACGGTGTTTAGCATTCTTGCATTTGTCTCGAAATTCTCTAAGAGCACAAGCTAACTTATTTGCCAGGAACTTTTGGTATGCTTTCTTCTTTTCCTTCACTGCCTCTTTAACTTCCTGTGTCCACCAGGGTGTGTTTCACCACATGCCTCTCTGGCAGAATCAATCAATGTTTTCTTTAGAGTTTGCCACTAAATCTCAAAGGTTTGATTCCTGTTCTCAAACTCTTTCATTTTTTTTCAATAATCTTTGTGTATTTTAGTCAACAATTCACATCTGTGAGCTGCTCAACTTTTATTCGCTTTAAAACTTTCTTACATGTTATTCTTTTCAATATGAAATTCAATTTTATCCTGCTCAAGACTAGATAGTGATCACTTTCAATTTCAAATCCTCTGTACACTCTGGTGTCCTGGGAGAAAACATCACTATCAACAATAACATAGTCAATGAGACTTTTCTTATTCCTAGCCTCTTCTCTCCATGTGAATTTGTGCACATTTTTATGTTGGAACATGGTGTTAGTAATAACCAGTCCATGTCATGAGCAGAAATCCAACAGATATTTGCCATTATTATTAGCTTTGCTCTTTTCTCCAAATTTTCCCAAAATATTTTTGTATGTCTCACAATCATTTCCTACTCGGCTATTTAGATCCCCAACAAGGATCAACTTTTCCTTTTTCATTGTGTCAGTTGCTTTTTCTAAAGAATCAAAAAATTCTTCCACTTCTACCTTAGTAGAACCTTCTGTGGGACCATAGGCACAAATAAGTCTCGTTGTACAGTTCCCCATTCTCATATTTGCCCACATCACTCTACTTGAGACTGACTGCCATTCAAGAAGATTAGCCTCGTATTTTGTGTTGAATATTATGGCTACTCCTTCTTTTCCTTAATTGTCATTTCCTGAATATAACATTTTGTATTTATTGCTCAGAAGGATCTCACCAGTTTTGGTCTTTTTTGTTTCAGTCACCCCTATTATGTCGATCTGGTACTTATCTAATTCCTCAGCTAGCTCCATTTCTTTGCCAGTCAGGCTTCTTACGTTGATAGTACCAATCTTTAACTCTGGTGATGTTGAGTTGGGGTTTGTTTTCAGATTTGTTCCAGTAGCTGACTTTTCGCTGTTCGCCCTGGTTCCCTGGCGAAAACAACGGGGGCCTTGTTTAACCGGGCGACTCCCCAGCCGGCATGAAATTTTGTCATGTTGTACCATCATTTTTTATTTCGGTTTAACCAATAAGAATACAATTTGGTCGGCTAAATCCCAAATTGCCAGCCCATCCTCGTTCGTTCAGTATCCAAGTAGATACTCAACAGGATGCACCACGAGAAGGTGAGGATTGGACATTAGGTCAGAAGCCCTGGTAGGTTCTCCGCATTCCTTTAAAGGCTATGTGGAGGTCTCCTATCAGTTATACAGCTTTGACCTTTAAGCACCCCTATAGGGAATTATAGGACTGGTAAATATCACAAGCTTAGAAGATTACTTAGATCATTGCACTGTTAATTTTCAAGGGCTGGATTTTGGTAGTGAATGGAAAGTGGTAAAGGAGTGTTTGAGGTAAGTAATAGCAGACTGCATACCAGTGGTCAGAGAATAAATAAAGTGGGAGTTATGTTGATGAATATTTTCACCATTAAGCTGGAGTTACGAAAAACGAAAAATTTGTGCAGACTATTCGAGGAGGAATGTAACCTTTTTACTTTTTCTTCGAATGTTCAGGCCACAAAGGTAACTAGTGTAGTAACAAAGGCTAAAGTATGAAAAGAAAAGTGTAAAAAGTATGAAAGGAAACTAGCTGTCCAGGTCAAAGGTAATCCCAAAGTATTCTTTCGGTATGGTATTTTGAAGTAAAGGAAAGAATGCTTATAACAGAGTGGTTTTAATGAATTCCGATGATAGGTCGATGTCACTGAATCAGACCTAATAATAAATTTTAAGTAAACACTTTAAAAAAGCATATAGCCAAGTTGGATATACTGCATTAACGAGAGAGGCAAAGACTTATATCGAAACTGAACGAAACCTATGAAATATGTAGACGCAAAACATATTAGAGAAACTTGATATGAATACATTATTGGATTAGATAGTATGCCAGCTCGAGTTTTATGAGAAGGGGAAAGGGTTCTGGCAGTTCATTGGACCGCATTGTTTAATCTAAATCTAGGTTCTGAGTTTATCCGAAGTGGGTATAAAGAAGCTACAAGACTGATGTAGCAAATTACCGTTAGATCAGCATATCGATAGTTGTAGTGACTTGCTCCCATTTTGTATTGCAGTGATACCAGAGGTCGATGAAAGTAATGAGTTTATATTGATTACGGGTGAACGTTTTAAAAGCTTGTGACAAGATTCCACATGAAATTCTAATTAACAAATTGCATGGTGCCGAATATCCAGTTAGTGATATGTCTATGAGAATGGTTGATGGAAAGATAGTGGTTTGTCAAGAGTAGAAGACAGAAGAAGGGCTGTTTCCAGTTGGCATACCACAGGATGATACTGTTTAATTTGTAAATTAATGATATAGGAAAATATCTTAGAGGAACTATTCAGTTGTTTGCCAATGATGTAAAATAGGGTACAGCAATAGTTAATACTGTTAATTTTTACAGAATGATTTAGATAGACAGACACTTTGGGAAAAGGAGAATGGATGAGATGTGGAAAAGTGAAAGGTTATGGATTTTGAGGGATGAAAAGTTACAAACTTTTGAAGTGCACTCCAGGGAATTGACAAAACCAGAGGTTTAGGAATGTTAGTGACTAGTTTAAAGTTTAAGCTATAAGTTAACGTTTAAAGGACACATTGTAAATGCGGCTAAATCAGCTCATTGTATTCTTTAGTTAGCGAATAATAACCACCAATCACTCGGAGAACCAGGCTGGCATTAATAATAATAATAGTTGGTAGTTATTTTAGTTGTGTGATAATGTTTGCGAGAATATGGTTGAATGAGTCTGCTAGTTCCTCTTGGTTTGTGTCCTGATCGAAGCTTTTTGCAATAAAATCTTGTGCTGAAGTTTTCTTTTTTCGGGTTACTAATCAGTTGAGCGTAGCCCATGTTGGCTTAATGTTGTCGTTATATTCGGTGAATTTTTGGAAGTAGTAGCGTCTTTTTGTCCTACGAATGTTTGTTGTTAGTTGATTTCTTGTGTTTTTTATAAGGTTTGTAAATGTGTGTTACTGGGTGACTTTTTGAGTTTTTTCCATAGATTTTCTTTTACAGTAATACTATTTAGTATGTCGTCATTTATCCATGGATTGTTGTCTGTTTGTCGCCTCGTTTGTGTAGGCTTTTTGTAGGCTTTGTTGCTTTTTTGTATATTTCTGTGAACTTTAGTTGAAAATTATCGTATAAAGTTACATGATTATTTATTTTAAGTAGAGAATTCCAGTCTGTATTTTAATGCTCTTATAATCCTCTTATTATATTATAACTTCATATATTTCATTGTAATATTATTTTATATTATAATATCTGCTCTCCAGCCAAGAAGCTGAGGGTTCGAATGTTACGTAACGCATGGTGTTTGTAATTCTCTTTCAACTTCACACGTCATCCATTCAAATATATATACACTCTATCAAGATGAATGCTGTCACCACTGGCGAAGTAGACTCAATTCTTTCGCAATGGGAGAATTCTTCACCCAATAGTGTGTGAAACTATAGGCTAAACATCATCATCATCATGAATAATAATAATAATAATAATTTTTTTCCTTTAATACTGGTCGCAAGCAGGGTGTGTTGATTTTACTGTTTGTTGTTGGTACGTGATTGGAAGACTTCAACTGCTAATACTTTTTTTTAAAAATAGCTTTGGATTTAGACGTGGTGTGTTTGTTTGTTTGTGTTGTTGTATTGTTGTAGTGATGGTTTTGAGAGTGGGTTTGTCATAGGTTGTGGGGGGGGGGGGGAAGAAAGGGAGAGAAACAGGAATTGCTCTAATTTTTATTCTCGCTATAATAATAATAATAATTATTATTATTATTGTTAGTAGTAGTAGTAGTAGTAGTAGTTGTAGTACACAGAGGGCGCTGTGTAGGCAGGCCGATGCACGTACTCTGTATCGCTGCTCCTTGATTTATAGGTTTAAAGTGTTATTTAACTATTGTTTTTAAAATTTAAAGGGACGTTCAAATCACCAAAATCGGATAAGTAATATTCAAGTTTGCAGAGTTGGAATTTCATGGAGTGTATTGCAGTCAAATTCGAACAAAGAACAAAGGATGTCGCTATATTAAAAGTCGCACTATAGTCTTTAACGGGAAGAAAGACTAAAGGTCACCAATACAAGGAAGGTCAAGCACAATTAGATGTAATAAGTGCAATAAGCCATTAAGCGATGAAGGGGACAGGCCGCATTGTTCCGGATGTAACAAAAAACAACACTTCCACTGTTCAGGGATCTCAGGAAGCACGTGGAAAGCAAAAAGAGCCGTGAAACGGACCGAATGGCGATGTCAACAGTGCCGTGAAAAAATGAAGAACAAAGACTAGACACCAAAGAAAAGTAACGACGTACATCAACGCTTCCTGATCCTAAAATTACAGAACAAATCAACAAAAAAATTGAGGAGTATGAACGTTACACAGTTAAGTAACGAGACCTCTGAATTAGGAACCGTGAGAGAAAGAAAGACAAAATTAACAGTAGCGACAGAAACGCAAGAAACACTCCAGCGCGAAAATGAAGAATTGCCGAAAGAAGTAAACACAACCAAGTGTCAAACGGAGCACATGCTGCAAAAAAGAAAGAAAAAATGAACTTCAAATTGAGGGAATAACGAAAGAAAATAGAGAAGACTTAAGCAACATAATGCAACTGATCGGCAGCAAAATTGGAATTCAAATGGCAACCCCAGATATCACCTCTATTAACCGAAGCACACACAAAAGCAAAGAGAGTCCGCCACCAATCAACGCTTGTTTTACAAAAACAGAAGTCTGAGAGACTCCATTCTTGCAGAAAGCAAGAGAACAAGGCCGACAACAACGATCATAACTGATAAGAAACTCCCAACATGAAAACACTCGAGTATACATAATTACAAGTGAATCCGATTTACGCAGCCTACCAATAAAAAGCACTAACATTTCACATCCTAAGAATAAGATTAGAAATCACTTAAAAACTATATAATGGATATCTCAAACATAGGCGAACATATCCAGTCAGACAACATAAACTTCAAGTTCTTTGAAGAAATGGTCAGACAACATTTTCACCAACACCAACTTCACTATCGTACACACAAACCTAAGGTATAAAAAAGCAATGACTTACATTGATAACACAGTCAATTATACCATGATAAACACAGATGCGCTAATGCTGACCGAAGTTACAATAAACGACACAGAATCTTACGCATACAACATAAATAATTACCAAACCTACTTATGCAGACCAAACAAAAGAGGAGGTGGCATCGGAACATTTATCAAAGAAAAATACAAAGTGACTGAAAAAAAAACTCATTTCGAACATGCCGAAACACTAATTTTGGAAATCACAAATAGCCACAATAGTATCAAATACACAATAAACACAATATACAGACCCCCCAGATAATAATTCACTCAGTTTTATTCACGAGTTAGAAGCATGAATAAGAGGCATCGAACCGCGTACAACACACAGGCTCATCCTAATAGGAGACATTAACATAAATACCCTTGACCACGTTTCTTCAACCACTAACACATATCTTGATATACAAAGTAACTACAAGATTAATTTCAGTCAGTACAACCCTAACCATTAATTCCCCAACAAGAGAAGAATGACTCACTAACACAATCATGTATTAATCATATAAACATACGGGCTCCCATCCATACATTTACATCATCAATAATTAACGTCAAAATTGCCGATCACTACTCTGTCATAACTTCGTTTTATTACATTACCTATTCCCCCTCCTCCCGTCACCACAAAATTCGACAAAACTCAATCATACTAAAGAGCATTGTCGATAACCATTTAAAAACACAGACTGGAATTCCCTACTTAAAATAAATGACCCTGTAACTTTATACGAGAATTTCAACTAAAGTTCACAGAAATATACAAAAAAAGCAACAAAGCCTACACAAACGAGGCGACAAACAGACAATAATCCATGAATAAATGACGGCATAATAAACAGTATTACTGTAAAAGAAAATCTATAGAAAAAATTCAAAAAGTCACCCAGTAAGACACATTAACAAATCTTATACAAACACACAAGAAATCAACTAACAACAAAAAATTCGTAGGACAAAAAGACGCTACTACTTCCAAAAATTCACCGAATATAACGACAACATTAAGAAAACATGGGCTATACTCAACGAATTAATAAGTCGAAAAAAGAAAACTTCAGCACAAGATTTTATTGCAAAAAGCTTCGATCAGGACACAAACCAAGAGGAACTAGCAGACTCATTCAACTATGTTTTCACAAACAATATCACACAAATCAAAAAAGACAAACTACCAACGATCAACAAAAAACTACCGACACAAATTCAACAAAACACGATGTATTTTCCAGCCATAACAAAACAGGAACTGAATGAAGCGCTCCTACAACTAAAACCAAACACCACTCGAGGATTAGACAAAATAAGACTCACAGACCTTATAACACACTTTGAACAAATAAATCCAATACTTTTGAAACACCTGAACATAATATTTCGCACTGGCATTATTTCAAAACAACTAAAAAGTGTAGTAATTACGCCAATTTACAAAAACGGCAAAAGATACACAGAACTACAGAACAATTGCTACCTTACCAGTCATCTCAAAAATTCTAGTAAAAATAACACACACCAGACTACAGAACTATTTACAGAAGTACAACATCATCTCACAAAACCAATACGGCTTTCAGAAAACAAAAAGCACCATTACTTTATTAGAAGACATCGCCGACACAATAAACAAAACTCTTGACAAAAACAAATACACCATCCTTATACTGCTGTACCTAACCAAAGCATTTGACACACTTGAACGTGACATACTACTCACAAAACTATACTCAGTAGGTATAAGAGGAACACTGCATACATGGATCAAGAACTACCTCTCAAACAGAACACAAGTAACAAAAATTGGTGCATGTCACAATCGGGGTATACAAATAAAACACGGCATTCCTTAAGGCGCTTATTATCACCCAATCCATTCAACATATACATTAACGATGTTCATAACATATCCATAAGAAGTCAAATATGTCAGTACGCAGATAAAATTGCACAACTAGGAATCCACACAGACGTCAACACGGCTCTCTGCAAAGTAAAACAAGCCCTAAATGAAATCACAACATACTTCCACCAAAACGCAATTCTAATCAACGGCACCAAAACACAGATGTTGATAATACACAACCCAAGAATCATACGCCCCGCATCACTATCGATACACTGTGACACATACCGCTGCATTAACAACAAAAATTCCTGCTAATGTTCTGAAATCAAACCTGTAACACATGCAAAATACCACGTTCTCTATGTAGATTCCCACCTTAAATGGGTAACACATATAGAATACCTACACACCAAACTCCGGATCATCGCAGCAAATTACTTCCAAGTTAAAGACATTATTCCATCTTACATAAAAAAATAACGCCTATATCATGGTATCTGCCAATCCCTACTCAGATACGGAATAATAGTCTATGCAAACACATCAAACAGCCACTTAACAAAATTAGAAACATTACACAGGAAAATCGTCTCAAAAGTGATCTGGACACCTTAAACGCAACAACCAATATCCGACAAGCACATGGCGATACACAGAATTCTGATAATTAAAAACCTTAAACATGATATTAACAAGGAATTACTTCAAATCACCTATCGAAACAACAGAGACACATATCGTGTAACACGACCCACAACAACTAACTACATCCCTACAACCTTCAACAATTCATACGGCTCTTTTGTGAGATCACATCAGATACCCACGCAACTCAACAGCCTAACAAGAAATTTAAAACACATAGAACATTAAAACACGAACTCTGGAAAATATACCAACAAAGTTAATATACCATTGACACTAATATACGCATCACAAATCACGAGCATACAATGACAACATCCCATTACATAAACAGTAGCAACAACATAAATAGTGAAGCCTAAATCCCCCTCTCTTCACAAAAGCCAACCAAGCTTTCCAACCAACAAAACCAAGCTTCTAAGTAGGTTGGACTAACTCGCCTCACTCAACCACACGTAATCCTTATAACCAAAGAAGCAGATTATGTAATAAAACAGTTAGTAAATATACAACAATAAAGAAGATATTGATTATTACGATATGATATCATTAATATAATACTCTTATGTAACATGAAAAATAATGTAATAAATTATTCTTATAATCAAAAATTATATAAGCAAAGAAAATTATTATACAAAAAATTCTGAATAATCTTCATTGTTAACATCAGAAGAACATGTGTTGTAAATATATAATATAAAGGCAAAAAATACTATTAAAATTTTTAGTTGAAATCAATTAGAAAATGCAGCACTTAGACCTGAATTCTGTAAAATTATAAGGTGCAATGTCGCACAATATGTCTATTGTATGTGTAAATATTTCAGCGATCAATAAATTACTATTACTATTAAAAATTATTATTATTATTATTATTATTATTATTATTATTATTATTATTATTATTATTATTATTTAAATTAAGGGGATATTAAATACCATATAGTTTTAAAACCGAATAAGAAACTCAAAGATTGGAATCAGAGAGTTTCTTGCCGAATATAGTAAACTATAAAGTATCGGCGACACTAGCGTTAGCAAATGCAAGTGATCCTAGTACGTAGTACAATACCGGACGACTCGTTGCAAAGGTGGGGGAAGTTCAGATCGCTATTCTTAGGTATATTCCATAATGTAAAAACACATTTCCTAGGAAATAGCAAGTGATCCTAGTACGTAGTACACACTAGTACGTGGTGTACGTAGTACACCACGGCGCTTGGCAGCACGAAGAAAAATTTGATTTCGAGTCTAGTCGTTGACTAGAGGAAATATTTATAAGCTTTGTTTCGACCGTTTCCCGAGTTAGTCGATCTCTGGCACGGGCAAGCTGGTTTTTTTCTCCCGAAAATTTGGGTTTTTCGTCCCGTACAGTCAAGAAAATCCACCGTAGAACCCACATTATTTCAGACATTAAATTCGAGTGTTAGGAGTTAGGCACCACAAGATGGCGGTACTTTTTGAGCCGTCTCTCGTGTCTGCATGCGTTGAATTAGCGATAGCCATGGGTCAGCTATCTCTGATTGGGTACCAGTGGAGATTGAACTGCCCACTCAGTCTCCAAACTTTAGATAGGGCTGAAAGCAGCTTCGCCTACTCCCTGTATATGGGAATAAAAAGGCTTTAGCTTATTATTATTATTATTATTATTTATATTATTATTATACGTATATGTTAAAGACCGCCATAACACACTCATATAGAAACATGGAAAAAGAAATTTAATCAGCAATTACAGACCAATAGCAACATTACCAATTATCAATCAAATTATGGAGCGGATCATACTGAAGAAACTCACAGCATACACTGAGGTCTTTCATATTATCCCCAAAATACAATATGGTTTTCAGAAAAATAAGGGAATAACATCTCTCTTGGAAGACGTTACAGAAGTAATTAATACCGCCTTAGACAAAAACAAAATTGCCATGGTAGTCTTTATTGATCTAACTAAAGCATTCGATACACTTACACATCAAACCTTGTTAGAAAAGCTGAGGCATGTTGGAATAGCGGGCCTCTTCACAGGTGGTTTACAAACTACCTTCAAAATAGAAAGCATATCACACGTATCGGGTCAAACCGAAGCAGAGAGCTACCAGTAACCTGTGGAGTACCACAGGGAGCTGTACTCAATCCAACTCTATTCAACATTTACACGCACGGTATTAATCAGCTACCACTCAAAAGTAAGATATTCCAATACGCAAATGATACAGCAATAATATACATCCATAATAAAAAGCATAGCCCAAACAAATATGCAACATGATATAAATCTGATCATAGACTGGCTCACGAAAAACTCCATACCCCTAAACTCAGAAAAGACAAAATTAATGATATTCAGAAATCCACTGAATCGACCAGTTGATAACAAATATATAACCAT